>NC_091983.1:68084210-68684210 GCF_044704955.1 Pristiophorus japonicus
TATTCGAGGCCATTGTGTGCAAATTCAAAAAAAAATGTATCATAGCAGCAGGTAGCACGAGAGGTGATGGCCACAGATGATGGGCACAAGGAGCTACATAGGAGAGGAAATGCATTTTTTCTGTCTGTAATCATTCAGATCATGAGCCTGCTGCCAATTCATGCTGCCAATTCATACTTATCTAGTATCCTATTGGCTGTCAGATTCATTGGACGAATTTGATGTCTGTATTCCTAAGGGCCTGTGGTACAGGCCCGTTTAAGGGAGTACAGAAGTGACTGGCAGTGATGACCGTTTTACTTCAGATGTGTCTGTATTCTCCTCCAGATTGCTTGGGTCAGAATCTATGTAAATTGACCATTCAGTTTTAGGCCCAGGTTTGTATCCAGTTTAAAATGACAGGATAACTTTTTTTTCTAATAGCTGCAATGATCCTGCGTGAAATGAGAATGGCCAACCTCAACCTAATTCTTCCTGGTTCCTCATAGTTCACATAACCATACTACACAAAAGTATCAATCTCAGTCCGGGAAAGCTATAAGGAGAGCTGCTGTGGGAAATAGAAATATTCAGAACCTGCCTTTGTGCAACCACTATTGAGGTTAAGGTTAAGGCAAGTGAGCCCCAGGTGGGCAGAGGAAACACTTCAAGGACACCCTCAAAGCCTCATTGATAAAGTGTAACATCCCCACCGGCACCTGGGAATCCCTGGCCCACGACCGTCCAAAGTGGAGGAAGAGCATCCGGGAGGGCGCTGAGCACTTCGAGTCTCGTCACCGAGAGCATGCAGAAACCAAGCCCGTAGACAGCAGAAGGAGTATACGGCAAACCAGACTCCCCACCCACCCTTTCCTTCAACCACTGTCTGTCCCACCTGTGACAGAGACTGTAATTCTCGTATTGGACTGTCCAGCCACCTGAGAACTCACTTTTAGAGTGGAAGCAAGTCTTCCTCGATTTTGAAGGATTGCCTATGATGATAAGATTAATGCAGCAGATTAATCTGCACTACACTATAGCTGATCTAGGGGCACCTGCTCCCGACATACTAGGTGTCATAAGTAAAAACCATTATATTCGTCAGTGCCAATATCCCTTAACTTGATGGGCACTAACATTCACATTAAGGAAAATAACTCTCAGATCGTAGGCATAGGTTTGAAGTGATTCTTCACTAATTCAAAATTTGACAGGTTAATTTGTAAGACAGATATTAGAGCTGTGGCCTTCCTCCCAGGTTCTTCCTAGCTACTGCCATAACTTTGCTGAAGGACATCTCCTGATCTTCCACCAAAGTTACGGGAGAACCCCTGAGGAAATTCCCGGGGTATTTTTCCAATTGAATATAAGTTTTTTTGCTAAATTAAACAGACAATGATTTTTGCCAAATTGCCACCAGTATTGGAGGATCCCCTTAGTTTCTTTTAGGTTATGATATTGCTGGTCCATATTTCATAGTGCAGGGAATCTATATTGATAAACAGAGACTGGGGTGTGTGCATTTTAACTAGCAGTGGGTTTTCGGCAGGAAACCACCAGTTTTGGTGAGATTCTCGCCTGCCCGTGGCAGATGGGCCCACGGCGATTGGAACCTCTGCGTCTCATTAACATGACACTGGTCGACTTCCTGCACATTCCTGGTGGAAAGTGGGCAGGAAATGACTACCAGCCTGTGGAGGTTTAGGCAGCCATTGGCTGCTCGTCGTCACCCAGGTCTTGTGGTGTAGAAGGGAGGAGCAGAGGAGACGTAAACTTTCCTTGCGAGGCCTGAAGGAGCATGCCTACCCCTCTTGACCACACAAAGGAGAGTAAAAAAATCTTATCTCGAAAGGCCTCTTCTTCTGAGCCTCTTCTCACTTGACTTTACCTGGCAGGAATGCCATGGCGGCTGCACTACTCCGGTTGGAGTTAAAGTCAATGATGTTATCGGACTCCGATCTGCATATTTTATAGAAGGACCCTGCCGGCTTCAGGTGGGTACTTTTGCCTTCTGCTGAGAAGATCAATTAAAATTGATGAAAGTGGGATCCAGGCAGCACATTGGCGTGTAAGTCACCCTGTCAATTTTAACTGCTTCTCCACCCGATTTCCACTGAGTCGGTAGGGTTAAAATCGAGCCTAATTTCTGGCTGAACCTACCTCCTTTTGCCAATATAGATCCCATGCATATGAAGTATGGACATCAATGCAGGGATTTCAGTGGCTTGCTTGGTATTTCGTAACACTGGAGAGGACTGACTGCAACTCAGAACAGATCAGGGCAGATTTGGCCAAGGGGTGATATTTCATTTTCCTGTAATAGTAATACAGGAGGGTTTATATTTGCCTTTCTCTTTGGTGCAGAACACCCCCTGTTATCTTAAACCAATGAAGTAAAGTAGACAACAAGGAAGCCAGCCAACAGCAGTGTCAGTTTGGCTCAGTGGTAATGCTCTTGCCTCTGGCTGTGGGTTCACACTTTACTTCACAATTTCAGCACATAATCTGCATTGATACTTCAGTGCAATACTGAGGGAGTGCTGCGCTATTGGAGGCGTTGTCTTTCGGATGTGATATTAGCGGGATGAATTCCTGAGTGTGGCCAACATTACTGCCTATGGAAGGTATGTGGGGACTGAGTGAAATGTCTTTCCACATCTTGGTCTCCTGGAACTTGTCTGATCGTCTTTGCACATGGGAGAAGAATTTTCTAAATTGGCCTAAAAAAAATTTATCTGGGTTTTTTGGCCTCTCCCAGGAGGTTTCTGGGCTAGTGGGTGGGTGATGGTGTGCAGATGTTATACCATGACAGTGTAGGACAGGCTTGATGGACCAGCTGGTCTTTACCTATCCTTTTTTGTATGTTTGTATGTAAAAGGTTGGCTTGATATAAAAGATCCCATGAACCTATTTGACGAAGAATTGAGAATTCTCCTGATGTCTTATCCAACATTATTCCTTCAATCAACATCACCATAAGCAGACTATCTGGTCATTCTAACTTCTCTTTGTAGGAGCTTGTTGTGTGCCAATTGGCTGCTGTGTGAAGCTCTTTAGGATGTCCTGAGAATGGTGAAAGGTATTAGATTTGGGCCCCATCTGGGGCTCCTGATCTGGGTCACAGCCATGATTAAAGGAAAGAATAATCCACCCACTTAAATAAGGGCAGCTTTCTGGTTTCTTCTGGAGTTTGGGGAGCCAGCATCCCCCTTGGACCTGGCAGTGTTTGCAGGATTTTCCTGCAGTTAAAGGCAGGCAGTTACCCCAGTTTAAACCCTTCTCCTTTCACCCTCTGTAAACTTGAACTCATCCAAAACTTTGCTGCCCGTGTTTTAACTCCTGTTCACCCATCACCCCTGTGCTCGCTGACCTACATTGGCTTCTGGTTTGGCAACCCCTCAATTTTAAACTTCTCATCCTTGTTTTCAAATCACTCCATGGTCTCATCCCTCCCTATCTCTGTAACCTCCTCCAGTTCTAAATCCCTCCGAGATCCCAGTGCTCCTCCAATTCTGGCCTGTTGCGTATCCCTGATTTTCATCCAAGTGCGGGTGGGGTGGGGGGTGGGGGGTGCGGGGGGGGGGAAAGTATTTTTTGTACAAAGCATTCCCCATTTTATGGAAGAAAATGACACTTTTGTCAATTCTTTCATCCAATTTAAAAACAAAAAAGTTTTATCAGTGCCACAGAGAGCCTTGAGTAGGGATGACAGCAGTCACGAGGAACACCTTCTTGCGCTCTGCAGTGGAAGTGTGCCGATGGTCCATCCTGAGAGCCACCTGACCCCAGGAGGGCAGGCAACAGGCTGTGACATTTGAATCTCCATTATGTAGTGTGGTTTCCTGGGGCTGGGTGGTTCCGGAGCAGCTCTCAAGCCAGTTTGAGATCGCACCTCCTGCTGCTTACAACGGAGCTGTTCCTGGATGTCCCACATAACCGATTAGCAGGATGGGAGATCCTGTTCAAGGGCCGGTTAAATTAACATTTATATAAATACAAGTTGTTGTTGTTGTTGTTGTTTAAAACAATCTCCAAAGAACATATGGGGGAAGGGCTACCTTGTAATATGAGAATGGGGTGTGCTTTGAACAAAATGACTCTCCTTACATTTTATTTTATCACTAAAAAAATAAAGAAATACATCTAAGTGAATATTTGGAGTTGAAAGTTATGCATCCAACTTTGCTCAGTAGTTTGTTTTCAGGTAAATTACTGAGTCCTGTTGTATATCCAGTGTAAACCTTTCATACCCATAGCTTTATAATGGATTTTAAGCCACTGGTTTGATACTGAATGGAATCCAGACTATCAATGAAGTGAAGCTAGCAACAGAAAGAAGAGATGGGGGATGGCAGCAGTATGGATTTTAATTAGCAACAATTGCAAATTTACAGTTTTTGTGTAAATGGGGCTTTGGATTTTGTGAAGCCTTTCACATGCCCTTTGAAAATAAGAAAGCAATTAGAGTTGGCCATTACTGTTTTCTTTTATAACCAAACAGATTGGCTTTATTGTGTGCTACTTCATGGCTTCTTTGAAGTGAAGGTAATGAGGAAGTGAATGACTTCCTGTGGCCGCGGATGGACCATTTGTAATGAAAGTTGGGCGACTGTGGTAATTCAGCAAATGGCTGATAGGCAGTGGTATTAATGAGCAGGCACGGCACCTTCTTTCAAATGTAAATGAAGTGAGGGGCACAAGAAATATCATTTTAAGCATGAAGTTATTGTTAATCATTATTTGATAATGGATGTCATAATGGCAGCCAGAGTATCAACACCCAAGCACATAACTTGCACATAAAACAATAGCTTGTTTAAGAAATGACAACCTCCCCCAACTTTTAATTGCTACTATGTTTTATCCATCAGGCTGTTTTGTGTCTATAAGTTGATCATGAGTAGAGTTCTTACAGTAAACAAACAATAAATAATTACTGCTAATAAAGAATAATTCATGAAGAGAAGCATGCCATGAGGCTAACAGATAAAGATCCCTTTATGTTGGCTCCAAAAAAATCAAATCCCTTTCTGTAGTGGATACACTATGTATGAATGGATTTAGTCTGGTTCTCCTGTTTGCACATGTACCAAAAATGACTAATTTTCCGTTGGCATGTAATGAACCACCCACACACTTGCTTCCTATTTTGTCTGAACTGGTTCTGCCTGTCAAGTGTGTGCAGGTAGAATAATTTGGGATCAACCTCACCAGAATGTGCACTGGGTTTACAGCAGATCTTAGAGGAATTAACAATCCAATTTATGGAGCTTTGAAGAGGTGCCTTCACAGGAAGCTTTCAGGAGGCTCAATCCCAAGGAACAGCCTGATCTGGAAACTGTGCCATATATGAGATAATATTTTTATTGCAGAATTCACTTTAATTTGAAATTTATTTTTCTCAAACTTTAGCGGAATGAATGTGAAAACTAATGAATTTATACCATGAGATGAAATTGGCAACCCAATATTGTCACTATGTTGCTATCATACTCTCTTTCAGTTAATTGCCTTGCAATAATTTGTCCTTCATCATGGACTTGAGCTCATCCAAAACTCTACTGCCTGTATCCTAACTCACACCACGCCCCATTCACCCATCATCCATGTGCTTGCTGACCTACACTGGTTCCACCAATGCTTCAAAATTAAAATTCTCTTCCTTATTTTCAAATCGTTTCATGACCTTGTCCCTCCCTATCTCTGTAACTTCCTTCATCCCTACAACCCCCCCAAAGAACTCTGCATCCCTCCAATTCTGGCTTCTTAAACATCCCCTGACTTTCTTTGCCTACTATTGGTAGCTGTTTCTTCAGCTGTCTGGGCCATATTTTCCAGAATTCCCTTGCAAAACCTCTTCACCTCTCCACTCTCTCGCCTCCTTTAAATGGTTCTTAAAATCTACAACTTTTACCAAGCTTTGTTCACCTTTTCCTAAAGTCTCCTTCTTTGGCTAGGTGTCAATTTTTGTCTGATAACACTCTTATGAAGTGCCTTTGGCACATTTTACTATGCTAATGGCGCTATATAAATACAAGTTGTTGTTGTTATTATTGTTGACCAAATTTTGATCTGGAGCTGCAGAGGAAGGAATTGATGTCAGGCCAGTTCTTGATGCACAAAGAAGCTTATTTTGTTCTTACATTTTTGCAAAAATAAAATTAAAAAAGCTCCTTGGAGTGAAGAGAGCTGGATAGAAATGCAATTGTGCATCACATTTGAATAAAGAATGCAGATTTTTAAAAATAAATATCAAAACTTAGGAGGAATAATGTGGAAATGGCCCTTTAACTTCTGAATGCTGAGCAGAATGGTGACTGTGGTTGTCCCAGTGAGTCAGGAATCATGTCATCGGATCATTTATTTATAGAGTGCCAAGGTGCAGAGAAATCTTAAGCAGTGTTTTTGCAATGTAATGAAAAGTAATGAGTCATTTAGTGACCTTGCAGTAGATTTTGCAATTCTAAATTCTCACACATAAAGGCAGGCATTATAGGAGAATGTTTGAGCTTTCAATGTGCCTTCCTTTTAAGTCCTTCAATAAATATTAAAGAGAATTTTCACTGAATTGCAAAGGTCCATATGTTTATTCCTAACTCAGTTGCTAATTAGCAAATGCTTGTTCTAACTACATTTTGGCATAACATATTTGAAGCACTTTCTGTCTAGTTTCTCTCCTATCTCTCGTCATGCACTCTCCAAGCTCACCTTGTCCATGAGGCTCACCTTCTGCTCTCTCAACCTTATTCTTACAAAACTGCTGAACATCCAACTTGCTTTCCTGGCCACCATGCTAGCTGATCTTGTAAACAGTTCCCTCTCCTCAGGTACTGCCCCCCTCCCATTCATATCTGCCATCATCACCCTGCCTCATCAAAATTCCACCCTTGGCCCTTCTGTCCTTGCAACCTACCTCCCTTTCCTCTCCAAAATCCATGAACATGTTGTCTCCTCTCAAATCCTTTACCATCTTTCCCACAACTCCAAGTTCAAAACTCCAATTGTATTTCATCCCCGGCACAGCACTGAAATGAAGCTAATCAAAATGACATCCTCTGTGAACTATGACCGTGTTGCATTATCACATCTCATCCTTCTCAACCTCGCATCAACTTTGGCATAGTTGACCACACCATTATCCTGTAACGACTCTCCTCAATTGTCCAACACAGTGGGACTGCACTTGCCTGGTTCTACTCTTACATATCCAGTCATAGACAGACAATCCCCAGTAATGGCTTCTCTTCCCAACCCTGCAACGTTACCTTTGGATCCATCTCTGCACCACTCCTACTTCTCATCTATACGCTGCCCATCAATAACATCAACCAAACATACGATGTCACGTTCCACATATACGCTGATGGCACATAGCTCTACTTTACCACCACCTCTCTTGACCCCTCCATTACCTCTGTGTTGTTGGACTGCTTGTCCAACATTCAGTCCTGGATGAACCACAACTTCCCACAATTAAACAATGGGAAGGCCAAAGCCATTAACCTCAGCCCCATCACAAACTCTGTTCCCTCGCTACTCAATCCATCCCTCTCTCCAGCCACTATCTTAGGCTGAGCAAGACTGTTTGTAACCTCATTGTCGTATTTGGCACTGAGCTGAGCTTTTAACCCAATATCTTCTCCATCAAGAGACTGTCTACTTCCGCCTTTGTAACATCGTCCACTCCGCCTCTGTCTCAGGCCATCTGCTGTTGAAACTCTCATCTGTGATTTTGTTACCTCCATACTCAACTATTCCAATGCTCTCTTGTTCAAACTCCCATTTTCCATTCTCCATAAACTTGAGCTCATCCAAAACTCTGCTGCTCATATCCTAACCTGCACCAAATCCCACTTACCCATCACCCCTATGCTAGCTGACCTATATTGGCTCCCGGTCTACTATAGCCTTGATTTTAAAATTCTCATCTTTGTGTTTAAATCCCTCTGTGGCCTCACCCCTCCCTATATCTGTAATCTCCTCCATCCCTACCACCCCGAGGGAACTCTGTGTTCATCCAACTCTTATTTCTTGTGCATCCCCACAGACTTCACCCTATTGTTGGCAGCTATGCCTTCAGCCGTATATACTCTAAGCTCTGAAACTCCCTCCCTAAACCTTTCCACCTCTGCACCTCTCTCTCCTCCTTTAAGACCCTCCTTAAAATCCACCTTTTTAACCAAGCTGTTAGTCAATTTGTGCACAGAAAGCTCCCACAAACAGCAATTAAATACATTACCAGATCATCTGTTTTAGGTATTGGTTGTGGGATAAATATTGGCCAGGGCACTGGGAGAACTCCCCTGCTCTTCTTGAATAGTGTCAAGGGATTTTTTACTTGCACCTGAGAGGGCAGATGAGGCCTCGGTTTAACGTTCCATCTGTAAGATGGCACCTCCAACAGTGCAGCACTTCCTTAGTACAGCACAATGTGCTCATGTCTTTGGAGTGGTGCTTGAATCTATCCCCTTATGCCTCAGAGGCGAGAGTGCTATTACTGAGCCAAGGCTGAGGGGAACTGATTAGGAAGCAATTTTAATGCTGGTCCCTGAGCGGGTTGCAAGAAAATGGAAGAGAATAAATGCAAAGGCAGAATGTAAACATGTAATTCACCTGAAGACTTCAGCCGGGAGATTCCAATGACATATATAACACAAATGTGGTACCATGTATAATCAATAAGAGGCATTATTGGTATGATGCAGGATGTGCATGTAACCTGTAAATCTGTGCATCAGGTTAGAGGTTTAATGAGACCAATGTAAAATTAACCCTTTACTGGGGCATTTCCCCAAAAATATAAGAAATTTTCCTGGCATTAAGCCTGTGGAAAGTACCATTCTAACAATTTTTTTTCCTCCAGAAAATTAGTTCATAATTAAATTTGAATACAAATGAATAAATTAATGAAATAAGTCCTGACATCCATAAATGATAAGAGGTAAAAATGTCAGTTAATGTTGAGAAATCCTAACAATTTATTTTTCTTGGCACTTGGAGCACCAGCCTGTCAGTGCTGCAGGATGCTGGCAGTCACTCTAGCAAGAAGCCTGGCATCATTCCCTGTAACAAGCACTACATTCTTTTAACCACAAAGTGGGACATTAAGACATGTTCAAGGTGCGCTGAACAATTTTATACAACTTGTTTTCTTTCGAATCCCTCTATATAGACAGAGTAGAATCGGGCAGCTACAGCTCTCTGCCTCACCATTCTCACTGTATGACAGTGGCCTGGTCTTGGCTGGACATCGAGGGTGATGTAAGCGGTGATTTTATGAGTTCAGACACCCGGCGCAAAAGCTTGCCCATCAGGAATGCCTATGCGGAGTTTAGGCCTACATGCAACCCACAATTTGCTACTTATTAATGAATGGAAATTCATGGGGAGTGTGCACCTAAATTCCCAATGTACACTCCGAGCAGACATTGGAAGCCCAATCCAATTGAAGTACCCCTTGTGGCGTAAAAGCTAGGCATTTCGGAAAGGGAGGGGAGAAAATCATACAGTGAGTCCCCCATGCTGCTCTCAGCATGTATTGGAATTGGGGATGCTCTGGGGTAGATGTTCTGGGGTAGATGCTCTGGAGGTAGATGCTCTGGAGGTGGATGCTCTGGAGGAAGTTGCTCTGGAGTTTGGTGCTCTGGGGGTAGATGTTCTGAAGTTCGGTGCTCTGGGGTTAGATGCTCTGGGGGTAGTTGCTCTGGAGATGGATGCTCTGGGGGTAGTTGCTCTGGGGGTAGATGTTCTGGAGACAGATGCTCTGGAGGTAGATGCCCTGGAGTTCGATGCTCTGGAGGTAGATGCTCTGGAGGTAGATGCCCTGGCGTTCGGTGCTCTGGAGGTAGATGCTCTGGAGGTAGATGCCCTGGAGTTTGGTGCTCTAGGGGTAGATGCTCTGGAGGTAAATGCTCTGGAGTTCAGTGCTCCGGAGATAGATGTTCTAGGAGTAGATGCTCTGGAGTTTGGTGCTCTGGGGATAGATGCTCTGGGGGTAGATTCTCTGTAGGTAGGTTGTATACTCAGAATCATGCTCAAGGAAATGGGTTGTAGGCTGAAGAGGAGAATATAATGATAATGTGTGTGGGGTTGTGAGGTAAATCCTCCTTCCAACATTTCCACTGGGAACACAGCAGCTGCCAGTTTTCCCAGCAGGTTATGGAATGTTAAATATTGATTGGTCTAAATTTTCACACCTCTGAAAAGTCACAGATGAAAAACTATCACAACAGCAATGAATGATTTACTTCACAGCAACGATGAGTTCATAATTCTTGTTGCTAGCCAACCATGCTACCGTATTAACTATACTCAAGGTAATATATGTCAATATCATAATAGTGCTTGAGGGGAAGTTAAGAACTAAATATGGTCACGGATGTTCTGGATAGAGTTGAAGAATTTGCTGTCAGACCACAGTCTTTTTTCTGGTAAATGCAGTTCTGGCCTCGTACGCTAGCTGTTGAGCTGTTGCACAAGTGTTGCTAATAGTTTACTCTATGCTTCACCAAGCAGCAAAGATAAACCTTACTGTAGACACAGTGCTGGTATTTCCATCTGAGCTTGGTGCTGCCTACGCACTGAAACTGGAATGTGTCCTGGATCAGTTCCCATTCTATCCCTTTACAGTGGAGCTTTCTTAGGCAGTCTACCTTGTCTGGTGATGCCTTGTAAATTCGGGAGTATACCCTTCATCAATAGCACCAACCTAAAACTTCATATTTTATCTTGCCTCTTTAAGGATGCTGACTTACCTGCATTTCTAGCAATTCCTGGTTTTATAGATTTGCAATTTTTATTTTTATTTGAAACAATCTTCCTTTAATTGTTTATCACCTCAAATTCTTTCATAATCCCATTTGTCTTGTAATTACTTTTTTTTACCTTTAAAAATATATAGCCTTAAATTTCACGGAGGCCCAAGGCTCAAAAATGGCAGACAGGAAGTGAGTGACACTTCTGGCCGAAATGTGCCCCTTGCCATATTGGGTAAGAACAAACAAGAAACGTACTTTACCCATGGCTGAAGCAGGCATTAGTCAATTTACATATGCATAATGTGCCCCCCACCATATGGGATAGGGATCCTCAGTAGGTATGGTGGAAGAATTAAAATACCTCACTATAATATCTAAATAAGAAAGAAAGACTTACATTTATATAGCCCCTTTTACAACCTCAGGTCATCCCAAAGTACTTACAGCCACTGAAATACTTTTTGAAATGGAGTCACTGCAATGTAGGAATCGCACAGCCAAATTGCACGCAGCAAGCTCCCATATACAGCAATGTGATAATGACCAGATAAACTGTTTTAGTAATGTTGGTTGCGGGATAAATATTGACCAGGGCACCAGGGATGACTTCCCTGCATTTCTTTGAAATAGGATCTTTTACGTCCACCTGAGAGAGCAGACGTCGCCTCAGTTTAACGTCTAATCTGAAAGACGGCTCCTCTGACAGTGCAGCACTCCTTCAGTATTGCACTGGAATGTCAGCCTAGTTTTTTGTGTGCAAGTCCTATAGAGTAGGACTTGAGCCCACAATATTCTGCCACAGAAGCGGGTTAGCTACCAACTGAGCCACGGCTGACAAATAAGGATTCTACACGTGTTGTAAGACCTTCTTGAGCTGGTGATAAACTCGCTCAGCAACTCGTGAGACTAACAGGGAGGAAAGAATCCTTAAACAGCACTATTTAAAGGGCGCATCCAATATATACAGGTTAGTTGCTGGTTTATCCTTTTCGGCAGCTAGTTAACATTTGGGGGGAGAAATTTGGTAGTGCCGCATTTGGAGCAATAAGTTTTATCTGTTTGATCATTTAGGGTGAGGTATGTGAGGTAATGCATTTGGGGAAGTCTAACAAGGCAAGGGAATACACATTAAATTGTACGACACTGAAAAATGTAGAGGAACAAAGGGTACTTGGAGTGCAGGTCCACAGATCCCCGAAGGTAGCAGGCCAGGTAGATAAGGTGGTTAAGAAGGCATATCGAATACTTGCCTTTATTAGCCGAGGCATGGAATACAAGAGCAAGGACATTATGCTTGAACTGTATAAAACACTGGTTAGGCCGCAACTGGAGTACTGTGTGCAGTTCTGGTCAACACATTACAGGAAACATGTGATTGCACTGAAAAGGGTACAGAGGAGATTTACAAGAATGTTGCCTGACTGGAGAATTTTGTCTATGAGGAAAGATTGGAGATGCTTGGTCTGTTTTCTTTGGAACCAAGGAGGCTGAGGAGAGACCTGATTGAGGTGTATAAAATGATGAGGCGCCTGGATAGAGTGGATGTAAAGGACCTGCTTCTCTTGGCAGAGGGGTCAACAACCAGGGGCCATAGATTTAAAGTAATTGGGGGAGGTTTAGAGGAGATAGGAGGGGAAATGTCTTCACCCAGAGAGTAGTGGTTGTCTGAAACTCACTGCCTGAAAGGGTGGTAGAGGCAGAAACCCTCACCACATTTAAAAAATACTTGGATATGCACAAAGTGCTTTAAACTACAGGGCTACGGATCAAGAGCTGGAAAGTTGGATGAGGCCGGATAGCTCATGGTTGGCTGGTGTGGGCCGAAATGGCCTCCTTCCGTGCTGTAAATTTCTATGATTCTATGATTCTATGATTTAGTGCTCAGTGAGATGAGCTGCAAAATTATGGGAAATTGGGTACTTTTCCCTCAGAAATGAAGCGAGGCAGTATCTGAGGCGCGAATGGCCTCCATAGGGTAATACAGGGGCGCTATTACTAGGACTGCCTGAAGTGGTGCAGTCTGCAGCCGGGCCTTCCAGACCTAGAGCTGGTCGAGGGTGTACTACAAGGCCATCTCTAGTCTCTGGCCCTGACACACAGCAGCCTTCCACCAGCCATGCTGCAGCCACAGGGGAGACACCTCAGAGGAGTATTAGAATAGATGAACGAAAAAGGGCCTATAAGGAAATGCACAAGGGTGATGAATAAATACACAGTTAAACATTTTATTGTTGTTTGATAAATGGTGATTGGAATGTTTAATGTTTGCTGTTATCTCTCATTTCAGTCTTGGGACTTTAATATGGAAGGGCAAATTGATGTGGTGATGCGGACGTCCACAGGAACCAGGAAGAGGGGTGGAAATCAGTGGAAACGAGCTCTGATGAGATGATCGCGGACTTCACTTGCAGGATCGCGATGGAGTCACTGCCTCCTCCGTTGTGACTGTTGCTGCTCCTCCTGAGATAGTGCGGCTATGACTGGTTCCAATGGCTGTGCCCTGATGATGGCCAGGTTGTGCAGCATGCAACAGACAACGTTGAATAGGAACACCTGCTCAGGCAAGTACTGCAGGATGCCTCCTGTAAGCATCGGCTCCCCAAGGATTGTTGGGCATTATCTGGACATTGCGTTTTAATATTTTTCACTGCAGAAAAGGCTAACAGCCTGTTGTGGGAGGGGCCCAGGTACTTTTCCATGTTGTACTTGAAATCCGCATCTGATGGGTGGGGGTGGTCTGGGACTTTACAATGGTCAGGATAAGGCAACTCATCACAGGTAATGGGCAAAGATGTAGGGTCCATTGTTAAGCAATGTGAACTGGTCAGTGATCAGACCATTACCTGGATGAGAGGCGGGACACCAGAACAATAGAAAGCCCTTAAGCCCCAGACTGGTTGGAAGTGAAACCCCATCAACCAGCCATCACTGGAATACACATGGGTCACTCAGGCAAAAGCCTCGAAACAAGGGAAACTTTATTGGGCCAGAAGAAGCAAACAAACAGGATCCTCGAAACAAGGAAAAACTTTATTTGGCCAGAAAAGGCAAACAGACTTTGGATATAAAAGGTGGCCGCATGGCCATAGCTCTCTCTCTTTGCTCTCGCTTGCTTCGCCTCTACAAGCACTGAGCACTCCATCTGGGATGGAGAGAAGAAACCATAAACAGTACTGAACCAGAAGAGACACGTTTCCACCAGGAGAAGCAGCGAGTTAGCCAACGAATCGGTGAGCATCATCCCTGCCCATGCATCTTTAAGATCACAGCCACTGTGTGAGGAGGTGTCGTGTGTTCTCCCAACCAAGCCTTAGAAGGGTTTTAGTGGGGAGGTTTAGCTGCGAGGACCATAGGGGTACACCTAGCTGGTCGGTATAAATTCAGGGGTACACTGTGGATCCGAGCAGAGGGTTTAGACATCGGGTACTTCGCGATAGGGGCGGTTTAGACACACCAAGGTATTGGATTGTACTACATCGTCACTGTGTTTGCTTGTAGTTTTGCTGTGTTGAGGTAGCTTTAATAAAGCATTGATGGTTGAGACTGAGTTATTTGTCTGTGACTCATTCATCTGTTCAGTACAGTAATCACTCCCAGGTCTGGAACTATTATAATGTGGTGTTGCATCGAAAGCACTTACACTCCCGAGCATTCAAGGCAACAGAACTGTTGCTTCAGCACTCCGATGGTCTGCTCAATGAGGTTCCTGGTGGTGGCATGGCTCTCATTGTACGAGTGCTGGGCAGGAGTGGTGGGGTTGTGGAGTGGAGTCATGAGCCAGGTGGATAGTGGATAGCCCTTGTCGCTGAGCAGCCAGTCGCAAACATTATTTGGGGGTTGGAACAGAGCTGGCACACTTGTCTGTCGCAGGATGAAGGCATTGTGGCTGTTGCCAGTATAGCAGGCATTCACGATCATTATTCTGCGTATGTGGTTGCACACCAACTGGACATTCAGTGATTTGTAGCCTTTGCGATTACTGAAGATCTCTGGATTGTGCTGCGGTGCCCTCAAAGCGACGTGAATGCAGTCACTGGCACCATGGGGAAGCCCTCGATCCTGGCAAAGCCACATGCACACTCGTGCTGCTTCTCTCTGCTCATGGGGAAGGAGATGTAGTCCCTCCTCCTTCTGTACAGAGCAACTGTGACCTCGCGGATGGAACAATGGAGATGTTGGAGATGTCTCCTGTTGCTCCCTGGAAAGATCCATTGGCATAGAAATTGAGAGCAATGGTAACCTTGACTACCACTGAAAGAGCTGTCCTCACCCTGGTCTGAGGCTCAAGGTCTGGTTGCAGCACATGGCAGAGCTCTGTGACCATGTCCTTGCTGAAATGTAGCTTTCGCACACAGTGCTCCTCAGTGAAATTGATGGAGGAGAACTGCTGCCGGAATATCTTGGGAGAGTAAGGCCTCCTGTTGCCAGCCCTGTGGCACCTTCTTCCTCTGACAACATATTGATGTGTTTCTCCCTGTGCTGCCGCCTGTGGTTGTCTGTGCCTGTCCTTTTCTCTCTCCTTCTGCCTCTCCCTGTGGCATGTTCCATGGACTTCTCCATGTGCCTCTCCATGGCCTCTCCCTGTGGTGCGCCCTTTCTTTGTTGTAGCCTTTCTCTCTCCCTCTCTCGATGCCTTTCCCTCTGTAATTGTCGCCGCCTTTGTCTTCGGCGAAGCATCCTGTGACAGTGATGTTGGAGCAGGCAGTCGAGTACCAGCACAGCCACATTGAATCGACTGAAATGGTTGAATGTCAAAAGTGCCGTGAGTGATACTGGGGAAAAGGTAAGAGGCAGAACAATGTTTGAGCTAAGTATTGCTGCTATCGGTCCAGCAGCCACTCTGCCTAACTGTTGGAAAGGAAAAATAAGTAATGGCCGATGAAACATACTTTCGAAGATGGCGCTTTTAAATAGCGCTGGTGCATTCGGTTCCCAACTGAATCTCGACAGCTCAAGCTATTGTTGTCATTGGTGGGCACCAAGGTAGCTTGTGCGGGGCAATTTCACTTCCGGAGCGGTAAGGGGGCGATGCGCACAACAATGATGCACATCATTGCCGTTCACAGCCAAGTGGGGCACTCTCGGCAGGAGCGGGGTGCTACCTTTTAGCGCCTCCGCAAAACCTCGGCCCAAATCCTGGGGGGCGGGGGGCGAATTTTGCGCCACATTAGCGTGCCAGAGGCGCTAACGGTTGTTGATAAAAGAGGCAATTTCAACCCCTTGGAATTTTGTTTTGTCTATTTTCTGCTTTTATAACTGATTTGTGACTTCTGCTAACAGCTTTTTGCTGGTGCTGGATTACTTCTGTCTGCCTAAGTACAGTTATTTTGTATTCATGGGTGGTCTGCCTTTGGGGCTGGAGGAAAAGGGGGAGCAATCAAGAAGACAGGAGAGAGCAGGAGCAGCTGGGACAAGGGGAAGGAGAAGAGCACTGTTTAGGTGACCATACACATAGTGGATTTTCAGAGCGAAGCAGCACAAGAGGGCATCGCACATGTTGTAGACTTTCACAGGGTCCAAGGTGGCATAGACGGTATCCATTGCATTACATGCTGCTCATCATCCTCTCTGCATCTTTCTTAATGGGCAGTGATTCCACTCCCTAAACGTCCAGTTTGTTTGCGACCACATGGAGGTCTGTTGCCAATTTCCTGGCAGCATGCATTATTAATTTATCCTGTGACAGTCTTCCATGCTGCGTTTATTCGAACCAAGCCGTCATGTCAAGGCTGGCTATTGGATGCCACGTGGCTCTTCAGACATAGCTCATGAGTTTTGTCAGGAACAAGGGCATAGCAACAGAGCTGGCCTACAATGAGAGCAATGGTGCCAGAAGAAACATAATCGAGCAGACAACTGAAAGTGCTCGAAAAACACTTCCGCTGCCTGTTCAGACTGTTCGGAGGGAGTTTTGCAGTACAGCCCCGACTGTGTTTGCAGATTTTGTGCTGTATAACTTTGCAATAATAAGGGATTAGCCCTGACCACCAACTGGGCATCAAGAAACCCAACAGGGAAGAGCAGGAGGAGGAACAGCATGAAGAGGCAGCAGAGCAGGAGGGGCATTGACCATAACTAGCTACCAGAGCTCTCAGAGAGCACATCAGTTAATTTCACATGACCCATCCCTTCCATCACCAGTACATCAACAGTCCCGCAATCCTCAGCAACATGGTGATACTTCCTTCGGCCCAGCCTTATGGGTCTTGCCCTCATTTCACTCAAAATATTAACAACTACAACTAATGCAGAAATAAATAAAACATTCCAACAAATCAATTCTATCTATGTATATTATTTCACCGGAATAGTTAAAAATCAATCTTAGTGCCTTTCTTCTGTGCTCGTTTACCTATCCAAGTGTGCCTCAGAGGTGTCTCCCCAGTGACTACAGCTTGGGAGGTGGATAGTGCACACCAGTCTCTGAGCTGGTGCTTGCTAGGGTCAGATTGAGTGAAACTGCATCTTCAGCAAGTCTGGCCTTCTCATCCTGAAGTGACATAGAGGCGTCGACATTTTCAGCATCTGAAATGACAGAGAGGGACAAGGGTTAGCTATTAATGTGAAGGGAGACTAAAGAGAGATAAATGGCTGGTGAAAGCAACTGCAGTTTGTCATGCAGAGTGAGTAGGGTGAGCTAGAAATAAGATGGTAAAAAGAGGATACAGTTCTGAAGAAACCCTGTGCATATATCATATCATAGGCAGTCCCTCGGAATCGAGGAAGACTTGCTTCCACTCCCAAAGTGAGTTCTTTGATGGCTGAACAGTCCGATACGGGAGCCACAGACCCTGTTACAGGTGGGACAGACATTCGTCGAGGGTAGGGATCGGTGGGGCTGGTTTGCCGCGCGCTCCTTCCGCTGCCTGCGCTTGACCTCTTCATGCTCTTCGCGTTGAGACTCGAAGAGCTCAACGCCCTTCCGGATGGACTTTCTCCATCTCGGGTGGTCTGCGGCCAGGGTCTCCCAGGTGTCAGTGGTGATGTCGCACTTTACCAGGGAGGCTTTGAGGGTGTCCTTTTAATGTTTTCGCTGTCCTCCTTTGGCTCGTTTTCCATGAAGGAGCTCCACATAAAGCATTTGCTTAGGGAGTCTCGTATCTGGCATGTGTACTGTGTGGCCTACCCAGTGAAGCTGATCGAATGTGGTCAGTGCTTCAATACTGGGGATGTTAGCCTGGTCGAGGACACTGATGTTGGTGTGCCTGTCCTCCCAGGGGATTTGCAGGATCTTGGTGATATATCTCCAGCGACTTGAGGTGCCTTCTATACATCGTCCATGCCTCAGATCCATACAGGAGGGCTGGTATTACTACAGCCCTGTAGACCATGAGTTTGGTGGTAGATTTGAGGGCCTGGTCTTCAAACACTCTTTTCCTCAGACGGCTGAAGGTTGCACTGGCGTACTGGAGGAGATGCTCAATCTCCGCATCAATGTCTGCCTTTGTTGATAAGAGGCTCCCGAGATATGGGAAATGGTCCACGTTGTCCAGGGCCGCGCCGTGGATATTGGAGGGCAGTGCTGTGCGGCGATGACAGGCTGGTGGAGGACCTTTGTCTTACGGATGTTAAGCGTAAGGCCCAAGCTTTCATATGCCTCAGTGAATACATTGACTATATCCTGGAGTTCAGCCGCTGAATGTGCACAGAAGCAGGCATCGTCCGCATACTGCAGCTCAACGACAGAGGTTGGGGTGATCTTGGACCTGGCCTGGAGGTGGCGTAGGTTAAACAGCTTCCCACTGGTTTTGTAGTTTTGTTCCACTCCAGCGGGGAGCTTGTTGACTGTGAGGTGGAGCATGGTGGCGAGGAAGATTGAGAAGAGGGTTGGAGCGATGACGCAGCCCTGTTTGACCCCGGTCCGGACGTGAATTGGGTCTGTAATGGATCCGTTGGTAAGGATCACGGCCTGCATGTCATCGTGAAGCAGGCGAAGGATGTTGACAAACTTTTGGGGCATCCGAAATGGAGGAGGACGCTCCATAGACCCTCACGGTTGACATTATCAAAGGCCTTTGTAAGATCGAAAAAGGCCATGTATAAGGGCTGGCGCTGCTCCCTGCATTTTTCCTGCAACTGGCGCGCTGCAAAGATCATGTCTGTTGTGCCCCGTAGGGGACGAAATCTGCATTGTGATTCCGGGAGGAGCTCCTCGGCCACAGGGAGAAGACGATTGAGGAGAACTCGAGCGACAACTTTCCGAGTGGTTGATAGCAGGGAGATTCCCTTGTAGTTGCTGCAGTTGGACTTGTCCTCTTTTTAAAAAATGGTCACGATCACTGCATCTCTGAGCTCTCCCGGCATGCTCTCCTCCCTCCAGATGAGAGAGATGAGATCATGTATCCGCGCCAACAGCGCCTCTCTGCCATACTTTAGCGCCTCAGCAGGGATTCCATCCGCACCCGTAGCCTTGCACTTGGGCACTGCAGTTCAGGAAGGATGTATTGGCTTTGGAGTGGGTACAGCACACTTTCACTGGAATGATACTACGGCATAAAGGGTTAAGTTACGAGGACAGGTTGCAGAAACATGGCTTGTATTCCCTTGAGTTTAGACGGTTGAGAGGTGATTTGATTGATGTGTTTATAATGATAAAAGGATTTTATCGGGTAGATACTGAGAAGCTATTTCCTCAGGTGTCGGAATCAAGAATGAGGGGACATAAGCTTAAAATAAGAGCTATGCCTTTTAGGAGAGAAATCAGGATACATTTTGTCATGCAAAGGATAGTTGAAACCTAGAATTCACTCCTCCAGAAGGCTGTGGATGCTAGGTTAATTTAAATTTTCAAGACTGTAATTGCTTTTTATTAGGTGAGGGCATCAAGGGGTATAGATCAGAGGCCGATAAATGGAGACCCCCTCTGGTTGTCGCTTTATATTGCATGTTGTATGTGACATTCTCCTGTAGGAAAGAAGGGAGTGTGTTCGAGACATCCTCCTGAGGTGTTTACAGAATGTGCCTGTCATGGTCGAATAGTACATAGGTTGTGTGCAAGATGTGAAGTGTGGGGAAGTGAGGGCTGTAATAGGAGTGACAGTCAAAGCTACAGAGTTTATCAGTAAACAGAAGAAATAACTTGCATTTGTATAGCACCATTCACAACCTCAGGACAGCGCGAACAGGAGCCGGGAGCCAAACAATGCGAAAGCAGATCGGAGGGGAGATAAAAACAGCCAGCCCAAATAGCACCAACTGATTTGAAGACAAGAAGGAGAAAGAACCAAAATCAAAAGGTGATGTCACAGGAAAGAAAAGAAGTGATTGATTGGTGAGTTTTTCTTTTTCTCTCTTTTCTGGGGCATTGAGTTGAATGAAGAGCTGGGATTAAAAACAAAACTTGAAAACAGAATTAACTAAAATCATTAGAGATGGCAGGACAGGTGAAAAAAACATAGATACATAGAAAGTAGGTGCAGGAGTAGACCATTTTGGCCTTTCGAGCCTTTACCACCATTCAATATGATCATGGCTGATCATGCAACTTCAGTATCCCATTCCTGCTTTCTCTCCATATCCCTTGATCCCTTTAGCTGTAAGGGCCATATCTAATCGTTCGATATATCTAACAAACTGGACTCAACAACTTTCTGTGGTAGAGAATTCCACAGGTTCACAATTCTCTGAGTGAAGAAGTTTCTCCTCATCTCGGTCCTAAATGGCTTACTCCTTATCCTTAGATTGTGACCTCTGGTTCTGGACTTCCCCAACATTGGGAACATTCTTCCTGCATCTAACCTGTCCAATCCCATCAGAATTTTAGATGTTTCTATGAGATCCCCTCTCATTCTTCTAAATTCCAGTCAATATAAGCCTAGTCGATCCAGTCTTTCTTCATATGTCAGTCCTGCCATCCTGGGAATCAGTCTGGTGAACCTTCGCTGCACTCCCTCAATAGCAAGAATGTCCTTCCTCAGATTAGGAAACCACAACTGCACACAATACTCAAGGTGTGGTCTCACCAAAGCCCTGTACAACTGCAGTAAAACCTCCTTGCTCCTATACTGAAATCCCCTCGCTATGAAGGCCAGCATGCCATTTGCTTCCTTTAGTGTCTGCTGTACCTGCAAGCCTACCTTCAATGACTGATGTACCTTGACACCCAGGTCTCGTTGCATCTCCCCTTTTACTAATCTGTCACCATTCAGATAATAATCTGCCTTCTGTTTTTGCCACCAAAGTGGATAACCTCACACTTATCCACATTATACTGCATTTGCCATGCATTTGCCCATTCACCTAACCTGTCCAAGTCCCCCTACAGCCTCCGAGCATCCTCCTCGCGGCTCGCACTGCCACCCAGCTTAGTGTCATCTGCAAACTTGGAGATATTACATTCAATTCCTTCATCTAAATCATTGATGTATATTGTAAATAGCTGGGGTCCCAGCACCGAACCCTGCGGCACCCGACAAGTCACTGCCTGCCATTCTGAAAAGGACCCATTTATTCCCACTCTTTGCTTCCTGTCTGCCAACTAGTTCTCTATCCACATCAATACATTACCCCCAATACCATATGCCTTAATTTTTCACACTAATCTCTTCTGTGGGACCTTGCCAAAAGTCTTTTGAAAGTCCAAATACACCACATCCACTGGTTCTCCCTTATCAACTCTACTAGTTACATCCTCAAAAAACTCTAGAAGATTTGTCAAGCATGATTTCCCTTTCATAAATCCATGCTGACTTGGACCGATCCTGTCACTGCTTTCCAAATGCTCTGCTATTACATCTTTAATAATTGATTCCAGCATTTTCCCCACCACCGATGTCAGGCTAACCGGTCTAGAATTCCCTGTTTTCTCTCTCCCTCCTTTTTTAAAAAGTGGGATTATATTAGCTACCCTCCAATCCATAGGAACTGAACCAGAGTCCATGGAATGTTGGAAAATGCCCACCAATGCATCTACTATTTCTCAGGCCACTTCCTTAAGTACTCTGGGATGCAGACTATCAGGCCCTGGGGATTTATCGGCCTTCAGGCCCTTCAATTTTCCTGACTCCATTTCCTGACTAATAAGGATTTCCCTCAGTTCCCCCTTCTCGCTAGACCCTCGGTCCTCTAGTATTTTCAGGAGGTTATTCGTGTCTTCCTTAGTGAAGACAGAACCCAAGTATTTGTTCAATTCGTTTGCCATTTCCTTGTTCCCCATTATGAATTCCCCTGATTCTGACTGCAAGGGACCTACATTAGTTTTCACTAATCTTTTTCTCTTCACATATCTATAGAAGTTTTTACAGTCAGTTTTTATGTTCCCTGCAAGCTTACTCTCATACTCTATTTTCCCCCTCCTAATTAAACCATTTATCCTCCTCTGCTGAATTCTAAATTTCTCCCAGTCCTCAGGTCTACTGCTTTTTCTGGCCAATTTATATGCCTCTTCCTTGGATTTAACACTTTCCCTAATTTCCCTTGTTAGCCACGGTTGAGCCACCTTCCCTTTTTTATTCTTACGCCACACAGGGATGTACAATTGTTATAGTTCATCCATGTGATATTTAAATGTCTACCATTGCCTATCCACCGTCAACTCTTTAAGTATAATTTTCCAGTCTATCCTAGCTAATTCACATCTCATACCGTCGAAGTTTCCTTTCTTTAAGTTCAGGACCCTGGTCTCTGAATTAACTGTGTCACTCTCCATTTTAATGAAGAATTCTACAATATTATGGTCACTCTTCCCCAAGGGGCCCCGCATGACCAGATTGCTAATTAATCCTCTCTCGTTACTCAAGACCAAGTCGAGGATGGCCTGCTCTCTCGTTGGTTCCTCGACATATTGGTCTAGAAAACGATCCCTTATACACTCCAGGAAATCCTCCTCCACAGTATTGCTACCAGTTTGGTTAGCCCAATCAATATGCAGATTAAATTCACCCATGATAACTGTTGTACCTTTATTACACGCATCCCTAATTTCCTGTTTGATGCCACCCCCAACCTCCCTACTATTGTTTGGTGGTCTGTACACAACTCCTACTAACGTTTTCTGCCCTTTGGTGTTTCGCAGCTCTACCCATATAGATTCCACATCATCCACGCTAATATCCTTCCTTACTATTGCGTTAATCTCCTCTTTAACCAATAACGCTACCCCACCTCCTTTTCCTTCCTGTCTGTCCTTCCTGAATATTGAATACCCCTGGATTTTGAGTTCCCTTGGAGCCATGTCTCCATAATCCCAATATCTGTTAACAGCTATCTGCGCAGTCAATTCATCCACCTTATTACGAATGCTCCTGGCATTGAGACTCAGAGCCTTCAGCCTTGTTTTTTTAACACTCTTTGTCCTTTTAGAATTATGTTCTAATGTGGCCCTTTTTGATTTTTGCCCTTGATTTCTCTGCCCTCCACTCTTGCTTTTCTCCTTCCTACCTTTTGCTTCTGCCCCCTTTTTACTTCCCTCTGTCTCCCTGCATTGATTCCCATTCCCCTGCCCTATTTAAACCCTCCTCAACAGCACTAGCAAATACTCCCCCTCGGACATTGGTTCCGGTCCTGACTAGATGTAGACTGTCCGGTTTGTACTGGTCCCACCTCCCCCAGAACTGGTTCTAATGTCCTAGGAATTTGAATCCCTCCCCCTTACACCATTCCTCAAGCCACGTATTCATCTGAGCTATCCTGCAATTCCTACTCTGACTAGCAAGTGGCACTGGTAGCAATCTTGAGATTACTACCTTTGAGGTCCTGCTTTTTAATTTAACTCCTTGCTCCCTAAATTCAGCTTGTAGGCCCTCATCCCAGTTTTTACCTATATCGTTGGTAGCTATATGCACCACGGCAGCTGGCTGTTCACCCTCCCCCTCCAGAATGCCCTGCAGCCGCTGCGAGACATCCTTGAACATAAGAACATAAGAACATAAGAATTAGGAACAGGAGTAGGCCATCTAGCCCCTCGAGCCTGCTCCGCCATTCAACAAGATCATGGCTGATCTGGCCGTGGACTCAGCTCCACTTACCTGCCCGCTCCCCGTAACCCTTAATTCCCTTATTGGTTAAAAATCTATCTATCTGTGATTTGAATACATTCAATGAGCTAGCCTCAACTGCTTCCTTGGGCAGAGAATTCCACAGATTCACAACCCTCTGGGAGAAGAAATTCCTTCTCAACTCAGTTTTAAATTGGCTCCCCCATATTTTGAGGCTGTGCCCCCTAGTTCTAGTCTCCCCGACCAGTGGAAACAACCTCTCTGCCTCTATCTTGTCTATCCCTTTCATTATTTTAAATGTTTCTATAAGATCACCCCTCATCCTTCTGAACTCCAACGAGTAAAGACCCAGTCTACTCAATCTATCATCAGAAGGTAACCCCCTCATCTCCGGAATCAGCCTCGTGAATCATCTCTGTACCCCCTCCAATGCTAGTATATCCTTCCTTAAGTAAGGTGACCAAAACTGCACGCAGTACTCCAGGTGCGGCCTCACCAATACCCTATACAGTTGCAGCAGGACCTCCCTGCTTTTGTACTCCATCCCTCTCACAATGAAGGCCAACATTCCATTCACCTTCCTGATTACCTGCTGCACCTGCAAACTAACATTTTGGGATTCATGCACAAGGACCCCCAGGTCTCTCTGCTCCGCAGCATGTTGTAATTTCTCCCCATTCAAATAATATTCCCTTTTGCTGGTTTTTTTTTCCAAGGTGGGTGACCTCACATTTTCTGACATTGTATTCCATCTGCCAAACCTGAGCCCATTCGCTTAACCTATCTAAATCTCTTTGCAGCCTCTCTGTGTCCTCTACACAACCCGCTTTCCCACTAATCTTTGTGTCATCTGCAAATTTTGTTACACTACACTCTGTCCCCTCTTCCAGATCATCTATGTATATTGTAAACAGTCTATGTATATTGTAAACAGTGATGTGTTCCTGCTGTTGCATGTGGGAGCTGGTTGACCCCATTGAGGTCCACGGCGACCACATCTGTAGTATGTCTGCAGCTTGAGGAACTTCAGCTCCACGTTGATGAACTGGAGTCTGAGCTGCAGACACTGCAACACATCAGGGAGGGGGAGAGTTACCTGGAAGCTGTATTCCAGGAGGCAGACACACCTCTTCGATTAATTATTTCAAAGTCGATCCGTGATCAGGGACAGGAAGATGTGATTATGAGTGAGGAAGGTATGGGGATCCAGGAGATAGTCATGGAGGAGCCTCTTGTCCAACAGGTTTGAGGCTCTTACTCACTGTGTGGATGAGAGCAGGGACTGCAGGGAGGATGAGCAAACTGACCACAGCACCATGGTACAGGAGGCCATTCAATTGGTGGAAGTAAAAAGAAACGTTGAAGTGATGGGGGACAGTATAGTTAGGGGGATAGATAAGGTTCTCTGCAGCCGACAGCGCGAGTCCCAAAGGCTGTGTTGCCTGCCCAGTGCCAATGTTAAGAACATCTCCTCTGGGCTCGACAGGAACTTGGAGTGGGAGGGGAAAGATCCAGTTATCGTGGTCCACATAGGTAGCAACTGTTATGCCCTAGGATGCTCTGATAATGACTCCATGAGGCAATGTGTTGTACTTGAACTGTAGTGACCTTAGTCCTTTATTGATAACTCCAGAGTGAGGACCACACCTGGTGGCCTGCCTTTTATATTAGGCCAGGCACACCTGTACAGATAACCTACAAATCTCCCACTGCTGTGCCCTCTGGTAGCACACCTTGTGATAGTACAAATAGTATCAATGTAAGATACATGACATCACTTTCCCCCAAGCCTTCAGTGCAAATTGCCTCTGCATTGACTGTGCTCTGGGCTTAGCTCTATCTGGTTGACCCTTGGTGGGTCATTTCAATTTTGGGTGAGTGGTAGGTGTTTCATTGGCAGTAGTGCTGGTGGTTGCTGTTTGTGTGTGTTCCTGACCACTCCATTCTCCCCCCGCCCCCGACATATAGATTATGCCAGAGGCTCATTGCATTCATATACATTCAAGTCCACAAAAACAAGTTTGCAGTACATTTGTCATTCAGTTGTGAGACAAGTATGTTGGACTGGTGAGATACATTATCAATACATACTGGGGATCGGTAACCGGTGCGTAAGGACAAGCTAGTTCCAGAACTGCTAGATGGTGTCCAGGCAGTCTGGTGGCGGTGCGGTGCCCAGTGCTGGCAGTGGGAACCCGGCTGACTCAAGTTCCCTGCTCTTGGGGCTAGCATCGGGCCGGTTCACAGATGCCTGTGACCTCCCTGTCCTTTCTTTGCGCTCTGGGTCGCTGCTGCTCCCTGAGGAGCAGTTGTCTAGCAGTGCACAGGGAACTGCTGACTCGCTGGCCTGGACGTTGTTTGGTTTGGGATCCTGGCTGGTCCCGGTCCCCTTTGGGAGGACTGTTGCGGTGACCCTTCGATCCCGGTATGGCCTTGGTGGCGATGGGGTCTGGGGGCTGCGCCTTAGCACAGTTTGCTCTTTGAGGCTCTTGGTGGTTGGTGCCATCGGGTGCCTGAGAGGTGGAGCCGATCAGGGGCAGGGTATCAATACCAGTGCCGTTGCCCTCCTCAGATCGCTTGCTCTGCAGCTCGTGTGGATTGGCTGCTTGTGGCCACACTCCATGGTGCATAACTCTGGTCCCAGGGATGCAGGCTACAGCGTTGGGTAGCTCGCTGGACCTGTGTGCTCCCGATGGGTGTTTGCCTGCTGCATTGGCTGTGTGCAGTTGAAATCCTACATCGCACCACTTTTCATTACTTATTATGAATACCCTGTAGCTCCGATCGCGATCGCGCGGCTTTTCCACGCTGGTTGCATATACACAACTCTGATCATCAGTTACACATTTGTCTCTAACTCACAGTTGCTATTACATTGCTTGAGTGTGTGGAACTGTCCCTTTAAGTGTGGTGGGTCGCAGGCCTCCTTTAAGAGAGCCTTGCTTTTTTTACCCCAATCCTCTTCTCCATTTGGTGCCACAAGTTGCTCCATCAGTGCTGCAGCTCGTGGTCTGGCCGCCGCCATCTTTTTCTTCAGCGCATCACCTTGTGGTTCGGGCACCATCTTTCCTCCGTCCACGATGTCGACTGTGGGTGATCCTCTTCTTCCCGGGTTCTGCCTCTGAAGCTGGGAAGTCGCCTCTGGATCCGATTTTCTTTCTCTGGAGTCCTGCCACTGGAGCCTGGAAGGTGTGCTCGAGTCATCCCAGCTGGATCATCTCCACGCAGTCTGCTGGGCAGTCTGTTCTCTGGTGCCGGATCCAACCTCAGGTGAGGGCTTGCTTTGCTTCTGAGCACAGAGGATGTCGATCGCTGGAGGGGTGAAGTCTTCCCACTTCCAATAGATCTTCTCCATCCACCTTCTTCCGAGTAGCGTTGGTCCATCACCTGGAACAATCCACAGAGGTAACTTGTGCATCGTGCCATCATGGAGTACCTTAACATCCGCACTACCAACGACTGGGATAAATTCATTGGTGTAGGTGCGCAGCTTTGCCTGAACTGGGACCAACTTGGGTCATTCAGCTTGATTGTCCCATAGCCTCTCAAAGGCTTCTTGATTCATTGCTGACTGGCTTGCCCCCGTGTCCATTTCCATGATGACTGGAACACCATCTATCTCGACTTCCATCCTCAATGGGGAACACTCAGTGGTGCAGGTAAACATGCCATATACCTTGTCATGGGGCTGAGCTGCCTCTCTGACTATCGTTTCATAATCCGCGCTGGATTCATGGCCATCTGCAAACTCTTCATCGACACAGTGAGTCATATTTCTCTTACATATTCACTGGAGGTGGCCCTTTGTGCTGCAACCTTTGCAGCACTAGTGAACCCTGTGATTCCCTCCGCAATGCCAGCGTGGTGCTACTCGATTAGCCCCCCTCGGCGGACTCTGAGTTAAGGGACTCGGGGGCCTGTTCTCTCTTCCCTGAGAAGGTTCACGTTCTACAGTCCAACCTCTAAAAGGCGCCACTCTGTGCACAGTACTTGCCGGGTTTGAGTCCTGAGGGTGAGTCATCTGCCTAGAGCCGCAGGTTGAGGTCATGAATGACTGGTTCACAGAGATGGCCTTCTGCAGTGTGACTGTGGTATCCGCCAACAGTAGCTTATGAAGAAGGCCCTCATGGCTGATTCCAATGACAAAAATATCCCACAGCGCTTTGGTGAGGTGGTTGCCGAAATCACACGGTACCGCCAGCCTCCTGAGATCTTCAGCATACTTTGCGATTTCCTGGCCTTCGGGCTGTCGGTGGGTGTAAAACCAGTGTCTGGCTGTGAGGATGCTCTCCTTGGGCTTGAGTTGCTCATGGATCAGAGTTACGAGCTCCTCGTACATCTTGGTCGTTGTCTTCGCTGGTGCCAGCAAGTACCTGATGAAGCCATAGACGGTGGGCCCACAACTGGTTAGCAGGATAGCTTGCTAGCCAACCAGTGTGGCTGGGTTGTCTACTGCCAGGTCGTTTGCTGTGAAGAAATGGTCGAGCCTCACCACAAAGGTGTCCCAATCATCACCATCGGCGAACTGCTGCAATGTACCAAGGGTAGCCATTTTTGCGTGACTGTCCGTAATCTCGTCGCCTATTGTTATGCCCTTGGATGCTCTGATAATGACTCCACAAGGCAATGTGTTGTATTTGAACTGTAGTTACCTTAATCCTTTATTGATAACTCCTGAGTGAGGATCACATCTGGTGGCCTGCCTTTTATACTAGGCCAGGCACACCTGTACAGGTAACCTACAAGTCTCCCACTGCTGTGTACTCTGGTGGCACACCTTGTAATAGTACAAGCAGTAACCATGTAGGATACATGACACCAACGCCATAGGTAGGACAAAGAAAGAGGTTCTGCTGAGGAATTATGAGTAGCAAGGGGCCAAATTAAAAAGCAGAACCACAAAGGTAATAATCTCTGGATTACTACCTGAGCCACGAGTAAAGGGGAAATATGATCAGAGAGTTAAACATGTGGCTCAAAGACCGGTGTGGGAGAAATGGGTTTTGGTTCATGGGGCATGGCACCAGTACTGGGGTAAGAGGGAACTCTTCCGTTGTGACGGACTCCACTTAGACTGTGCTGGGACTAGGGTCCTGGTGAATAAAATAACTAGGGCTGTAGAGAGGGCTTTAAACTAAATAGTAGGAGAGTGGGGGGCGTGGGATGGGGGGGGGGGGGGAGGGTGGTCCAGCTGAATGAAAATTTAAGAAGCCAAAGAATAAGGAGAAGGCAATAGGCCCCCTAACAGTAGCTACACTGTTGGACGAAGTATAAACCAAGAAATAATGGAGGCTTGTAAAAAAGGAACGGCAATAATCATGGGCGATTTTAACCTTCATATTGATTGGACAAAGCAAATTGGCCGGGGTAGCCTTGAGGAAGAGTTCATAAGGTGTATCTGGGATAGTTTCCTTGAACAGTATGTTACGGAACTAACCAAGGAGCAGGCTATCTTAGATCCGATACTGTGTAATGAGACAGGATTAATAAACAATCTCCGAATAAAGGATCCTCTAGGAAAGAGTGATCATAACATGGTTGAATTTCAAATTCAGTTGGAGGGTGAGAAAGTTGAATCTCTAACCAGTGTCCTAAGCTTAAATAAAGGAGACTACAAAGGTATGAAGGCAGAGTTGGATAAAGTGGACTGGGAAAAATAAATTAAAGGGACGGTTGATGAGCAGTGGCAGATATTTAAGGCGATATTTCATAACTCACAATGAAAAGATATTCCAGTGAGAAGGAAAGACTGTAAGAGAAGGGATAACCATCCGTGGCTAACTAAGGAAATAAAGGATGGTATCAAATTGAAAATGTAATGTTCAGAATAACTCTACAAAACTGTGTGCTGTAAGCTCAAACTGATGTGACCTTAGTCTCTTTAATCAAACTCCAGAGTGAAGAATCAACATGGCCGACAACCTTTTATACTTGGTTGTACGAGGTGTGCATGTGACCCTTGGGTCTCCAACAGGTTCTCCCCTTGGTGGCAAGTCTTACACTATTATAGAGTTTACATACATAACATCACTCACTCCCAAAGTCTTAAATACAAATTATTTACAAGTTGAGGCACTCAGGGGCTCTGCATTCCCGGGTTGATCGCCTGAGTTGAAGTCCTGGCATGGGTGAGTTGGTCGGATCATTGCTGCACTGCAGCGCAGCTGGTCTGAGCGGACTGTCAGGCATGGTGGGTTCATTCTCGTGATTAACAGTGAGGTCGATTGCTGGTTGGGTGTGTGTTGGTGAATCAATGATGGTAATGTCCTTTTCAAACAGTTCTTGGTTGTCAATGAATCGCAGTTTGCTCTGATCCAAATGCTTTCTGCACGTTTGTCGTCCGGTAGTTGAGCAGAACCCGAGATAACCTGAGATGAGCAGGGAACCGTCCGTCATGCATTTCAAGCTCTGCTTGATAGTTTGGACTGCCCGTTCCACTTGACCATTGGATGCGGGCTTGAACAGGGCAGACCTGACATGTTGGATGCCATTGTGGGTCATGAACTCGTTGAATTCCGAGCTGGTGAAACATGGTCCATTGTCACGAACAAGGACGTCGGGCAAACCATGGGTGGCAATCATGGCCCGGAGGCTTTCAATGGTGGCAGTGGATGTACATTCAATCCATTTAGAGTAAGCGTCCACTGTTACTAGGAACATCTTTCCTAGAAAGGGGCCAGCACCACGGTTAGTCATGGCCCTCGAAACCCTGGACCACGGTTTGGAGGGCCATGACAACAGACTCAGTGGGGCCTCCCTTGGTGCATTGCTCAACTGTGAGCAAGTGTTATATTGGTGTACGCATGACTCCAATTCCGAGTCAATGCCGGGCCACCAAACGTGCGACCTGGCAATAGCCTTCATTATGACTATGTTTGGGTGGATACTGTGTAGGTCATGTATAAATGTTTCCTGCCTTTTTTTGGCAAAATCACGTGATTCCCCCATAGGAGACAATCCGATTGGATGGACATTTCATCCTTGCGTCGGCAAAAGGGCTTAATTTCAACTTTCATTTCCCCGGGAACAGTCGACCAGCTCCCATTAACGATGCAGTTTTTTACTCGTGATAGCACAGGGTCCTGGCTAGTCCAGGTCCTGATCTGGCGAGCCGTGACAGGTGACCTTTCGTTCTCAAAAGCATCCATTACAAGAAGCAAGTTTGCGGGTTGCGCCATTTCCACCCCGGTGTTGAGCTATGGTAGCCGACTGAGGGCATCAGCACAGTTCTCAGTGCCTGGTCTGTGGCGGATTACATTGTCATATGCAAATAATGTTAGTGCCCATCTTTGGATGCAGGATGAAGCATTGGTGTTAATACCTTTGCTTTCTGAAAACAACAAAGTGAGCGGTTTGTGGTTGGTTTTGAGCTCGAACCGGAGTTCAAATAGGTATTGGTGTATTTTCTTAACCCCGTATACACATGTTAATGCTTCTTTCTCAACCATACTGTAGGCTCTTTCAGCTTTAGATAAAATTCTGGACACATATGCAACCAGTTGCAGTTTTCCCTGACACATTGGCTTGTTGCAACACACAACCGACCTCGTATCAAGATGCATCACAAGCTAGTACTAAACGTTTACACGGGTAATACAATACAAGTAACTTGTTCGAAAATAGCAGGTTTCTGTCTCTTGAGATTTACCCCAGACCCAGTCGTCACCCTTATGTAGCAATAAATGTAAAGGTTCCAGCAAAGTGCTCAACCTGGGTAGAAAGTTACCAATATAGTTGAGGAGTCCCAGGAATGAACGCAGCTCCGTAACATTCTGTGGTCTGGGTGCATTCTTGATTGCTTCCGTCTTGGAGTCCGTGGGTCTGATGCCGTCTGCCGCAATCTTTCTCCCCAAAAATTCGAAGTCTGGCACCAGGAAAACACACTTGGAGCGTTTCAGCCTGAGTCCCACTCTGTCCAGTCGCTTTAGAACCTCTTCCAGGTTGTGCAAGTGTTTGGTGGTGTCACGACCAGTGATCAGGATGTCGTCTTGGAACACCACGGTGCGCGGAACCGATTTCAGAAAACTCTCCATGTTCCCGGAACTGATTTCAGCAGACTCTCCATGTTCCCGGAACCGATTTCAGCAGACTCTCCATGTTCCTCTGGAAGATGGCCGCTGCCGAGCAAATTCCAAAAGGGCATCTGTGGTATATAAACAGTCCTTTGTGCGTGTTGATGTACGTCAATCTTTTAGAAGATTCAGCCAGCTCCTGCGTCACGTAAGCAGAGGTTAAATCCAGTTTGGTGAACGACTTCCCACCCTGCTAATGTTGCGAACATTGGGTAGTGGGTACTAGTCCTGTAACAAGACTTGGTTGATCGTTACTTTGTAGTCTCCGCAGATTCTGACCGTGCCATCGCTTTTCAACACCGGAACAATTGGACTGGCCCACTCATTGAACTCGACTGGCGATATAATTCCCCCTCGTTGGAGTCTGTCCAGTTCAATCTTGACTTTCTCCCGCATCATTTATGGAACCGCTTGGGCCTTGTGATGAACGGGCCGTGCATTATGGACTAGATGGATCTGCACTTTGACGCCTGTGAAGTTGCCGATGCCTGGTTCAAATAGCGATGGAAATTTGTTTAGCACTTGAGCGCATGAGGCGTCATCCACTGAAGATAGCGCTTTGATATCATCCCAGTTCCATCGGATCTTTCCTAGCCAGCTTCTGCCGAACAGCGTTGGGCCATCGCCTGGTACAATCCATAGTGATAAATCATACACAGCTCCATCGTACGATACCTTCACTGCCGCACTGCCAATGACTGGTATGAGCTCTTTGTTGTAATTGTGCAGCTTTGTGTGAATCGGGCTCAGTTTTGGCCTTTGTGCCTTGTTGCCCTACAATTTCTCAAAAACCTTCTGGCTCATAATTGACTGACTCGCCCCCGTGTTCAATTCCATGGAAACTGGAATGCCATTTAATTTGACTTTCAACATTATTGGAGGGCTTTTGGTGGTGAAGGTGTGTACCCCATACACTTCCTCTTCAGCCTCGGGTTGAGTTGTCTCTCTTACTCATTCAGCGTGATCCGTGCCGGATCAGTCATCTTCTGCTAACTCTGCCACGTGGTGAGTCGCAGCATGTTTGCACATTCGCTGGAGGTGCCCCATTGTTCCGCAGCCTTTGTACACATAGTGCTTGAATCGACATTGATGGGCTCTATGATTACCCCCGCAGCAAAAACATAGTGTTAATGGATTTGCATTCACACCCCACGGCGGACTCTGAGTCATCCTAGGTCTGGCCTCTGCGGGTGTGTGGGCCTTGCCCTGTACAGTTCTGCCTGCTGAAAACATTATTTTATGCAAAGTACTTGCCGGTGAGCTTCGGTGTTGAAAAGATATCTGCTTAGTGTTATCGTTCATGGACATGAAAGCCTGGGCGATCGTGATGGCCTTGCTCAGATCTAGGGATTCGGCAGACAGCAGTTTGTGAAGAATGACCTCGTGGCCGATTCGCAACATTTCCGCCAAAAATCGGGCAAATTCGCACGGTCCCGCAAGGCGTCTTAGATCGGCGACATAGCTCACCAAGTCCTGGCTCTCGGAGTGATGGTGCATATAAAACTGGTACCTGGCCATTAAGATGCTTTCCTTCGGCTTGAGGTGTTCCCGAACCAGCGTGCATAACTCTGCATATGTCTTGTCCATTGGGTTCATCGGTACTAGCAGATTTTTGATGAGGCCATATATCGTGGACCCACAAACAGTGAGGAGAATCGCCCTGCGCTTGACCGCGTTACTGTCCGTATCCAGCTCATTGGCCATGAAATACTGGTCAAGATGCTCAACAAAGGCTTCCCAATCATCACCTTTAACAAATCTCTCAAGAATACCAACGGCAGCCATAACCGCGTGAAAGTTCGTGATCTGTTACTCGTCGGCAATTGTTATGTTCAGAATAACTCCACAAGACTGTGTGCTGTAAGCTCAAGCTGATGTGACCTTAGTCTCTTTAATCAAACTCCATAATGAAGAATCAGCATGGCAGACAACCTTTTATACTTGGTTGCACGAGGTGTGCAGGTGACCCTTGGGTTTCCAATAGTTATTCCCCCTGGCGGCGAGTCTTACACTATTATAGAGTTTACATAAATAACAGAAAACAAGGGCATACAATGTGGCCAAGACTAGTGGGAGGCCAGAGGATTGGGAAACTTTTGAAAGCCAGCAAAGAACAACTAAAAAAATAATAAAGAGGGAAGATAGATTATGAAAGTAAACTAGCACAAAATATAAAAACGTAAGAGTTTCTACAGGTACATAAAAAGGAAAAGAGTGGCTAAAGTAAATGTTGGTCCCCTAGAGAATGGGACTCAGGAATTAATAATGGGGAACAGGGAAATGGCAGAGACTTTGAACAAATATTTTGTGTCGATCATCACAGTAGAAGACACTAAAAACATCCCAAACGGGGATAATCAAGGGACTATAGGGAGGGGGGAACTTAATACAATCACTATCACAAAAGAAGTAGTACTCGGTAAAATGACTGGACTAAAAACGGACAAGTCCCCTGGACCTGATGGCCTGCATCCTAGGGTCCTAAAAGAAATGGCTGCAGAGATAGTGGATGCATTGGTTGTAATCTACCAAATTCGCTGGATTCTGGGGAGGGCCCAGCGGATTGGAAAACGACAAATGTAACGCCCCTATTTAAAAATGGAGGCAGACAGAAAGCAGAAAACTACAGACCGGTTAGCCTAACATCTGTCATTGGGAAAATGCTGGAGTCCATTATTAAGGAAGCAGTAGCAGGACATTTGGAAAAGCATGATTCAATCAAGCAGAGACAACATGGTTTTAGGAAAGGGAAATCATGTTTGACAAATTTGCTGAAGTTCTTCAAGGATGTACCGATTGGCGTGGATAAGGGGGAACCAGTGGATGTGGTGTATTTGGATTTCCAGAAGGCATTCGATAAGGTGCCACATAAAAGGTTACTGCACAAGATAAAAGTTCACGGGATTGGGGGTAATATATTAGCATGGATTGAGGATTAGCTAACTAACAGAAACAGAGAGTTGGGATAAACAGGTCATTTTCCGGTTGGCAAACAGTGACTACTGGGGTGCCACAGGGATCGGTGCTGGGGCCTCAACTATTTACAATCTATATTAATGACTTGGATGAAGGGACTGAGTGTAATGTAACCAAGTCTGCTGATGATACAAAGATGGGTGGGAAAGCAAATTGTGAGAAGGACACAAAACATCTGCAAAGGCATATAAACAGGCTAAGTGAGTGGGCAAAAATTTGGCAGATGGAGTATAATGTAGGGAACTGTGAGGTTATCCACTTTGGCAGAAAAAATAGAAAAGCAGATTATAATTTAAATGGAGAAAAATTGCAAAGTGCTTCAATACAGAGGGACCTGGGGGTCCTTGTGCATGAAACACAGAAAGTTAGTATGCAGGAACAGCAAGTAATCAGGAAGGCAAATGGAAAATTGGCCTTTATTGCAAGGGGGATAGAGTATAACAGCAGAGAAGTCCTGCTACAACTGTACAGAGTATTGGTCACACCTGGAATACTGCGTACAGTTTTGGTCTCCGCATTTAAGAAAGGATATACTCCCATTGGAGGATGTTCAGAGAAGGTTCACTAGGTTGATTCCGGAGATGAGGGGGTTGACTTATGAAGATAGATTGAGTAGGTTGGCTACATACTCATTGTTCAGAAGAACAAGAGGTGATCGTATTGAAAAATATAAGGTAATGAGAGGGCTGGACGAGTTGGATGCAGAGAGGATATTTCCACTCATAGAGGAAACTAAAACTAGGGCGCATAATCTCAGAATATGAGGCCACTCATTTAAAACTGAGATGAGGAGGAATTTCTTCTCTCAGAGGGTTGTAAATCTATGGAATTCTCTGCCCCAGAGAGATCTGGAGACTGGGTCATTGAATATATTTAAGTCAGAGATAGACAGATTTTTGAACAATTTCTTGTATTCTTGTGATTCCCTAAGTGAAGTACTTTTTGAAGTGTAGTCATCTGTTGTAATGTATGGAAACGCGGCATACAATTTGCACACAGCAGGGTCTCACAAACATCAATGGGATATTGACTAGGTAATCTGTTTTAGTGATATTTGTTGAGGGATAAATATTGGCCAGGACAATGGGGAGAATGCCCCCGCTCTTCTTCGAATAGTGCCATGGGATCTTTTACGTCCACCTGAGAGTGCAGACAGGGCCTTGGTTTAACATCTCATCCGAAAGATGGCACCTTCAACAGTGCAGCACTATCTCATTATACGACTGATGTGCCACCCGAGATTGTGTCCTCAAGTCTTTGGAGTGGAACCCGTGATCAGCTGACTCAGAGGTGAGAGCACTACCATTGAGCCACAGGTGAGGAGGTGGGGTGAAGAGAGGTGCAATGATTGTAGGAAAGTGAAGGGAAGCAGGGGAGGGGAGTATTGTGAATAGCGAGGCTGGAGATGGTACACTTGTGAGCAGAGAGTTATAAAGTTGAGAGCTAGGAATCTTACCGTGACAAATCTGATAAGGTCATTGAACCTTTTGCAGCACTACAGCTATATCCTGGGAGCTAAGCTCCTGGCATTGACTTCCTCTGTAACCGTTTCCTACTGTTGGCTGAAGTGTCTCCTGCAGGTCTTGATGCAACCCCCCCCCGCCCCCGCCAGGATCAACATTTCCCTCCTCCTAGCCACTGCCTGGACCAGAGCCTTTAAAGCAGCATTAAAAAACCTGGTGGCCTGATTTGCATGTCTTGTAGCCATTTTGTTGTTCAGAAGCATACCCTGTTGTCTGCAGCCAGAATGCACCTCCCCTTTAAGAGCTGCTGGGTGTTTTAAGTGGTGTCAGTGAAGCCAGATTTCCTTTCTCCTCCCACCTCCCCCTCACCCCAGCAAGCGATTGCCAATGGATAGCATGGTAGCACTGGTTACACGCCTGAGTCATGATAATGAATGGGCAGCACCAATTTATCTGACGTGGATATGTGTGTGCAGCACATGCACCTTTCCCTGCATGCCCATTTTTGGGTGCAATCGAATTTTTCAACCCTCGCATCAGCACTATCAGGAAAAAAGGAAAACCAAATCCTGTTTAGAATCTTTGCGACAGGAAGGATTAGCTTTATGCTTGTCCACCATTCCTCCTTTTGAAAATAATAGTATAAAAACTCAATAGAGCCGATTATAACCCCCAGCAGAGAACAGGCCCCACTAAAGAAAAATCGAACAGTTCCTGGGCCTTTTTGTACCATTTTTTGTTCCCTTTAAGAATGGCTGGATAGGCCGTTCACTATCCATTACAAATAAGCAGCACATGCAGCACCATTTGTACATCGTTGATCCCCAATTTGCATATTATAAACAGCTTCCTGCCTGAAACAAGTGGATGCTTTGCCCATCCATCCCAGGACCAAAGCCAAGAGAGTGGTGGCTGCAACGGCAGCGTAAAGGGGACGGTAAGTGACACAGCGCTATCTTTGGGCTGCTACCCCTTCGCTTATGCTAGGCAATGGGTGTTAAAATCGGCCCTAATATTTCTGCCAATCCTTTTAAACAGTTTCTGCTTCCCATCGATTTTCATTTTGGGAAAGAGTTTCAGTCAAAGTCCCAATCGGTAGAAGAGCTCAAACTTGGACAAGAAGAACTGCTTTTCACGATGTTGCAATAAGATTTGTAATATAAGTGATTTGTTGCATGAGGAAATCCACAGAAGGCTCTGCATCCTCTATATTCAAACAGTTACTATGCCCCAATCTTCTCCTGACAGACGGCAGTTGTGTGCATGCTGGGTACATAGAGCACTTTTTTGTCATCGCAACCTATGCATATAACAAGATCTATCTGAGTGGTGGGCATTATAGGTCTCAGTAAGAGTGCTGTTTGAGCACTATTACAGGGAAAAGACTAGGGTCTGGAAATTGCCCTTTGCCCCAATTAGGGGCGGTAACCTTCCAGGGCTGGGACTTCCTGCACCCGGCCTGGAAGTCCCGCCCCCGATGCAGAATTGGGCCGTGTACCCCTCAAAGGAAGCTTCCTTGGAGGGGCACGTCTGGGGTGACTGCACGGTGCTGAGTTCAGTGCCACGCGGAGGAGGCCAACGCTACGCGGATGCTCTGTATAGTGTTGACGCGTTTAATTAAAGGGGAGGGCTGAGGCACACTATGCAGGCCCTTTACTGGCCGCCATTGGGCCACCAGGGGCGTGATCAGAGTGCTGGGCTGCATGATGGCGGCCCAGATGACACGAGGGCTGCCATTGTCGGTCCGATGCAAGAGTCAGCTGACAAATAAAAATGACAGCCCGTAGCGCTAAAGGCATTGCCTTTAAGGGACGCCCCGGGGACAGATGTCCACCAACCTCGTGGCCCGCGGGGCATTTTCCCCCAGGGACACAGAGGAGTCGGCGTGGGGTGGTGAAGGGTCAATGCGCACGGCGATGACGTCATCGCTAGTAACGTGCCGGCCTGGGGCGCTAATTGTGGGGCGCGGCACTGCCAGGACAGTACCCCCCATACCTCCAGGATAATTTCCCCAGAGCCCCTTCTCCAGGCGAAACGCCTTTGCGCCCCGTTAGTGCCCCCTGGAGGCACTAATGGTGGTATACAAATGGGTAATTTCAGCCCCCGAGAAAGTTGGCACCCTATGGGGCCGAAATTTCCCAGCACCGGAAATGAGGTGTACCTACCATTTCCGATGTGTTCTAGCCACCCAAATGCATGGGGCGGCCATTCCATTGAAATTCAACACTTAGGGTTTTTTTCAAGTGGAGCAGAAGTGATCTCATGATGAGGGCGGATGTGGGGGCGGGACGGAGTGACTGACACTGCAAGGCATCAGCGTCGCACTGATCACATCATCACGCTGGCGCTTCACAACGTATCTCCCCTTCAGTTAAAGGGGGGTGCCAGGCTGCCTGTTGGTGTCCCGGCTGAACCCACGGCCATAATTGTCAGCCAGACCTGGCAGTCGGCCGACAAAAAAAAATAGCATGGCATCAACGGCAGCGCCACCTCCCCTTTAAGGGCGGTTTGTGCCGCCATGCCATAGAGAATGTACTGACAGCAAAAGCCATCGGGGGCACCAACTGGCAGCACGCCGCTGCCGCAGGGAATTTCCTCGAAAGGGGCAATTTCCCAAGGGACGATTTCGGGAAGGGGTCCCCGCCAGTCGGTAAGGTTTTGGTGCATGCACTCGGTGGCAGGAAAACAGGCGGAGCGGTCCCGGTCCCAAAAATAGTGGATGCATTGGTGGTCATTTTCCAACAGTCTATAGACTCTGGATTGGAGGGTAGCTAATGTAACTCCACTTTTTAAAAAAAGGAGCGAGAGGGAAAATGGGTTATTATTGATCGGTTAGCCTGACATTAGCAGTGGGGAAAATGTTGGAATCAATTATTAAAGATGAAATAGCAGCGCATTTGGAAAGCAGTGACAGGATCGGTCCAATTCAGCATGGATTTATGAAAGGGAAATCATGCTTGACAAATCTTCTAGAATTTTTTGAGGATGTAACTAATAGAGTGGACAAGGGAGAACCAGTTGATGTGGTGCATTTGGACTTTCAAAAGGCTTTTGACAAGGTCCCACACAAAAGATTGGTGTGCAAAATCAAAGCACATGGTATTGAGGGTAATATATTGACATGGAGAGAGAACTAGTTGGCAGACAGGAAACAAAGAGTAGGAATAAATGGGTCCTTTTCAGAATGGCACGCAGTGACTAGTGGGGTACCGCAAAGTTCAGTGCTGGGCCCCCAGCTCTTCACAATATACATTAATGATTTAGATGAAGGAATTGAATGTAATATCTCCAAGTTTGCAGATGACACTAAGCTGGGTGGCGATGTGAGCTGTGAGGAGGACGCTAAGAGGCTGCAGGGTGACTTGGACAGGTTAGGTGAGTGGGCAAATGCATGGCAGATGCAGTATAATGTAGATAAATGTGAGGTTATCCACTTTGGTGGCAACAACAGGAAGGCAGAATATTATCTGAATGGTGACAGATTAGTAAAAAGGGAGGTTCAATGAGACCTGGGTGTCATGGTACATCAGTCATTGAAAGTTGGCATGCAGGTACAGCAGGCGGTGCAGAAGGCAAATGCCATGTTGGCCTTCATAGCGAGGGGATTTGAGTATAGGAGCAGGGAGGTCTTACTGCAGTTGTACAGGGCCTTGGTGAGGCCACACCTTGAATATTGTGTCCAGTTTTGGTCTCTAATCTGAGGAAGGACATTCTTGCTATTGAGGGAGTGCAGCGAAGGTTCATCAGACTGATTCCTGGGATAGCAGGACTGACATATGATGAAAAACTGGATCGACTAGGCTTGTAATCACTGGAATTTAGAAGAATGAGGGGGGATCTCATAGAAACATATAAAATTCTGACGGGATTGGACAGGTTAGATGCAGGAAGAATGTTCCCGATGTTGGGGAAGCCCAGAACCAGGGGTCACAGTCTAAGATAAGGGGTAAGCCATTTAGGACCGAGATGAGAGAAACTTCTTCAATCAGAGAATTGTGAACCTGTTGAATTCTCTACCACAGAAAGTTGTTGAGGCCAGTTCATTAGATATATTCAAAAGGGAGTTAGATGTGACCCTTATGGCTAAAGGGATCAGGGGGTATGGCGAGAAAGCAGGAATGGGGTACTGAAGTTGCATGATCAGCCATGATTATATTGAATGGTGATGCAGGCTCGAAAGGCCGAATGGCCTACCCCTGCACCTATTTTCTATGTTTCTCTGTTTCTAAAACTGAGCAAGGGCAATTTTGAAAATGGTAGGCACTCCGTGGAGACTCGGCGGCCAGCCCGAGGCCGTGGCCGCCGCTTTCAGACAGCCAGAGGCCTTATAGAAAGGGGCAATTTTGCCCCTATACTTTTAAAATAAAACAGCGCTTGAAATTTTAGAGGGCGATCTTGACTTTATGGTGATGGTGTAAAACGTGTGATCACGAGTCAGCAGCCTGTTTTACATCTCTGCTGATTTATATTTTCTTTGACTTCAATGGAAATAAAATTTGGAGAGGTGTAACACGGGCTGCCAACTCGCTATCACGTATTTTACACAATCACATAAAGTCAAAATCCACCTCTAGTATTTCAAAATCCATCACAAAATAGTTGCATGCTATATAAATGCCATATAAATCATGAGATTAAGTTTTTATTGATACTGGTGTTCTATTGATTCACTGCCTGTGAATATGGTACCTATAATGTTCATCAGTAGTCTGGACTGTGGTAATCATTGGTCCTCAACTACTTTTGTGCAGATTTTAATACAACCCTTGTGGAAATGTAGAGACTGCACTAATGATATAGCTGCCTGAGGTGTGGCAATGTCTTCAATGAAAGAGGAAGTCCCAAACCTCCAATTCTATTTTCAGACTGGGTGGTGTTGACAACATGATTTGTGACAGGAAACTTAGGAATTTCGCAACAGCAGTGGGGTATTCTTGTTGGTGACTTATGACTACATGATTAATAAGATAGTGTAAATATATTTATCTGAGCTATCGAATCAGCATCCCCATAGAGTTGCTGAGAAACCCTTTTTCCTTTCTGTTTAAAGCACGGAAGTCAAAAATATTATTTGCACTACGAAAACATCATAGCAGCACTTACAGATGTATTGCATCAAAGACAAAATGCAATAGTGAGCTAATCTGATGTTCTTATATCGGTGAAGAGTTGATCCCCCTTTAAATCTCTATTGTATCGGATTAGATTGGAGGTTTATTAATCTTGGAGCAAATAAAAATGTGTTTACAAGTTTGTTAGTTTGGCAGTTGCCATCATTATTTTACAGAGAGATCTCTCACCTGAAAATATTTCATCTCAACTGCTTTTCAATTGGGCAAAACGCCTTGAGAATAACCTGTTTCCAAATACACTCCTGGTCACTTAACTCAAGAATGTACCATGCTCTATATTGCCTGCTTCAGCAGTAGCATCTTGCCTTTGAAACAGAAAGACAGGCTTGAAGCCCACTTGAGCACATAATCTACGCTGACACTTGAATGTCACTGCACTGTCAGAAGTGCCATCTTTCGGATGAGATGAGATCTCATTTACCCTCTCATGTGGTCTTAAACAAGTCAATGGCATGATTCAAAAAAAGAGTTCTCCCAGTGCCCTGACCAACATTTATCCCTCAAACATCATTACCCAAAGCAGATTGTCATCATTTATCTGAATGCTTTTTGTGTGAAAATTGGCTGCTGCTTTTCCCTACAATAAGTGACTACACTTCAAAGGTAATTCATTGGGACATCTCCAGAGAAATTAGAATTGTGCGTTCTTCCGCATAAAAGCCTCACCAATCACTATCATACCACTGTAACATTTATTGGATCTAAAACGTACTTCATCCTTGGCTCAGTGGTAGCACTCTTGCTTCTGAGTCAGAAGGTTGTGGGTTCCAAGGCTCCCCCGGCTGTAGAGACTTGAGCACAACATCTAGGCTGACACATACGTGCAGTACTGCAGGAGTGCTGTATTGTCAGAGATCCTGTCTTTCAGATGAAACATTAAGCCGTGGTCCTGCCCGCACTGCCAAGTAGGTGTATAAGATCCCATGGTGCTATTTGAAGAACAGCAGGTGAGTTGTCTTGGCCACCAAGCAAAACCTTATCCCTCAAGCAAAACAGATTATCTGGTAATTTATCACATTACTGTTTGTGGAATCTTCCACTGTGCAGACTGACTGCTATGTTTCCCTTCATTACAAGATTGACTACACTTCAAAAATCCATCATTCCATGTGAGGTCATGAAAGGTGCTATATAAATGCAGTTACTTTCTTTCTTGCTTAAAACTGGCAAGTTATTTGAAGGGGGATGGTGGCTGGCTGATAACTTTAATCTAACCTGCCCAACGGGAGACTGATTGAATCAGATCAGCTGCCCGTTTTATACCATTCAATTTTACTTTCCATTGACTTCAAACAAGGCAAGGTGTAAAATGGACAGCTGATCTAATCCCATCAATCTCCTGCTGTTAGGTTAACGTTACCCCTAGGATTTTGAATCCACAACTCTTTACATGCTTCCAGTAACAAGTACAGTGCCATCTATCCATTGGGCGGAAATATCAGTGGGAAGTCAGATCAACCGGGTAATGCTTGAACTCATCACCCTCTTGTCAGCCGTGGCTCAGTTGGTAGCACCCTCGCTGGGTTCAAGTCCCACTCCAGAGATTGAGCACAAAAATCTATGCCTATAATATAGAGCTCCACCTAGTGGACTACTGCTCCACCTAGTGGACTACTGTGGTAATGCAACTGCTGATGTAAATATAATAAAAGTCACATGATGTAATGGAGCCATCATGTGTGTGTTTATGATGTCGTAAGGAATATATCACATTGGTGAATGAGGATGGGATAATTGGATACCTGAGCTGAAATTTTTGTTGTGGATGATTCCAGCCAAACAACAGAGAGACGTTGAGAGGTTCTTTTTTTTGCAGCACAGCTAAAAATCCAAGGTAAATTTCAAGCACACTATTGACATTGCCAGAGTCCAGATGGCCGAACCTATGAAACTAATAGGGTGCTTGGGTGAGTTCTATCATGACCGAGAGACTTTCAGAGCATATGTGGAGTGGTTGGATATGTTTTTCACCACGAATAGTATCGTCAAAGTCCCCAATGATGAAAACCATAACCGGGTGGTGTTAGAAAGGAAACGGGCTATTTTCTTCACTGAAGCAGGCCCCGAGGTGTAAGAAACCCTGCAAAACATGTTTGTTCCTGTCAAGCCAAAGGACAAGTCACTGACGGAGATTCTAACCAAGTTAGAACAGAAAGAAAGAAAGAATGAAAGGAAGACTTGCATTTATATAGCGCCTTTCATAACCACCAGACATATCAAAGCTCTTTACAGCCAATGAAGTACTTTTGGAGTGTAGTCACCGATGTAAGATACCCTGTTTTCTTGCAGAAGAAACATTCTGCCTTCACATATGGGCTGTTTTGAGCAATATGTTGTCCCAGGCACCGATAGCACAACTTCAATGCACTGTTATCTTGGCCAGTTGCTGAGGCCTTGGGACCCAATTGCCTTTTACTTCTAACCTGCTGGCGATTCACCTTCGTTGTCTGACAACTGGAAATGCCACAAAATTCTCAGGAGTATTGGTCAGCCATATCCATCGACATAGCTGTCTGACAAGCTAAAGCAAAAGTTAAGTTAGGGGTTGTCATCAACTTTCTTCTGGTTACTTCATCCCACATCCCACAAACAAAGCGGTCATGCAATGCTCGGTACTGAAAGTTTCCGAAATTACATTGAATGGATATATTTATTAAAGCTACAATGTACTCACTGATACCCTCGTTGTAATGTCTGTAAGCTTGTAATGTTTGTAGCTCCACACTGTGGATGTGGATGTATTGTGTACTGCAACTGCAGAGTTAATAATAAACAGAACCAGGCAGATTCCGGAGGCTTCCAAGAGAGCTGCCTGCCTTGTACGAAGTTGTGTTTGCTTGTGCTCTGCGAATATATCATATTTGGCTATGAGATGGGATTTTTCGGATGATTTAAAGCTTAAATTTTGTTGGGGAAGGATTCAGCCAGCCGACATAGAGACTTTGGAAGTTTCTGTCATTGGAAAAAGCTACAAAAATCCGAGGTAAAATACAGCACACGGTGAGAACAGCTAGAGATTAAACATGGCAGGTATAATTGGATATTTGGGTGAATATAGACACGACCAGGAACATTTTAAAGCGTATGTGGATCGGCTAGAAATGTATTTCACTGCAAATAACAGAATCAAAATTCCAGACAATGCAGTCCAGAACCGGGCTGTGTTGGAACGTAAGAAAGCGATCTTCTTATCGAAGGCGGGTCCGGCATTGTACGAAACCCTTGTAAATCTGCTTGTGCCTGACGAGCCAAAGGACACAACGCCTAAAGAGATTTTAATGAAGCTGGAGCAGCACTATAACCCCAAACCATTAGAAATTGCTGAAAGCTATCTTTTTGGGATTCAAAATCAAAAGGCTGATGAAATTATCAGTGATTACATCATAGCATTAAAAAAGCTATCGATGCACTGCAATTTTGGAAACTTTCAAAACCGAGCATTACGGGATCGTTTTGTTTGTGGGGTGAAAAATGATGCGATCAGAAGGAAGTTATTGACGACGGATGACTTGACTTTTGAGATTGCTTGTCAGACAGCGAGGTAGATGGGCATGGCCGAACAATATTCCCGAGAATTAAATAATAATTACGGTCGTCAGTCAACCGAGGTAAATCACCTGCAGGTTCAAAGTAAAAGACGGTGGGGGTCCAAAGTCTCAGAAACTGGAAATTCTAACAGAGCGTCAAAGTCGTGCTATAGGTGCTGGGACAACACATTGCTCAAAGTTGTCCATACGTGAAGGCAGAGTGTTTCTTCTGCAGAAAGACTGGGCATCTTGCGAAGGCATGCCGACTGAATGGTAAACCAGCTTTTAAAGCTATGAGTCCAGCGTTCAAAGCTATGAGTAGAAATCCCAAGAGACTACATAGCATGGAAGAACAACAACAGGACGAGGAGATGTTAGAGTTACACGTCATCAGGAGCACGAGGTTAACGGACAGCGATTCGGAAAACATCAAAATCCACATAGATATTGCGGGATTCAAGGTACCAATGGAAATTGACATGGGTGCATCCGTGAGTGTAGTCCCAGATTCACTGTACCTCGACAAATTGTGTGATTTCCAACTGGAGAAATCCAAGATAGAGCTGCAAGGCTATTCGTTAGAGAAAATTCCTGTGGTAGGTCATATCACCGTACCGGTGAAATATAAAGTTCAATTTCAGAACTTGCCTCTAATAGTAATGAAAGGAGACAAGTCTGCCTTACTAGGAAGAAATTGGTTGAGCTCACTGAAGCTGGATTGGAGTAAGATTTTCTGTGTGGAAGCGAGATTTTCATCAACGGATGAGGTTATCAAGAAGTATCCGAAGGTGTTCTGCGAAACGGGCAGTCCAATTCAAGGCTTCAAGGCGAGTGTCAGGGTACAGAAGGACACTAAATCGGTTTACTACAAGCCACGTTCCGTGCCATATGCACTCAAAGAGAAAGTTGAGCAAGAACTCAAAAGACTAGAGACTGAGAACATTATTTGTAAGATAGATCGATGTAATTGGGCTACACCCATTGTTGTTTATCTAAGTCTGATGGTAAGGTAAGATTGTGTGGTGATTATAAAGTAACCGTAAACCAGGTTCTTGAGGGTAATGTCCCCAATACATTGCTGAATATAGAAGATTTGTTCACAACACTGACAGGTGGTCAGATCTTCTCAAAACTGGATCTTACGAATGCCTACTTACAGCTTGACCTAGATGAGGAGTCCAAGTCATGTTTGACTATAAATACTCATCTAGGTCTATATCAATTTAATAGGCTACCGTTGGAGTGTCTTCCGCCCCTGCCATATTCCGAGGGGTGATGAACCAGATTTTGCAAGGTATTGAAGGGGTAGTATGTTATTTGGATGACATACTAATTTCAGCACCAAATAGGTAAATTCATAATGACATATTGAATGAAGTCCTCAAATGGCTAGAGAAGCACAGAGTATGAGTGTCTGCTCATAAGTGTGAGTTATTTAAAAACTCAGTGGAGTACTTAGAGTACAGAGTAGACAAAGATGGTTTATATCCAACCAAGAAAAAACTGGATGCAATCAGAAATGCACTCACTCCCAAGAATGTTACTAAACTCCGATCATTTTTGAGTCTTTTGAACTATTATGGGAAGTTCCTACCAAATTTAGCTACAGTATTACAGTGAACTGTTGAAAAAACAGGCCCATTGGAAGTGGTCAAAAGAAAGTGATACAGCATTCAAGGAGTGTAAAAACAAATTGGTAGAGAGCACCATGTTAGTTCACTATGACATATCTAAGGAGATTAAGCTAGCATGTGATGCCTCTCCATATGGAGTTGGGGCAGTGATCTCTCATGTATCACATAGTGGGGAGGAGAGACCAATTGCTTTTGCTTCACGCACTCTCAGTGCCACTGAGAGTAATTATGTGCAAATTGAAAGGGAAGCTTTGGCATTAATTTTTGGGCTCAAGAAGTTTCACAAATACTTGTATGGTCGTAAGTTTGACCTCGTTGCGGACCATAAGCCCCGAACAGCAATCCTCCACCCAACGTCCCCAGTTCGAACATTAGCTGCAGCCCAAATGCAGAGATGGGCTTTGATTTTGTCAGCATATGCATATGATATTGAATACAGACAATCAGCTGATCACAGTAATGCTGATGCAATGTCTAGATTGCCTTCCCCATCACAAGTTACACCCGATAGAGAAGAAATGTTTTATTTTTCATACATTGATGAGCTGCCAGTCACAGCTGAAGAGATTGGTAGAGCAACCAAACGTGACCCAGTGATGTCAAAGGTGTATGAGTATATTGCAAATGGATGGCCAAACCAGGTAACAGACAAAGATACACATCCATTCTTCATTCGTAGGAATGAATTATCAGTCGATAAAGATTGTATCATGTGGGGTGCAAGAGTGATTATACCAAATAAATTCAGGTCCAAATTATTAGGAGACCTCCATGACCAGCACTTGGGAATGTGCTTAACCAAGAGTTTTGCACGCAGTTATTTATGCTGGCCAAGTCTTGATAAAGATATAGAGTACATCGTGAGTCAGTGTACGACATGTCAATCGGTAAGCAAGCAACCACCACCAGTACCATTACAGCCATGGAAATGGCCTCCCAGGGTGTGGCAAAGGCTACATATTGGTTTTGCTGAGTTAGAAGGACAACAATTGTTCATTGTGATTAATAGCCATTCGAAGTGGGTTGAGGCATTTCCAATGTGGAAAATAATAACAAGTAAAACATTGGACATTTTGAGAAAATTATTTTCTTAATTTGGCCTCCCTGAAGAAATTGTTTCGGATAATGGGCCACAATTTCGTTCAGAAGAATTTGCACAATTCATGAGCAAAAATGGTGTGAAACATACCAAGGTTCCACCATACCATCCTGCTTTGAATGGTGCAGCAGAACGCACTGTACAAATTGTAAAACGTGCCCTCATAAAACAAATGTTAGATCCAAATCCAAGGAAACGACAGTTGTCATTGGATCACAAATTTAATTTTTTGATTATATATCGAAATACTCCTCATACAACCATTGGTAGAACACCAGCAGAGTTGTTTCTCAAACGACAGCCATGAACCAGATTCTCGTTGTTAAAGCCAAATTTGGTTCAGTCCGTAGAAGAGACACAATTAAGACAGAAAGAGAATCATGATAGAGGTAGAGTAAAAGAGAGAAGTGTGAAATTAAACCAGAAGGTGAGAGTGAAGAACCATCACCATAAATCGTTAAAGTGGTTACCAGGAAGAGTGGTGAAGATATGTGGTCCTCGCACATATTTGGTAAAGATGTTTGATAATGGACAGATTAGGTTTGTTCATATTGATCATATTTTACCTACAGACATGGAAGGAGTTGTAGGTGAGAATGATTCAATTATTTCTGACTCATCAGATAGTTTTGATACACCAGTAGCAAATCCTAAATCCAATGTACTGGAAACAAATCCAGGAGAGAATCAGAATGAAAGTCTGAGTCCAAGTCAGGAAAAGAAAGAGCCTGAAGTTAGAGTGAGTTCAAATGAAAATCAAGGAAATTCTGTGGAGGAAAACGTTCCTCAGGATGAGCCTCGAATGAGTGTGAAATCGACACCATGTTTGGAAGGTTCTGTTCGAGAGCGAAGGTATCCTCTGGGAAACAGAAAACAGGTGGTAAAGTTAAATTTGTAAATATGGAAAAAAAAAATTATATCCTGTGTTATGTATAAACATGAAAGTTATGTATGATGTTTATTATAATAACTTCTTCATTAAGGAGGGAGAAGTGTAATGTCTGTAAGCTTGTAATGTTTGTAGCTCCACACTGTAGATGTGGACGTATTGTGTACTGCAACTGCATAGTTAATAATAAACAGAACCAGGCAGATTCCGGAGGCTTCCAAGAGAGCTGCCTGCCATGTAGGAAGCTGTGTATGCTTGTGCTCTGTGAATATATCACACTCGTCAATTGATTGATCTCGTATTCCAAAACTTTCAGCAATTTTCAGGGGCTCAGGACTGTAGTGGCTGACACTCCAGTGCAGTACTGAGGGAGTCTTTCGGTTGAGATGTTAAACCGAGGCCCCATCTGCCCTCTCAGGTGGATGTAAAAGATCCTATGTCTGCCACCATAGCTGGGTTTACTACGGTCGACCAGGGCTTGCAGGGTGTAAGAGCAGCCCAGGGTAATGAAAGTGGGTCTGTTGAGCAGGAACCTGCTGTCCTCTTTCAGGAGTTCCAATTTCTTTCAGATGAGATGTTACACCTAAGCCCAGACTGCTCTCTCAAGTGGAAGTAAAAGATCCCGTGGCACTATTTCGACGAAGGTCAGGGGAGTTATCCCAGCTGTCCTGGCCAATATTTATCCCTCAATCAACATAACAAAAACAAATTATCTGGTCATTATCACATTGTGTTTGTGGGAGTTTGCGGTGCGAAAATTCGCTGCCGCATTTCCTACATTACAATAGTGACTACTCGTCAAGATGTATTTCATTGGCTGTAAAGTGCTTTGGGATATCTGGGAGTTGTGAAAGGCGCTATATAAATGCACGTCTTTCTTTTCTATTTGTTCTGGAGTAAGAACATCATCAACTCAGCCACTGAGATTCTTTGTCAGTATATCAGTCATTCGTTTTCTCACTCTTCACACCCTCTTGCCTCTAAGCTACATGTTGAAAGAAGAAAGATTTAAAAATTAACTCCTGCCATATATAGGCTATCATTTTTCAATTCATGCCTTCAAATTGGGTAGAAATATTGGTATGGAAAATTAAATAGCAATTTTTACAGAACTGTTTCCACAATTTTAATACAATGGTCCCAAAGTGAGTTTCTTTTCACCTTTAATTTGCCTTAGGGAGTTTTCAGAAAGGAAAAGAGTTGAGGAAATGTGCTGTCAAAAACAAAAATATAACAGTAAATCATTTCAAATACTGGAAACAGAACATTTCTGTTGAATGGACCAAACATCAGTGAATTATGAATTGTAAATGTATGCTTTAATTAACAGTATTTAAGTGTAATATTTCACCCTTGTGTGATTTGGGGTGCATTGTACTGTAACAAGGTAGAGCAATAAAATGAAAGATCATGAAGCATAACGTTTCTGCACTGAGAGAAGTAACTGAAGCAGTTTTATCAACAGAGGCACTAGTACAATTTTAGAGGGGATGCAGGAACAGAGAGCCCTGGGGTGTATGTACATAAATCTTTGAAGGTGGCAGGAAAATTTGAGAAGGCTGTTGAAAAAGCATATATGATCTTTGGCTTTAATAGTAGGGCATAGAGTACAAAAGCAAGGAAGTTATGCTAAACCTTTATAAAACACTGGTTAGGCCCCAGCTGGAGTGTTGTGTTCAATTTTGGGCACCGCACTTTCTGAAGGATGTCAAGGTCTTAGAGAGAGTGCAGAATGGTAGGAGGGATGAGGGACTTCAGTTATGTGGAGAGACTGGAGAGGCTGAGGTTGTTCTTCTTAGAGCAGAGAAGTTTAACAGGAGATTTGATAGAGCTGTTCAAATCATGAATGGTTTTGATAGAGTAAAATAAGGAGAAAAAGTTTCAAATGGCGGAAGGGTCAGTAACCAGAGGAAACAAATTTAAGGTTGATTGACAGAAGAACCAGAGGCAATGTGAGGAAACATTATTTAATTTCAGCGAGTTGTTATGATCTGGAATGCATTGCCTGAAAGGGTGGTGGAAGCAGATTCAATAGTAACTTTTAAAATGGAATTGCATAAATACTTGAAGGGTAAAAAATTACAAGGATATGGGGAGTGGGAATAATTGGATAGCTTTACCAAAGAGCCAGTAAAGGTACAATGTGCTCAATGGCTTCCTTCTGAGCTGTACACTATGATGGGTGTCCTATGCAAAGAATCATAAAAATTTACAGCAAATGGCCGCCTTCCGTGCTGTAAATTTCTATGATTCTTTGCAAATGTCACTTTTCCTCATTGACTTTGTGTCATTTTTATAAATAATGCAAAAAAGACAAACTTGTGTTTACATTACATGCTAACCATGGAGTGGTGAGAAAAGCCATTGAAGTTTTAAAATAATTTTACACTAATGATTGAACAACAACTTGTTTTATACCACAGATCATTGTCATGTACACTGTTAATCCCTTTCATCAACAAAAGCTATATTTGATCAACTGTACTGCAGACATTTGTTCAGACTACAGCCTTTATTTTCCAGACAGTAAAATGTTATAAATGTGTAACATAAGATAGACGCATTCAATAATGTATAATTAAGTATTGACCGATATCTAAGAAGCTTCCCTGATGACTCAGTTGGAAAATGCACCATATAGTGTAATTCTGAGCCAATAAGAGCAACAAGGTGCCAGCTTCGATCTTTATCCTGTGTTAAGCTCGCTAATCTCAGCTGGGGCAGCAGTATTTGTGGGTTAAGGATGAGAAAAGTTAGCCAGATCACTATCCGGTGACGACAGATGGACGTTTCCACATATGGATGTCAAGTGATGTGACAGGGGCTTGGCTGCGAAGCCTAACAATGCACTCCCCTCCTCCCACTGTTGTTGAATAGCCTGCTAACTCTCATTTTTTGTGGCACATTTATGAAGTATGTCCAAATTTGTTTAAGTATTAAACAAATACTTAAAGCACCAATGGAACCATACCTTGAGAGCATGAGTCACTGCTCTCAAGAGAGGAGGGAAAAAAATTAAAGGATAACTTCATAATTGTAAGAACATAGTGCAATTTTGAGAGAATCCATACAAGATTTGTGGAATGAAAAGGCTATGAGAAATGTTTTCTTTCATTTTTTAGGAGTGTGCCTCCCCTTTAAGGGGCTCCGCGGCCCATTCAAAATACAGCACAAGTGCGGATTTTCCTATTTAAAAGCCGATTGGCCAGATGCGCAGGAGCTGCAGAGTCCTACGTGGCCACGTGGCCATACAGCTTAAAGAGAACATTGGCTACGAGGTACATGTAGAATTAAATAACGTGTCAAAAAATTAGCTCAGATGTATGTTTATCAAAAAACACTACAACAACTTGCATTTATATAGGGCCTTTAACATCGGGCCTTTAACTTCCCAAAGCGCTTCAGAGGAATGTTATCAAACTAAATTTGATACCGAACCAAGGAGATATTAGGACCAAAACCTTGGTCAAAGAGGTAGGTTTTAAGAAGCGCTTTAAAGGAGGAGAGTGAGATAGAAGAAAGAAAGACTTGAATTTATATAACACCTTACATGACCACCGGATATTTCAAAGCACTTTACAGCCACTGAAGTACTTTTTTTTTGAAGTGTAGACATTCTTGTAATGTAGGAAAGAGAGGCGAAGAGATTTAGGGAAGGAATTCCAGAGCTTAGGGCCAAGGCGGCTGAAAGCACGGCCGGCAATGTTAGCGCGATTAAAATCGGGGATGCACAAGAAGCCAGGTTTGGAAGAGCACAGAGATCTGGAAGGGTTATAGAGCTGGAGGAGGTTACAGAGATAGGGAAGGGCGAGACCATGAAGGATTGGAAAACAGGATGATCATTTTAAAATCGCACCGTTGCAGGTCCGGGAGCCAGTGAGCACAGGGGTGATGGGTGAACGGGACTTGGTGCAAGTCAGAATACGAGCAGCAGAGTTTTGAATGAGCTCAAATTTATGGAGCGTGCAAGGTGGGAGGCTGGCCAGAAGAGCATTGGAATAATCGAGTCTAGAGGTAACAATGTCATGGATGAGGATTTCAGCAGCAGATGAGTTGAGGCAGGTAGTTGGTGGAACAAGCCTAGATAGATGAAATTGGGTATTTTAGAAATATAATTAAAAAGGAACAAATGTTTCTCTTAAGAAGATGGGCTGATTCCATGATGTACATTATAGTTCAGGAATACCTATACAAAACTGTCACAGATTGGAAGTTAGAGAACTGACAAGGCTCTTTTTGTTAACCATAATGGGCTTTATTTACCACAAGGCTTGCCACTCACCTCCCCCCAGATCGGTTTCTTCTGCATGAATTAATGAGGATGAAGACTTACCATTATACACAGTTGTATATAACAGATAGCTGTTCAAATAAGCAGTGACCCATGGGTCTCTACTACTAAACTGCAAACACTTGATGGTTCTGACTTCTGAGCCAGTAATTCTCCTGATCAGACAAGAGGGAGCTGATATAAACTGCAAGCTATGTCAAATGAAGTTTGAAGCTCATGAACCCCCAGTTCATCCACGACATGAAGCAGCTCAGCCTGCTGTTGCCAATCTTAAAGTGAACAACATTTTGTAGATGTTCACAACAACCCTTTGCATGAATGCTTGCAATAACCCTTTATATGGAGTTGCAGAGCAGGGAATTTTGCCTCTCCAGGATACCCAGATCTCCGTTTCAGGTTTTGCTTTAGCTCTGCAGTCCCCCATGTGGCCAAGACAGGGGCCTTGTTCGGATGAAGCGTGGGGCCTTGTGAACAGCAGCTGAGCATCAGAATGGAGCGGCTGGTACAGGAGGAGCGATGAGGTCGGGGCGAAGGAGCGGGAAGAGTTCATAGAGGGATGTGATCGGGGCCTAGGAGAGGCGAGGGTCCAGGGGCAGCACGGGCATGACCACACTGTGATATGTGTGCGCACTCGGTCCATGCAGCAGAGCTAGTCGCCAGTCGTCTTGGTTAACCCTTGCCACTGGACCAAGACCTGGCTCTGTCAAGCCCGTGTGGTGGCTGGTGTGCAACGGCCACCACACATTAAAATAATCCACGCACAGGCATCTTCCACCCTTCAAGATGTAGTTCAGGACCTGGAATATTAGGTCCTTCATTATGAACTCATCCCTTTTCAGCGCGGGAGCTAGTCATCCTTGTTTCGAGGGACTGTCTATGATAATGATGATGATGATGTTATAATGGGAGGTTTGCAATACAGATTCAGATGTCATGAAGTTTTGACTTTAAGTGCTTAGTGACATCATGTGATAGCACTTCATCTTCCATTGTGAGCAAAGCTTTTAATTTGGATTGGATAGACCGATCTCAGATAGCTATTTTTATTTCTGAGCTGAGCGGAATTAAGTAACCAGCCATGTTTACATCAGGCCTTTTAATCTGATTGCCTGTGAATTCTCTAATCCAGATAAAAGACCCCAAATTAATGGGTCTATTTGGAACTACTTACACAAAGTTGATAGCATCAGTTTCTTTTTCCACAGTGAAGAGTTTGTCAACATAAAGAGTGGGCCAGAGATGACAGCACCAAAATCATCGCCAAGAGAGGTGAAAAAAATCAATCAGTTGTTCATTCTCTTGTTTGCTGTCCAGTAATCTCTGCTGGCGTGTGGATGGGTATCAAGTGAGGACAGGGGATGTATTTCTTTTGCTGCATCACGAATGCAAAAACTTTTAATCATCTATGTATGTGTTATGTGCCATTAGGTTTCATGTTTATAAAGAAATAGAAAAGATTCTGCTTCACAAGTTATGTAACATGTAATTAACTAAATGATGGGATAAATTTCCCAAGTACATACCAGCACAGAGGTACCTCACCAGTTGTCAGCAGGCACACAGCTCATGATTTTCTGTTCAGCTGGTGCCTTGTCGCTCTGCCAAACTTGGGAAATGCAAGCTTAAAGCTAAGAAAGTCTGTCACAGTGGCATGGATTGGTTCTGTTACCTCCATTCTTGAATAGCCTGCCAATGGTAACTCATGAAGAATGGCTTCTTATGTACTAGAAGACTGTCTATGTTTGTGCAACAATAACTAAGCATGAGTTACTGTCTCAAGAGAGAAACGGCTTATGGATAAATGCATCCCATGGGTTAGGGTAAGGGTTAGGATAAGGGTTAGGGTAAGGGGTAGGGTAAGGGTAAGGGTTAGGGTAAGGGTTAGGGTAAGGGTAAGGGTTAGGATAAGGGTTAGGATTAAGGTAAGGGTTAGGGTAAGGGTTATGGTTAGGGTAAGGGTAAGGGTTAGGGTAACGGTTAGGGTAAGGGTTAGGGTAACGGTTAGGGTTAGGGTAAGGGTTAGGGTAAGGATTAGCGTAAGGGTTAGTGTTAGTTTTAGGGTTAGGGTTAGAGTAAGGGTTAGGGTTAGGGTAAGGGTTAGAGTTAGGGTTATGGTTAGGGTTAGGGTAAGGGTTAGGGTTAGGGATAGGGTAATGGTTAGGATAAGAGTTAGGCTTAGGGTAAGGGTTAGGGTTAGGGTAATGGTTAGGGTAAGGGTTAGGGTTAGGGTAAGGGTTAGGGTAAGGGTAAAGGTTCGGGTTCGGGTGAAGGTTCCAGACTCAACCCTGGTCTGTACCGAGTTAGCCAATCTCAGGCCAAAGGCGGAGAATACTACAATCAACCTTAATAGCCTTAGGCTTGGAAAGAGGAGAAATCAGCCTGGATCTTTACTCCTGATTGCTATCGAGTGACTGCTGAGGAAAGTATGCAGTTGTCGAGATCAGTAAATGACAGGATTGGGCTTGTTTCCGATATGCTCTTCAATCAAAAAGTCTGCAACCACTTATTGCCTTGGCTATTTTATGAAGAATGGCTAGTTGTGCAAGGAATCATTATGTCAACATGAGTCACTGCCTTCAGGAGAGGAGACATCGAGTGAGGAAATTGGAGAAGGTAAAATACAGATATCAATTCTTGAATTTCTTGATATTTCTTTCATTATAAGTGTTGTTGAAACCATTTGAGTTATGTCTGGGACAGACCTAACAGGGCAGGAAAATGGAGTCTTGCTGGTGGCCATTTAAAAAATATAAAGTTTCGATACAAAACCTTTTTGTTTTTTCAAGTTTTCTTTGGCTGGGTTAGGTTCCACAGGCGCCAGCAGCATGCTGGTAACTCATTTACATCATTCTTCATATGTAAACTTAGACAATGAGCACCAGTGTGCTATTTGAGCAGGGGCAGCATCACTGCTGCACTCCAACTTGTTCTCACTTGACGCCCACATATGCACGCTTTCCAACAGGAAGGAGTCAGCACACGGCAATCAGGAACCTTGGCTGAATTTCCCCCATTGAGAACAATTATTGAACCCCAGCTGAGAATCTCTAACTCAGAACAGACCAAGAAGTGAACCTAGGACCTTCTGATTGGTTTGGCTCAATACAACAGTAAGCGACAGCATTACCTGCTAGTCTCTTTAACCTCCACAAGTGCGGCTGCGTCTTTTCTTCAGTTGCTGTTGAGTGGTGATGCAGACTGACCGGAGACCTCACAGAAATCTGCTTGCCATCTCCAACTTAATGTAAAACTCGCTGCGCTGAGTTCTGATTTTACAAAGGTTTGAACGTATGAAACCTACTGTACGCATCCTTCTAAAATGTACTGATAAAGTATAAATGTTCTCCTTGCAAAACAAGGCATGAAGTAAAAGAGAGACATTTGGGGTAGCTTTTGACTTTGTGCGATTGTGTAAAACGAACGATAACAAGTTGACAGCCCATTTTACATCTCTCCTGATTTTTATTTCCATGATAAATATCGGGAGTATTGTAAAATGGGCTGCTGACGTGCCTGTTTTACACTATCGCACAAAGTCAAAATTTACCCTGTCGAGTTGTAGGTCGTAGGTAATATGAATACTAGGCTCGTTCCCTTAAAAAATAATTAAGCCTGCAGCATTGAGCTTTGCATCTGTTTGACCTGGGTTCAACTAAGCAATTTTATAGACAGAGCAATGGTGAATGAAGTGAGGGGAATCCATGTTTACTCAAGGCCAGAGCAGTTTTTGATTTCAGCGGTTTGAAGAGTTTTAGATTCTTTAGCTTTGCTGAAAAATAGCCAGCAAATGCTTCAGTATCATCAAAGAAAATTCTCTGTCTGAAAGATATGTCAGTATTCTGCAAACTTTTCAAGGCTGTATCCCAGGAAACAGATGGATTTCAGAAGCTTAGAAGCAGTATTGTTGTCAAGAATTTCTATCTTGCAAGCCAAGAATTCCTGTATACAAACAATGGCTAGTTTAGAGAATCAAAAATGGAGCCTGTTGCAATTTGGTCAATAAAGACAGTCTTGGCGAGTTTCAACACTGTGAACTTCAAGCCTTGCAGTCAGAAATTCCTGAAAACAATGGTCCTCTAATCTGTACTAAATGCCTTTGAAGGTACACTGTGTAACACAGCACTATGTGGAATGGGATTATGCCCTATTTACAGTGGGGAGCTGTTTAAAGGTGGTCATGCTTTATAGTCAGCATGCTGCTGCACACATGGAAATGGCTATGTGCCTGGAGTATCCTCATCGCCCACAACAGCCTGACCCACACAGGCTATTATTGATTTGTCACTGCAATCATTTAAAAAAATCACAGTCTGTTGCTTTGCGAATAATCTGATGTGTACGAAGTAGGAAACTGTAAACTATAGGACATTGATATTAAATAGAATGCCTTTTTCATTCAAAGGAACTTAAAGGAGAATGAACAAGAATACTTGTCTTATTCGAAAACACCTGGAACTGTAGTGAACAGACAATGATTGCCTGTACTCTAGGGGAACCAAGGGATATGGAGATCGGGCGGGAAAGTGGATTTGAGGTCGAAGATCAGCCCTGATCTTATTGAATGGCACAGCAGGCTCGAGGGGCCGTATGGCCTATGCCTGTTCCTAATTCTTATGTTCTTATGTACTGAACTTCCCCACCTCCACCATAGGTAAATGCATATACTGACATTGGCATCTGGGGGGAACAAGGGATGCAAATACTTGCTCTAAAATGTCAACCAGTCAGAAATGAGCATATCGGAGACATCATCCAAATCGTTTTTTCCAGTCAGGAGATCTGAGATGGTGGTTTTCATTAACGTTGCGAGAGGTTCTGTGCAACAAGGAATATCTTCTCTTCGGAAACTGATATATTTAATAATAATTTTAAAATGTATATGGCAAGTAATTTACATTGAATATAATTTCTCCCCTTGACTGAAGTTCAGCTTTGAAAGGGAACAAACAGGAACTTCATACAGTTATACAATAAATAGTATTTGTAACAGTTTAATTATTTATAATACTCGTCTACACCTTTATTTCCTTCCTTAGCTTCACCACAACAACAACAACTTGCATTTATATAGCACCTTTAATGTAGTAAAATGTCCCAAGGCTCTTCACAGGAGTGTTATAAACCTAGATTTGGCACTTAGCCACATAAATTGATATTAGGGCAGATGACCAAAAGCTTGGTCAAAGAAGTAGGTTTTAAGGAACGCCTTAAAGGAGGAGAGAGAGGTAGAGAGATGAGAGTTTTAGGCAGGGAATTCCAGAGCTTGGGACATAAGCAACAGAAGGCATGGCCACCAACGTTTGAGCAATTATAATCAGGGATGCTCAAGAGGGCAGATTTTGAGATATCTCGGGGGTTTGTGGGGCTGAAGGAGATTACAGAGATAGGGAAGGGCGAGGCCAGGAAGGGATTTGAAAATAAGGATGAGAATTTTGAAATTGAGGCGTTGCTTAATCGGGAGCCAAAGTATGTCAGTGCACACAGGGGTGATGGGTGAGCAGGTTTTGATGTGAGTTAGGATAAGGGCAGCTGAGTATTGGATCAGCTCTCATACTTTCCCTCATGAGAACATAAAAACATAAGAAATAGGAACAGGAGAAGGCCATACGGCCCCTCGAACCTGCTCCGTTCTTTAATAAGGTCATGGCTGATCTAATCATGGACTCAACTCCACTTTCCCGCCTGCTTCCCATAAACCCTTTTCCCATTATCATTTAAAAAATTGTCTATTTCTGTCTTAAATTTATTCAATGTCCCAGCTTCTACAGCTCTCTGAGGCAATGAATTCCACAGATTTGCAACCCTCTGAGAGAAGAAATTTCTCCTCATCTCTGTTTTAAATGGTCAGCCCCTTATTCTAAGATCATGCCCTCTAGTTCTAGTCTCCCCCACCAGTGGAAACATCCTCTCTGCATCCACCTTGTCAAGCCCCCTCATAACCTTATAATATATTACCCCTAACCCTGTGAACTTTTATCTTGTGCAGTAACCTTTTATGTGTCAAATGCCTTCTGGAAGTCCAAATACACCACATCCACTGGTTCCCCTTTATCCACCCTATTCGTTACATCCTCAAAGAATTCCAGCAAATTTGTCAAGCATGACTTTCCCTCCATAAATCCATGTTGACTCTGCCTGACCGAATTTTGCTTTTCCAAATATCCTGCTACTGCATCTTTAAAAATGGACTCCAACATTTCCCAACCACAGATGTTAGACTAACTGGTCTATAGTTTCCCGCTTTTTGTCTGCCTCCTTTTTTAAATAGGAGTGTTACATTTGCAGTTTTCCAATCTGCTGGGGCCACTCCAGAATCTAGGGAATTTTGGTAAATTACAACCAATGCATCCACAATCCCTGCCGCTACTTCTCTTAAGACCCCAGGATGTAAGCCATCAGGTCCGGGGATTTATTTACCTTTAGCTCTATTATCTTACTGAGTATCACCTCCTTAGTGATTGTGATTGTGTTAGGTTCCTCCCCCCCCTATAACCCCTTGACTATCCACAGTCAGAATATTATTAGTGTCCTCTACCGTAAAGACTGATACAAAATATTTGTTCAGAGTTTCTGCCAACTCCATGTTCCCCATTACTAATTCCAGCGGTAAAATGGATGTTAAGTGGGCATTAAACATTATTTGTTTCTCTGTTTGTTTCCAGCACTTTTTGTTGCTCCTTCTTTCCATCCTTCTGTAATTCTTTCTTTCCCTTCTCTCTGTCTGCTCTCTGTTTTGTATGTCCCTTGCACACATTTTCTCTTTTTTAGTTCCTCATACTCTAACAGAGGTACTGTGTTTTCTTCTTCCTAAAACAAAATTGGCACTAAGTGAGATAGATATACAAAGTAGGAGAAGAAAGTCATGTAGAATATTCCAAGGACAGTCTCAAGTCATTCCCACGCAAACATTTCAGGGGCATCTGTTCTGGCAAAATAGTTTAGTTATTTACTTGGATTTTAGAATGTTAGAATAGATGTTAGCAGGAATAGAAATGTGCCCTCCCTCACACTTCCTTCCAATGGTAAACATTTTCTTTGAAGGACCACCCATATCAACCAATTTTAAAGCCACAGTTGCTATTGATATTGCCTGAACAATGTAAGCATGCAAAAGAAAGTGGAAAATCTAGCCCTTCAAGTTAAATAAAGCCAATTACATAGGTATGAGGGGCAAGTTGGCAAAGGTAGATTGGAAAATAGATTAAAAGGTATGGGGCTAGAGTTTCCTCAATTTTTGTATGCTTAACGCCCACTTAACGTCCATTTTACTGTTGAAATGGCATATAACGTCCATACATCGCTCATTTAGCCACAAAATGGAAACTGACGGGCATTTCTCGGAAACTTATCGGCGAGCGTTACTTTCCCCATGTGCGTAATGTCAGGAAAAAATAATACCGCCCTCCCACTTTTTTGGGGAAGAATCATCAGAATGGGCAAAATCAACCACCCATAACATCGCCCAGCATTACTTTCTGCATGGAATTAAGGCCGAGATTCAATAATACCACCCGCCCACTTTTTTTTGTCGGAAAGATCACATTTGCCGAAACTAGCGGCCATGAGATCGCCCAGCGTCACTTTCACCACCTCGCACATATATTGCCCACAATATCGCTCGCCCAAGAAACCGCCCAGAAAAAGTGGAACTAACTGGAACTAATCACAGCGTTATGGACGCCATGTTCGACATCACATGTCGCATCCTTTAAAAGGCTGCTGTGCTTCAACCTCGGGGGAGTTCGGATGTACTCTGCAGGTCATTGGAGTTGATGTGAACATCTGTACAAACATTTTGACCATACTGTGACAGTTTGGAATTGATTCGTTGGGACATTCATTGTTTGTGACCAATCGGTGGAAAACAGAGAGCTACTGCAATGGAGTCTGTCCTTTCTCACCCTCTCTTGATGACCAATTACATGCTGCAGGCTCGAGATGGGCGAAAGTATATTCCACAGCATTATGTGCCCAATGTAAGATGTGCCAGACTGATGAGGAGGACCAGATGTTACACCTCCTGCAAGTACAGGGAGAAGCATTCTTACCTCGACTTGCCTGACACCACCTGCCTACGGAGACTGCGCATCCACAAAGAGGTTATCATTGAGGTATGCCAGCTGATAAGGGCAGATCTGCAGCCTGCCAGCACCATCAGTACTGCACTGTCCGTCGAGGTCAAAGTCACCGCGGCACTGTCGTTCAACGCATCGGGTTCTTTTCGGGTCTCAGCTGGCCACATTTGCGGTCTGCCTCAGCATGCCACATATTGTTGCATTAGACAGGTCTCTGAAGCCCTGTACACATGCAGGAGGGACTTGATCAGCTTCCCTATGACCAGGGAGGCACAGAGTGAGAGGGCTCTAAGATTCTCCAGAATTGCAAACTTCCCCGAGGTGCACAGAGCAATAGACTGTACGCACATCGCGATGAGGGAACCTTTTCAGGATGCAGAAGTTTTCAGGAACCGCAAGGGATTCCACTCCCTGAATGACCAACTGATTGTCGACCACCAGCAAATTATACTGGCAGTGAATGCTCAATTTCCGGGCAGCATCCATGATGCTCACATCCTGCGTGAGAACACTGTATCTGACTTGTTTAGTAATCAGCCACAAGGTCAATGCTGGATACTTGATGACAAAGGATATGGCCTCGCCACCTGGCTGATGACCCCCCTGCATGACACCCACACCGAGGCCGAGAGGCAATACAATGAGAGCCACAGAGCCACTCACAATATCGTGGAGAAAACCATTGGAGTATTGAAGCAGCGCTTTAGATGCCTGGACCACTCAGGAGGCGACCTCCAAAATCACCCTGAGCAGGTAGCCCAATTCGTGGTGGTGTGCTCCATGCTGCACAACTTGGCTATCAGGAGGGGACAAGAATTCTCTGAAGAGTCTGACAGTCCACCTCACCAGAGAGAGGAAGAGGAGGACGAGGAGGTGGACGCTGACATTGGCCCATACAATCAGGCTGACGCTGAAGCCATGCCCCTGCCCCCCTGTAGACTGCATGAAAGGGCCTATGGTGGCATGATAGCTGCAAGAGCCTTACGTCAGGAGCTCATCAATGATCGCTTTGCCGGAAAGAACGTTGGTGGTATTTACAAAGCTGACACACTGCTGGGTGTGCAGGTCATACATCAAAGATGGGTATCAACTTGGTGACAGTTAAAGTTTAAGTTGATTGAAGTTAAGTGTAATTATACCCTTTGATGTTAAGGAATCACCAGCGTGGAATGGTGCAGCTATCTGAGCCAATGTGCAACAAGGTTTTGTTAACTGAACAGTTGTCTGAAATCATCAGTATTTCTGTAAAAAACAACCCTTCCCCCCCCATTTCTCCTCTCCACTTCTACCCCTTCACCTTCCCCTCCTGGCTCCAAGCAACCTGGCCGAGGAGCTCCTCCGGCGATGCTTCATTTGGGGGGGGGGGGGTTGTTGGGGGGGGGCGGGGCAGATGACATCCAAAATGCTGCTTGGACGGATATGGGAGAGGATGGTCCTGAGGTGGGAACGTGCTCTGAGCCAGAAGCAAGATGTTGCTCCTGGCTCTCATGTGTGGTTAGCAATGGGGGTGCGGCACCTTGGGGTGCAGTGCCATGCTCCAAGACCACTGGGAGTCCTCTACCACCAGTGTTCCTGGCTACCAGCTCCAGCGCCTCCACCATCCCTTCCATGTTATATCTTATTTGTTGGACAACAACTCGGTGCCAACTATGTTCTTGGTGCTTAGTAGGCTTTTTGCTGCTGGTGAATCTCCCTCGTGCCTCCCAAAACAGCCAAACAAGCACACACCACAGCCACACACGCCTTTAGTCCCTTTCAGCTCCCACTCTCTCTGTCTCTGCTTTATGATGACTCTTGACTTCCTGAATCGTGAGAATCGAGCGTTGCTATGCCGTTGCTAAGGATGGCGACACTTTACGGCAGAAGGTCAGCGAGATTTAACGCTACCATCCATTCATATTGCTCGTGGTAACGCCCAATTTCAAAAATGTAGACTAGGTGCTTTGAGAATGGCCGAGAAGCCGGCGATCTGAAAACCCATTTTTACCGCCCACGCTGGAAATAACTTCCATTTTTGGGTGATCTACACAAATCTCGCGCCTATGGTGTTAGATAAGCAGTGAGTAGAATTTAAAGAAATATTTCATAATTCTCAGCAAAAGTACATTCCATTGTGAAACGAAAACTCCATGGGAAAAGTGATCCATCTGTGACGAACTAAAGAAGTTAAGGATAGCGTTAGATTGAAAGAAGAAGCTTACAATGTTGCAAAGAATAAAAGTAACACTGAGGACTGGGAGAGATTTAGAAATCAGCATAGGATGACCAAAAAATGGATAAAAAGGGGAAAATAGAATATGAGAGAAAACTAGCAAGAAATATAAAAATGGATTGTAAGAGCTTCTACAAGTATGAGAGTAGCAAAAGTAAATGTTGGTCCTTAGAGCCTGAGGCAGGAGAAATTATTATGGGGAATAAGGAAATGGCGGAAATGTTAAACAAATATTTTGTATCTGTCTTCACAGTAGAAAACACAAAAGAGATACCAAAAATTGGGAGGAACCAAAGGTTTAATGAGGGTGAGGTGAGGAACTTAACATAATTAATATAAGTAGAGAAAAAGTACTGGAGAAACTTAAAGGATTAAAAGCCAACAAATCCCCTGCACGTGATGGCCTACATCCTAGAGTTCTAAAAGAGGTGGCTGCAGAGGTAATGGATGCATTGGTTTTGATCTGCCAAAATTAGCTAGTTTCTGGAACGGTGCCAGCGGATTGAAAGGTAGCAAATGTAACACCACTATTCAAGAAAGGGAGAAGAGAGAAAACTGGGAACTGCAGGTCAGTTAGCCTGACATCAGTCGTTGGGAAAATATTGGAATCCATTGTTAAGGAAGTAATATCAGGGCACTTAGAAAATCATAACCTGATTAGGCAGAGTCAACATGGTTTTATGAAAGGGAAATCGATTTTTTTTTGAGGATATAACTAGGAGGGTTGATAAAGGGAACCCAGTGGATGTAGTATATTTGGATTTCCAAAAGGTGCCACATAAAAGGTTATTACACAAGATAAGGTCTCCTGGGCTGGGGGTAATATTGTAGCATGGATAGAGGATTGCTTAATGGACAGAAAACAGAGAGTACAGACAAATGGGTCTTTTTCAGGTTGGCAGGCTGTAACTAGTGGGGTGCCGCAAGGATCAGTGCTGAGGCGTCAGCTATTTACAATCTATATTAATGAACTAGATGAATGGACTGATTGTAATGTATCCAAGTTTATTGATGATGCAAAGCTAGGTGGGACAATAAGAACATAAGAAATAGAAGCAGGAGTAGGCCATCCGGCCCCTCGAGCCTGCTCCGCCATTTAATACGATCATGGCTGATCCGACCATGGATTCAGGTCCACTTCCCTGCCCGCTCCCCATAACCCCTTATTCCCTTATCGATAAAGAAACTGTCTTTCTCTGATTTAAATTTATTCAATGCCGCAGCTTCCACAGCTCTCTGAGGCAGTGAATTCCACAGGTTTACAACCCTCTGAGAAAAGAAATTTCTCCTCATCTCAGTTTTAAATGGGTGACCTCTTATTCTAAGATTATGGCCCCTAGTTCCAGTCTCCCCCATTAGTGGAAACATTCTCTCTGCATCCACCCTGTCAAGATCCCTCATAATCTTATATGTTTTGAAAAGATCACCTCTCTATCTTCTGAATTCCAATGAGTAGAGGCCCAACCTGCTCAACCTTTCCTCATAGGTCAACCCCCTCATCTCCGGAATCAACCTAGTGAACCTTCTCTGAACTGTCTCTAAAGTAGATAAATCCTTTCATAAATATGGAAACCAAAACTGCACGCAGTATTCCAGGTGTGGCCTCACCAATACTCTGTATAACTGTAGCAAGATTTCCCTGCTTTTATACTCCATCCCCTTTGCAATAAAGGCCAAGATTCCATTGGCCTTCCTGATCACTTGCTGTACCTGTATTCTAACCTTTTGTGTTTCATGCATGTTAAGCTGTGAGGAGAACACCTTAGGCTGGATTTTTGGTTGTCTAATGCCTCAGTTAGCAGCCAAAGGGAGCATTAATGGGAGCGTAAGGGGTTACCGACTGGGAGCGTAACTTTTAGCGTCCTGACTGAAAATTCATTAGAGGCTCACTGTGGGCGCAAACCATTTGTGTCTGGCTGCTGACGATCGCTCCGATCATGACGTATTCCTGATGCAACGTGCACGCTTGTGCCCCGGTCAGTAAATTCGGTGAGTGCGCATAATTGAGTGCCCGCCAATAATAACAGTCGGTCCAGGCTGAAATATGTAGCTCCATCGAGTGGACTACTGCTCCACCTAGTGGACTACTGTGGTAATGCAGCCATTGCTGCAAATACAATAAAGGCATCAGGTGACAAATTCCTGTGTTAAGATCCATCTTGTAAAGTCTGTGTGTTGTGATGTTGTAGAGAATATACCACAGTGGCTACTTAAAGAGATGAGGAAATGCTTCCCTCGGAGGTCACAATCAGTGCAACGTTTACAAAGTGCTTGTTGCGTGAGCCTCCGAGTTTGCAGCGGCAGACAGACATAACAGTACAGGTTGAAAACAAGTGATTTTGAAAACTTTAATGGGTGCATTACTATGCCATGCCTTTAAGACTTGGCTTTTCCCAGGATCTGATTTGGAGTTTCGCGCATGCGCAATAGGTCTGCAAAATGCACCGACCAAACTTTCGTTATCGTCTTCTCAGTTCTGGTGTGCAATGGCTGCTTTATTGCCCCTGTCAGCTCTTCGACCGATTCTGATGAATTTCTGGGCGGTAGGAGCAACATTTTTCAAGGAGCTAAAAGTACCGCATCACCTGGATTAGCGGCGCAACAGAGGCGTGACCGAATTTCTCCCCCAAAGAGTCTGCAAAGGGATATAGATAGATTAAGTGAGTGGACAGTAAGATGGCAGATGGAATATAACATAGGAAAATGTGAGGTTATTCACTTTGGTAGAAAGAATAGAAAAACAGAATATTTTTTAAATGGTGAGAAACTTTTAAATGTTGGTGTTCAGAGACAATTGGGTGTCCTTGTGCAAGGAACACAGAAAGCTAGCATGCAGGTACAGCAAGCAATAAGGATGGCAAGTGGCATGTTGGCCTTTATTGCAAGAGGGTTGTAGTATAAGAGTAAGGAAGTCTTGCTACAATTGTACAGGGCCTTGGTGAGACCACACCTGGAGCACTGTGCACAGTTTTGGTCTCCTTATCTAAGGAAGGATATACTTGCCTTGGAGGCGGTGCAATGAAGGTTCACTAGATTGATTCCTGGGATGGGAGGATTGTCCTATGATGAAAGATTGTGTAGGACGGTCCTATACTCTCTGGAGTTTAGAAGAATGAGAGGTGATCTCATTAAAACATACAAGATTCTGAACAGGATTGGGATTGACAGGATAGATGCTGAGAGGTTGTTTCCCCTGGCTGGAGTGTCTGGAACAAGGGGCCATAGATCCAGGATAAGAGGTAGGCCATTTAAGATCAAGATGAGGAGGAATTTCTTCACTCAGAGTTGTGAAGCTTTGGAATTCTCTGCCCGAGAGGGCTGTGGATGCTGAGTCTCTGAATACAGTCAAGGCTAAGATAGATAGTTTTTTGGACTCTAGGGGAATCAAGGGATATGGAGATCAGGTGGGAAAGTGGAGTTGAGGTCGAAGGTTAGCCATGATCTTACTGAATGGTGGAGCAGGCTCGAGGGGCTGTTTGGCCTATGCCTGCTCCTATTTCTCATGTTCTTAATGTTCTTAGATCGATGGTTATCCAACTGGGGTGCCCAGCAGCAGCGTCGCAAAAGCAGGACCAGATGAAGCAGCTTTCTCTCATGCGGGAACAGTAGCTTAGTGGTTAAATTACTGGACTAGTAATCCAGAGGCCTGGATTAATAACCCAGAGACATGATTTCAAACCCCACCATGGCAGCTAGGGAATGTAAATTCAGTTGGTGATGAAACTACCGATTGTCGTAAAAACCCATTTGGTTCACTAATATCCTTTAGGGAAGGAAATCTGCCATCCTTACCTTGTCTGGCCTATATGTGACTCTAGCAATGTGCTTGACTCTTAATTGCCCTCTGAAATGGCCTAGCAAGCCACTCAGTTGTAACAAATCGCTACAAGAATGAATAATAAGAATAAAAGTGGACAGAGCGCCCGGCAACGACCTCGGCACCAGCTTTGGACTCAACAACGGCACACCCAGCCCAGTCGAACCTGTAAATTCCTCCTCACCAACATCTGGGGACTTGTGCCAAAATTGGGTGAGCTGTCCCACAGATAAGTCAAGCAGCAGCCTGACTTAATCATACTCACAGGATCATACCTTTCAGCAAATGTCCCAGGGTCTATTCTGTCCCACCCAAGATGGTGGCACAGTGGTATACAGTTGGGAGGGAGTGGCCCTGGGAGACCTCAACATTGACTTCGGACTCAATGAAGTCTCATGGCTTCAGGTCAAGCATGGGCAAGGAAACCTCCTGCTGATTACTACATACCGCCCTCCCTCAGCTGATGAATCAGTACTCCTCCATGTTGAACAGCACTTGGAAGAAGCACTGAGAGCAGCAAGAGCACAGAATGTACTCTGGGTGGGGGACTTCAATGTCCATCACCTAGAGTGGCTCGTAGCACCACTACTGACTGAACTGGCCAAGTCCTGAAGGACATAACTGCCAGATTGGGCCTGTGGCAGGTGGTGAAAGAACCAGCATGAGAGAAAAACTTAATTGACCTCGTCCTCACCAATCTACCTGTCTCAGATGCATCTGTCCATGACAGCATTAGTAGCAGTGACCACCGCACAGTCATTGTGGAGACAAAGTCCCGTCTTCACACTGAGGACACCCTCCATCGTGTTGTGTGGCATTACCACCGTGCTAAATGGGATAGATTCAGTACAAATCTACCAGCTCAAAACTGGACATCCATGAGGCACTATGAGCCATCAACAGCTGCAGAATTGTATTCCACCACAATTTGTAACCTCATGGCCCGGCATGTCCCTCAAACTAACATTACCATCAAGCCAGGGACCAACCCTGCTTCAATGAGGAGGGCAGAAGGGCCTGCCAGGAGCAGCACCAGACGTACCAAAAATGAGGTGACAACCTGGGGAAGCTGCAACACATGACTACATACATGCTAAACAGCGGAAGCAGCATGCCGTCGACAGGGCTAAGCAATCCCACAATCAATGGATCAGATCAAAGCTTGGCAGTCTTGACACATCCAATTGTGAATGGTGTTGGACTCTTAAACAACTAACGGGAGGAGGGGGTTCTATGAATATCCCCATCCTCAATGATGGCGGAGCCCAGCACATGAGTGCAAAAGACAAGGCTGAGGCATTTATAACCATTCTCAGCCAGATGTGTCAAATAGATGATTCATATCGGCCTGCTCCTGAGGTCCCCACTATCACAGAAGCCAGTCTTCAGCCAATTCAATTCACTCCACATAATATCAAGAAACAGCTGAGCACACTGAATACAGCAAAGGCTTTGGGCCCCTACAACATCCTGACTGTCGTGCTCCAGAACTAGTCACGCCTCTAGCCAAGCTGTTCCAGTATAGCTACAACACAGGCATCTATCAGACATTGTGGAAAACTGCCCAGCCACAGAAAGCAGGACAAATCCAATCCGACCAATTACTGCCCCATCATTTACTCTCAATCATCAGCAAAGTGATGGAAGGTGTCGCCGACAGTGCTATCAAGTGGTACTTACTCACCAATAACCTGCTCATTAATGCCCAGTTTGGGTTCTGCCAGGACCACTTGGTTCCAGACCTCATTGCAGCTTCGGTCCAAACATGGATAAAAGAGCTGAATTCCAGAGGTGAGGTGAGAGTGACTGCCCTTGGCATCAAGGCAGCATTTGACCGAGTGTGGCATCAAGGAGCACTAGTAAAATTGAAGTCAATGGAAATCAGGGGGAAAACTCTCCACTGGCTGGAGTCATACCTTACACAAAGGAAGATGGTTGTGGTGGTTGGAGGTCAATCATCAGAGCCCCAGGACAGTGCTGCAGGAGTTCCTCAGGGCAGTGTCCTCTCTTCAGCTGCTTCATCAATGACCTTCCCTCCATCATAAGGTCAGAAGTGGGGATGTTCGCTGATGACTGCACAGTGTTCAGTGCCATTCGCAACTCCTCATATAATGAAGCAAGATATGGATGACATGGGCTGATAAGTGGCAAGTAACAGTCATGCCACACAAGTGCCAGGCAATGACTATCTCCAACAAGTGAGAGTCTAACCACCACCTTTCACATTCAATGCCATTACCATCGCTGCATCCCCCACCATCACTATTGACCAGAAACTTAACTGGACCAGCCACATAAGTACTGTGGCAATAAGAGCAGATCAGTGGCTGGGTATTCTGTGGCAAGTGGCTCATCTCCTGACTCCACAAAGCCCTTCCACCATATACAAGGCACAAGTATGGAATACTCTCCACTTACCTGGATGACGCTCAACACCATCCAGGACAAAGAAAAATTGGCATCCCATCCACCACCTTAAACATTCACTCCACCTACCATCGGCGTACCATGGCTGCAGTGTGCACCATCTACAAGATGCACTGCAGCAACTTGCCAAGGCTTCTTCGGCAGCACCTCCCCAACCCATGACCTCTACCACCTAGAAGGACAAGGGCAGCAGGCGCATGGGAACACCACCACCCCCACATTCCTCTCCAAGTCACACACCATCCTGACTTGGAAGTATATCACCGTTCCTTCATTGTCGCTGGGTCAAAATCCTGGAACCCCCTCCCAGCAGAACTGTGGGAGTACCTTCACACACGGACTGCAGTGGTTCAAGAAGGTGGTTCATTACCACCTTCTCAAGGTTAATTAGGGATGGGAAATAAATGCTGGCTTTGCCAGCGACGCCCACATCCCGTGAAAGAATTTTAAAAAAATCTGGTCACGTATCCGCTCACTTCATCCAAGCTCCTCAAAGGATTAATGATATTTCTAAGAGCGGGCAGGCAGTGGAAGCTGTTGTTTTGTTGGTCATTGCTCCAATGTTGCAGGAACATCTCATAATCCAAAGTCCAGAAGGTAGAGGCCATCACCCTCCCAAAAAAAACACAATACTCAACAGCAGCCTATCGTCATAATTGCTTATCTCACTCAGAGAGCACTCAGAAACAGCTTTATGTCACATAATAGAACAAAGACACCTTACCTTATAAGATTACCAGGGAAAGCACGGGCATAGGGATTAGAGCATATTTTTCACATACATAACACAAAATAAATATTTATCTTTTGGTTTCTCCTTAGTGTGGAAAATATATTTTGGGTATGGCCACAGAAAGGTAACAAATGCTGGAAAGGGGCTGAAAGATGGTATTTAGCTTGAAACATAGAAATATAGAAAATAGGTGCAGGAGAAGGCCATTCAGCCCTTCGAGCCTGCACCACCATTCAATATGATCATGGTTGATCATGCAACTTCAGTACCCCATTCCTGCTTTCTCTCCATACCCCTTGATCCCTTTATCCATGAGGGCCACATCTAACTCCCTTTTGACTATATCTAACAAACTGACCCCAACAACTTTCTGTGGTAGAGAATGCCACATACCCACAACTCTCTGAGTGAAGAAGTTTCTCCTCATCTCGGTCCTAAATGGATTACCCCTTATCTTTAGGCTGTGACCCCTGATTCTGGAATTCCCCAACATTGGGAACATTCTTCCTGCATCTAACCTGTCCAATCCCGTCAGAATTTTAATGTTTCTATGAGATCCCCTCTCATTCTTCTAAATTCCATTGAATACAAGCCTAGTTGATCCAGTCTTTCTTCATATGTCAGTCCTGTCATTCTGGGAATCAGTCTGGTGAGCCTTCGCTGCACTCCCTCAATAGCAAGAATGTACTTCCTCAGCTTAGGAGACCAAAACTGTACACAATATTCAAGGTATGGCCTTATCAAGGCCCTGTACAACTGTAGTAAGACCTCACTGCTCCTATACTCGAATCCTCTCGCTGTGAAGGCCAACGTGCCATTCGCCTTCTTCACCACCTGCTGCGCCTGTATGCCAACCTTCAATGACTGATGTATCATGACACCCAGGTCTCATTGCACCTCCCCCTTTACCAATCTGTCACCATTCAGATAATAATCAGCCCTCCTGTTTTTATCACCAAAGTGGATAACCTCACATTTATCCACATTATATTGCATCTACCATGTATTTGCCCACTCACCTAACCTGTCACCCTACAGCCTCTTCGCTTGCTCCTCACAGCTCACACTGCCACCCAGCTTAGTGTCATCTGCAATCTTGGAGATATTACATTCAATTCCTTCGTCCAAATCATTAATGTATATTGTAAATAGCTGGGGTCTCAGCAATGAACCTTGCGGTACCCCACTAGTCACTGCCTGCCATTCTGAAAAGGACCCATTTTTCTCACTGTCTGCTTCCTGTCTGCCAACCAGTTCTCTATCCATGTCAGTACATTACCCCCAATACCATGTGCTTTAATTTTGCATACTAATCTCTTACGTGGGACCTTGTCAAAAGCCTTTTGAATGTCTAAATACACCACATCCACTGGCTCCCCCTTGTCCACTCTACCAGTTACGTTCTCAAAAAATCTAGAAGATTTGTCAAGCATGATTTCCCTTTCATAAATCCATGCTGACTTGGACTGATCCTGTCACTGCTTTCCAAATACGCTGCTATTACATCTTTAATAATTGATTCCAACATTTTCCCCACTACCGATGTCAGGCTGACCGGTCTATAATTCCCTGTTTTCTCTCTCCCTCCTTTTTTCAAAAATGGGGTTACAGTAGCTACCTTCCAGTCCATAGGAACTGATCCAGAGTTTATAGAATGTTGGAAAATAACCACCAATGCATCCACTATTTCTAGGGCCACTTCCTTAAGTACTCTGGGATGCAGACTATCAGGCCCTGGGAATTTATCGGCCTTCAATCCCATCAATTTCCCTAACACAATTGAAGAGGGGAAATGTGCAACATCTGTAGTGGGGAAATAGTGGTTGATTTTTAGTAACTGACACAGTGGCAGGATGTGTCCATTACTAGAAGTAGTTCTCAATTGCAGCTCTGCTCCCACCAATGTCACTCTCCTCTTCGTCCTGCTGAATACTCAGTCCTTTTGGAGGACAAATTTGAGCAACTTGCAGCAGACCGTGATGATTTTAAGAATTGTTGCCTCAGCGTCCTTCGGATGTGCTCAACAGTAACCTGGTGGCATGGGCCACATTGTAACTGCGCTCTGTTGTTATTTGGGGTTCTTTAATTGGGATCATGAGCCATGCCTGAAAATTGACAGCCATGCATTCGTTCTCGTGGAACTTTTATATAACACAGGCACCGTGCACTGCTGTGTAATAAAGTAATCATGGATGCTCCCCAGATAATGGGCATCTATTTGCAGGATTATATTTCTGTGGTCAAAAACCACCTGCATATTTATGGTGTGGTATCCCTGCATATTTATGGTGTGGTATCCTGCCTGTTCATGTACACTTTGGACTCTTGAGACGCTTCTTCCAAGTGTTAAAAGTTCTGTGTGCTCTGCCGATGGTGTCTCCTTTCCACTAGGGAAATAATAAACATGGTGTCAGACACTTACATTATACAGCTATAAACTGCAATCCAGCATAGCTGGCAGATGTCCCCTGCAGTGGTCTGGAAGTATCCTATTGCATGGAAGCTTAATGCTGTAGTAACCTTCACATCCATAGGAAAAGTCATCCCAGTCTTTGAATCTCTCGATGAAGTGGCACAACTCGATCACTGCCTCTGCAGTAAAGCGGAGAAAGTGAAGACAGTCTTTCTCTATTGTACCCAGGTAGAGGTGGCATAGACTGCAGACACTTATTCTTGACAGCGGTGAACATATCACCTGAGGTGGCATCAGACTTCATGAATTGGTCCCCTTCATCCACCTTATGCAGCACTATATAACAACATAACAACTCTCTGAGTGAAGAAGTTTCTCCGCAGCTCAGTCCTAAATGGTTTACCCCTTATCCTTAGACTATGTCCCCTGGTTCTGGACTTTCCCAACATCAGGAACATTCTTCCTGCATCTAACCTGTCCAGTCCCGTCAGAATTTTATATGTTTCTATGAGATCCCCTCTCATCCTTCTAAACACCAGCGAATAAAAGCCCAGTCGATCCAATCTCTCCTCATATGTCAGTCCAGCCATCCCGGGAATCAGTCTGGTGAACCTTTGCTGCACTCCCTCAATAGCAAGAACGTCCTTCCTCAGATTAGGAGACCAAAACTGAACACAATATTCCAGGTGAGGCCTCACCAAGGTCCTGTACAACTGCAGTAAGACCTCCCTGCTCCTATACTCAAATCCTCTATGAAGGCCAACATACCATTTGCCTTCTTCACTGGCTGCTGTACCCGCATGCCAACTTTCAATGACTGATGTACCATGACACCCAGGTCTCGTTGCACTTCCCCTTTTCCTAATCTGCCGCCATTCAGATAATATTCTGCCTTCGTGTTTATGCCCCCAAAATAGATAACCTCACATTTATCCACATTCTACTGCATCTGCCATGCATTTACCCACTGACCTAACCTGTCCAAGTTACCCTGCAGCCTCTTAGTGTCCTCCTCACAGCTCACACTGCCACCCAGTTTAGTGTAATCTGCAAACGTGGAGATATTACACTCAATTCCGTCATCCAAATCATTAAAGTATATTGTAAATAGCTGGGGTCCCAGCACTGAGCCCTGCGGTACCCCACTAGTCACTGCCTGCCATTCTGAAAAGGACCCGTTTATCCCGACTCTCTGCTTCCTGTCTGCCAACCAGTTCTCTATCCATCTCAGTACATTACCCCCAATACCATGTGCTTTAATTTTGCACACCAATCTCTTGTGTGGGACCTTGTCAAAAGCCTTTTGAAAGTCCAAATACACCACATTCACTGGTTCTCCCTTATCCACTCTATTAGTTACATCCTCAAAAAATTCCAGAAGATTTGTCAAGCATGATTTCCCTTTCATAAATCCATGTTGACTTGGACCAATCCTGTGCTGTTATTTCATCTTAAATAATTGATTCCAACATTTTCCCCACTACTGATGTCAGGCTAACTGGTCTATAATTACCCTTATTCTCTATCACTCCTTTTTTAAAAAGTGGTGTTACATTAGCTGCCCTCCAGTCCATAAGAACTGATCCAGAGTCGATAGACTGTTGGAGAATGATCAACAATGCATCCACTATTTCTAGGGCCACTTCCTTAAGTACTCTGGAATGCAGACTATCAGGCCTCGGGGATTTATCGGTCTTCAATCACAATAAATTTCCCGAACACAATTTACTGCCTAATAAGGATATCCTTCAGTTCCTCCTTCTCACTAGACCCGCTGTCCCCTAGTACTTCCAGAAGGTTATTTGTGTCTTCCTTCGTGAAGACAGAACCAAGTATTTGTTCAACTGGTCTGCCATTTCTTTGTTCATACCATTATAAATTCACCTGAATCTGACTGCAAGGGACCTATGTTTGTCTTCACTTATCTTTTTCTCTTCACATATCTATAGAAGTTTTTGCAGTCAGTTTTTATTTTCCCGGCAAGCTTCCTCTCATACTCCATTTTCCCCCTCCTAATTAAACCTTTTCTCTTCCTCTGCTGAATTCTAAATTTCTCCCAGTCATCAGGGTTGCTGCTTTTTCTGGCCAATTTATATGCCTCCCCCTTGGATTTAACACTATCCTTAATTTCCCTTGTTAGCCATGTTTGAGCCACCTTCCTCGTTTTATTTTTACTCCAGTCAGGGATGTACAATTGTTTAAGTTCATCCATGTGATCTTTAAATGTTTACCATTGCCTATCCACCGTCAACCCTTTAAGTATCATTTGCCAGTCTATTCTACCCAATTCACGTCTCATGCCATCAAAGTTACCTTTCCTTAAGTTCGGGACCCTAGTCTCTGAATTAACTGAGGGGACCTCGCACAACAAGATTGCTAATTAGTCCTTTCTCATTACATATCACCCATTCTAGGATGGCCAGCCCTCTGGTAGGTTCCTCGACATATTGGTCTAGAAAACCATCCCTAATATGCTCCAGGAAATCCTCCTCCACCGCATTGCTACCAGTTTGCTTAGTCCAATCTATATGTTGATTAAAGTCGCCTATGATAACTGCTGTACCTTTATTGCATGCATCCCTAATTTCTTGTTTGATACTGTCCCCAATCTCACTACTACTGTTTGGTGGTCTGTACACAGCTCGCACTAGTGTTTTCTGCCCTTTGGTATTCCGTAGCTCCACCCATACAGATTCCACATCATCCAAGCTAAGGTCCTTCCTTACTATTGCATTAATTTCCTCTTTAAACAGCAACGCTACCCCATCTCCTTTTCCTTTCTGTCTATCCTTCCTGAATGTTGAATACCCTTGGATGTTGAGTTCTCAGCCTTGGTCACCCTGGAACCATGTCTCCGTGATGCCAATTATATCATATTCATTAATTGCTGCCTGTGCAGTTAATTCGTCCACCTTATTACGAATACTTCTCGCATTGAGGCACAGAGTCTTCAGGCTTGTCTTTATAACACACTTTGCTCCTTTAGAATTTTGCTGTAATGTGGCCCTTTTTGATTTTTGCCTTGGATTTCTCTGCCCTCCACTCTTCTTTCTTCTTTCTTCTTTCTATCTTTTGCTTCTGTCCCCATTTTACTTCCCTCTGTCTCCCTGCATAGGTCCCCATCCCCTGCCATGTTAGTTTACCCCTCCCCAACAGCACTTGCAAACACTCCCCCTTGGACATTGGTTCTGGTCCTGCCCAGGTGCAGACCATCCAATTTGTACTGGTCCCACCTCCCCCAGAACTGGTTCCAATGTCCCAGGAATTTGAATCCTTCCCTTCTGCACGACTCCTCAAGCCACATATTGCAGAGCTATCCTGCAATTCCTACTCTGACTAGCACGTGGCACTGGTAGCAATGCTGAGATTACTACCTTTGAGGTCCTACTTTTTAATTTAACTCCTAGCTCCCTAAATTCAGCTTGTAGGACATCATCCCATTTTTTACCTATATCGTTGGTACCTATATGCACCACGACAACTGGCTGTTCACCCTCCCCCTTCAAAATGTCCTGCAACCGCTCTGAGACATCCTTGACCCTTGCACCAGGGAGGCAACATAGCATCTTGGAGTCTCGATTGTGGCCGCAGAAACATCTATCTATTCCCTTTACAATGGAATCCCCTACCACTATAGCTTTCCCACTCTTTTTCCTGCCCTCCTGTGCAGCAGAGTCGCCCACGGTGCCATGGACCTGGCTGCTGCTGCCCTGCCCCTATGATATCCAAAATCGTGTATCTGTTTTGGAGGGGGGTGACCTCAGGGGACCTCTGCACTACCTTCCTTCCACTGCTCTTCCTGTTGGTCATCCATTCCCTCGCTCTCTGTGTAATGTTTACTTGCAGTAAGACCAATTTACTAAACGTGCTATTCACGGCATACTCAGCATCGCGCATGCTCCAGAATGAATCCACCTGCAGCTCCAGTGTCGCAATGCGGTCTGTTAGGAGTCGCAGCAGGGTACACTTCCCACACTTGTAGTCGTCAGGGACACTGGAAGCGTTCCTGAGTTTCCACATAGCACAGGAGGAGCATGACGCATGTCCAAAGCTCTCCTGCCATGACTTAACCCTTAGATTAACTTTATTTGGCCCCTCGAGCTTGCTCTGCCATTTAATAAGATCATGGTTGATCTGATCATATGATGATGATAGGGACAGCTAAAGGAATTCCCATCCTCCCGACATTGTTACGTACAACTCGAAATGCTGCTGTAGCAATTGGCAATACTTCAGAAAAGTCTTGCTTAGCAAACTGAAGACTTTAACAAAAAGGCATAAATACAAGTTTACAAGGTGTTCAATGTGGAAGTAGATTAACAGCCACAGCTGAAAAATAATACACTTCAGCATTCACCAAAACAGTTGAAGAATTAGATTAAAGGAGACCAAGGGGCTGAAATTCAGGGTCCCGCTTAGGTCCGTTAACGCCAGTTTGCGGCGGCCATGTGGCAGAATCCAACTGCTGCCATTTTGCCATCAACTGGCCGCCCTGACAGAAATTCACCTCGGGAGTTTTTGGGACGTTGTCCACTTCTGCCCCGATCGGCCTATTTCCGTGGCGCAGCGATGGCGCACCGCCTCCAACCTATTTTCAGCATGAAAATGCTAGATAGTTAGTGCCAGCTGTTTGGGTCAATGCACTGTTGGAGACCGCCAGCATGCGATCGGGTTGCTGTTCAGCAAGGTGTTCATGGATTTTTTGTGCAAGAGTGAAAAAAAGACAGCAACCTTGTGAGAACTTTGGCTGAGTGAGCAAAACTTTTTCCCTCTCTCTCACTAGTCGTGACTGGTGGGTGTAATTCCCTGCTCCAGAGGCCACCAGGTGAAGGTTGAGCCTGCAGCCACAATGGGATCAGTTTTGGCAGGGGAACGGTTGCTGCACATTGTCAGAGGCAGCGAGGTACGCAGGAGGAGGTGTCACCATCACCAACGGGTCCTGAGACAGCGGGCAAGGAAGGCAGCAGCCATGGCTGCCCAACATGAAGGGCCCAAGTTTCCACATGATTTGCGCCTGATCTTTAGGAGCAACTGGTGGAGAACGGACTATCTTAGAAATCGCAATTCTCCACATTTTTGTTTCTGCAGTTCTAGTGAGGTAGAACAGTTCTACTTTGGAACAGAATTTTTTCTTCAAAAGGGGGCGTGTCCGGCCACTGACGCCTGATTTCAAAGTTTCCACAGTGAAAACGTACTCCAAACTAAAGTAGAATGGAGCAAGTGAAGATTTTTGTAGAACTGAAAAAACCTGTTCTACACATTAAAAAATCAGGCGCAGGTTACAAATTAGGCGTCCAGAACGAGGTGGGGGGTGGGTGGGGGGAAGGGAAGTCATTAAATTCTACAATCAATCCTTATTTATACTTCTACAAATATTATACAAATAAATCCAACCTGAATAAACATTTATCAGCAAAGAAAAGATTAAATAAACCATCTTCCTACCTGTGTGAAAGTGCTTCAGCCATCGTTCGTTGCCGCAGGGGGTGGGGAAGGAGACAGCGGTTTGTTGCCGCGCAGGGGAGGGGAGGGAGGGGAAGGAAACCGCCGTTTGTTGCCGTGGAGGGTGGGGAGGGGAAGGAGACAGTGAGAAGGGTAGCCTCAGTGCTGATGTGCTGATGGCAATGTGCTTTTATTAAAAAATGTTCAAAAATTAAACAGCTACAAAGAACTACAAAAATGGCCGAATGCCAATGTTTCCTTCACACTGCGCGTGCGCGAATGTTCCAACGCGCACGCGCAGCGTTGCCGGCAGGAAAAAAACTAATTTAAATAGTACCCGCCCCCTCCCACTTACAAAATCGGCGCGAGTGTAGGCTCCACCCCCCTGGGCGCCGCGCCAGGCAGAGAAGGAGCTGCAGGGCGCTCGAGAATAGCGCGTTTTTTTTCTGGCGCCGTTTTAGGTGCGAAAAACGGGCGCCTAGTTCGGAGGGGCGCCCGTTTTTTATCCTGTGGAAACTTGGGCTCGTAGAAGAGCCTGCAGATGGCCGCAGACCTCAACGTCGAGAGGCTGGCCAGGAGGGAGATGGCATGAGGAGGAGGGTTAGATACGCTGACCTCCCTCCCCCCCACCAGATAGTGGCCGAGGAGCCTTGCCAGCAGCAGCCTGCAGAGGCTCCGGACCATCAGCAGCAAGAGGGAGAAGGCGCTCAGCCAGCTGGCACCACAGCACCATCCAGAAATATTTATCAACAGAAAGGGATACCACTCCCTCAATGTGCAGCTGGTGTGCGACCACCAGCGAAGGGTCCTGGCTGTTGATGACAGATATCCAGGCAGCAGCCATGATGCCTTCATCCTGTGCCAGAGCAATGTGCCCACCCTCTTCACTGGGCCAAACCAGGATTGTGGGTGGCTGCTGGGGGATAAGGGATATCTCCTGTCCACTTGGCTGCTCACTCCACCTTACAACCCCAGGGACTGCTGTCGAGCATGCCTATAATGATGCTTATTCAGGCACCAAGTGCATCATTGAGCACTGCATTGGCAAACTAAACCAAAGGTTCCGTTGCCTGGACCGCTCTGGTAGCGCATTGCAGTACTCGCCTGAACCGGTCTCCATCTTTGTGATCATCTGCTGCATGCTGCTTAACCTGGCTGTCATGAGGGGACAGCAGCTGGAGGTCGATCCAGCAGTACCACCGCAGGAGGAGGTGTAGCAGCAGGAGGAGGAGGTGCAGCAGCAGGAGGAGGAAGAGGAGGAGGAGGAGGAGGTGCAGCAGCAGGAGGAGGAGCACGATGCGCGTTGCGAGGCACACAGGAGGCGCCGTCGCCATCCCAACCCTGATTGCTGCTCGATTCAGATAACTTCATCCCCACATGAGCCTTCAGCTTTTACTTTCCATGGCCATCCCAATGAGTACCTTGATGCATAATTGCCCACCGTCACAGTATACACCTGCCCAGATATAGGTGCCAAAAATAAATGTTTAATACATAATCAAAATCAGTCCAAACATCTCAGGCAACAACAAAAAATGCACAAAACAAACTTCTATACATCATTTCTCACCCTTGTGCATCTCCTTATAACCCCTCTTATGCATGCCTAACCTGCAACTCTGTCAGTGTCGCACCTATGGCTCCCCATGGGTCTGCAAAGGCTGCTGTGTTCCCTGTGTGGAAGCTGCAGATGTCCATCTCGGACGCCCTCGAGTAGCTTTGGGCCTGGTAGAGCCAGCTGGAGACTGGTCAACACCCTCCTGGGAGGGTTCAGTCTGGCTTGGTTCGGGTGAGGCTATGCGTGGAAGCACTGGCGGAGTGACAAGTCTGGGGCCAGGAATGCTGTGAGCCAGAGGGAGCGTATCATTCCGAGGAGCCTGAATAACTCACCAGGGCGGCACAATACCTCCACCAATCTGAGGGAGCTCAGGTCGGTGCTATGGCGCCACACCGAAGGTCCCCCGTGACCCGTGGCAGACCCAACGGCAAAGGCAACACTGAGGTCTCGGGGGGCATCCAGCTGAGACTGCATGCGAGCAGCCAGAGTGTCAAAGCCACCAGATATGACAGCACTTAGATGCTCCGTCGACTCTTGCAGAGCCACGGCTATCCTCTCCAAACCAGCTCGTTCCCTCCTGCTTGTGCTGTAATGGCAGCTGCCACATCACCTACAGGTTGTGGCATCACATCTGGATCCGCACGGTCTCTCAGAGTCCACCATCACCTGCACACTGGCAGTGATGGACTCCGTGGTGTGCGCAGAGCTGTCGACAATCCGGGAGGCGGACTCCTCCCTGCTCCTCACCACTTCCAACAGCCTTTCCGGCACCCTTGCCAGTGCCCCAACATCTGGGAATGCATGGCCTCCACCCTTCTCTCATAAGTCCCAACATTGATGGCATCGTCTGAGTCCTCCTCAGCAGAACTCTGGTGCGGACTCTCCCCCTGGAGAGATGGCACCTGAGGTTGCCTAGCCCTGTCACCATGCTGCAGGCCGCTAGGCCCCGGTGCAACAACCAGTGCAGACCCCTGTACTATATTAACTGCATCGGAACACGCCCAGTATCTGAGTTGGCGCGTGTAGGTGGTGTTATATTTGTATTTAGTCTGTACAGCCACCAGAGGGCTCATCCCCTGGAGTCCCAAGGGATCCCATAATCCCTTGGGTGCACAGGTATTTAAGGAGGCTTCACAGGTTGGAAAGACACTCTGGAGACCAGTAATAAAAGACTGTCACATGTTACTTTGAGCTCACAGTGTTCAGTTTGACTCTTTCTCCATACACAACAACTGGTGACGAGATACAGATAGCGAACTCAAAGATGCAGTGAACAGTGGGCATCCTGGAAAAATTCTCAGAGGGAGATGATTGGGAAACGTTTGTGGAGCGACTCAACCAATACTTCGTGGCCAACAAGCTAGGTGGGGAAGAGAGCGCTGCCAAACGAAGGGCGATCCTCCTCACCGTCTGTGGGGCACCAACAGAATCTGCTCACTCCAGCGAAACCCACAGAGAAATCGTACGATGATTTGTGCACACTGGTCCGAGAGCATTTGAACCTGAAGGAAAGCGTTCTGATGGCGAGGTATCGGTTCGACACCTACAAAAGGTCTGAAGGCCAGGAAGTGGCGAGTTATGTCGCCGAACTAAGACGCCTTGCAGGACATTGCGAATTTGAAGGACAGTTGGAGCACATTCTCAGAGACTTTTTCATACTTGGCATCGCCCACGAAACCATACTTCGCAAAATTTTGACTGTAGAGACAGCAATCTTGTGTTAGGCCATAGCGATAGCCCAGGCGTTCATTGCCACCAGTGACAATACGAAGCAAATTTCTCAGCACAGAGGTGCTGCGACAAGTACTGTAAACAAAGAGACCCTGAATTGTAACATACAGGGCAGGTCACACATACCTGCAGCTGCACGTCCGCAGATGACTCAGAGTCCACCATCAAGGGTGATGAATGCAAGGCCATTAACACCTTGTTGGCGCTGCGGGGGTGATCATCGTTTCCATTCATGCCGATTCAAAGAGTACATTTGCAAGAGCTGTGGAACAATGGGACACATCCAACGAGTGTGCAGGCAAGCTGCAAAGCCTGTTAAACCTGCAAACCACCATGTTGCAGAGGAGGACAGATCCAAGGAGGATCACGACGAACCAGAGCCTCGGATCGAGGATGCAGAGGTATGTGGGGTGCACACATTCACCATGAATTGTTCACCGATAATGCTGAATGTCGAACTAAATGGACTCCTGGTGTCAATGGAACTGGACACAGGTGCGAGCCAGTCCATCATGGGCAAAAAAACTTTAGAAAGGTTGTGGTGCAACAAGGCCTCCAGGCTAGTCTTAATTCCAGTTCGCACGAAACTAAGAACTTACATGAAAGAACTGATTCCTGTAATCGGCAGGGCTACCGTAAAGGTCTCCTATGATGGAGCAGTGCACAAACTACCACTCTGGGTGGTACCTGGGCGATGGTCCCACACTGCTTAGCAGGAGCTGGCTGGGAAAGATACGCTGGAACTGGGACGACATCCGAGCACTATCGCCCACTGACGACATTTCGTGTGGCAAGGTCTTAAACAAATTTCCTTCACTGTTTGAACCAGGCATCAGGAAATTCCAAGGAGTAAAAGTGCAGATCCACCTAATTCTGGGGGCGCGACCCATCCATCACAAGGCGAGAGCAGTACCGTACATGATGAGAGAAAGGGTAGAGATCGAGCTAGACCGACTGCAAAGAGAGGGCATTATTTCACTGATCGAGTTCAGCGAGTGGGCCAGTCCTATTGTCCCAGTCATCAAGGGAGACGGGACCGTCAGAATCTGTGGCGATTACAAAGTAACTATCAATTGTTTCTCCCTGCAGGACCAATACCCACTACCAAAGGCCGACGACCTCTTTGCAACGCTGGTGGGAGGAAAGACGTTCACGAAGCTGGATCGAACTTCAGCCTACATGACGCAGGAACTGGGGGAATCATCGAAGGCCCTCACCTGCATCAACACGCACAAAGGTCTTTTTATTTATAACAGATGCCTGTTTGGAATCCGATCAGCGGCGGTGATATTCCAAAGAAATATGGAAAGTTTACTGAAGTCAGTCCCGCACACCGTGATCTTCCAGGACGACATCTTGGTCACAGATCGGAACACAGTCGAGCACCTGCAGAACCTGGAGGAGGTTCTTAGTACACTCGACCGCGTGGGGCTCAGGTTAAAACGCTCGAAGTGCGTTTTCCTGGTGCCTGAAGTGGAGTTCCTGGGAAGGAGGATTGCGGCGAACGGCATCAGGCCCACCAACGCTAAGACGGAGGCAATCGAGAATGCACTGAGGCCACAGAACGTGATGGAGCTGCAGTTGTTTCTGGGACTCTTGAACTACTTTGGTAACTTCTTACCAGATCTCAACACACTGCTAGAACCACTACATGTCTTACCACAAAAAGGGGGCGAATGGGTTTGGGGCAAAAGCCAAGAAAATGCCTTTGTAAAGGCGAGAAAATTGTTATGCTCAAACAAATTGCTTGTGTTGTGTGATCCATGTAAGCGTTTGGTACTAACATGTGATGCGTCGTCACATGGCGTCGGGTGTGTATTGCAACAAGCTAATGATTTCGGGAAACTGCAACCAGTTCCTTATGCATCCAGGAGTTTGTCTAAGGCTGAAAGAGCCGACAGCATGATTGAAAAAGAAGCGTTAGTATGTGTCTATGAGGTAAAGAAAATGCATCAATACCTGTTTGGGCTAAAATTCGAATTGGAAACTGACCATAAGCCACTAATATCCCTGTTTTCCAAGAGTTAGGGGGATAAATACTAATGCATTGGCCCGCATCCAGAGATGGGCGCTCACGTTGTCCGCATACAACTACGCCATCCGCCACAGGCCAGGCACAGAAAACTGTGCCGATGCTCTCAGTAGGCTGCCATTGCCCACCACTGGGGTGGAAATGGCACAGCCCGCAGATCTAGCCATGGTTATGGAAGCGGTTGAGAGTGAGCAATTGCGCGTCATTGCCCGGCAGATCAAAACCTGGACAAGCCAGGACCCCTTATTATCTCCAGTCAAAAGCTGTGTGCTTCACGGGAGCTGGTCCAGTGTCCTAGTGGAAATGCAGGAAGAGATAAAGCCGTTCCAGCGGCGCAAAGATGAAATGTTTATACAGTCAGACAGTCTATACAGCCTTCTGTGGGACAATCGAGTAGTGATCCCCAAGAAGGGCAGAGACACCTTCATCAATGACCTCCACAGTACCCACCCAGGCATCGTAATGATGAAAGCGATAGCCAGATCCCATGTGTGGCGGCCAAGTATCGATGCGGACTTAGAGTCCTGCATTCACAGATGTAATACATGCTCGCAGTTAAGCAATGTACCCAGGGAGGCACCGCTAAGTTTATGGTCTTGGCCCTCCAAACCGTGGTCTAGGGTACATGTCGACTATGCAGGCCCGTTCTAGGGTAAAATGTTCCTTGTAGTTGTAGACACATACTCCAAGTGGATTGAATGTGAAATAATGTTGGCTAACACATCCACTACCACTACTGAAAGCCTACGGGCCATGTTTGCCACTCACGGCTTATCCGATGTCCTGGTGAGCGACAACGCGCCATGTTTTACCAGTGCTGAGTTCAAAGAATTCATGACCCGTAACGGGATCAAACATGTCACATCTGCCCCGTTTAAACCAGCGTCCAATGTCAGGTAGAGAGAGCAGTGCTAACTATAAAGCAAGGCTTGAAGAGGGTAACTGAAGGCTCACTGCAGACTTGCCTATCCCGAGTCCTGCTTAGCTACCGCACGAGACCCCACTCACTCTTTGGGATCCCACCTGCTGAACTGCTCATGAAAAGAGCACTTAAGGCAAGACTCTCGTTAGCTCACCCTGATCTACATGAACAGGTAGAGAGCAGGCGGCTTCAACAAAGTGCATACCATGATAGCGCAAATGTGTCATGCGAGATTGAAATCAATGATCCTGTATTTGTATTGAATTATGGACAAGGTCCCAAGTGGCTACCCGGCACTGTTTTAGCCAAAGAGGGGAGCAGGGTGTTTCGGGTCAAACTTTCAAATGGACTCATTCACCGGAAACACTTGACCAAATCAAACTCAGATTCACGAACTATCCTGAGCAACCCACCTTGGACCCTACCTTTTTTGATCCCCCAACGTACACACCAATGGCAACCAGCACCACGGTTGACCACGAAGCAGAACCCCTCATCCAGCCCTGCAGGGTCCAACACACCAGGCAGCCCAGCAAGGCCAGCTGCACAGCAGCCCAGCAAGGGCCCAACAAATGATTCAACAACACCAGCTTTCACACTGAGCAAGAAGGGCCCCAGATTGACTCACATTGTAAATAGTTACACATATGACTTTGATGGGGAGTGTTGTTATATATTTGTGGACTTGTATTTACTCTATACAGCCACCAGATGGCTCATCCCATGGAGTCTCAAGAGATCCCAGAATCCCTTGGGAGCACAGGTATTTAAGGAGGTTTCACAGTTTGGAGAGGCACTCTGGAGGCCTGCAGTAAAAGACTAAGGTCACACTTTACTTTGAGTTCACAGTGTGCAGTCTGACTCGTTCTCCATACGCAACAGGTTGAAGGAGTGATGCGGTCCTCTCAGCACTGTCCTCCTCTTCCTCTTCCTCATGGGACAGGTCCCAAAAAGTTGGAGTTAGATCCAGGGTGTCAGCATTGCTGGATCCCTTTGTTTCATCAATGTCGCCAGTATGCACATCTTTATCTGTGCCAGCAAGGGTCTCCTCCAGGCCTTGCAACGGTGTTTCATGACCATTGTGTCCCTCACCTCGGCTGCCACTCGGCTTCTCATCTGCAAGCATAAATGGGAAAAGGTAGGAGGAGGAGGTAGGGGATTTATGCATGGAGCCTGCAACTAGCACACTTACAGAAGGAAAGGCCCAGTGTGCCCTGTAGCTTTCAGGGAGAGATAACGTTAAAGGAAGACCTTCACTTACCCATCCTGCCCACATTGGCATCGCCAGTATCGGAGCTCACAGGGGAGGGGGGTTCATCTGCAATCATAAATGGGAGAAGGGCTGCCACGAGGGGGAGGTGGGGAATTTACGCATGGAGGCTGCAACTCGCACACTTTCAGAGGGAAAGGCACAGTCGGTGCTGGAGCGTTCAGGGAGAGATAGCTTTAAAGAAGTGCCTTCACTTACCCTCATCGGCATCGCCAGTGCCGTGGGCCACAGGGAAGGCACCATGTCTGCCGGCGAGCGCCTCCACCCTCGCCTCCAATGGTGTGAGGATTTGATTGTCAGCCTCGCCACCACCCATCCTCCTTAGCTCCATGCGATTATGAGCTAGTTTGGTCTGCAAGACAAAGAATATTTGGTTTGTGATGACGCTTCAGAATTGAGAGCACAAGTGTGTGTCCCTGACATGTAGCTATCAATGTGAGATGAGAGGGCCTCCATTGTGAGCACACACATTTAATTTGTTGAGGCCTCAGCAATGAAATGCTGCTTCAGTGACTAAAGAGTAACAGTGGGAAATAAGAGAAGGATTAAGGAGGGGCTCGCAGATGGAAGGTGAGCAATTGGTGCAACAGGTACTCACTTTCATCAGACAGATGATGTAATTCACCCTCTTCCGACACTGGGTTGCCATCCGGTTATAAATGGAGGTCCCTGACACCTCAACTGTAATCTCCCTCCAGGCATTGCTGAAGACTTGGCGAGTTATTCTACCTGAGTCCAGATACAGGACTCGCCTCCTTCCCTCAACACCCTGAATGAGGGTCTCCAGCTTTGCATCAGACAATCACCTTGCCCTCCTTCCCACATCAGCAGCAGGACCACCACCAACAACAGCCATGACCTTTGCTGAAAGGCCTTCACTCCTCAGGGCCTAGCTGTAAGCCCTGGCAGCTGGCTCATTGCCTACAAATCACCATAAGGGTGAATTTCCCCATGTCAATAGTGCCCCAATCAACCCACCCACACCGCTGCAAAGTAGCAATTCTGGAGGGCATTTAGTGCTGGAGGACATTTTTTCCTCTAAATAGCTGAATATTGATCCATTGGCTGCCGCATCCATAGCGGCAATAGTCGTGAGAAAAAGGCGCGATGTGCGCCAGCTTTCTGGCGGCACTGAATTTCGGACCCAAGTCAATTGAACTTTCATATGCCCAATGTGTGCAGTACGAAAGAGGCCTCACCCAATGGTGTACAATTTGGTAGGGGAGCTAACTTAAATTATTAAACTATGTATATGTAGCTTTGGCTTGCTGGTAGCGTTGCCTCTCCTCTCCTCTCAAGATCGTGTGTTGCAAAAATGTTACTGCACGTGTGAGTTGGGGCCTCAATTTTGCAACACATGCACACCAGTGAGGTTCATTGGTTCATTCAGCCAGTGGCTCAGTGAGTTGTACCCTTGCCTCTGAATCAGAAAGTTGTGCGTTCAAGTTCTATTGCAGAGACTTGAGCCTAAAAACCTAGGCCGATATTCCAGTGCAGGACTGAGGGAATGCTGCACCGTCTGAGGTGCCATCTTTCAGATGAAATGTTAAACTGAGGTCCTTTCTACTCATTAAGGTGGTTGTAAAAGATCCCATGGCACTATTTTGAAGAAGAGCAGTGGTAATATCCCCAGCATCCTGGCCAATATTAATCCCTCAAAAAACATCACTGAAAATATTGCTGTTTGTGGGAGTTTGCTGTACGCACATTGGCTATTGCGTTTCCCACACTTCAAAAAGTACTGCATTGGCTGTAAAGTGCTTTGAGACATCTGGTGGTTGTGAAAGGCACTATATAAATGCAAGTCTTTTTTTATTGCTGCCAACAGTGCCTCATAAAATCATCCCTCTTGCTTCTACTGTTAATTGCATTACAAGCAAGGGGCATTGAAATAATAATGAGATATTCCATATTGAATTACTAATGGATTTCTGGTCCACTTTGGAGAACTTATTACAGTGACAATGGCAAAGTCTGTAAATTACTTGCTAACCATCTGCTCCATTACGTGGTGCCTCTTCTTGATTCCATAGCTAGTGTCACATAAGGCCAAATCGCAACTGCACAGTTAAGAATGCCGTTAAAAGTGATGAGAATCTGAGGGGTAATATTCAAACTTTACAGCAGGAGTGCAGAGTTGAAAAATTACCCCTCTGATATCAGAAGTCCAAAATTAGAGAAAGGTCAATTTACATTTTCTGGCCAATATCTGAGAAGTTTACAGGAATATAACTTTCAAAGACGACAAGGCTCTAAATTTCTATGGGGGTTGCCCCAATTTCCCGTCGTAACTTCAATAGGAGAGCGGCGGAACCCCAGGACAAATGGTGCAAGCAGCCATTTTCAGACATTACGCCATTTCCCCAGGGTTCAAGGTTCAGCCGATCCTCTCACCAAAGTTACGATAGGAGATCAGGAGACTGCCTGTGGAAATTCAGGGCCAAAGTTGCATGTATTTCAAATTAATTTTTTATATATCATTGTGCTGACTGGGGAGCGGTGCTTTTTTTCTGGATGGATGAACTAAGATGGCTGAACATGAGAAAATACTTCTCAAATGATTTTCAGAACTGACTGTATCCAAAGCTGGGAACAGGATTGGAGGTCATTGGAGGTTAGAGGATACATTTTAAAATGTCAGAGCTTCACATGATGAGAACAAAGCCTGCATGATTTTCAGTCCATTAAAATTCCACACCCACTACCGCCTCCCCACACCCGGCCCGACCACCCACATAGCTTAATCTGAAAGTGCCACAGCCTTGCTAGTATAGGTATTTGAAAGTGAAATTCTCTGGTGGTGACTTTCAACTTTGGTGGGGGCAGTAAACTCTCGGTATTGGATCAGCTGCCTGTTCTATGCCCCGCCTGAAGTCAATGGAAGGGAAAATTGGGCATGTTGTATAATGGTAGACCAATCTGAAAGAAAAAAGAAAGACTTGCATTTATGCAATGCCTTTCACAATCCCAGTACATCCTAAAGTGCTTTACAGGTAATGAAGTATTTTTGAAGTGTAGCCACTGTTGTAATTTAGGAAACGCGGCAATCAATTTGCCCACAGGAAGCTTCCCCAAACTGCAATGTGATAATGGCCAAATAATCTGTTTTTGTTCTGTTGATTGAGGGATAAATATTTACCAGGACACCAGGGATAACTCCCCTGCTCTTCTTTAAAATAGTGCCGTGGGATCTTTTAAATCCACCTGATAGGGCAGACACTTCATCCCCTGCGGTCACCTCCCTCCAAAACAGATACACCATTTTGGGTGCTGTTGAGGGAGGTGGCTCATCAGGGGAGGGCAGCAGCAGCCAAGTTCATGGCATCAGGGGTGACTCCGCTGCACAGGAGGGCAGGAAAAAGAGTGGACGAGCTATAGTGATAAGGGATTCTATTGTAAGGGGAATAGATAGGCGTTTCTGTGGCCACAAATGGGACACCAGGATGGTATGTTGCCTCCCTGGTGCAAGGGTCAAGGATGTCTTGGAGTGGCTGCAGCGCACTCTGGAGGGGGAGGGTGAACAGCCAGCTGCCGTGGTGCATATGATATAGGTAAAAAATGGGATGAGGTCCTACAAGCTGAATTTAGGGAGCTAGGAATTAAATTAAAAAGTAGGACCTTAAAGGTAGTAATCTCAGGATTGTTACCAGTGCCACATGCTAGTCAGAGCAGGAATCGCAGGATAGCTCAGATGAATACGTGGCTTGAGCAATGATGCGAGGGATTCAAACTCCTGGGGCATTGGAAGTGGTTCTGGGGGAAGTGGGACCAGTACAAACCGGACGGCCTGCACCTTGGCAGGACCAGAATCGATGTGTTAGGCGGAGTATTTGCTAGTGCTGTTGGGGAGGGTTTAAACTAAAATGGCAGGGGGATGGGAATCAATGCAGGGAGGCAGAGGGAAGTAAAAAGGGGACAGAAGTAAAAGGTAAGAAGGAGAAAAACAAGAGTGGAGGGCAGAGAAACCCAAGGCAAAAATCAAAAAGGGCCACATTACAACATAATTCTAAAAGGACAAAGAGTGTTAAAAAAACAAGCCTGAAGGCTCTGAGTCTCAATGCGAGGAGCATTCGTAATAAGGTGGATGAATTGACTGCGCAGATAGCTGTTAACAGATATGATGTAATTGGGATTATGGAGACATGGCTCCAGGGTAACCAAGGCTGGGAACTCAACATCCAGGGGTATTCAATATTCAGGAAGGATAGACAGGAAGGAAAAGGAGGTGGGATAGCGTTAGTGGTTAAAGAGGAGATTAACGCAATAGTAAGGAAGGATATTAGCGTGGATGATGTGGAATCTATATGGGTAGAGTTGCGAAACACCAAAGGCAGAAAACGTTAGTGGGAGTTGTGTACAGACCACCAAACAGTCGTAGCGAGGTTGGGGATGGCATCAAACAAGAAATTAGGGACGCGTGCAATAAGGGTACAGCAGTTATCATGGGTGACTTTAATCTACATATTGATTGGGTTAACCAAACTAGTAGCAATACTGTGGAGGAGGAGTTCCTGGAGTGCACAAGGGATGGTTTTCTAGACCAATATGTCGAGGAACTAATTAGAGAGCAGGCTATCCTAGAATGGGTCTTGTGTAACGAGAGAGGATTAATTAGCAATCTGGTCGTGCAATGTCCCTTGGGGAAGAGTGACCATAATATGGTAGAATATTCTTTATTAAGATGGAGAGTGACAAAGTTAATTCAGAGACTAGAGTCCTGAACTTAAAGAAAGGAAACTTCGATGGTATGAGACGTGAATTGGCTAGGATAGACAGGCGACTGATACTTAAAGGGTTGACGGTGGATAGGCAATGGCAGACGTTTAAAGATTACATGGATGAACTACAATAATTGTACATCCCTGTGTGGCATAAAAATAAAAAAGTGAAGGTGGCTCAACCGAGGCTCACAAGAGAAATTAGGGAAAGTGTTAAATCCAAGGAAGAGGCATATACATTGGCTAGAAAAAGCAGCAGGACTGGGTAAAATTTAGAATTCAGCAGAGGAGGATTAAGGATTTAATTAGGAGGAGGAAAATAGAGTATGAGAGTAAGCTTGCAGGGAACATAAAAACTGGCTGCTAAAGCTTCTATTGATATGAAAAGAGAAAAAGATTAGTGAAGACTAATGTAGGTCCCTTGCAGTCAGAATCAGGTGAACTCGTAATGGGGAACAAGGAAATGGCAGACCAATTGAACAAATACTTTGGCCTGTCTTCACTAAGGAAGACACGAATAACCTCTCGAAAATACTAGGCGACTGAAGGTTTAGCGAGAAGGGGGAACTGAGGGAAATCCTCATCAGACTCCAGGATGATATGTTGCCTCCCTGGTGCAAGGGTCAAGGATGTCTCGGAGCGGGTGCAGGACATTCTGAAAAGGGAGGGTGAACAGCCAGTTGTCATGGTACATATAGGTACCAACGATATAGGTAAAAAATGGGATGAGGTCCTACGAGACGAATTTAGGGAGCTAGGAGCTAAATTAAAAACTAGGACCTCAAAGGTAGTAATCTCAGGATTGCTACCAGTGCCACGTGCTAGTCAGAGTAGGAATCGCAGGATAGTTCAGATGAATACATGCCTTGAGGGTTGGTGCAAGAGGGAGGGGTTCAAATTCCTGGGACACTGGAACCGGTTCTGGGGGAGGTGGGACCAATACAAACCAGACGGTCTGCACCTGGGCAGGACCGGAACCAATGTCCTTGGGGGAGTGCTTGCGAGTGCTGTTGGGGAGGAGTTAAACTAACATAGCAGGGGCATGGGAACCTATGTAGGGAGACAGAGAGAAATAAAATGGAGGCAGAAGCAAAAGCTAGAAAAGAGAATAGTAAAAGTGGAGGGCAGAGAAACCCAAGGCAAAAAACAAAAAGAGCCACATTACAGCAAAATTCTAAAGGGGCAAAGTGTGTTAAAAAGACAAGCCCGAAGGCTCTGTGCCTCAATGCGAGGAGTATTCGTAATAAAGTGGATGACTTAACTGCGCAGACAGCAGTTAACGGATATGATGTAATTGGCATCACGGAGACATGACCAAGGCTGGGAACTCAACATCCAGGGGTATTCAACATTTAGGAAGGATAGGCAGAGAGGAAACGGAGGCAGGGTGCTGTTGCTGGTTAAAGAAGAAATTAACGGAAGGAGGGACATTAGCCTGGATGATGTGGAATCGTTATGGGTGGAGCTGCGGAATTTGTGGAATTCCAAAGGGCAGAAAACATTAGTGGGAGTTGTGCACAGACCACCAAACAGTAGTAGTGAGGTTGGGGACAGCATCAAACAAGAAATAAAGGATGTGTGCAATAAAGGTACAGCAGTTATGATGGGCGACTTTAATCTACATATTGATTGGGCTAATCAAACTGGTAGCAACGCGGTGGAGGAGGATTTCCTGGAATGTATTAGCGATGGTTTTCTAGACCAATATGTTGAGGAACCAACTAGAGAGCTGGCCATTCTAGACTGGGTGATGTCTAATGAGAAGGGACTAATTAGCAATCTTGCTGTGTGAGGCTCCTTGGGGAAGAGTGACCATAATATGGTAGAATTCTTTATTAAGATGGAGAGTGACACAGTTAATTCAGAAACTAGGGTCCTAAACTTAAGGAAAGGGAACTTCGATGGTATGAGATGTGAATTGGCTAGAATAGACTGGCAAAGGATACTTAAAGGGTTGACGGTGGATAAGCAATGGCAAACATTTAAAGATCACATGGATGAACTTCAGCAATTGTACATTCCTGTCTGGAGTAAAAATAAAACGGGGAAGGTGCCTCAATCATGGCTAACAAGGGAAATTAAGGATAGTGTTAAAGCCAAGGAAGAGGCATATAAATTGGCTAGAAAAAGCAACAAACCTGAGGACTGGGAGAAATTTAGAATTCAACAGAGGAGGAAGCTTGCAGGGAACATAAAAACTGACTGCAAAAGCTTCTATAAATATGTGAAGAGAAAAAGATTAGTGAAGACAAACGTTGGTCCCTTGCAGTTGGATTCAGGTGAATTTATAATGGGGAAAAAAGAAATGGCAGACCAATTGAACAGATATTTCGGTTCTGTCTTCACGAAGGAAGACACAAATGACCTTCCGAATGTACTAGGGGACAATGGGTCCAGTGAGAAGGAGGAACTGAAGGATATGCTTATTAGGTGGGAAATTGTATTCAGGAAATTGATGGGATTGAAGGCCAATAAATCCCCGGGGCCTGATCGTCTGCATCCCAGAGTACTTAAGGAAGTGGCCCGAGAAATAGTGGATGTATTGGTGGTCATTTTCCAACAGTCTACTGACTCTGGATCAGTTCCTATGGACTGGAGGGTAGCTAATATAACACCACTTTTTAAAAAAGGAGGGAGAGAGAAAACGAGTAATTATGGACCAGTTAGCCTGACATCAGTAGTGGGGAAAATGTTGGAATCAATCATGAAGGATGAAATAGCAGCGCATTTGGAAAGCAGTGACAGGATCGGACCTAGTCAGCATGGACTTATGAAAGGGAAATCATGCTTGACGAAGCTTCTGGAATTTTTTGAGGATGTAACTAGCAGAGTGGACAAGGGAGAACCAGTGGATGTGCTGTATTTGGACTTTGAAAAGTCTTTTGACAAGGTCCTGCACAAGAGATTGGTGTGCAAAATCAAAGCGCATGGTGTTGGGGGTAATGTACTGACATGGATAGAAAACTGGTTGGCAGACAGGAAGCAGAGAGTCGGGATAAACAGGTCCTTTTCAGAATGCAGGCAGTGACTAGTGGAGTGCCGCAGGGCTCAGTGCTGGGACCCCAGCTCTTTACAATAAACATTAATACTTTAGATGAAGGAATTGAGTGTAATATCTCCATGTTTGCGGATGACACTAAACTGGGTGGCGTTGTGAGCTGTGAGGAGGATGCTAAAAGGCTGCAGGGGGACTTGGACAGGTTAGGTGAATGGGCAAATGCATGGCAGACGCAGTATAATGCGGATAAATGTGAGGTTATCATTTTTGTTATTCATAAGGGTTTGTATTTACTCTGTACAGCCACCAGAGGGCTCATCACCTGGAGTCCCAAGGGATCCCATAATCCCTTGGGAGCACAGGTATTTAAGGAGGCTTCACAGGTTGCAGAGGCACTCTGGAGACCTGCAATAAAAGACTAAGGTCACACTTTACTTTGAGCTCACAGTGTTCAGTCTAAATCTTTCTCCATACACAACAACTGGTGACGAGGTACAGATAGCGAACCCAAAGATGCAGAGAACAATGGACATCCTGGAGAAATTCTCGGTGGGAGATGATTGGGAAACTTTTCTGGAGCGATTCGACCAATACTTCATGGCCAATGAGCTAGATGGGGAAGGGAGCGCTGCTAAACGAAGGTCGATCCTCCTCACCATCTGTGGGGCACCAACGTATGGCCTCGTGAAGAATCTGCTCACTCCAGCGAAACCCACGGAAAAATCATACGACGATTTGTGCACACTTGTCCGAGAACATTTGAACCTGAAAGAAAGCGTTCTGATGGTGAGGTACTAGTTCTACACCTACAAAAGGTCTGAAGGCCAGGAAGTGGCGAGTTATGTCGCCTTGCAGGACATTGCAAATTTGAAGGACATTTGGAGCACATGCTCAGAGACTTTTTTGTACTTGGCATTGGCCACGAAACCATACTTCGCAAACTTTTGACTGTAGAGACCCCAACCTTTAGTAAGGCCATAGCGATAGTCAGGCGTTTATTGCCACCAGTGACAATATGAAGCAAATCTCTCAGCACACAAGTGCTGCTACAAGTACTGTGAACAAAGTGATGTTATTTTCAAATCGTAACGTACAGGGCAGGCCTCACATGCCTGCAGCTGCACGTCCGCAGATGACTCAGAGTCCACCATCAAGGGTGATGAATGCAAGGCCATTAACATCTTGTTGGTGCTGCGGGGGTGATCATCATTTCCATTCATGCCGATTCAAAGAGTACGTTTGCAAGGGCTGTGGAACAATGGGACACGTCCACCGAGTGTGCAGGCGAGCTGCAAAGACTGTTAAACCTGCAAACCACCATGTTGCAGAGAAGGACAGATCCACGGAGGAGCACGACGAACCAGAGCCTCAGATAGAGGAGGCAGAGGTACATGGAGTGTGCACATTCACCACGAATTGTCCACCGATAATGCTGAATATTGAACTAAATGGACTCCCTGTGTCAATGGAGCTGGACATGGGCGCGAGCCAGTCCATCATGGGCAAAAAAGACTTTCGAAAGGTTGTGGTGCAACAAGGCCTCAAGGCCAGTATTAGCTCCAGTTCGCACGAAACTAAGAACTTACACAAAATAACTGATTCCTGTAATCGGCAGGGCTACCGTAAAGGTCTCCTACAATGGAGTGGTGCACAAGCTACCACTCTTGGTGGTACCGGTTGATGGTCCCATGCTGCTCAGCAGGAGCTGGCTGGGAAAGATACGCTGAAACTGGGACAACGTCCAAGCGCTATTACCCGCTGATGACACTTCGTGTGGCAAGGTCTTAAACAAATTTCCTTCACTGTTCAAACCAGGCATCAGGAAATTCCACGGGGCAAAAGTGCAGATCCACCTAATTCCGGGGGCGCGACCCATCCATCACAAGGCGAGAGCAGTACGTTACATGATGAGAGAAAGGGTAGAGATTGAGCTAGACCGGCTGCAAAGAGGGGGCATCATTTCACCTCAAGGTAGATGGCACCGTCAGAATCTGTGGCGATTACAAAGTAACAATCAATCATTTCTCCCTGCAGGACCAATACCCACTACCAATAGCCGACGATCTCTTTGCAACGCTGGCGGGAGGAAAGACGTTCACGAAGCTGGATCTAACTTCAGCCTACATGAAGCAGCAACTGGAAGAATCATTGAAGGCCCTCACTTGCATCAACACACACAAATGTCTTTTTGTTTATAACAGATGCCCGTTTGGAATCCGATCAGCGGCGGTGATATTCCAGAGAAACATGGAAAGTTTACTAAAGTCCGTCCTGCACACCGTGGTCTTCCAGGACGACATCTTGGTCACAGGTTGGAACACAGTCGAGCACCTGCAGAACCTGGAGGAGGTTCTTAGTTGACTCATCCGCGTGGGGCTCAGGTTAAAACGCTCGAAGAGCGTTTTCCTCGCGCCTGAAGTGGAGTTCTTGGGAAGGAGGATTGCGGCAAACATCATCAGGCCCACCAACGCGAAGACGGAGGCAATCGAGAACGCACTCAGGCCACAGAACGTGACGGAGCTGCGATCGTTCCTGGGACTCTTGAACTACTTTGCTAACTTCTTACCGGGTCTCAGCACACTGTTAGAACCACTACATGTCTTACTACGAAAAGGGGGTGAATGGGTTTGGGGCAAAAGCCAAGAAAATGCCTTTGTAAAAGCGAGAAAATTTATTCTCGAACAAATTGCTTTTGTTATATAATCCATGAAAGAATTTGGTACTAGCATGTGATGCATCGTCATATGGCGTCGGGTATGTATTGCAACAAGCTAATGATTTCACGAAAATGCAACCGGTTGCTTATGCATCCAGGAGTCTGTCTAAGGCTGAAAGAGCCTACAGCATGTTTGAAAAAGAGGCGTTAACGTGTGTCTATGGTGTAAAGAAAATGCATCAATACCTGTTTGGGCTAAAATTCGAAATGGAAACTGACCATAAGCCACTTATATCCCTGTTTTCTGAGAGTAAAGGGATAAATACCTATGCATCGGCCTGCATCCAGAGATGGGCGCTCACGTTGTCCGCATACATCTACGCCATCCGCCACAGGCCAGGCACAGAAAACTGCGCCGATGCTCTCAGTAGGCTGCCATTGCCCACCACGGGGTGGAAATGGCGCAGCCCGCAGATCTAGCCATGGTTATGGAAGCATTTGAGAGTGAGCAATCACCCCTCACTGCCCGGCAGATCAAAACCTGGACAAGCCAGGACCGCTTATCATCTCCAGTCAAAAGCTGTGTGCTTCACGGGAGCTGATCCAGTTTCCCAGTGGATATGCAGGATGAGATAAAGCCGTTCCTGCGGCGCAAAGATGAAATGTCTATACAGTCAGACAGTCTATACAGCCTTCTGTGGAGCAATCGAGTAGTGGTCCCCAAGAAGGGCAGAGATACCTTCATCAATGACCTCCACAGTACCCACCCAAGCATCGTAATGATGAAAGCGATAGCCATATCCCACGTGTGGTCACCCCGGTATCGATGCGGACTTAGAGTCCTGCATTCACAGATGTAATACATGCTCGCAGTTAAGCAATGTACCCAGGGAGGCGTCGCTAAGTTTATGGTCTTGGCCCTCCAAACCGTGGTCTAGGATACACGTCGACTATGCAGGCCCGTTCTTGGGTAAAATGTTCCTTGTGGTTGTAGACGTGTACTCCAAGTGGATTGAATGTGAGACAATGTCAGCTAGCTCGTCCGCTGCCCTACTGAAAGCCTGCGGACCATGTTTGCCGCTCACGGCTTACCCAGTGTTCTGGTGAGCGACAACGGGCCACGTTTTACCAGTGCTGAGTTCAAAGAATTCATGACCCATAACGGGATCAAACATGTCACATCTGCCCCATTTAAACCAGCGTCCAATGGTCAGGCAGAGAGAGCAGTGCAAACCATCAAGCAAGGCTTGAAGAGGGTAACTGAAGGCTCACTGCAGACTCGCCTATCCCGAGTTCTGCTTAGCTACCGCACGAGACCCCACTCACTCACTGGGATCCCACCTGCTGAACTGCTCATGAAAAGAGTACTTAAGGCAAAGCTCTCGTTAGTTCACCCTGATCTACATGAACAGGTAGAGAGCAGGCGGCTTCAACAAAGTTCATACCATGATCGCGCAAATGTGTCACGCGAGATTGAAATCAATGATCCTGTATTTGTATTAAATTATGGATAAGGTCCCAAGTGGCTTCCCAGCATTTTCGTGGCCAAAGAGGGGAGCAGGGTGTTTCGGGTCAAACTTTCAAATGGACTCATTCGCCGGAAACACTTGGACCAAATCAAACTCAGATTTATGGACTATCCTGAGCAACCCACCTTGCGCCCTACCTTTTTTGAACCCCCAACATACACACCAGTGGCAACCGGCATCACAGTTTACTACGAAGCAGAACCCATCATCCACAGCAGCCCAGCAGGGCCCAACACACCAGGCAGCCCAGCAAGGCCAGCTGCACAGCAGCCCAGCGAGGGCCCAACAAATGATTCAACAACCCCAGCTTTCACTCCAAGACGATCAACCAGGGCAAGAAGGGCCCCAGATCGACTCACATTGTAAATAGTTACACTATTCACTTTGTGGGGGGAGTGTTGTTATATATGTGGATTTGTATTTGCTCTGTACAGCCGCCAGAGGGCTCATCCCCTGGAATTCCAAGGGATCCCATAATCCCTTGGGAGCACAGGTATTTAAGGAGGCTTCACAGGTTGAAGAGGCACTCTGGAGACCTGCAATAAAAGACTAAGGTCACACTTTACTTTGAGCTCACAGTGTTCAGTCTGACTCTTTCTCCATACACAACACACTTTGGTTGCAAAAATAGGAAGGCAGATTATTACCTGAATGGTGACAGATTAGTAAAAGGGAAGTTGCAACGAGACCTGGGTGTAATGGTACATCAGTCATCCAAGGAAGGCATGCAGGTACAGCAGGCAGTAAAAAAAGCAAATGGCATGCTGGCCTTCATAGCGAGAGGATTTGAGTATAGGAGCAGGGAGGTCTTGCTGCAGTTGTACATGGACTTGGTGAGACCACACCTTGAATATTGTGTGCAGTTTTGGTCTCCTAATCTGAGGAAGGATGTGCTTGCTATTGAGGGAATGCAGCGAAGGTTCACCAGACTGATTCCCGGGATGGCAGGACTGACATATGAGCAAAGATTGGATCGGCTAGTCTTATACTCACTGGAATTTAGAAGAATGAGAGGGGATCTCATAGAAACGTATAAAATTCTGACGGGACTGGACAGGTTAGATGCAGGAAGAATGTTCCCGATGTTGGGGAAGTCCAGAACCAGGGGACACAGTCTAAGGATAAGGGATAAGCCATATCGGACTGAGATGAGGAGAAACTTTTTCACCCAGAGAATTGTAAGCCTGTGGAATTCTCTGCCACAGAAAGTTGTTGAATCCAGTTCGTTAGACATATTCAAAAGGAAGTTAGATGTGGCCGTTACGGCTAAAGGGATCAGCAGGTATGGAGAGAAAGCTGGGGTGGGATACTGAGGTTGAATGATCAGCCATGATCATATTGAATGGCGGTGCAGGCTCGAAGGGCCAAATGGCCTACTCCTGCACCTATTTTCTATTTTTCTATGTAAAAGACGGCACCTCTGACTTTGCAGCACTCTCATTACTGCACTAGAGTGTCAGCCTACACTTTTGTGCTCAAGTCTCTGGAATGGGACTTGAACCCACAACCTTCTGTTTCAGTGGAGAGCGAGATACCCACTCCAGAGGATCTCTCTCATGTTCTGACTAATAATTATCCCCCAATCAATATTACTAAAACAGATTATCTGGTCATGATCATGTTTCTGTTTGTGGGACCTTGCTGTGCACATATTGGCTGCTGTATGCATTTCCTATATTACAACTGACCACACTTCAAAATAATACATTTCATTGGCTATAAAGAGTTTGGGATGTCCTAAGGTCATGAAAGGTGCAATATAAATGCAAGTATGTCTGTTTTCCCCTCAGTATTGCACTGAAGTGTTCAGTCGCTCAGAATGGAACTGTTCTAAGTTTAAGAACAGCTGTTACCTAAGATAAATTGCACACATCCAATTCCCAGTGTCATTAAACATTTTTGATTCTGGGCTCTATCGTGTGTGACGAAGGGGAAGGCGACGATATTTCACAGTTGCATGATATAGGCAGTGAGGCTCACCTGCCAACAGCCTCATTGATCCGGATCATACATTTATTCATTAATGGACAGAAAATCACGGGCAGCACTGCCATAATTTCTTGATGTGCACAACCAGTGGGAGAGGTTTCCTGACGGTCTTCTCCAGTTCTGACGATAGGTCATCGACTTGAAACATTGACTCTTTTTCTCTTTCCACAGATGCTGCCTGACCTGCTGAGTATTTCTAGCATTTTCTGTTTTTATTTCAGACTTCCAACATCTGCAGCATTTTGCTTTTGTTTTAGTGTTTAATTCACTGCCACTTCTCTTCCAGGAATGCCCACCTCATATAATCTTAGAATAGTTATAGCACAGAAGGAGGCCATTCAGCCCGTTGAGCCAATGCCAGCTCTCTGCAAGAGCAGTTCAGCTAGTCCCACTCCCTTGCCCTTTCTCCGTAGCCCTGTGATTTCTTTTTCTCCTTCAGTAACTTACCCAATTCCCTTTTGAAAGCCATGATTGAATCTGCCTCCACCACCCTTTTAGGCAAGTGCATTCCAGAACCTAACCACTCGCTGCATAAAAATGCTTTTCCTAATGTCGCCCTTGGTTCTCCTGCCAATTACCTTAAATCTGTGTCCTTTGGTTCTCGACCCTTTCGCCAATAGGAACAGTTTCTCTCTATCTTCTCTGTCTAAACTCCACATGATTTTGAACACCTCTATCAAATCTCCTCTCAACATTCTCTGCTCTAAGGAGAACATAAGAACATAAGAATTAGGAACAGGAGTAGGCCATCTAGCCCCGTGAACCTGCTCCGCCATTCAAAAATATCATGGCTGATCTGGCCGTGGACTCAGCTCCACTTACCCGCCCGCTCCCCATAACGCTTAATACCCTTATTGGTTAAAAATCTATCTATCTGTGACTTGAATACATTCAATGAGCTAGCCTCAACTGCTTCCTTGGGCAGAGAATTCCACAGATTCACAACCCTCTGGGAGAAGAAATTCCTTCTCAACTCGGTTTTAAATTGGCTCCCCGTATTTTGAGACTGTGCCCCCTAGTTCTAGTCTCCCCGACCAGTGGAAACAACCTCTCTGCCTCTATCTTGTCCATCCCTTTCATTATTTTAAATGTTTCTATAAGATCACCCGTCATCCTTCTGAACTCCAAAGAGTAAAGACCCAGTCTACTCAATCTATCATCATAAGGTAACCCCCTCATCTCCGGAATCAGCCTAGTGAATCATCTCTGTACCCCCTCCAAGGCTAGTATATCCTTCCTTAAGTAAGGTGACCAAAACTGCACGCAGTACTCCAGGTGCAGCCTCACCAATACCCTGTACAGTTGCAGCAGGACTCCCTGCTTTTGTACTCCATCCCTCTCGCAATGAAGGCTAACATTCCATTCGCCTTCCTGATTACCTGCTGCACCTGCAAACTACTTTTTTTTGGGGATTCATGCACAAGGACTCTAAAAGAGTTTCATGCACAAGGACCCCCAGGTCCCTCTGCACTGCAGCATGTTGTAATTTCTCCCCATTAAAATAATATTCCCTTTTACTGTTTTTTTTCCCAAGGTGGATGACTTCACATTTTCCGACATTGTATTCCATCTGCCAAACCTTAGCCCATTCGCTTAACCTATCTAAATCTCTTTGCAGCCTCTCTGTGTCCTCTACACAACCCGCTTTCCCACTAATCTTTGTGTCATCTGCACATTTTGTTACACTACACTCTGTCCCCTCTTCCAGGTCATCTATGTATATTGTAAACAGTTGTGGTCCCAGCACCGATTCCTGTGGCACACCACTAACCACCGATTTCCAACCCATTTATCCCAACTCTCTGCTTTCTGTTAGCCAGCCAATTCTCGATCCATGCTAATACATTTCCTCTGACTCCGCGTACCTTTATCTTCTGCAGTCACCTTTTGTGTGGCACCTTATCGAATGCCTTTTGGAAATCTAAATACACCACATCCATCGGTACACCTCTATCCACCATGCTCGTTATATCCTCAAAGAATTCCAGTAAATTAGTTAAACATGATTTCCACTTCATGAATCCATGTTGCGTCTGCTTGATTGCACTATTCTTATCTAGATGTCCCGCTATTTCTTCCTTAATGATAGCTTCAAGCATTTTCCCCACTACAGATGTTAAACTGACTGGCCTATAGTTACCTGCTTTTTGTCTGCCCCCCTTTTTAAACAGAGGCGTTACATTAGCTGCTTTCCAATCCGCTGGTACCTCCCCAGAGTCTAGAGAATTTTGGTAGATTATAACAAATGCATCTGCTATAACTTCCGCCATCGCTTTTAATACCCTGGGATGCATTTCATCAGGACCAGAGGACTTGTCTACCTTGAGTCCCATTAGCCTGTCCAGCACTACCCCCCTAGTGATAGTGATTATCTCAAGGTCCTCCCTTCCCACATTCCCGTGACCAGCAATTTTTGGCATGGTTTTTGTGTCTTCCACTGTGAAGACGGAAGCAAAATAATTGTTTAAGGTCTCAGCCATTTCCACATTTCCCATTATTAAATTCCCCTTCTCATCTTCTAAGGGACCAACATTTACTTTAAGTCATTCTTTTCCGTTTTATATATCGGTAAAAGCTTTTACTATCTGTTTTTATGTTTTGCGCAAGTTTACTTTTGCAATCTATCTTTCCTTTCTTTATTTCTTTCTTAGTCATTCTTTGCTGTCGTTTAAAATTTTCCCAATCTTCTATTTTCCCACTAACCTTGGCCACCTTATACGCATTGGTTTTTAATTTGATACTCTCCTTTATTTCCTTGGTTATCCACGGCTGGTTATCCCTTCTCTTACTGTCCTTCTTTTTCACTGGAATATATTTTTGTTGATAACTATGAAAGAGCTCCTTAAAAGTCCTCCACTGTTCCTCAATTGTGCCACCGTTTAGTCTGTGTTCCCAGTCTACTTTAGCTAACTCTACCTCATCCCATTGTAGTCCCCTTTGTTTAAGCATAGTATGCTTGTTTGAGACACTACTTCCTCACCCTCAATCTGTATTACAAATTCAACCATACTGTGATCACTCATTCCGAGAGGATCTTTTACTACAACCCCAGCTTCACCAGTCTATCCACAAAACTGAAGTCATCCCTGGAACCATTCTTGTAAATCTTTTCTGCACTGTCTCTAAGGCCTTCACATCCTTCCTAAAGTGCGGTGCCAAGAATTGGACACAATACTCCAGTTGAGGCCGAATTAGTGTTTTATAAAGGTTAATCATAACTTCCTTGCTTTTGTACTCTATGCCTCTATTTATGAAGCCTAGTATCATGTATGCTTTTTTAATTGCTTTCTCAACCTGCCCTCCCACCTTCAACGATTTGTGCATTTTTACCCCAAATCTCTTTGTTTTTGCACCCACTTTAGAATTGTACCCTTTAGTTTATGTTGCAGCTCCATGTTCTTCCTATCAAAATGTATCGCTTCGTACTTTTCTGCGTTAAATTTCATCTGCCACGTTTCTGCCCATGCCACCAGTCTGTCTATGTCATCTTGAAGTCTATCACTATCCTCCTCACTGTTCACTATACTTCCAAGTTTTGTGTCATCTGTAAATTTTGAAATTGTGTACACCCAAGTCCAAGTTATTAATATCTATCAAGAAAACCAGTGGTCCTAGTACCGACCCTTGGGGAACACGACTGTATACCTTCCTTCAGTCTGAAAAACAACCATTCACCACTATTCTCTGTTTCTTATCACTTAGCCAATTTCGTAGCTATTGTTTCCTGTCATTCAGCCAATTTCGTGTCCTTGAAAAAGTTCTGCTCTTCTCCAGTTCTGACGAAAAATCATCGACCTGAAACATTAACTCTGTTTCTCTTTCCACAGATGCTGCCTGACCTGCTGAGTATTTCCAGCATTTTCTGTTTTTATTTCAGATTCCAGCATCTACAGTATTTTGCTTTTGTATTCCTGCCGGTCATGTATATTTGCCAAATCAGACCCTTCTGAATGAAACTTCTGACAGTTTGGTGAGATGTGGCTGTGCTTCCTGATGATCAGTTTACGAGGATAGATCCTATCCCCGATGATTTAATGAGGAAAATTTCCTGTCATTGTCGCATGGATGCTGCTGGGAGTGTACATTATTTAAATCTGGAGTGGGCATGCAGCTAACATATGGTGGTCTCAACTTAGATGGCCTAGTCAGAATATGCACTCCACGCACGTCAATTTAATGGATCATCTGTGTTCTTTGTCTGCTTAGCGAAGCTTGTCCTGGATTACTGGGATCAGTTTGGATCAGAAATACCCATGTTGTTAGTCTCCAAAGACAAAACTATAATGTAGGAAAAAACAACACTGATTTCTTACACTCTACAAAAGCCAACATAATGGAGGAACCAACCGTTTCTCGTATTTGAAGTTGAGTGAACATTTTAAAATGTGTAATTAAGAGAATTGGTCAGCATGCAGACATTAGATTAGGTGCTTTATGACTGCAGGCATTTGCTTCTATTGATCTGTGAGACACATTCCACTGCTCTTTATGGGCTAAGAATTGGAAGATTAGAGTTGGGAGTTTACCCATCAGCAGGTAATATTTTTATAATAGGAGTGCCACTTTTTTATAGTTTCAGGGTAAGTAAATCTGTTTTTTATAAATGTTTCATTATAAAAGGAGCTTCGCTATCCAAACTGCCTTTAAATAAGTTCACCCAATGGGGGTCGATTTAGCTTGATTTTAAACAGGGCACTAATGGCCTCAAAATGGGGTCAGTAGCCATACCGCTCGCCCTGTTAGCACCAGCGATAGGGCCTGCTCCATTTTGAAAAGGGGACTGCCAGGTGTCCAAAGCACTTTTCTCTTTCAGGCGATAGGCTCCTTTCAATATGGAAATCAAGGTCCTATGATGTATATAATGTCTCCTTATAAGGTTTTGTATAAAAACCCAGCAACTACAGGCCAGTCAGTTTAACCTTGGTAGTGGGGAAGCTTTTAGAAACGATTATCAGGGACAAAGTTCACAGTCACTTGGATTGATTAAGGAAAGCCAGCACGGATTTGTTGAAGGCAAATCATGTTTAACCAACTCGATCGCGTTTTTTGATAAGGTATCAGAGTGGGTTGCTGAGGGTAATGCGGTTGACATGGTGTATATGGATTTCCAAAAGGCATTTGCTAAAGTGCCACACCATAGGCATGCCAGCAAAGTTGAAGCCCATGGAATAAAAGGGACAGTGGCAGCATGGATACAAAATCAGCTAAGTGATAGGAAACAGAGAGTAATGGTGAACAGTTGTTTTTTGGACTGGAGGAAGGCACAGTAGTGTTCCTCAGGGATCGGTACTAGGACCACTGCTTTTCTTGATATATATTAATGACTTGGACTTGGGAGTACAGGGCACAATTTCAAAATTTGCAGATGACACAAAACTTGGAAGTATAGTGAATAGTGAGGAGGAGAGTGATAGACTTCAAGAAGAAATATTCAGGCTGGTGGAATGGGCGGACATGTGGCAGATTAAACTTAACGCAGAAAAGTGCGAAGTGATACATTTTGTTAGGGAGAACGAGGAGAGGCAATATAAACAAACTAAAGGGTACAATCCAAAAGGGGATGCATGAACAGAGCTTAAAACACCCACACAGATGTACGCATACACAGATGCACACACACACGCGCACACACACAAACCACAAAGAATAAAGAAATAGCTGAAAACAAATGAAAAAAAAAAGGTAATTGGCTGCCAAAATAAACAACATCATTAAGCAAGTGAAAGAAGACAAATCAACCAGAGTGAATGAAATACTGAGCAAATATTTGAAGTCCTGCAGCCCATTGCTCTGAATTTACAGTGACTGCTGGAGACGTTCTTTCTTCATAGTTTCTTTTATTATTATTATGTGCATTCGGTTATGTGACTAATAAATCGGCAAGAAAAAAATTAACTCTCCTATGCTGTCACTGACTAAATGATGGAGCGGATGGAACCCCTGCTGAGGCACTGAAGTATGGCGGAGAGGCACTACTGGCGCAAATACACGACCCCATCTCTCTCATCTGGAGGGAGGAGAGCATGCCGGGAGATCTTAGAGATGCAGTGATTGTGACCATTTTTTAAAAAGGGGACAAGTCCAGCTGCGGCAACTACAGGGGAATCTCCCTGCTATCAGCCACTGGGAAAGTCGTCGCTAGAGTCCTCCTCAATCGTCTTCTCCCCATGGCCGAGGAGCTTCTCCCAGAGTCACAGTGAGGATTTTGTCCCCTCCGGGGCACAACGGACATGATTTTTGTAGCATGACAGCTGCAGGAAAAATGCAGGGAGCAGCGCCAGCCCTTATACATGGACTCCTTCGACCTGACAAAGGCCTTTGACACTGTCAACCACGAGGGTCTATGGAGCGTCCTCCTCCATTTCGGATGCCCCCAAAAGTATGTCATCATACTCCGCCTGCTCCATGAAGACATGAAAGCCGTGATACTTACCAACGGATCCATCACAGACCCAATTCATGTCCGGACCGGGGTCAAGTAGGGCTGCGTCATTGCCCCAACCCTCTTCTCAATCTTCCTCCCTGCCATGCTGCACCTCACAGTTGATAAGCTCCCCGTTGAAGTGGAGCTAAACTACGGAACCAGTGGGAAGCTGTTCAACCTTCGGCGTCTCCAGGCCAGGTCCAAGACCACTCCAACCTCTGCCGTCGAGCTACAGTACATGGACGACGCCTGCGTCTGTTCTCACATAGACGCTGACCTCCAGAACATAGTCGACATATTTACCGAGGCGTATGAAAGCATGGGCCTTACGCTAAACATTAATAAAACAAAGGTCCTAAACCAGCCTGTCCTCACCACACAGCATTGCCCCCCAAACATCAAGATCCTCGGTGTAGCCCTGGACAACGTGGATCACTTCCCCTATCTCGGGAGCCTCCTATCAACAAGAGCAGGCATTGATTATGAGATCCAACACCGCCTCCAGCACGTGGGCCGCCTGAGGAAAAGAGTGTTTGAAGATCAGTCCCTCAAAACTGTCACTAAGCTCATGGTCTACAGGGCCATAGTAATAACCGCCCTCCTGTATGGCTCAGAGACGTGGACCATGTACAGTAGACACCTCAAGTCGCTGGAGAAATACCACCAGCGATGTCTCCACAAGATCCTACAAATCCCCTGGGAGGACAGACGCACAAACATTAGCGTCCTCGTCCAGGCCAACATCCCCAGCATTGAAGCACTGACCACACTTGATCAGCTCTGCCGTGCAGGCCACATAGTTCATATGCCAGACACGAGACTCCCAATGCAAGCGTTCTACTCGGAACTCGTCCACGGCAAACGAGCCAAAGGTGGGCAGAGGAAACGTTACAAAGGACACCCTCAAAGCTTCCCCGATAAAGTGCGACATTCCCACTGACACCTGGGAGTCCTTAGACATAGACCGCCCTAAGTGGAGGAAGTGCATTCGGGAGGGTGCTGAGCTCCTCGACTATCGTCGCCGAGAGCATGTAGAAATCAAGCGCAGGCAGCAGAAGGAACGTGCGGCAAATCAGTCCACCCATCCTTTGGCTCAATGACTATCTGTTCCACCTGTGACAGAAACTGTGGTTCTCGTATTGGACTGTACAGCCACCTAAGAACTCATGCTAAGAGTGGAAGCAAGTCTTCCTCGATCAAAAGGGACTGCCTATGATGATGATGGTGAGAATTTTTTTTTAAAGGCATGCCAAAAGTTATGGCTTAATTCATTTTCTGCATTGATGGTGATTGTCAGTTTTTAATAGAACAAACTTCTGTTTCCCTTTCATTTCACTGGAAACTATTAAATTCCCATTCAGTAACACAATGCTGAACTAGAGCTGATCTTCAGAGCTGTGCAGAGTAAATGTACAGTCTATTCTCTTCACATGAATAGCATGTGGAGATAAGGAAAGGTGGAGGGCAGAGCAATCAAAGGCAAAAATCAAAAAAGGCCACATTACAACATAATTCTAAAAGGACAAAGAGTGTTAAAAAAACAAGCCTGAAGGCTCTGTGTCTCAATGCGAGGAGCATCCGTAATAAGGTGGATGAATTAACTGCGCAGATAGCTGTTAACGGATATGATGTAATTGGGATTACAGAGACATGGCTCCAGGGTGACCAAGGCTGGGAACTCAAAATCCAGGGGTATTCAATATTCGGAAGGATAGACAGAAAGGAAAAGGAGCTGGGGTAGTGTTGTTGGTAAAAGAGGAGATTAATGCAATAGTAAGGAAGGACATTAGCTTGAATGATGTGGAATCTGTATGGGTAGAGCTGCGGAACACCAAAGGGCAGAAAACGCTAGTGGGAATTGTGTACAGACCACCAAACAGTAGTAGTGAGGTTGAGGATGGCATCAAACAGGAAATTAGGGATGTGTGCAATAAAGGTACAGCAGCTATCATGGGTGACTTTAATCTACATATAGATTGGGCTAACCAAACTAGCAGCAATACGGTGGAAGAGGATTTCCTGAAGTGTATAAGAGATGGTTTTCTAGACCAATATGTCGAGGAACCAACTAGAGAGCTGGCCATCCTGGATTGGGTCTTGTGTAATGAGAAAGGATTAATTGGCAATCTTGTTGTTCGAGGCCCCTTGGGGAAGAGTGACCATAATATGGTAGAATTCTTCATTAAGATGGAGAGTGACACAGTTAATTTAGAGACTAGGGTCCTCAACTTAAAGAAAGGTAATTTTGATGGTATGAGACGTGAATTGGCTAGGATACACTGGCTAGGATACATTGAATGATACTTAAAGGGTTGACGGTGGATAGGCAATGGCAGACATTTAAAGATCACATGGATGAACTTCAACAATTGTACATCCCTGTCTGGAGTAAAAATAAAACGGGGAAGGTGGCTCAACCGTGGCTAACAGGGGAAATTAGGATAATGTTAAATCCAAGGAAGAGGCATATATGTTTGCCAGAAAAAGCAGCAAACCTGAGGACTGGAAGAAATTTAGAATTGAGCAGAGGAGGACAAAGGGTTTAATTAGGAGGGGGAAATAGAGCATGAGAGGAAGTTTGTAAGGAACATAAAAACTGGCTGCAAAAGTTTCTATAGATATGTGAAGAGAAAACGATTAGTGAAGTCAAGTGTAGGTCCCTTGCAGCCAGAATCAGGTGAATTTTTAATGGGGAACAAAGAAATGGCAGACCAATTGAACAAATACTTTGGTTCTGTCTTCACTAAGGACATACTAGGGGACCGAGGGTCTAGCGAGAAGGAGGAACTGAAGGAAATCCTTATTAGTCAGGAAATTGTGTTAAGGAAATTGATGGGATTGAAGGCCAATAAATCCCCAGGGCCTGCATCCCAGAGTACTTAAAGAAGTGGCCCTAAAAATAGTGGACGCATTGGTGGCCATTTTCCAACGTTTTATAGACTCTGGATCAGTTCCTATGGATTGGAGGGTAGGTACTGTAACCCCACTTTTTAAGAAAGGAGGGAGAGAGAAAACAGGGAATTATAGACCAGTTATGTAGTGGGGAAAATGTTGGAATCAATTGTTAAAGATGTAATAGCGGCGCATTTGGAAAGCAGTGACAGGATCGGTCCAAGTCAGCATGGATTTATGAAAGGAAAATCATGCTTGGCAAATCTTCCAGAATTTTTTGAGGATTTAACTAGTAGAGTGGACAAGGGAGAACCAGTGGACGTGGTGTATTTGGACTTTCAAAAGGCTTTTGACAAGGTCCCACACAAGAGATTAGTGTGCAAAATTAAAGCACATGATATTGGGGATAATGTATTGACGTGGATAGAGAACTGGTTGGCAGACAGGAAGCAAAGAGTAGGAATAAACAGGTCTTTTCAGAATGGCAGGCAGTGACTAGTGGGGTACCGCAGGGTTTAGTGCTGGGCTCCCAGCTATTTACAATATACATTAATGATGTAGACGAAGGAATTGAATGTAATATCTCCAAGTTTGCAGATTACACTAAGCTGGATGGCAGTGTGAGCTGTGAGGAGGATGCTAAGAGGCTGCAGGTTGACTTGGACAGGTTTGGTGAGTGGGCAAATGCATGGCAGATGCAGTATAATGTAGATAAATATGAGGTTATCCACTTTGGTGGCAAAAACAGCGAGGCGGAATATTATCTGAATGGTGACAGATTAGGAAAAGGGGAGGTGCAACGAGACCTGGGTGTCATGGTACATCAGTCATTGAAATTTGGCATGAAGGTACAGCAGGCGGTGAAGAAGGCAAATGCCATGTTGGCCTTCGTTGCGAGAGGATTTGAGTATAGGAGCAGGGAGGTGTTACTGTAGTTGTACAGGGCCTTGGTGAGGCCACACCTTGAATATTGTGTTCAGTTTTGGTCTCCTAAATCTGAGGAAGGACATTCTTGCTATTGAGGAAGTGCAGCGAAGGTTCACTAGATTGATTCCCGGGATGGCAGGACTGACATATGAAGAAAGACTGGATCGACTAGGCTTATATTCACTGGAATTTAGAAGAATGAGCGGGGATCTCATAGAAACATATAAAATTCTGACGGGACTGGACAGGTTAGATGCAGGAAGAATGTTCTCGATGTTGGGGAAGTCCAGAACCGGAGGTCACAGTCTAAGGATAAGGGGTAAGCCATTTAGGACCGTGAGGAGGAGAAACCTCTTCACTCAGAGAATTGTGAACCTGTGGAATTCTCTACCACAGAAAGTTATTGAGGCCAGTTCATTCGATATACTCAAAAGAGAGTTAGATGTGGCCCTTACGGCTAAAGGGATCAAGGGGTATGGAGAGAAAGCAGGAATGGGCTACTGAAGTTGCATGATCAGCCATGATCATATTGAATGGTGGTGCAGGCTTGAAGGGCCGAATAGCCTACTCCTGCACCTATTTTCTATGTTTCTATGTTTCTATGTTATTTGCACAAATTATATCGCCTTGTCAGGGTGACTCAATGAAGATCTAGCCATTATCTGTTTGGATATTTTATAGCAAAACTTTATGGAAGTTTTACTTTTTAAAGTTTTTTTAATCAAGTGAAGGATTGTGAACTTCCTCATGCTATTATCTTAACTGTAGCTAATATTTTCCCAGTGATCTAATACTGATAATACAGAATTAGTGTGTGTAATAATAGAGGAAAGTGAATACAGCAAGTAATGAGAAGGTTCCCGGCAGCTGCAGCTAGGAAGCAGCCAGTGGAGAAGGCTGAGCTCGCCCGGACAACCTCTCCCCCCCCCTTGGACTGCCATCACATTGGCCAGAGTCATGGCCGTTACGATTGGCGACGCTGAAGGGGATGTCACGAGGGTCTGTTTACATTTTATGCTTGTTCTTCCCATTTTCAATCCCTTATTCTATCTGATCCTATACTCTCTGCATGACATACTGCAACTGCTTTCAACAGCCACTTCTCTCTCTGCACTCCCTTCACACTAACAGCTAACCCTTATCCGTCATTTTCCTTTCAGGTGCTGAAGATGTGGATATACCTCTGCCAGTGATGGAAGAGGAGGCCAGCCTTCCTGATGATGCAGCATCACTCAATCTCATCCTTGCAAGTATTAGCGTAGATACTGGCACGACACCTACTAGGCTAGAGGAGAGGTCTTCACGTGGGGAATCACTGGCCTCAAGTGTGGGTGGGGTGGCTTGACCCATCCACCTCCACGGAGGTGTGTGGGGTGGCTTGACCCATCCACCTCCATGGCACGAACCTGGTATTGCAGTACTTCCAGGAACGGTGCAGTGGCTCTAGGCCTTTTGGCTAAGAGCATTGGCGCAGAGTGATCCTTGGCATGTGCAAGGTGACCTCTGGCGTTTGTGATTTGACAAAGAATTGGAACGATTGGCTACGAATTTATAAAAAAAAAAAATCACTGGCCTCAAGTGTGCAGGAGCAAGGGAAGAGGGATAGGACACCACAAGTGTCAGTTCGCGGGAGGGTGAGATCAGAGGGTGCAAATGCTGACTTTGAGGGCCCAGGATACTGAAGAAGACTGATTGTCATAAACCACGAAATACTAGGTGCACTGTCAATGCCCGCCAATGAGGTAGCACACAATATCACAGAGCATGCAATAATGCAGCTTCCATGCAGAGCATGGAGACCATTCTGACCAACATGGACCATCAACATAATAGTGGCACTCACTGTCATAGAGCCTCTCCAGACACTTCTCACAACTACCATGAAAGCTCAATGGCTGCCATCTTGGCTTTGGGGGCCACTGTTGACAGATGCTTCCAGAGCATCACGTCACTTCTGTACTCTGTTCTCGTGCAGAGTCACAGGAGTGAGGCGCCTACCCACTCTGTCAGTACCACGCAGCCAGCTGGGCCAGAGCCAGACTGCTCCGGCCCAGGCCGAGATGCTGCCATTAACAGCCAGCCCTCTCGGCCCAAAACTGCTCGAAGTTGCTCACCACCACCATCCGAAATCTCCTCAACAGAAACTGAGGAGCCTTCTATCATCAAAGCTTTAGCTGTGGCTCAGTGGGTAGCATTCTTGCCTTTGAGTCAAAAGGTTGGAGTTTCAAATCCCACTCCATGGATTTAAGCACAAAAATCTAGGCTGACACTTCAGTGAAGTGCTGCACTGTTGGAGGTGCCGTCTTTCAGATGAGATGTTAAATCGTGGCCCCATCTGCCCTCTCAAGTGGACGTAAAAGATCCCATGGCACTATTTTAAAGAAGAGCAGGGCGGTTATCCCTGGTGTCCTGGCCAATATTTATCCTTAAATCAACATAACAAAAAACAGATTATCTGGTCATTATCACATTGCTGTTTGTGGGAACTTGCTTGTGTGCAAATTGGCTGCCGCGTTTCCTACATTGCAACAATGTTTACATTCCAAAAGTACTTAATTGACTGTAAAGTGCTTTGAGACGTCCGGTGGATGTGAAAGGCGTCATATAAATCCAAGGGCTAGAACCTCCACTTTTTTTGCATGCTTAACGCCCACTTAACGCCCATTTTGCCGCTGAAATGACGTATAACGCCAAGATATTGCCCATTTTGGCACAAAATGGAAATTATCGGGCATTTTTCAGAAACTTCTCACCAAGCGTTACTTTTCCCATGTGCTTAAAACCGGGAAAAAATATTACCGGCCGCCCACTTTTTTGGGGAGAAATCATCAAGATGGGCGAAATCAACTCCATAATATCACCCATCGTTACTTTCCGCACTGATTTGGCGCCAAGATTCAATATTAACGCCCACCCACTATTTTTTTGTCGTAAAGAGCATATTTACCGAAACTAGCGGCCATGAGATCACCCAGCGTCAATTTCATCACCTCGCACACATATCGCCCACAATATCGCTCGCCCAAAAAAAACAGAAAAAGTGGAACTAACCGGAACTAATCACAGCGTTATGGACGCCATGTTCTAGATCACGTGTAGCATCCTTTAAAAGGCTGCTGTGCTTCAACCTCAGCGGAGTTCGGATGTACTCTGCAGGTCATTGGAGTTGATGTGATCATCTCTACAAACATCTTGACCATACAGTGACCGATTGGAATTGAATAGGTGTCTTTGTCGGGACATTCCTTGTTTGTGACCAATCGGTGGAAAACAGAGAGCTACTGCAATGGGGCCTGTCCTTTCTCACCCTGTCTTGGTGGCCAATTACATGCAGCAGACTCGACATCGCCGAAGGAACGCTGTACTACATTATGTGCCCAATGTAAGACATGACAGACTGATGAGGAGGACCAGACGTTTGACCCCCCCGTAAGTACAGGGAGAAGCATTCTTACCTTGACTTGCCCGACACCACCTGCCTTCGGAGACTGTGCTTCCACAAAGAGGTTATCACTGAGGTATGCCAGCTGATAAGGGCAGATCTGCAACCTGGAGCACCATCAGTACTGCACTGTCCGTCGAGGTCAAAGTCACCACTGCACTGTTCTGCTACATTTTGGGTTCTTTTCAGGCCACAGCTAGAGACATTTGTGGACTTTCTCAGCATGCCACAGGTCACTGAAGCCCTTTACGCATGCAGGAGGGACTTGAGCAGCTTCCCTATGACCAGGGAGGCACAGAGTGAGAGGGCTCTAGGTTTGTCCAGAATTGCAAACTTCCCCAAGATGCAGGGAGCAATAGACTGTACTTTTCAGGATGCAGAGGTTTTCAGGAACCGCAAGGGATTCCAGTCCCTGAATGTCCAACTGGTTGTCGACCACCAGCAAATTATACTGGCAGTGAATGCTCAATTTCCGGCAGTGAATCCACGATACTCACATCCTGCGTGAGAGCACTGTATTTGACTTGTTTAACAATCAGCCACAAGGTCAATGCTGGACCTGGCTGAATACACCCGCTGCGTGACACCCACGCCAAAGCCAAGAGGCGATACAACGAGAGTCACAGAGAAGACCATTAGAGTGCTGAAGCAACGCTTTAGATGCCTGTACCACTCAGGAGGCGAGCTCCAATACCACCCTGAGCAGATAGCTCAATTCGTGCTGGTGTGCTCCATGCTGCACAACTTGGCTATCAGGAGGGGACAAGAATTGCCTGAAAAGTCTGACAGTCCACCTCACCATAGAGAGGAAGAAGAGGACGAGGAGGTGGATGCTGACATCGGCCCAGACAATCAGGCTGATGCTGAAGCCATGCCCCCACCCCCCTGTAGACCGCATGAAAAGGCCCGTGGTGGCATGATAGTTGCAAGAGCCTTACATCAGGAGCTCATCAATGATCGCTTTGCCTGAAAGAAGGTTGGTGTTATTTACAAGGCTGACACACTGCTGGGTGTGCAGATCATACATCAATGGTGGACATCACCTTGGTGACAGTTAAAGTTTAAGTTGATTGAAGTTAAGTGTAATTATACCCTTTGATGCTAAGGAATCACCAGCGTGTAACAGTGCAGCAATCTGAACCAATGCGCGGCAATTCTTGAGGTATTGGGACTGCTTCTGGGGGAGATGGGACCTGTACAAACTGGATGGGTTGCATCGCAACAGCGCTGGGACCAATATCCTCATGGGGAGTTTTGCTAGTGCTGAAGGGGAGAGTTTAAATTAGCTTGGCAGGGGGATGGGAACCTGAGAACGAATTCAAAAGGGAAGGAAGTAAAGCTGAAATTGGATCGCAAGAATCTCGAAAGCGAATCTATAAGACAGAGGAAACAGGGTTTAGTATGTAGTAAGCAAGGAGGTCTTCCTGTGCTGAATGGTATATACTTTAATGCAATGAGTATAGCGAATAAGGCAGATGAGCTAAGAGCACTTGGAAGTATGACATTATAGCTATTACAGAAACATGGCTGAAAGAGGGGCAAGTTTGGCAGATCAATATTTCTGGCTACAGGATTTTTAGACAAGATAGAGAGAGGGGTAAAAAAGGGCGGGGGGGGGATTGCGGTACTGATTAAAGAAAATATTACAGCGGTGAGGAGGGATGATATGTTAGAGGGATCATCACATGAGGCCATATGGGTCGAATTGAAAAATAAAAAAGCGGCGATCACACTGCTGGGTGTGTATTATAGACCCCCAAACAGTGGGAGGGAGATAAAGGAGCAAATATGTAGGCAAATTGCTGTGTAGTCCAAAAACCAGAGGGTAGTAATAGTAGGGGATTTTAACTATCCAAAAATTGATTGGGACAAATTTAGTGTGAAGGGCATAAAGGGTGTGGAATTCTTGAAATGCAGTCAAGGGAAATCTTTTAGTCAGTATGTAGCAAGCCCAACATGAGAGGGGGCGGTCTTGGATTTAATTTTGGGGAATGAAGCTGGGCAGTTTGAAGGGGTATTAGTGGGAGAGCACTTGGGTGCCATTGACCTTAATTCAGTCAGATTCAATTTGGTTATGGATAAGGACAAGAATAGGCCTGGAATAAAAGTTCCAAATTAGGGAAAAGCTAATTTTGCGAAGTTAAGGAATGATTTGATCATGGTGGACTGGAAACAGCTACTAAGTGATCAGGAAGGCCAATGCTATCTTGGCCTTTATTGCAAAGGGGATGGAGTATAAAAGCAGGGAAGTCTTGCTACAGCTATATAAGGTAATGGTGAGGCCGCACATGGAATACTGCGTGCAGTTTTGGTTTCCATATTTAAGAAAGGATATACTTGCTTTGGAGGCAGTTCAGAGAAGGTTCACTAGGTTGATTCCGGGGATGAGGGAGTTGACTTATGAGGAAAGGTTGAGTAGATTGGACATCTACTCATTGGAATTCAGAAGAATGAGAGGTGATCTTATAGAAACGTATAAGATTATGTGGGGGCTTGACAAGATGGATGCAGAGAGGATGTTTCCACTGATAGGGGAGACTAGAACTAGAGGGCACGATCTTAGAATAAGGGGCCGCCCATTTAAAACAGAGATGAGGAGAAATTTCTTCTCCCAGAGGTTTGTAAATCTGTGGAATTCGCTGCCTCAGAGATCTGTGGATGCTGGGACATTGAATAAATTTAAGACAGAAATAGACAGTTTCTTAAACGATAAGAGGATAAGGGGTTATGAGGAGCGGGCGGGGAAGTGGAGCTGAGTCTATGATCAGATCAGCCATGATCTTATTGAAAGGCGGAGCAGGCTCGAGGGGCATATGGCCTGCTCCTGTTCCTATTTCTTATGTTCTTATGTTCTTAAGGAACAGAGGGAGGCATTTAAGGAGGAGATCAGAACGGCTCAGGCTAAACATGTGCCATTAAAAAAAAGTCTGGGAAAAATAATTCTAGAACCCCCTGGATGTCTAGGGACTTACAGGGGAGGATTAAGAAAAAAAGGGACACTTATGTCATATTGCAATGGCTAAATACTATAGAATCTTTTGAGGAATATAGAAAGTTAAGAGGCAAAATTAAAAAGGATATTAGGAATGCTAAGAGAAAGCACGAGAAATTCTTGGCCAGTAAAATTAAGATGTTCTATAAATATATTAAGAGTAAGAGGGTAACTAAAAAAAAGGGTCGGGCCTATTAGAAACCATGAAGGCTAATCTTTGTGTGGAGGCGAAAGATGTTGGTAGGGTTCTTAACGAATATTTTGTATCTGTTTTCACAAAGGAAAGGGGCAATGCAAATACTGCTATCAAGGAGGAGTGTGATTTTCTAAATGAAATAAAAATAGTGAGAGAGGAAGTATTAAGGGGTTTAGCAGCTTTGAAAGTAGATAAATCCCCAGGCCCGGATGAAATGCATCCCAGACTGTTAAGCAAAGTAAAAGAGGAAATAGCAGAGGCCTAAACCATTATTTTCCAGTCCTCTTTGGATCTGGGCATGGTGCTGGAGGATTGGAGGACTGCTAATGTACTACACTTGTTTAAGAAGGAAGAAAGGGATAGGCCGAGTAATTACAGGCCTGTCAGCCTAACGTCAGAGTTGAGGAAATTATTGGAAAAAATCCTGAAAGACAGGATAAATCTGCATTTGGAAAGGCAAGGATTAATTAGGGACAGTCGGTACGGATTTGTTAAGGGAAGATCGTGCCTGACTAACCTGATTGAATTTTTTTAGGAAGTAACCAAGAGGGCCGATGAGGGTAGTGCGTACGATGTAGTATATATGGACTTTAGCAAAGCCTTTGATAAGGTCCCACATGGTAGACTGGTCATGAAGGTTAAAGCCCATGGGACACAGCGCAAAGTGTCAAGTTGGATCCAAAATTGGCTTGGAGGTAGGAAGCAAAGGGTAATGATTGCTGGATGTTTTTGTGACTGGAAGGATGTTTCCAGTGGGGTTCTGCAGGGATCAGTACTAGGACCCTTGCTTTTTGTGATATATATCAATGATTTAGATTTGAATGTAGGGAGTATGATTTAGATGTTTGCAGACAGCACTAAAATTGGCTGTGTAGTTGATAATGAAGAGGAAAGTCATTGGCTGCAGGAGGATATCAATCTACTGTTCAGATGGGCAGAGCAGTGGCAAATGGAATTTAACTCAGAGAAGTGTGAGGTGATGCACTTTGGGAGGTCTAATAAGGAAAGGGTATACACATTAAGCAGTAGGCCACTTAATAGTGTAGATGAACAAAGGGACCTTGGAGTGCTTGTCCACAGATCCCTGAAAGTAGCAGGCCAGGTGGATAAGGTGGTTAAGAAGGCATATGGAATGCTTGACTTTATTGGCCAAGACATAGAATACGAGAGCAGGGAGGTTATGCTTAAATTGTGTAATACTTTGGTTAGGTCATAGCTGGAGTATTGCGTGCAATTCTGGTCGCCGTATTATAGGAAGGACATGATTGCACGAGAGAGGGTGCAGAGGAGATTTACTAGGATGCTGCCTGGAATGGAGAATCTTAGTTATGAGGATAGATTGGATAGGCTGGGTTTGTTCGCATTGGAACAGAGGAGGTTGAGAGGAGACCTCATTGAGGTGTACAAAATATTGAGGGGCCTGGACATAGCGGATAGTAAGGGTCTATTTCCATTGGTGGAGGGGTCTATTATGAGGGGGCATAGTTTTAAGGTGGTTGGTGGAAGGTTGAGAGGGGATTTGAGGGGGGGCTTCTTTACGCAGAGAGTTGTGGGGATCTGGAACTCGCTGCCTGGAAGAGTGGTGGATGCAGAAACCCTCACCACTTTTAAGAGATGGTTGGATGGGCACTTAAAGTGCCGTAACCTGCAAGGTTACAGACCTAGAGCTGGTGATGGGATTAGTCTGGATGACCTTTTGTTGGACAGAGCAGATATAATGGTAAGTACTGCAGGGAATAGAACACAGCCAGGGTGATCTCCTGGATTAGTTTCGATCGCCTGGATGGGTCAGAGAGGAATTTTCCCAGGTTCTTTCTCCCTAAATTGGCCTGGGTTTTTATCTGGTTTTTGTCTTTCCCAGGAAATCACATGGCTCCAGTTGAGGTGGAGTGTAGAATGTTTTAGTATCAGGGGTGTCGCAGTTGTAGTGAGGTGGATTGATTGGGCTGGGTGCTCTTTGCCTTTCTGTCATTGTTCATAGGTTTACATGTAACCTTTAGGGCTGCTGACCAAGGGCCATGTGGCTCTTTGTCGGCCGGCGCGGACATGATGGGCTGGAATGGCCTCCTTCTGCGCTGTAAATTTCTATGTTTCTATGTTTCTAAAGTTTTGTTAAATAAAAAACATTTAAACCGAACATTAGTCTGAAATCATCAGTATTTCTGTTCAAACCAACCCTACCCTCCCCCCCCCACCCCACCCCATCTACCCCCCCACTTCTCCTCCCCACCTCTACCCCTTCCTCTTCCCCTCCTAATTCCAAGCCATCTGGCTGTGGAGCTCCTCAGGCAATGCTTCATTGGGGGGGGTGCGGGCAGGGGGGCTGGCCGGTGACGGCCAAAACGCTGCTTGGACGGATACGGGAGAGGATGGTCCCGAGGTGGGAATGTGCTCCGAGCCAGAAGCAAGATGTTGCTCCTGGCTCTCATGTGTGGTTAGCAATGGGGGTGCGGCACCTTGGGGTGCAGTGCCATGCTCCAGGACCACTGGGAGCCCTCTGCCACCAGTGTTCCTGGCTACCAGCTCCAGGGCCTCCTCCATCCCTTCCATGTTATATCTTATTTGTTGGACAAAACTCAGTGCCAACTATGCTCTTGGTGCTTAGTAGGCTTTTTGCTGCTGGTGAATTTCCCTCGTGTCTCCCACACCAGCCAAACAAGCACACATCACAGCCACACATGCTTTCAGTGCCTCTGATCTCCCTCTCTCTCTGTCCCCTCTTCTGCGCATGTCATGATGATGCTTGACCTCCTGAATCGTGGGAATCGAGCGTTGCCGTGCCGTTGCTAAGGACGGCCACACTTTATGGCAGAAGGTCAAAAAATTTAACGCTGCCGCCCAGTTCATATCGCTCGCGGTAATGCCCATTTTCAAAAATGGAGACTCGATGCTTTGAGAATGGGCAAGAAGCCGACGATCTGAAAACCCTTTTTTAGCGCCAACGCTGGAAATAACGCCCATTTTTGGGCAATAAGCACTAAAGTGGAGGCTCTAGCCTCAAGTCATTTTTTCTTTCTTTCTATTTGGGAAACACTTCTTAAGAGCACTAGGATAGGGAAATGAGCACAGAAGATAGGCACAAAGGGTTTCCACAAGGGTTGATTCATAATCTCTGTTAACTGTTAGCTACAGATGAAATTCCGTTTGTTTGATAAATGTGTTTTTTTGTTCTGGATTTGGTGTTTATGTTTGTCGTGAAGTGAGGGAAAGATCCATTAGGCTGGACTGAAGGAAAGCAAGTGGGTGGTGGCAGTAATGACAGTGGTAAGGATTGCGGGCCTGTTGGTGTACTGGGGATGGAAGGGATGGGTTCACATGAAGCGCTATTTGATGAGCCGCTCTCTGAGAGCTCTGACAGCAAAGGGGCACAGGTGATCGATGCTGCTCCTCTTCCTGCTCCTGCTGCATGCCTGGCTGCTCAGGTGGTGGTAAGGGCTGGTCCCTCATGATGGAAAAGCTATGGAGCATTCAGCAGACAACCACAATTCTGAATACCTGCTCAGTGGTGCACTGCTAAGCTCCTCCAGAACAGATCAGACAGTGGAAGTGTTTCTTGAACATATCAATTGTTTATTCAATCACGATTTTTAAAAATTTGTTGATGGATGAGGGAGTCACTGGCAAGGCCAACATTTATTGGACATCCCTAGTTGCCCTTGAGAAGGTGGTGATGAGCCGCCTTCTTGAACCGCTGCAGTCCGTGTGGTGAAACTACTCCCACAGTACTGTTAGGGAGGGAGTTCCAAGATTTTGACCAGCGATAATGAAGGAATGGCAATATACTTCCAAGTCAGGATGGTGTGTGACTTGGAAGGGAACTTGGAGATGCTGGTGTTCCCATGTGCCTGTTGCCCTGGTCCTTCTAGGTTGTAGAGGTTGTGGGTTTGGGAGGTCCTGCTGAAGAAGCCTTGGTGAGTTGGTTCAGTGCATTTTGTAGATGATACACACTGCAGCCACGGTACACCAGTGGTGGAGGGAGTGAATGTTTAAGCTGGTGCATGGGGTGCCAATCAAGCAGGCTGCTTTGTCCTGGATGGTGTCGCGCTTCTTGAGTTGGAGCTGTTATGTTCAGAATAACTCCACAAGACTGTATACTGTAAGCTCAAACTGTTGTGACCTTGTTAACTCCAGAGTGGGGAAGCAGTATGGTAGACTGCCCTTTATACCTGCTTGCCCAGGATGTGCAGGTGACCCATGGATCTCCAACAGGTGCGCTCCCTGGTGGCAAGTCTTACACACTAATAAAGTTTACATACATAACAGGAGCTGTACTCGTCCAGGCAAGTGGAGAGTATTCCATCACACTCCTGACATGCCTGGTGCTTCCGCTGTTTAGCATGCATGTAGTCCTGTGTTGAAGCTTTCCCAGGTCGGCACCTAATTTTTAGGTACGCCTGGTGCTGCTCCTGGCATGCTCTTCTGCACTCTTCATTGAACCAGGGTTGGTCCCCTGGCTTGATGGTAATGATAGAGTGAGGGATATGCCGGGCCATGAGGTTTCAGATTATGGTGGAATACAATTCTGCTGCTTCTGATGGCCCACAGCGCTTTATGGATGCCAAGTTTTGAGCTGCGAGATCTGTTCTGAATCTTTCCCATTTTGTTCTTCTTCTTAGGCAGTCCCTCGGATTGAGGATGACTTGTTTCTACGCCAAAAAGGGATGAGTTCAATGAGTTCATAGGCGTTTCAATGAAGGACCTAATATTCCAGGTCCCAAACTGCATATTGTAGGGTGGAAGATGCCTGTGCGTGGATTTTTTTAACATGTGGTGGCCGATGCACACCAGCCACCACACGGGCTTGACAGAGCTAAGTCTTGGTCCAGTGGCAAGGGTTAACTAAGGCGATTAGAGGCCAGCTCTGCTGCACGGATCTAGTGCGCACACATATCGCAGTGTGGGCTGGGCTGTGCTGCCCCTGGGCCCACACCTCTTCTGGGCCCCAAACTCACGCCTCTCCTGGGTCCCCATCACATTGCTCTGCAATCTCTCGCTGCTCCTTCGCCCCGACCCTGCTGCTCCTGCTGTACTTGCCCACGCTCGGTTATGGTGGCGTCCAATCCAGTCATCCTCTTCACAGCGGTTGCCCTCCTGCACCAGCTCATGCTGTATCCTGTAGCGGTATGCTCATTTTAAGGCCCCGACCTGCTGCAGATGTTCTCTCGCAGGTCGAGGCCACCGCGCTTTTAGCACGGGTGTTAACACAACACAATGGAGGGTGTCTTCAGTGTGAATACGGGACTTTGTCTCCACAATGACTGGTGGCAGCATGGCTCTCATTGTAGGCCAACTCTGCAACTGTGCCCTGGTTCCTGACAGGAGTTAGGAGCCAGGCCTGGAGTGAATAGCCCTTGTCTCCCAGTAGCCAGCCTGTAACTTGATGGCCTGGTTTGGAATGATGGCAGCACAGAGGACTTGCACAGGATGAATGAATCATGACTGATGCCAGGAAACCAGGTACAGACCTGCATGGTGTGTTGCTTGTGGTCACAAACCAGCTAGACATTGAGGAAGTAGAATCCCCTTCTATTGACAAAGGTGTCAGGCTGGTGATGGGGCGAAATTCAAGGCAATATGGGTACAGTGTATATCAGCTTGCACCCTGGTAAAGTCTGCAATGTGGGCGAAGCTTAGTGCTTTGTTGTCTTGGAGAATAAGATGTTATTGGTCCTCCTGGTGTACAGCTTCAGTGACCTCTCTGATTTAGCGGTGGACTGTGAATTTTGATATGTCGCTAATGCCACCAGTTGCAGCCAGAAAGAAGCTTGTAGAATATAAGTTACCTTGACAGCCACAGGCAATGATGTCCATACTCTGGTGCAAGGCTGTACTTGTGGCTGCAACTGGTGACATAGCTCAGGGACAGCCTATTTTGTCAAGTGAAGGTGCCTCATACACTGCTCCTCATGTAGTGGAAGTCCTCCCTGAAGACCCGCTGTAAGTATGCCCTCCTGCACAGTGCCCTTCTCCTCCCTCTTGTGGCAGCTGCTCCTGCTCTCTGCTGTCATGCGACTGCTCCTCCAGCCCAGAAGTAGACTTAGCAGGCCAGACATGACCATTGTCAAACTGTTTAGAAGGCTGCAGTAAACAGTTGCAACACCAGCAAAATCTTCTTCAGAGTCCAGAGTCAGAGAACAGGCAGTGCCAGCCAGCCAGACAGCTTCTCTTATCTGGCTAGTTGTGGCTGGAAAACCGATTTGAAAAATTTAACTGAGGTCCTGCCGTTATATTCAGCAAGACCTCCAGGAAACCTATATTTCTGAGTTTCCCGGATCAGTCCCTTCTATCCCTTCCCAGCTCCCCATTGTTAGCAGGGCCAGGGAGGGATTTGAAAACAAGGACGAGAATTTTTAAATCGAAGTTTTGCCGGACTGGGAGCCAATGCAGGTCAGCGAGCACAGGGGTGATCGGTGAATGGGAGTTGGTGTGAGTTAGATAGGGGCAGCAGAGCTTTGGATGAACTCAGGTTTATGGAAGGTGCAAGGTGGGAGGCTGGCCAGGAGAGCATTGGAACAGTCGAGTGTGGCAGAAACAAAAGCATGGATGAGGGTTTCAGCAGCGGATGAGCTGAGGAAAGGGCAGAGTCGGATGATATTACGGAAACGAAAGTAGGCGGTCTTGGCGATGGAGCAGATATGTGGCGGAAGCTCAATTCAGGGTCAAATAGTACTCCAAGATTACGAACGGTATGGTTCAGCCTCAGACAGTTGCCAGGGGGAGGTGTGGCTGAGGAACATAGTTTGTGGCAGGGACTGAAAACAATGGCTTCGGTCTTCCCAATGGGAGGAGAACCCATTGCAGGTGATTCTCTGGCTATGACTGAATAGATAGGAATGGAACCAGGCAAGTGCAGTCCCACCCAGCTGGACAATGGAGGAGAGGTGTTGAAGGTGGATCGTATGGTCAACTGTGTCAAAGGCTGCAGACAGGTCGAGAAGGATGAGGAGGGATAGTTTACCATGGCCACAGTCACATAACATGTAATTGGTGACTTTTTGATAAGGGATATTTCAGTGGTGGCAGTGGTGTAAACCTGATTGGAGAGGTTTAAGGGGTTGGCCATTTAGGACTGAGATGGAGAGAAACATCTTCACTCAGAGGGTGGTGAAACTTTGGAATTCTCTACCCCAGAGGGCTGTGGAGGCTGAATCGTTGAGTATATTTAAGACACAGATCGATAGATTTTTGGACATTAAGGGAATCAAGGGCTTTGGAGATAGTTCAGGAAAGTGGAGTTGAGGTAGAAGATCAGCCATGATCTTATTGAACGGCATAGCAGGCTCAAAAGGCCGAATGGCCTACTCCTTTTCCTAATTATTATGTTCTTATGTTAAACATGAAGTTGCGGGAAAGATGGGCACTGATCTGGGAGGCAAGAACACGTTCTCAAATTTAAAATTTCCATTCATGTCTTTAACTCTTCCCATTGCATCGCAGTATCCTATCTCCACAACCTTCTCCAGCCCTTTATGCACCCCAAACTCTCTTTTCTTCTTACTCCGGCCTCTTGTATATCTCCTCTCCTCACTCGCTCCACCATTGGTGGAAGTTGTTATTGTTGACTGTTAATATGTAGGTAAAAGCGATCTGCTGACAACCTCTGACAGTGCTGCTCTTCCCTTTACCACCAGTAACTGTAATTTTAGGTTTACTTTGTGGGGTTCACCAGTAGCAACAGATATAAATGCACAGTTGTTGAAAATCCTTACTTTATTGCTTTCTGGCTGTTGACCTCTCCTGAAGACTGGGAAGGTCGCTATGGTATACCAATGGGAAGACAGTATTGTTGGCCTCTGTGGGTGGGTGGCACTCAACAGCACTATCAAGTAGTCTTGACTGCAGCCTTGAGACCACTTCATTTTCCTTAGAAGCTGCACGACAGCAGTCCGGGAGATTCACCCACCAATTTATCCTTTTCCCCTGTAGGGGAGTGGCTAATCTCCATTTGTTTCCTTCCCAACAACCTGATTGAGGCTGGGAATCACAAGGGTCATGAATCAGCATCAGTACAGCAAACCCCTGCCTCGCCAGGCCACCCTGGGCACTGAGCTTTTATGTTACACCATCCCTTTTACTTTCCATTGGAATGTAGAGCAGAATATGTGAATGTAGATTGTTCCTCTTTGAATATCGGTCATTATTTTATCCCGATCAGAAACATAGAAACATAGAAACATAGAAAATAGGTGCAGGAGTAGATCCTTTTGAATGTTAGGAAAAAAAGAGAAGACATTTAAAAAAAATGTTGACTCAATCAAGAACTATTTTGTGAATGCTATTGAATAGCATCTCCCTCCATTGGCTGTGTTGCTGTTCATCTTACACAGAACAAGACTGAGAGGCCAGAATTGCAAACAGGAGCCTGCCATCTAGAGCAGCTGCCGGTACATGGCATACTGGAGCAGATAGAAACAGTCTTGACCTTTGAATGCCGATCACTTCCCAGCTGCTTCACAATTAAGTAGCGACGGGGAGGAATTTTCAAAACTAATCTTCTGAAATGAATATTTTTCAATTTGGCTTAATTTGAACATCATTGCAGTACACTATCTTCCTGACAATCCCTGTTCTTAAGTCATCCAACACACACACACACGCACGCACACAGATGTCAGTGGCTGGAGGATTTAAAATTTATGAAGATGACCTGAATGTGACACGGTTTGAGAGGTACTGTATACTGCACCAAGTCGCGGGTCACATTTTTACCTTTTAGTTTTCTAAACCACTGAGACAGGTGGGGTTGATAAAGGCTGGAGGCCCTCTTTACAGCTGACAGTCTACAGTACGTGGAAATGATAACATAGGGAAGATTATATATGTAGTTTTGCCCACAGGAGCTCCCAGGAATTAACTAGACATCGGAGCTGTCAGACTCCCATTCTATGCCAAGGACACTGACAAAAGATTTTTGCAAATGAGCCTTTAAATCCCTTAGCAGTCAATGCATAATGCGTGAAAGAATGTGGGTAAGTACAAAAGGCAATATTCACAGCATATCACAGGGTGATGGATAGGAATTGACACATGAACCTGGGTTTGTTGTTGTTGGACCGAGTGGGCAGCGGACTCCAGCTGAGACCTCCAAGCCCTCTCTCTATAGCCTCGTTTACATTAAAGCTGTACATTTGCATTTGTTGTGAACTTACAGCTGATTACCATCCAGGCCCTCACATGCAAATAGCACAACGTTTGATCCACCTTCACATGCTTTTAAGGGTGGATCTAAAACAAATAGGATTCACCTCAGGCTAGTGCAATACAAAACAAAACAAAAATAAAATTGCATTCCAATCCTAGAATTTCTCAAGCTCACTAACGATCATTTGCATCAGGCAGTGATAAATAATCTTGTCCAGTCCATGTTCTGGTTCACAGCAAAGAGGCACAGACCTGGGAACTTTGGGATGTGGCTCACCCTGAGGTCCTGATGAACGGGGTGTTACGGATGAGTAAATTGCAGTTATTGCTCTGAGAATGGTTTTGAAGTTTAGGGTGAATCAAAAACAGGCAGATGTTAGATCATTTAATCTAGGAGAGACATGCTAAATGTCACTCATGGATCAACAACTTCTCAATCTCGTTTAATTGTGGCCTATTTTGATATATGTCACTCTGAAAAAATAATCGCAGCTCCATATTTTGAAACAGTTTCAATATGTGCTACTCTTGCTGATTCTAAAAGGCATTTCAAACATTCTCAGTGTTGACATTTCTACCTGTGATCTCACAGAATATGCTACTAAATAGAAGTATTATTTATGTAATCTTCCCACATAAAGAGTTCATCTATGAGTAAGTGTGGCAAAGTTTTGAGGTTGAGGTGAGCTGCAAATCAGAATTGATCAATGTGCCGAGGACTGATTTTGTAGGGTGGTAACACTGCCCCTCAAAAAAAACACATCTAAAGCTAATGGGTGTGCTTGTTAATGAGACCACAGAGCTGGTCTTGGGGTTTTCCTGGAACTAGCTTGTAGCTGGCATCTCTATATTGTCTTTGCCAAGAAGATACGTTTCATGGCATCTGTGGGTGTGACTGCTTTCAAAACTACTGAACTCAACTTCATAGATTGGGTCAATATTACAACAGCTTGGCATCTCCTTAAAAACTCGTGTCCCCTTTACTTGGATTTAAGTGGTGGATCCAAAACAAGTTTTTCAAAAAATACTTTGGGCGAGATTTTTGGTCTTTTGTGAAGGGGCGGCAGTAAGCACTTCCGGGCGGGCAGCCAGCTTCCAGCGCCCCGCCGGGACATTCGGTGCCGGTTTCAAGGGGCGCGGAGCATTGCCAGCCGGAAGAGGCAAGCCAGTGTGCAACGTCCCTGGTTGCGATACCGGCTTGATTTTTGGCTGCCGCCAGATCCGTAGCACTACATAGAGTACCCTGGTGGGAACGCCTGTGGAAGCTGGTGTTCCAAGCTGTAGCGGCCACAGTAAGGTAAGTAATGTCGACCTCATGTAAGTGTAATTGTTTTTCTTTTGCGATTTATGCTGTGATGGAGCGAGTTATGCTTTAGGAATGTTTTTGGTGTTTTTTTTCAGGTTTTTTTTTCCCCCACAAGGCCTCTCTTAGGGAGCTCCAAGGCCGGCTGTTTAACTCGGATTTTCATTTGCTCAGCTAGCCTACCACCCTAAAAGAGGTGTGCAATGCCTCACTTAGCGCTCCGTCCCAGACTCAGAGCCCAGCTGATGAATTTTGCGGCGGCAGTCACAATCCATTTGCCAGCGCAAAATTTATCGCTCCCCCTGGATTAAGGCTGCAACAGAGGCGTGACCAAATTTCCACCCTTATATTCTTGACAGTAATCCATCTTCAAATGTTGGAAAAATCTGTTTTAATCTAGATTTTTATTTTCTCCCCGGTTTTGCATTTAACAATAATTGGTTCTCATGCATGGTCTGTCACTATGGCAAGATGCATATGTACATTTGTTTATAATGCTTATTGTAGCAAACCAAGCTGCACTGATTCTGCATTCAAATCAAACCTGAATACGGAATGCTGTGATACGGGAAAAATGGTTCATTCTCTGGTTGTTAACGAGTGGGGTGCCGCAAGGATCAGTGCTCAGACCCCAACTATTTACAATCTATATTAATGACTTGGAAGAAGGGACTGAGTGAAACGTAGCCAAGTTTGCTAATGATACCAAGATGGGAAGAAAAACAATGTGTGAGGAGGACACAAAAAATCTGCAAAAGGACATAGGCAGGCTAAGTGAATGGGCAATAATTTGGCAGATGGAGTATAATGTCTGAAAGTGTGAGGTTATGCAATTTGGCAGAAAAAAATCAAAGAGCAAGTTATTATTTAAATGGAGAAAGATTTCAAAGTGGGGGTTCTTGTGTATGAAACACAAAATGGATAGTATGCAGGTACAGCAAGTGATCAGGAAGGCCAATGGAATCTTGGCCTTTATTGCAAAGGGGATGGAGTATAAAAGCAGCGCAGCCTTGCTACAGCTATACAGGATACTGGTGAGGCCACACCTGGAATAATGCATGCAGTTTTGGTTTCCATATTAACGAAAGGATATATTTGCTTTGGAGGCAGTTCAGAGAAGGTTCACAAGGTTGATTCCGGAGATGAGGAGGTTGACTTATGAGGAGAGGTTGAGTAGGTTGGGCCTCTACTCATTGGAATTCAGAAGAATGAGAGGTGATCTTATCGAAACATATAAGATTATGAGGGGGCTTGACAAGGTGGATGCAGAGAGGATGTTCCCACTGATAGGGGAGACTAGAACTAGAGGGCATGATCTTAGAATAAGGGGCTGTCCATTTAAAACAGAGATGAGGAGAAATTTCTTCTCTCAGAGGGTTGTAAATCTGTGGAATTCGCTGCCTCAGAGAGCTGTGGAAGCTGGGACATTGAATTCATTTAAGACAAAAATAGACAGTTTCTTAAACGGTAAGGGGATAAGGGGTTATGGGGAGCGGGCAGGGAAGTGGAGCTGAGTCTATGATCAGATCAGCCATGATCTTATTGAATGGCAGAGCAGGCTCGAGGGGCCATATGGCCTACTCCTGTTCCTATTTCTTATGGTCTTATGTTCTTATAGTATGAAACTGGTACAGTATATTTAATAACAACATAGGATGCTGACTACCCAATCCATTGGCACTTTTACTTTTTAAATTGGAGCAGAGCTCAAATGGTGACCTGCATCTTCCATGCATTGCCCTTCCCTGTTTACTTTTCTTTGCTTTTTGCTCCAACTCAAGGCCGGGACATAAAGGATGGAATCCACCTTCAGTTTTAGTTGGGGACTTGATGGCACCTCACGAAAATGTGGGTCTGTGATGATGTTAGATTTCCAAAAGTCAGTTAATTTATATTAAAAAGTGCCGTTGATGGCAGGAGTAACATGCAACTGTTGTTAACAACACTCTATCATAGAAACATAGAAAAATAGGTGCAGGAGTAGGCCATTCGGCCCTTCGAACCTGCACCGCCATTTAATAAGATCATGGCTGATCATTCCCTCAATACCCCTTTTCTGCTTTCTCTCCATACCCCTTGATCCCCTTAACCGTAAGAGCCATATCTAACTCCCTCTTGAATATATCCAGTGAACTGGCATCAACAACTCTCTGCGGCAGGGAATTCCACAGGTTAACAACTCTCTGAGTGAAGAAATTTCCCCTCATCTCAGTCCTAAATGGCCCACCCCTTATCCTAAGACTATGTCCCCTGGTTCTGGACTTCCCCAATATCGGGAACATTCTCCCCGCATCTAACCTGTCCAGTCCCGTCAGAATCTTATATGTTTCTATGAGATCCCCTCTCATCCTTCTAAACTCCAGTGAATAAAGGCCCAGTTGATCCAGTTTCTCCTCATATGACAGCCCAGCCATCCCTGGAATCAGTCTGGTGAACCTTCGCTGCACTCCCTCAATAGTAAAAACGTCCTTCCTCAGACTAGGAGACCAAAACTGAACACAAGATTCCAGGTGAGGCCTCACTAAGGCCCTGTACAACTGCAGTAAGACCTCCCTGCTTCTAAATTCAAATCCCCTAGCTATGAAGGCCAACCTACCATTTGCCTTCTTTACCGCCTGCTGTACCTGCGTGCTCACTTTCAGTGGCTGATGAACCATGACACCCAGGTCTCGTTGCACCTCCCCTTTTCCAAATCTGCCGCCATTCAGATAACATTCAACTCTCTACAATTGATAGGTTTTAGTCCCTGACCAGTGTAATGGTTGATGGTGAACGTTGAAATCATCCATGGACACATCTTGTAGACAATGTCATTTATATAGGTTATATTTGTGCAATGAGATCAATTATGAAATCCATTTCAGTCTGCAGCCTACTAAATTAATGAGAACATTTTTACCACAATCTTGGGCCATCAGGAATTAAAAAGAATTGATTGAAAATGAAAGTAAGAAGTACTTCCCAAATAATCAAACTTGACAAAATAGATCTTCTTTCTGAAATGGAAACAGTTTAATTGCGTGTACTGTAGGTAACAATTCAATTCTCATCAGCATTTCTATTTTATTTTCCAAATTCTGGTACTTACAAAGCTGAGTTTGAAACCTGTTGTGATCCAGGGTTTACAATTGCCTTTTATATCCTACACATTCATGACTACCATAAAGTTCCCTAGCTCTCACCTGGGTAGCAAATCAGGAGTTAGATGGATGGATCATAGCCATGTCATATACTGTCCTAAATCAATTCCCAGGAATCAAACATGTAACAAATGAAACCCACCTACTAAGCTTCAATCTAAATTAGATGGACGGATGGACTATTTTCAAACACTAGTTTCCATCTTCCACTAAATTTGGTAGGTTAGCGCTTCCCGTTAGCGCCTGGGGGGGCGCTAACAGATCACTAAAGGGTTAGCGACCCGGCGTGGTGAATGCAGCGACGGCCGTGAACTTCAGTGCCGGTTTAGCGTTGGTGCTAACTCGTAGTTCCTGGGCCTCTAGCGCCTCGCAGATCATGACGTCATAAAGTGCAGCACCTCGTTATTGCCTCGGATGTAAAATTGACTCTCGGCCCCTGCTGTGTCACCTCGCGTCAACAACGCCAGCAAGAGGAGGCATTGTGAACTCAATTGGCCGCTTGGGGAGCGGTAATTAAAAGGGATGGTTTTCAGATAGCGCAACCTTTATTATTTGCACCAGTCTGGTGCCTGCGCGAAGTTTTTCATGTTTCACTGGTGCAAGATGTCCAAGCCCTCCATTTTGTGAGAGTGTTTGGGGCTGTAATGACAATCGCGCAGGACACCTTGTAAAACAGAACTGCCGACAACTAGCTTGTGCAGCATCATGCAGCTACTGCCCCGCTCTCGGACATTAATGGCCTACGAGAAGTGGTTAGTGCTTGATTTACCCTTCACTTCCCTCATGTAGCGCTTAACCTGAATATTGCTGGAGGAGAGAATGATTAGTGCCTGCCGTTACTTTTTCCAACTTTTCAAAATTTAACGTCCCAAACGGGCCACTACCGAATTTCTAGCCATTGCTACCGTGGATTAATCACTACTGCCTCTTGTAGGTGCAGGCTCAGGCCCGCCCATTTGGTGAGGCCTTGGAAATCCCAGAGGAACAGAAAGTGTGGCTAGAAATGTAATGACCCAATGAGGATGGGCAGGGTAAGTCTTGACAGTTACTTCTTCCAGGAAACAGTTTAGCACCACTGTATGTACTTTAGTTGGTACATTAGCATCGAACAATGTAAGTTGTAAGAGTGTCTACACCATTTCCACATGTACATTGGCATCTACCCTCCACACAAGGATATGCGGGACCATAGTTTCATTGGAATGTCTACAAGCTGGAGGTGCTTAGAGAAAGCTAGTGGTCTCTTTTCGAAAGCACCAAATTAATTTCATCACCACAATACCAATATTCCTTTCACCATCAATGCTTGGTCCACTGTACAGTCCTTTTTCCTCTCATAATGCCTACCTTCCTCTTCCCCCTTGGTTAAAGGACACTGATAGAAATTTCAGGTACATGCTCCACTTATTTGTGCCAGATGTTGAGGAGCCTAGCCAATGGACCTTAAAGGGAGCAGTGGAGGCCGCTCAAAAAATGGACCAGGAAATTTCAAAACCTGGTTCCAGAAAGGAAAGTTTAACATTTACCTTACCTATACATCATAGGACCCCAAGTTACATAAATGTACGACGTGCTTGAATCAGATGGGAGTGTCAGCATGGCTGCCTGAAAAAACAGCGGGAGAAGTAAAAAAGAACAAATAAATGAAAAACGGTTTTGTGTTATATAACATTTTATTTCATGTGAGATATTTATTGAATTGCTCTTTCTGTAAAGGAAATCAAATCTAGGTTTAATTTCCTTTGAGAGTGTACTCATCAAGTTGTTCTGGCAACATTCACATGTGTGTTATTTTAAAATATGAAACAGTTAACAACTATGTTAAAATAGTGCATAAGGAATTTTAAACATGCACATTAAATAATGTGACGCCGAAGGAAATGTTATCCTTTAGTGTCATACCGCCAGTCACATATTATCATGCAACTATGGGGGGTGTGAAGAAAACACTTTTGCCGATTGATTGAAAGATGCTACTATTAATTGACTGCAGAGTTTTGTCACTTTCCACATCGCTCTTCCATCACCCAATCTGTTAACCACATCAAGCTAAAGAAATGGCCAAAAAGTGCCAATGTCACCGTTTGTTACTTCATTGTTTGTTGACACCCCTGGGTGAGTTAATAAGAACATAAGAACATAAGAACTAGGAACAGGAGTAGGTCAAACGGCCCCTCGAGCCTGCTCCACCATTCAATAAGATCATGGCTGGTCTGATCATGGATTCAGCTCCACTTCCCTGCCCGCTCCCCATAACACCTTATCCCTTTATCATTTAAGAAACTGTCTGTTTCTGTCTTAAATTTATTCAATGTCTCAGCTTCCACAGCTCTTTGATGCAGCGAATTCCACAGATTTACAACCCTCTGGGAGAAGAAATTTCTCCTCATCTCAGTTTTAAATGGGTGGCCCCTTATTCTAAGATCATGTCCTCTAGTTCTAGTCTCCCCCATCAGTGGAAACACCCTCTCTGCATCCACCTTGTCAAGCCCTCTCACAATCTTATACGTTTCGATAAGATCACCTCTCATTCTTCTGAATTCCAATGAGTAGAGGCCCAACCTACTCAACCATTCCTCATAAGTCAACACCCTCATCCCTGGAATCAACCTAGTGAACCTTCTCTGAACTGCCTCCAAAGCAAGTATATCCCTTTGTAAATATGGAAACCAAAACTGCATGCAGTATTCCAGGTGTGGCCTCACCAATACCTTATACAGCTGTAGCAAAACTTCCCTGCTTTTATACTCCATCCTGCAATAAAGGCCAAGATACCATTGGCCTTCCTGATCACCTGCTGTATCTGCATACTATCCTTTTGTGTTTTATGCACAAGTACCCCCAGGTCCCACTGTACTGTGGCACTTTGCAATCTTTCTCCATTTAAATAATAACTTGCTCTTTGATTTTTTCTGCCAAAGTGCATGACCTCACACTTTCCAACATTATACTCCATCTGCCAAATTTTTGCCCACTCACTTAGCCTGTCTACGCCCTTTTGCAAATTTTTTGTGTCCTCCTCACACATTGATTTTCCTCCCATCTTTGTATTGTCAGAAAACTTGGCTACGTTACACTCAGTCCCTTCTTCCAAGTCGTTAATATAGATTGTAAATAGTTGGGGTCCCAGCACTGATCCCTGTAGCACCCCACTAGTTACTGGTTGCCAAACAGAGAATGAACCATTTATCCTGACTCTCTGTTCTCTGTTAGTTAGCCAATCCTACATCCATGTTAATATATTACCCCCAACCCAATGAACTTTTATCTTGTGCAATAACCAGTAACTGTGTAATTCTATACTATTACATAGTTAAGTAGCATCTGCCAGTATTAGTGCTTAAAATGTGTCTCTATTAGTCGGAGCAGGAAGTAGGTCTGCTTCCATATTGTAGTCACCCTTTTTGAAATGAAAATCCGGAACCCTCACATTGCAATTTACAGAGTATTGATATTTCACAGTTGACACTACGCAATACATAGTTATGCATATAGGGGTAGAAATTGGTTATGGCCTGCTCTCGGCCTCAGAACCAGTGACGCGCCATCAGTGCAAGCCCGAACCGGAAGGCCCGAGGCCATTACTCATATCCATTACTTAGGCAAGCTGCCGGCGCTTGTCATGCCTCCACAGGCAGCTTATGCATTTTAAGTAGATGAAATTGGGGTCCATCTGCCTCACCGGCAGTGGCCTTAAGGTAAGTTCTGTGTTGGGGGTACAGCAATGGGGGGGAAATCCTGAGTACTGTGGATGAATTGAGCACTCCTGCATCACCTGGTTCCACAGCAACATTTAAAAGATATACCTTTTGGTGTTGGTCACTGCTTAACTACAGTGACCGCTGAAGAATCCCGAGCCTGCTCCACTCATTGGAATTCAACTTAGCAGAGAGGAGCGCAGGTGGTGGTGCGGGGGTGGCGGGGGGGGGAGCAGTGCCTAAAACAATCATTTGGCCCCCTATTTACATATGTACAGGACTGAACATCTGTTTTAGGTTGACGACAGGGACACCTGAAAAATGGCCCAACCCAATATCAGGCCAGACATCATTCAAGTGTTCTTGGGGCACAGGCTGCTGCTCCCAAAAATTTGGTTATCAAAGTCCAATATCTACTCCATAGATTGCTTATCATACTCTGGGTAGAAAACAGGAGCTTTTTGTAATTAACAAAAGCAGGTTCATTTTCAAGGCGATACTTCTCCAAAAGTAGCTTAAGATAGCCTGAAGCTGTTCCGTTTTAGGTATAGTAGACAGGTAAAAGGAAGACAGATCTGAACTGGTTTACAAATTCCTATGTTCACAAAAATGTAATACATATAAGTCCTGAGTTTAGGATCTGCTGTGATAAGCCTTTACTCCACCATATAGGGTGGTTACAATAAACTGGATACTGGATACTATGGTGTTTATAGTTTAAAAAAAAATGCATGCCATTTCATTAAGTGTAAATGCCTCAATGTCAATGGGAATGTTTGACAAATGCGTTTTGCAGGCTTTCTTGAATACCTTAGAGACAAAGCGATTGTGAGTGCTGGAAATCAGAAATAAAAAAAGAAAGTATTGGAAATGCAGCGGCTTAGTCAACATCTGAAAGAGGAAGACAGGTTAATATTCTTGGACCAGTTTTACGATGCGCGCTATCGGCAGCGAGTCTTGCTTGCCAGGAGCACACTGCAGGAAATCACAGGTACGATCCGCACAATTTTCAGTCCATAAGAATGGAAAGTTGTGCCGATTATTTCCGTGATTTCTTGATATCTGCTCCTGGCGGGTGAAGCTCCCCATCAGAGTACACTTATAAAATTAGATTATTTTTGGGTCCGGTTCCAATTAATTGAAGACTTCTTGCCTTGATTCCTGTTTTGCACACTAGATTTACAAGGTATTGCATACAGTGAGTCAATGCTGTAGAGAACACTTTAATAGATTGCCCCTGCATGCTTATAGATGACCTTTTTTCTCCACTAAGATTGACAGGGAATTCATGTTGTTTGCAGAAATCCTTCAGTACATTACAGAGGGGTCCTCAAGACCTGCAGTGGGGCTGGAACTAATAACTTTGTGAATCAGAAATGTTAGTGTTACTATTTGGCTAAGCTGATACTAAAAGCCAAAGTCTGAGAGGGTGTCTGAATTAATTTTTAGGTTGAGGTGTTACTGCAGGTGAGATGTCATCCCATCATATATATGGAGTTATTCATTCAAATATAGCATTTGAACAGCAGTTCAACAAATTCTGGGAGAAGTGGGATTTAGGGCATTGCCTGACCACAATTTTTATTCCTGAACCCAGCAGTAGATATGAGTACAAGTCAAAGGTGTGGGGGGGTATGATAACTACATTTGTAGTTTGACCAATGCGACCAATAAAACTTTGGTTCAATCACAAAGTACATTTGCATTAGTTAGAGTGAAATATCATCTCCTACTCAAACTCACTCTTTCCCAGGATCTCAAAGCTGTGAAACGCATTGCCTATTTAAGTCTTCTGTTCCCCCTACACTCTCTTGCTATATGGGCCTTGGCCATTCACCAAGTTTTTGCAATACTATTTAAAAAATTGCAACCACTTTTCTTCTTCTGGATATAAGAGTAGATTTTACGGATTTGGACTCTTAGCCTGAAGCTTCACCAGCTGGGAGTGCAAATCAGGAATTTGGGTGCAGGGCCAGTGGATCCTACAAGATTTTCCATCCATTTAACACACAGAGCGGGCGGTGAACATTCGGCTCGTAATGAGCGTAGGCTTCCTGCCCGCCATATTGGGATGTTAGAAGGCCCTAAAAATGGGAGCTGCGGGGTAGAATTTCTAAGCCAAGGAGTCTTATTATTATTGCATGCTACAATTTAGCTAGGTATTAGGCAGTATAGTGCTCTCCAGCTCATAAGCGATGCAAGATCCATTCTAGATCAGAATATCCACTCTAGATCTGAAATTTGTAACAAGGATTATACATAATAAACTGTATTTCTACTATATTCTTATCTTCAGTGCTGTCTGGGAAATTTTGGAAAAATGTCCACAATACACAGTTAAAGGAATGTAGAATTTCATTCATCATAAAGATACATTTTCAATGCACTTTCATCTTTATATTTCCAGAGGTACAGTCATATATAAGAATATAAAATGTGTGGGTTCTAAGTATGGGACTGACGCCAACATTTTAAATGTGATGATTTTCTTACAATGCCCATGAGTGTCATAATTCAAGTCTTTCTGTAGCATAGGAATGATGGCTCTGCTACAATGTAAACAGGAAGATGTTTGAGGATAATTCCTACTCATTAAGATGACATTAATCTGAGAGGAATTTATCTTTTTATATAAAGCAGACGTGTGACTGTGATGGATCGGTGCTGCTTAAGACTAGATCACTCCGTAGTAAACTTGAACCCACTGACTATGGCAGTTCGCCAACTTCCTGCCTTTTCAATGCAGGTACATGACAGTTGGACAGAAACAATGAAGCACAGTTTTGGCATTGAATGCTTTTTTCATTCATTGGTTCCGCTGTGGTAATTATGTCATATTCTAAAGGTTCTTTGTCTTAAATGTGTAATTAAGTAAAACCTTAGCAATAGGTTAAAAGACAAATTCATCAGAACTTTTAGTCACTTTTCAAATGAGGTATTTGTTCCTCACCTGAAAAAATGCTTCACAGGAGATGACAGGCTATTTAGTGAACTTCCAGCAAGGGCAAATGGGTTAAAAGGAGCCTTCCCAATCTCAGAGTTATATATTAACAGACTGAAACTGCACATTACATTTCCTAGTCTTCACCTCTGCCCCCACTTGATGGACTAGCAGATTGCTGTGCAGCACAAAGTTGATAGAATAATTAACCCTCAATTGAGCAAATTATAGCTGTGCTATGATTCAATAATGACACGTGCTAATTGGATTGATTCCTCAATGTTTTGATTCAGATATCTATATTCAGGTGGGTCACAAGCGCAGTGTGCTGGACAATCATTTTTAAATTTGCGCTCACTTGCTTCATCAAAACCGGCAAACCTTTTCCTTTTTGGGGAAGGAGAGAAGTCGGAAAATCTGTGTTGTTTTATGATGATGATGCACGAGAAGTGATGTGATGATGCAATTTAACCCCCATTCATAATATTGAGCTCTGCTTGCAAACAAAAGGGAAAAGACCTGTCAAACACGTTTTTATGGAAATGGTGCTCCTCTGAAAGTGCATGTGGCTTTGGCTGGTATTTGAGTCATAATGATATCTATTAGGGTAGTATATGTAGTTAACTTTATATAACTCTAAGAATTTTCCTGATAATTTTCAAAAACATAAAAAATTCTCTCCCCACCCCACAACCTTTACAAAAATGAAGTGCTGTGGGCTTACGATGTTGACTGCACCAATTCATTTTGCGCTGTCCCCTTATTATTTCCTCTGGATTGTGGTTTGTCTGTTAGCATGCCTATGATCCCTCAAACCCCTCGTTAAAAACCTTGTAAGCAAATTAGAATTAAGGACACGAAAAGAATTACACAACAATTCTGTACAGACAGTATTCTCTGAATAAAATTGAGAAAATATGGTTAGGTTTGTAGATTAAACACTATTGTAACCCTTAAAGGGTTAAAAGACCTATGCAGTCTTCAGATTAATCTTATCCTTCATAATAGACAGAGTAACGTTGTAGCATACTGTTATTATTCAGTTATATAATAGAATGAGGCACATGTGTTCCAGGCTGTAAAACGAAATACTCAGCAGGCCAATAAAAGTGAAATGTAGCCCTACATGTTTTAATGGGTAAGGAAGCTAAGTGAGGATAGCAAGTGTGTGAAGCAGAAACCAGTCTGGAAAAGTTCTGAATGAGGCCACCATCGCTGCGTATGATCTGCTGTGCCTGGTGACTTCAAGGACCTTTCTTCAAAGTGTTCTGATGTATTTGAAAGTTCGCAGCATTCAGGATCGCTTGATTTCGCTTTTGTCCGCAGTCATCAGACGAGAGTGACATCTTGAAAGCCTCAGAAGATTAAATAGCAAAGCTCAGTCGGAAGCTAAAAAGAAAGGGCCAGGTCGGCCATTAAGGAGCAGGTCCTTTCTTGTCTGTGAAAGAGCTTTCAAGGAGCACTATTGGAAGCAGAAGGCCTGATAAAGAATACAATGAGGGGGAGAAAAGGAGAACCCAGAGTGGAACCAGAGGGAGGGGGCACTGTGAATGAGGGATTAGTGCAGCTCCACAGCAAAGAATGGGGAATCCGAGTTGAGATGAAAATGAGGTATTACTGTTTGGGAGAATTTGGTTCACTGAGCAGTAACAATATATGTTGGGGCGGAGGGGGGAGACTTGACATCGCACACCACTAAGCTATGTTGACCCTCAGCATAGGCCATATTAAAACAGTTTTATTTAGGTCTTGCGGATATTTACATTAAAATATCTAATTGAACTGTTTGAATATTGTTCTGAAATGTGACGGTTCATTCCACTGCATGCATTCACATTTAAAACATTGCTCACTTCAGAGCTTCTTCATGATTAATCTACAGAGAAACCTACATATAAACTGGCCTGAATTAAAGTCCAATTATATATATGGCATTTACACAAATCTGAGTTGTGTAAAAACAAAACAATCGCCTATTTAATTAGAAACAGAGTGTGAAGGATCCCGTTTTATAACACAATCTTGTTACCTACGGTAATGTTTCAATATATCATAGGTTCCAGTGTATTGATGTACACAGGACATATCTGCTAGGTGGAGTGGAAGTGTTTGCACCCAAGATTTTTAACACAGCAACCATGCTGCCACTGGGGAGCACAGTGCCAAGTTTAGGCTGCTTCCCAGAGGAAGAGTGCGAACATCTGTGGATAAATCACTCTGGCTTGTTCTCCTGCACCTTCTAAACCAAGTCTTGGGCTATAAGGAGAGTAATGCTGTCTGCAAAAGGCAGCAGGGCAAGAGAGAATAATGGAGATTTGAGGGTAGATAAATATTAGAGTTTTAGTTCAACTAATTTTAAGGATAAGGGCATATTTATGCAAAATTTTCCTTCTGGTGATTACATGGGTTGAGTAGATTATACATGGCCTGCGGAAGAAGTAGATTCAATGGACAAAATGGCCTTTCCTCTTTCTAAGCTTTCTTATGTTTTTTTATGACATTAGGCGGCGGTCTGGGAGCATCATATCTGTCTGCCCTCTGGTCTAGCGAATGAAGTATGACATATTTAGCAAGGACTCAGAAGCATATTTGTAGATTAAAGGCAGTTGGTTGTATTAATTTGCAGAGCACACAACTTACTCTTCAGGATAAATTAAAGGAAGAGCAAATCAGAGTAACAGCTTTATGGAATAACAAATAAAACATTGCAAAAATAATGGCAATGATTAATCATTGTTCAAATTTTCACTTCAGTGGGCATTCAATTCATAATAGTAAGGGTCAGGAGACAGCATTGGAGTAACAAAGCACTGTGCCACCAAGTGGCACCATACAGACTCATGTCCATGATCCCTCCACATGCTGAGCCAGTGATCTCAGGCATGCCAGTGTTTTTTTTGGCTCCTTAGGATGTTATAAACAGTTTTACTATGAATATCACTGAAATGCTGAACTAACATACATAGAGAGGGAGGGAAATCAGTGGAAGAATAAGCCCTGGGCTTCTTTGGTGGCCAGTTCACAAACCTGGGAGTTGGTCAGCACCTGCTCTCTTGTACCATAATGCTGAGAGATCAAGAAAGGAGAAAAGGATTTAAAAAAACTTTAATCAAAGTTTATTTTAATCAAATTTAGTGCTTACTTTTTATTCATTTTTTGCTTTACTAAATTGTCCTCTTTGGTGTTTTGCTTTTATTTATTAAAATGTTTAAAATGTTTCTCCTGTTTGCTCTGATAGTAACCACAGACGTCCATAGTAATGCTATGAGAAGATCCAGTCAGCGGGGAAGAGCAACTCTGAAGGAATAGTACATGTCAATGGTTTTAACATAACACTACCATTTTCTTTTAATTTTTAACTGGGAAACATAGAGAGAATTAAAACATATATATTTATTTACTTATTTGACAGTAAAACTCCCACCAGGCTCCAAAAATCTGGCATACTCCCACCATAACTTCAACAGGAGTCCAGCGAAAAGTCCAGAAACCTGATAATGCTGGGTCACAGCCTTTTGTTGAACTTTCCGAGATGGCCCACTTGCGGCAGAGCCTCCTCCTGTAATTAAAATGGCCATCGATGTAGGATCGGGCAGGGCCAAGGACACGGATTCCGAACACCGGAGTTCCCATGTTCCCGGTCCCCAGTGGGATCGGGCACATGTTCGACAGGTGGTGCGCCTGATTTAAACAGAGTACCAGCTGACCAGGGGTGGAAGTGGAATCCATCCAAGTGTCTACATGAAGCCCTACACTCTTGATCAGAACCAAAATGTTTTTTATTAAATTAAACATGGTAATCTTGCAATGGACACTGGAGGCAGTTTCAGCACATGTTTCATGAAGATGACCCCACCATGACTGACTTTTTGGCATGAAGTGTAGGATGAGCAAATCCGGGAATCTCTCCTTGACTCTGGGAAGTTTGTTGAAGTCTGCGGCGGAGGTTCCTGGCAGATGCATCTTGTCACTTATCTGAGCACTTATCAGGAATTTTCAGGGCACTTCCTCATCATCCCTGCTCCCTCGTCTCTGCCAGTGCTGCTCCATACCAGGACACGTGTAAGGTCAGTCCATGGTTGATTCTCCCTTTGACTTCCCTTCTATCTGTGATTGTGCCTTACTTCAGCCTGGCTTATCCATACAGTAATGCATCTGAGATTGGGAACTCATCAATGTAATGGATCATGCCTGTATCCCATTGCTCTGCCATAGTGTCGACCAGTCTTAAATGATTTTCTACAAAATATTTGTTGTTAATTTTACCCGGACTGCAGTAATGAATTACTGGGGTTGGGGCAGGTTTTGAACAGTGTATTGTTTACGACAGTAGACCTCATTTGACCGGTTAGTTGCAGTCTTCATATGCAAGGAGGCTGCAAGGCCACTTGCTGGCTGCAGCAAAAGGAAGAAGCTATTTAAAGATGAACAGTTTGCTTGTGTTTTGATCGGGGTGGGGAGGAGAAGGGAGGAGCGAATATCTCCATCAGAAGGCTGGCATTTCTGATTGTAATTTTTTTAATGTAAAGCCACCAGCTATGTAGGCCTAACACAAGACCAGTTCAGCCTGACATGATTCAAACTGTAATGGGAACAAATTGTTGTACTGGCTTGTGAAGCCAAACATTGTACAATATTCCCTCTGCACTTGCAGCTCTACAGACAAGCTCTGAGAAACCTTGGGATCAATTCTGTCACAATTTATTGACCTGACAAATTCCTCTGTGTTCCTCTCAGTGCAATTAGTGGCCAGTCCGACGCAATTCCTGTAGGAAATTCACCCTAAAGCATTGGATCATTTAAAGGTTTTTTTTGTGTCTGTCAACATTGGATAATGCAGCCCTGGATCCCAACAGAACAAAAAAATGTAAAGAAGGTTTGGTGCATTAGGAATGTTAAGCTGCACAGAGGTTGTGAGCTTTGTTTTTTGGGGGCTCTCATTCTGGAGGAGGTGAGGATAGATTATAATTGCACCACGAGCCTTGAACAGAGAACCCCTGTAGGTAGAGTGGGCCTTTCAATCTTCTGATCAACGGACCTGAAACAAGAATGCAGGAGGGTTGCTTTCCCACGTTCTTTGACAGTTTGGTCCTGAAGATAGCGTCCTTTCAGATCTCACTTGCACTTCTTTTATGTCGTTAGAAAAATGAATAATTTGTCCTCCTCTTTTGATATGCAGTCAGATTTCATCTGCTAAAAGAGAACAGACCCTTGTGCATTCGATTTTCGGGCCCCTTATCTTGATAAAATGATTTTGATGGGTTTTTGCAGGAAAGGCATTTTTTTACCAATGACATTCACTGTCGCATCATAGCAGAGCAGTTAGACCCAGTAAGCTAATCTGACACTATGATTAATTCAAAACAAGAGTGTCAAGACTTTGAAAGTAATTCAATGCACCATATAATCAGAATTTACCCCATCTTACTAAAGTCTTCAACCATAGCCCTCAGATTTTCATATTTTTCACAGTGATATTTGTCAATGCATAACGTTGTTTTGTTGCAGTGTTAACTTTCCTTCACTGAATCTTCAAAGTGGTCTGTTCTGATAAAAGTAGCCTATGATGTTCCCCACAGCCAAAGAATGTGATAATGTTAATTATACTCAGTCTACTGTAAATAAAACATTGCAATATTATTGTAGGTTTTGTGATTTAAAAGGTGAAATTGGGCTTTAAATTTGCTTATTTGGTAAATGCATACTATGATTACATAGAAAATTATAACATGGAAACAGGCCATTCGACCGAACCACTCCCAAGTGCTTATCCTTCACATGAGAAATAATACTAAGCCCATCTTCCTGCCCTGTTCCAATGTCCCTTTATGCCCCTTTCCTCCAGCTACCTATTGAATCTATTCTTAAATGTTAGCATGGGCTCTATTTCAATCACCACTCTGATAATGCATTCCAAAGCCTCACAACCCTCATATAGCCAGGCATTCCAGAAGATCCCAGGTTCAATACGTGGGGGCAGGATTGGAGTCAGTTTTATGCCCCCCAAAGTTGAATAGCCGGTCAATCTTCACTGCTCAGGCTCAACAGCGAGGAATGGCCACTCACGCAAAGAACGGGGGAGTTGCCAATGGCTATGGAACCGTCCTCCAATGAGAATTAGTGCCTTCAAGAAAAGTGAACGGTAGAAATTTTGAAAATGCATTTTGCACATCAAAAGACTAGGTGAGTGACTCACGATCTGGTGTGTCCTGCTGCTGTTGCACAGAGTGTAAGATGTAGGTCTGAGTCCATCGTTTTCCACACAGCAAGTTCCTGATATCAAACTCAGGTCATCAGGGAGAAAGAGTCTTCACCCTGGTCCAGGTCACTTTCCGGGAAGGACAGTTAGAAAATCAGTAGAGATCTCAAGTCAACTCAAGACTGTGCTCTCATGCATCTTTTTGCAGTAGATCACAGAATGGTATTGGCAGAGAATTGGGATCAGTTTGCCTCTATGACATGGTCGTGTCAAGTGAGGAATGGTGCAAAGTAAGTGGCGGCGGGTGCAAACGACTGAGATCAAAAGATCCCATTATCAATCCCTGGTCTGTGCTGAGTTAATGAGAGTGGTAGTTGTGTTGCTACAATTGGTCTCAACACCCTGAGTCAGGGACAGAAAGTACACGGGGACCTTGCTCTGCGTTATTGTTCAGTGGTTCCATTGGGAAATACGCATGTGGGTGTCAAGTCAGAACAGGATTGGCTCAGCTTTGATGTTCTCAGTGGTTCAATAGCCCTGCCAACACTCTACAACAACAACAACTTATATTTATATGGCGCCTTTAATGTAGTAAAACGTCCCAAGGCGCTTCATAGAAATGTTATAAAACAAAATTTGACACTGAGCCACATGAGGAGAAATTAGGGCAGATGACCAAAAGCTTGGTCAACGAGGTAGGTTTTAAGGAGGAAAGAGAGATGGAGAGGTTTAGGTAGACAAGTCCAGAGCTTGGGGCCTAAGCAGCTGAAGTCACGGCCACCAATGGTTGAGCGATTATAATCAGGGGCCAGAATTAGAGGAGCGCAGATATCTCGGGAGGTTGTGGGGCTGGAGGAGGTTATCGAGATAGGGAGGAGCGAGGCCATAGAGGGATTTGAAAACAAGAATAAAAATGTTAAAATTGAAGTGTTGCTTAACCGGGAGCCAATGTAGGTCAGTGAGCACAGGGGTGATGGGTGAGCGGGACGTGGTGCGAGTTAGCACACTGTCTAGACTCAGCCATGAAGAATGGCCACTTGCGGAAGATGCTGGCAAGCTGCTGGTTCCCACGGAACTATAGCCATGCAAGAGTCAATGCCAATGGCAGAGGAATGCACTAAATTGCCTAAAAAGAGCAAGTCTAACAATGGGGAAAATCTACAATAATCCACACTGTATTTGAGTAGCAATAAAAAATCAATATTGCGATGGCTTCATTTTCATCCGGCACCAATTCAATCTGTTGGTGAGTTATTTGGTTTCCTTTACTCATAGAATAATATGAAAATCAACACATTCCTCTGCAGTTTCCTACATAACAACCTCTTTGAAGAGAACTATTAGATTTCATGTGTGGAAAAGACCTGTACTCACTATCCTCATTAATGTGAGTTCTACATTAACCTAATGATATTCAGATAATAATTGGTGTGCATGGGCATTGTACTATTGGCAGTTTCTTATAACAACCACCTTTGGGAGTGATGTTAGATAGGACCTTACTGCAGGTTCAAATCTGACTCGTTCACTTGTTGCTGAGGGAGAGAGAGAGAGAGAGATATAACAAGTGCTGACTCCGGGCAGGTGGTCTCTCAGTCTTTAATACTACCTTTATACTGATACCCATCTCTGGACTCAGCAATCCAATCCGAGCATTTGATACGGCAGAACTGCTCCATTTATAGCATTGGTAGGTATTATAAACACAAGAATACTGATGCTACTCACTCATGGGACACTCTCAATTATATACTTTAAGGACACTTCCTATTACATATTGTCTCTTTAAGGATGCTCCCTATAACTCGCCTTTTACAGCTTCAGTCAATGAATGCCTTAAATTATCAGTATGGCAATAATTAATAAACAATCATTCTACTTCTGCATTGTAAGAATTTCAATATAATTTATGTTTTCATCAAATAATATGATGCAGCTTTGTGTATGAAATGACCAAGAGTTTGAGAATTGCAATAAATGCTGTGACGGTTAGCTCATTATTTAGCTCCCTACTTTAAATTCGATGGGGGAGAAATTCTCATAGTTTGTGACTCCCGTTGCACTACTGGGGCGCAAATGATTTCTCGCGTGGGTGGTGGGGGGCACGCTACCAGCTCCCACGAAATTGCGCAGGAGTTAGCGGAGGCGCAAAACTGGTAGCACCCTGCTCCTGCCGGTAGTGCCCCGGGCAGCTGCATCTCCGGTGATCGCCGTGCACAGCGATGTGTTTTTGCCCTGTTGTGGAAATTGGGCAGTGCCCCGTGAGGCCCCCCATGGGCAATGTCAGCAGCAGCCTCCCGAATCACAAATAGGGCCGCACTCCACTTTTGGGGCAAAACTTAAAGGGAGGTCCCTGGCGCCATTTTCTCCTCTCAGCCGACTTACCGGTCCAGCCTTCCATTATTTTTTTCGCATGGTCTGTGCCACGATGGTGCAGCCCGGCACTGCGCTTCTGTGCCGGGCTGCTGCCATGTCATCCTGCATCCCAGTGACATAGTGAAGGCCCCTCGCCCCACTGCAGAGCACAGGGCCCTCCCCTTTAAAAGAAGGAAAGGGCCCTGTGCTCATGTCAGCGCTACGCGGAGAGGCCGCTTCACTTCCTCTCGGGGGCGGTTACCTGAATTTCGGTCGCTGGGTGGGATCTACGTGCCTGGCGACAGAAGTCCCACCTCGCCAAGGTTACTACCCCCAAAAGGGGCAATATGCAATTACGCCCCCAATATGTTTTGTTCTATTCAAATTAAAATGCACTTTACCATTAATGTGTATGTCTTACTGTTAATATTTGTATACAGCTAACATATTACAGTTAACACATGCATCTTACCCTTAGTGTATACATATTGTGACCATAATATCATTGTGTAAAGCTTCCTATTAATACATATGCCTTAATCTTGGTCTATATGTCTCACACTTAACATAATTTACAGACAAGTGATAACCTTAATGTGAATACATTATCTCAAATGCTGTCTCTAACTTCAACAGCTTATTTTTACTTCTTCATACTCAAGCCACGCTACGGTCAGAACTCTTTAGCAAATGGTAAGATTGACGCTTGTTTACAGCGTTTGTTTCAACGGGACTTTTTTTGTGGAATTCCATTCAAAAGCTGTAAATTCTGAGTTTGAAAGGTCAAGCTGAGAAACATCCCACGTCGCTGCCACATGGAGTGTTTGAAGCAGATAGCATTGATGCATTTAAGGGGAGGCTTGATGTATACATGAGGGAGAAGGGAATAGAAGAATATGGGGGCAGGGTGGTAAGAGGTAATTAGAGTGGAAGGAAGTTCATAAACACAGGCATAGATCAGTTGGGCCGGATGGCCTGTTTCTGTGCTGTGGATTCTACGTAATGTAATATTTAATACTTTTTTCTTTAACCACTAATTTAGGACCTAGGTTAGAGAATGCTGGCTTTACCTGAAAAAAGGAAAAGAAAAGAGGCATAAATGGATAGAAGGAAGATTCACCAGCACAGTAGTGAGTGAAGTGATTGTTTCAATAAATGGTGGCAGGGGTCAGAATAGGACCATCCCAGTAACTGAAATACTGTTGTATAGGGGTCAAGAGGCTCACATCAAGGAAATCCTAGGCAGGGGTGTCATTGTGTTTCAGTATAAGTATAGTAATATCCTTTTGTTTCTGAAAATTGTGCAGGACCGACAGAAATGTTTTCATCATAGTACAAGTTTTATAATTAGATAAATGATCTCATGAAATATTATTTGGTCTGTTCACTTACATTTATCCTTGCAGCATCCTTCTGGGAGTGAATATTTTACAGCCAATTTTCCCTTGTAATATTTCACAACATTCACTGAAATCAATTCAAGAAATAAAGTACTATGGCCAGCGTTGTCTTTTAGCATTCAGAGGGTTAAATACAACCAACAATGAATTGCTTTTCCTTTCAGACTCAGAACTGTTGATATATTTCTGCTGTTCTTTTACAACCATTTACTTTGCCGAAACAGAATTGTGTTTTTACAAAGATCTACAAATAAAACAAAAGGGTGTCATGGAGCAGTGAATTCTGCTGACAGTGAAAATATTTATATATACTTTTAAAAAGTCCTCAGTGAGTAAAGCCTGGATTACAAAGCCATCCCCAAAGGCATCAGGTATGATACTGGTTCTGCGTTGTGTTAGATAGTCTTCATTCAGGACAGCAGTCAGCGCCATCATTCAGGCATGGGGGCAGTACAACTTGTGCTCTCTCCAGTATGGCCTCGAGATCTCTCAGTTGCTAAGGGAGCATTGCCAGTGTTTCAGTCAGGGGCACAGTGGGCTGCAATGGTTTTTCTTCCCACTCCCGCATCATTACTTCTGGTGTCCCCCAAGGATCTATCCTTGGCTCCTTCCTATTTCTCATCTATATGCTGCCCCTTGACGACATCAGATGAAAACCCGGTGTCAGATTCCACATGTACACTGATGACACCCAGCTCTACCTCACTGTAATATAGAGCAACCCCTAGTGAACTACTGTTCCACCTAGTGGACTACTGTGGTAATGCAACTGCTGATGTAAATACAATAAAAGGGTTATGTGACAAGTCACAAGATGACAAGTACCTGTAGAGCCATCTGTGTGGGTTTGTGATGTCGTAAATAATATATCACATTGGTGACATAGGATGGGATAATTGAATTCCCGAGCTGAAATTTTCATTGGTGAATAATTCAGCCAATCAACAGAGAGACTTTGAGAAGTTCTTTGTTGTGCACAACAGTTAAAAATCCGAGGTAAATTACAAGCACACTTGGCTGAACTAAAGAGTCCAGATGTACATGCCTATGGGAATAATATGGAGCTTGGGTGAATTCCATCACGACCGAGAGACTTTCAGAGCATGTATGATTACATAGCAAATGGCTGACCAAACCAGATACCAGAGAAAGATATTCATCCATAATTCGTTCATAGGAATGAATTATCAGTAGATAAAGATTGTATCATGTGGAGCGGCTAGACATGTTTTTCACAGCGAATAGTATCGTCAAAGTCCCCAATGATGAAAACCGTGACTGGGTGGCTTTAGATAGAAAGCAAGCTATTTTCTTGACTAAAGCAGGTCCCGACGTGTATGAAACCTTGAAAAATGTGCTTGTTCCCGACAAGCCAAAGGACACACCACTGACTGAGATTCTAACCAAGTTAGAGCAGCACTACAGTCCTCAGCCCCTGGAAATTGCTGAAAATTATTGTTTTGGAATATGAAATCAATTCATTGATGAGAGTATTAGTGAGTACATTGTAGCTTTAAAAGTGCTATCCATTCACTGTCATTTCAGAAACTTTCAGGACTGAGCATTACATGACCGCTTTGTTTGTGGGATGAAAAATGAAGCAATCAGCAGAAAGTTGTTGACAACCCATATCTTGGCTTTTGATTTAACTTGTCAGACAGCTACATTGATGAATATGATTAACCAATGCTCCCGAAAATTTCACGCCGTTTCCAGTTGTCAGACAACTGAGATGAATCGCCTGCAGGTTAGAAGTAAAAGTCAGTTGGGCCCCAAGGCCTCAGCAACTGGCCAAGGTAACAGTACATTAAAGTTGTGCTATCGGTGTCTGGGACAACATATTGCTCAAAGCTGTCCATATGTGAAAGCTAAGTGTTTCTTCTGCAAGAAAACTGGGCATCTTGCGAAGGCATGCTGATTGAAGAGTAAACTGACTTTCAATGCTAGAAGTAGAAATCGCCAGACACTGCATAGCATTGAAGAGAAGCAACAGGAAGAGAGGGTTCAGGAGAAACACATCATCAGGAGCACGAGGGTATCTAACAATGATTCGTAATGTATCGTCATCTAAGTAGACATTGCAGGAACCAGGATATCCATGGAAATCGACATTGGTGCATCCATGAGCGTAGTACCGGAATTGCTATATCTCGACAAGTTGAGTGATTTTCCACTGGAAAAGTCAAAGATGGACTTGCGAGGCTACTCAGGAGAGCAAATTCCTGTTGTAGGACATATCACTGTACCGGTGAAATACAAGGATCAGTTTCAGAGCTTGCCTCTCATAGTGGTGGCAGGAGACAAGCCTGCCTTGATAAGTAGAAATTGGTTGGGATCATTGAAGCTGGATTGGAACATGATTTTTTTGTGTAGAAACGCAATTTACATCAAAAGAGGATACCATCAAGCAGTATCCGAAGATGTTCTGCGAAATAAGCAGTCCGATCCAAGATTTCAAGCTAAGTGCCAGAGTGCAGAAGGACGCTAGACCAGTTTACTGCAAGCCATGTCCTGTACCATATGCAATCAAGGAGAAAGTTGAGCAAGAACTCAAAAGATGAGAAACTGAGAACATTATCTCTGAGGCAGATCTAAGTAATTGGGCTGCACCCATTGTTGTTGTACCTAAGTCAGCTGGTAATGCTGATGCTATGTCTAGGTTGCCATCCCCATCACAAGTTACACTCAATAGGGAAGAAGTGCTCTATTTTGCATACATTGATAAGCTGTCAGTCACAACTGAAGGGATTGGTAGAGCAACCAAATGTGACCCAGTTATATCAAAGGTGTATGATTATATAACAAATGGCTGACCAAACCAGATACCAGAGAAAGATATTCATCCATAATTCGTTCATAGGAATGAATTATCAGTAGATAAAGATTGTATCATGTGGGGCGCAAGAGTAGTTATCACAAATAAGTGCAGGTCCAAATTGTTAGGAGATCTTCATGACCAGCACCTCGGAATGTGTTTGACTAAAAGTTTTGCATGCAGTTACTTATGGTGGCCAGGTTTAAATAAAGATGTAGAGTACATTGTTAGTCAGTGTACAACATGTCAATCTATAAGCAAGAAACCACCATCTGTACCATTACAGCCATGGAAATTACCTCCCAAAGTGTGGCAAAGGTTTTGATGAGCTAGAAGGACAATAATTGTTCATTGTGATTGATAGTCATTCGAAGTTTCTGATACGGAAAATAACAAGTAAAACAATAGACAATTGCAAAGATTGTTTTCTTCATATGGCCTCCCAGAAGAAATTGGGTCTGATAATGGGCTGCAATTTTGTTCAGAAGAATTTCCACAGTTCGTGAACAGAAACGGTGTGAAATATACCAACGTTTCACCGTACCACCTTGTTTCAAATAGTGCAGCAGAGCGCACAGTACAAACTGTAAAATGTGCTCTCATCAAGCAAATGTTGGATCCAAATCCAAAGAAATGGCAGTTGTCACTGGACCACAAATTGGCAAATTTTCTGATTACTTATCGTAATATTTCTCATACAACTACTGATAGAACACCAGCAGAATTGTTTCTCAAATGACAGCCATGAACTAAGATCTCATTGTTAAAGCCAAACTTGGCACAATCAGTAGAAGAGAAATAATTAAGACAGAAAGAGAATCATGATAGAGGTAGAGTAAAAGAGAGGTGTGAAATTGAATCAGAAGGTTAAGTGAAGAACAATCACCATAAATGGTTAAAGTGATTACCATAAAGAGTAGTGAAGATATGTGGCCCTCGCACATATTTGGTCAAGATGTTTGATCATGGAAAGGTTAGGTTTGTTCACAAAGATTGTATTTTACCTACAGATGTGGACAGAGTTGAAAGTTGGAATGATTTGATTATTTCTGATGAGTCAGATAGTGTTGTTATAAGTAGAGTTACAGTAGCAAATCCTGCATCAGATGTACTAGAAATAAGTCCAAGAGAATGTCAGAATTTAAGTCTTAGTCCGAACAGTCAAACAGTCTGAAGTTGTAGAGAGTCCAAATGTAGATCAAGGGTTACTCTTGGAGAAAAACTCTCTTCAGGCTCAACCTAGAATGAGTCTAAGTTCAACACCATGTTTGGAAGGTTCTGTTCGAGTGTGAAGGTATCCTCTTCGAGACAGAAAACCAGAAGTTATGTTTGATTTATGAATGTGGCAAAATAAGGCCATGGCCCTGAAATTCCAATCTTGCCGGTTCCGTATGGAATACGAACGGACTCGGCAAGGCCTCGCAAAAGCTGTTTTTTGGCGTGCAATGCGCATGCACCAAAAACCGGCTTTTCCAATCTGTCAAGATTTCTCTGGACAGATTTTTCGCATCCCCAGGAGATGGACATCCGTGCGGGCGAGATTGGACTATTTGCCCATCTCTTGCCCTGCGAATGTGCATGAAACTTTGACGCCTGGTAAAAGCAGGCACATAGCCTACTTTTACCAGCATAAGAGTTTTAAAATATATAAAAATAAAATTTAAATTCACATTTTTATAGTAAAAACCCTGTCTACTAAAGTAAGTTTATTTTAAACCCTATTAAAACACATTAAAAAAAGAATCCCCAAAATATATATTTTTTCCAAAACATTTAATTAACTTTAATTTCAATTAATTTTAATAACATGTTTTTAAAAATTTATTATGTTGTGTCTGGGTGTTTTAGGGGGTTATTCTCATTGATAGTAATGGGAACTTGTAAAATCGGAGTTCCCATTACTATCAATGAGAATACTGCATCATGATTGGTTGTCCAGGCCCATGTGACTCCAGCTTCTCCATCCGTATCTCGAAGACGTGGACGCACTGCGAAGCATGTGGAAAGAAGGCCTCCGACCAGAATCCAAAGCTCCTCTGGGACCACCAGGTACTTTTGTAGAGAAAGTTCGGGCCGGAGGCGTTCGTCCGAAGGAAGCCTCCGACCGGAATTTCAGGGCTCTTATCTTTTGTTGTGTATAACCATGCAAGTTATGTATGATGATTATTTTGTTATGATTACTTCTTCATTAAGGAGAGAGAAGTGTAATATAGAGCTCCCCTCATGGACTAATGCTCCACCTGGTGAACTAATGTGGTAATGCAACTGCTGATGTAAATATAATAAAAGTGTCATGTGACAAGTCATATGATGGCAAGTTCCAGTAGAGCCATCTTGTTTATGTGTGTGTTTGTGATGTCGTAAAGAATATATCACACTCACCACCACTTCTCTCGACCCCTGAGCAGTCTCTCAATTGTCAGACTGCTTATCCGACATCCAGTGCTGGATCAGCAGAAACTTTCTCCAATTAAATATTGGGAAGACCGAAGCCATTGTCTTTGGACCCCGCCACAAACTCCGTTCCCTAGCCACTGACTCCATCCCTCTCCCTAACATCTGTCTGAGGCTGAACCAGACTGTTCGCAACCTAGGTGTCATACTTGACCCTGAAATGAGCTTCCGGACACATAACCGCTGCATAACTAAAACCGCCTATTTCCACCTCTGTAACATCACCCGTCTTCGCCCGTACCTCAGCTCATCTGCTGCTAAAACCCTCATCAATGCCTTTGTTACCTCTAGACTTGACTAGAGCTGGTTGGCAGTGTGAGCTGTAAGGAGGATGCTAAGAGGCTACAGGGTGACTTGGACAGGTTAGGTGAGTGGGCAAATACATGGCAGATGCGGTATAATGTGGATAAATGTGAGGTTATCCACTTTGGTGGTAAAAACAGGAGGGCTGATTATTATCTGAATGGTGACAGATTGGGAAAGGGGGAGGTGCAACGAGACCTGGGTGTCATGGTACATTAGTCATTGAAGTTTGGCATGCAGGTATAGCAGGTGGTGAAGAAGGCAAATGGCATGTTGGCCTTCATAGCGAGAGGATTCGAGTATAGGAGCAGAGAGGTCTTACTGCAGTTGTACAGGGCCTTGGTGAGGCCACACTTTGAATATTGTGTACAGTTTTGTTCTCCTAATCTGAGGAAGGACATTCTTGCTATTGAGGGAGTGTAGCGAAGGTTCACCAGACTGATTCCTGGGATGACAGGATGACATATGATGAAAGACTGGATCGACTAGGCTTGTATTCAATGGAAGTTAGAAGAATGAGAGGGGATCTCATAGAAACATATAACATTCTGATGGGATTGGACAGGTTAGATGCAGGAAGAATGTTCCTGGTGTTGGGGAAGTCTAGAACCAGGGGTCACAGTCTAAGGATAAGGGGTAAGCTATTTAGGACCGAGATGAGGAGAAACTTCTTCACTCAGAGAGTTGTGGGCATGTGGAATTCTCTACCACAGAACGATGTTGGGGCCAGTTCGTTAGATATATTCAAAAGGGAGTTAGATGTGGCCCTTACGGCTAAAGGGATCAAGTGGTATGGAGAGAATGGGGTTCTGAAATGCATGATCAGCCATGATCAGATTGAATGGTGGTGCAAGCTCGAAGGGCCGAATGGCCTACTCCTGCACCTATTTTCTATGTTTCTATGTTTCTATGTTTACTCCAACGCACTCCTAGCTGGCCTCCCACATACATAAACTTGAGGTCATCCAAAACTCGGCAGCCTGTGTCCTAACTCGCAATAAGTCCCGCTCACCCATCACCCCTGTGCTTGCCAACCTACTTTGGCTCCCAGTTAAGTAATGCCTTGATTTCAAAATTCTCATCCGTGTTTACAAATCCCTCCTTGGCCTCGCCCCTCCCTATCTCTGTAATCTCCTTCAGCCTCACAACCCCCCTGAGGTTTCTGCGCTCTTCAAATTCCGCCCGTTTGAGCATCCCTGATTATAACTGCTCAAACATTGGTGGCCGTGCCTTCTGTTGCCTGGGCCCTAAGCTTTGGAATTCCCTGCCTAAACCTCTCCGCCTCTCCACCTCTCTTACTTCCACTCTTTAAAACCTACCTCCTTGACCAAGCTTTTGGTTACCTGCCCTAATTTCTCTGCATATGGCTCAGAGTCAATTTTTTGCCTTATACTATGCCTGTCACGTGCCTTGGGACGTTTTGCTATGTTAAAGGTGCAATGTAAATACTAGTTGTTGCTTTGAGCAGTTTTTCCCATTCCGGTAGGTGATAACCCGAGTTAATCATCACTGAACCAAAGTCGGTGCCTCCCCAGATTACTTACTTGTGTAACGGACCTGCAACAGTAAGGATGCTAACATTGGCCTCAGCACCCCTGCTAGGGAAATGGAAAATGAGCTGGGGTTCCCATAACCGACTAATATCCATTAATATCCTGGAAAGTGTGCAAGTGTATACATTGGATACAGACAGAATCAAGCTGTGAGGTATCTGATGTCCTGTTGACATTCCCTGTCTGGGCTCACACATGAAGCGTGACTGTGAGGAGGAAGATGTGTGAAGGCTGTCGTTCCTGTTCTTCAGCCAAAGCCATTCAAGTAAATTTTGCACGTCTCTGTCCACTGGTGGCGTGGGACTTTTGCACAATTTACCCTATTGTCTTTTGAAGAAGAGGAGGGGATAAAATTAGAAAAAATGAACATTGTGCACAAGTGTATCTACTTTAGCAGAATTTTCTTCAGTTTTTGTGGGAGAAGCAGGAGGTACAGAGGAATGCTGTCTCAGTGAGAGTCACTTTATGTTACATGATGTTATGTTACCACAACAAGAACAACTTACATTTATATAACACCATCAACATAATAAAATGTCCTGAGGCACTTCACAGGAGCATTATACAAGAACACAACAACATAAGAACATAAGAAATAGGAGCCGGAGTAGGCCATTTGACCCCTCGAGCCTGCTCCGCCATTCAATAAGATCATGGCTGATCTGATCATGGACTCAACTCCACTTCCCCGCCCGCTCCCAATAACTCGTTATTCCCTTATTGCTCAAAAATCTGTATCTCTGCCTTAAACATATTCAATGACCCAGCCTCCATAGCTCTCTGGGGCAGAGAATTCCATAGATTTACAACCCTCAGAGAAGAAATTTCTCCTCATCTCAGTTTTAAATGGACGGCCCTTATTCTGAGACTATGTCCCCTAGTTCTAGATTCCCCTATGAGTGGAAATATCCTCTCTGCAGCCACCTTGTCGAGCCCCCGCATTATCTTATATGTTTCGAAAAGATCACCTCTCATTCTTCACAACTCCTACTCAACCTATCTTCATAAACTTAGAAACATAGAAATTTACAGCGCAGAAGGAGGCCATTTCAACCCATGGTGTCTGCGTCGGCCGACAAAGAGCTGCACGGCCCTTCGTCAGCAGCCCTAAAGTTACATACATACAATCAAAATATGACACGAGCTACATGAGGAGATAAAAGGACAGCTTTGTCAAAGAAACATAGAAACATAGAAAACAGGTGCAGGAGTAGGCCAATCGGCCCTTCTAGCCTGCACCGCCATTCAATGAGTTCATGGCTAAACATGCAACTTCAGTACCCCATTCCTGCTTTCTCACCATACCCCTTGATCCCCCGAGTAGTAAGGACTTCATCTAACTCCCTTTTGAATATATTTAGTGAATTGGCCTCAACAACTTTCTGTGGTAGAGAATTCCACAGGTTCACCACTCTCTGGGTGAAGAAGTTTCTCCTCATCTCGGTCCTAAATGGCTTACCCCTTATCCTTAGACTGTGACCCCCTGGTTCTGGACTTCCCCAACATTGGGAACATTCTTCCTGCATCTAACCTGTCTAAACCCGTCAGAATTTTAAACGTTTCTATGAGGTCCCCTCTCATTCTTCTGAACTCCAGTGAATACAAGCCCAGTTAATTCAGTCTTTCTTGATAGGACAGTCCCGCCATCCCGGGAATCAGTCTGGTGAACCTTCGCTGCACTCCCTCAATAGCAAGAATGTCCTTCCTCAGGTTAGGAGACCAAAACTGTACACAATATGCCAGGTGTGGCCTCACCAAGGCCCTGTACAACTGTAGCAACACCTCCCTGCCCCTGTACTCAAATCCCCTCGCTATGAAGGCCAACATGCCATTTGCTTTCTTAACCGCCTGCTGTACCTGCATGCCAACCTTCAATGACTGATGTACCATGACACCAGGTCTCGTTGCACCTCCCCTTTTCCTAATCTGTCACCATTCAGATAATAGTCTGTCTCTCTGTTTTTACCACCAAAGTGGATAACCTCACATTTATCCACATTATACTTCATCTGCCATGCATTTGCCCACTCACCTAACCTATCCAAGTCGTTCTGCAGCCTCATAGCATCCTCCTCGCAGCTCACACTGCCACCCAGCTTAGTGTCATCCGCAAATTTGGAGATACTACATTTAATCCCCTCGTCTAAATCATTAATGTACAGTGTAAACAGTGTAAACAGCCCCAGCACAGAACCTTGCGTTACCCCACTAGTCACCGCCTGCCATTCTGAAAAGAACCCATTTACTCCTACTCTTTGCCTCCTGTCTGACAACCAGTTCTCAATCCATGTCAGCACACTACCCCCAATCCCATGTGCTTTAACTTTGCACATTAATCTTGTGTGGGACCTTGTCGAAAGCCTTCTGATAGGTTTTAAGGAGCGTCACAAAGGAGGAGAGCGAGGTAGAGTGATGGAGAGGTTTAACGAGAGAATTCCATCATTTAGGATCTAGGCAGCTGAAGGCACAGCCACCAATGTGGGACAATGGAAATTGGGCATGCACAAGAGGCCAGAATTGGAGGAGCGCAATCTCAGTGGGTTGTACGGCTGGAAGAGATTACAAAGATATTGAGGGGCGAGGCCATGGAGGGAATTGAAAATAAGGTTGAGAATTTTAAAATTGAGGCGTTGCAGGAGTAGAACCAGAAAAGTTCCTCACATCTATATGTGCTGGCCATATTTTTTGCTGGACTTATTTCCATGTGGTGAATTTTCCTTCAGAGTAGTAGCCAGCCATCTGGTAGCCCTCAGCACAGCCCATTCTGTGGACCAGGACTCACTTGCACTGGGCCTGCAGAATGTAGCCCGGAAGCCGAGTATCCTGGGGCAGCCTGCCACCTCTGGCCTGCTGCAACATCAGGCAGCCCAGCCTGCCTCCGGGCTTCAGGAAGTCAGTTTTCTGGAGGGCTCTGAACGGCGGAGGGTGGTGGAGAGGGTGGGTGTGGGCGGATGTGAGCCGGAGCAGCCGGGTTCCAGGCTGGGTCTGCGGAGACTGGAAGAGCACTCTTACTCCTCGCTGCTACACAAATGTGAAGGGGAACTCACCTTTTGGGTCCTCTTTTGCAGGACTGCCAGCTGACCCTGGCATGACTGCCTATGCAAGGTTCAGTGCTGGGTTCCCAGCTATTTACAATATACATCAATGATTTAGACGAAGGAATTGCGTGTAATATCTCCAAGTTTGCAGATGACACTAAGCTGGGTGGCGGTGTAATCTGTGAGGAGGATGCTAAGAGGCTGCAGGAGGACTTGGGACATGTTAGGTGAATGGGCAACTGCATGGCAGATGCAGTATAATGTGGATAAATGTGAGGTTATCCACTTTGGTGGCAAAAACAGGAAGGCAAATTATTGTCTGAATGGTGACAAATTAGTAAAAGGGTAGGTGCAACGAGACCTGGGTGTCATGGTACATCAGTCACTGAAGGTAGGCATGCAGGTACAACAGACAGTAAAGAAAGCAAATGGCCTTCATAGCGAGAGGATTTGAGTATAGGAGCAGGGAGATCTTACTGCAGTTGTACAGGGTTTTGGTGAGACCACACCTTGAGTATTGTGTGCAGTTTTGGTCTCCTAATCTGAGGAAGGATGTGCTTGCTATTGAGGGAGTGCAGTGAAGGTTCACCAGACTAATTCCCGGGATGGCAGGGCTGACATATGAAGAAAGACTGGATCGGCTAAGCTTATAGTCACTGGAATTTAGAAGAATGAGAGGGGATCTCATAGAAACATATAAAATTTGACGGAACTGGACAGGTTCGATGCAGGAAGAATGTTCCCGATGTTGGGGAAGTCCAGAACCAGGGGTCACAATCTAAGGATAAGGGATAAGCCATTTAGGACCAAGATGAGGAGAAATGTTTTCACCCAGAGTGGTGAACCTATGGAATTCTCTACCACAGAAAGTTGTTGAGGCCAGTTTGTTGGATATATTCAAGAGGGAGTTAGATGTGGCCCTTACAGCTAAGGGGATCAGGGGGTATGGAGAGAAAGCAGGAGTGGGGTACTGAAGTTGCAAAAATGATCAGCCATGATCATATTGAATGGCGGTGCAGGCTCGAAGGACCAAATGGCCTGCTCCTGCATCTATTTTCTATGTTTCTATGTTTCTATATTTCTACCCACTGGGGGCCAGCTAGTGGTAGGCCGCGGTGAACATTGTCGTGGACACAGCAAGGGAGCAATAGGTCATTTCCCACCAATGCAGGCGCTACCGGCCCATTTCTCATGGGCAGAGGGGCTGAAAATTCAGTCCTGTGTACCTACCTTCCCCCCACCTGCCCACCTCCTGGGAATGGCAAAAATACAATGTCCATTCAGGAATACTATGTCCAAAAATTCCTCTCCAACCCCCGCAAGGCAATCAGACATGTCTCAGGATGCCCCAAACTAGTTAGTTATTTCGCAGAATAAGCTGTATGACATTCCTCCTGCCATGATTATATTGCTTTTTGAAATAGCATCCAACGTCTTCTTGAGGGGCTGTAAAGACTCCGTCCTCACTTCTACTCAGTCCAGGAGCAGCCTAGTTTGAGAACTCTGCTTCTGTCTCAATATTTTGGCCACTGTGCTAATTCTGTGCTGTAATAATGGCACAGCTACTAGACTATGATATTTTACAATGTGGCACTTACATTTGTGTCTCAGGTTTTATTGAAATTAGAGCAAAAGTTACATTTTAAAGCACTAGATGAGGATTGTGATTTAACCTTGCCTTCTGTTAATAAAAAAAACAATCCAAATTTGTACTTTTGTTTTCTGAAATAAACTGACATCTTTCTATTTGGATACAATATACTCAATACAATAAAAGGTTCCACTCAAGGCTTAGTTGACAAATGATAATGACCAGCATTGAATTGTTACTGTAAGACCCGATGATTTGAAAGCGATTTTATCTGTGTAAAGTGTTAGTTTGTTAATCTGCTCAGAGTTCCTCAGTATTTGGTCACCTGCTTTGTATTTATAGTTTATCCTCTTCTGCCCCATGAACACAAGTCATCGCTCCAATCAGTTTGGTCTTGGATAGAATGCAATGTGTTTGCTTGCTTGTCTCGCCACCACCCCCCTCCCCCACCCCCCGTACCCCCCCATCCACCACCGCCCCCCAGCCCCATCGTCTTCATTTATCCCTTTTATCATGGCATGCTTCATTTAAGTTTGGCAGATTTACTCTGAAAATCTGGCTTAATGCAGGCCTGTGTTCTAGCTGGTGATAAACAGGAATATTAGGGAATTAGTTGCTGGCGTGTTGACAAAAGGTAAATCTATCAAAGTGGAGCTGGGTAATTTGGTTCCCTTTGTCGACTTTGTGTCAGTGTGCGGGAGGATTAAGCAATTAAATAAAATTGCTTGGAGACTTCTGTTCTCTCCATTCAGATCCTGCTGGCTTGGTAGAACTTTAATAGCTTCCTGTGCAGGTAAAGATCAAATTACCCAATAGCTTGTTCTTGTCTGTGCTTAAATTTAGGGTTTTATAATTTAAAATGACATAAATCAGGAGCTACTTTTCCAAACAAAGATCTTTATCCCTCATTAAAACATACAGTGCGTGCTGTGGTGACTGCAAAACACTTTGACAATGCTGTCACTGCACTATCTCAGGCCAGAAAGTATCAAGAGATCATAATAGAGATACTGGTCTCAAACATCCACCATGAATCTGGAGCACCCCTGCCATAAGTCAGGTGGGAATACGACAAAAGTGCTCTGAGGGTTAAATTGTGAGGACAGGTTGCATAAACTTGGCTTGTATTCCCTCGAGTATAAGAGATTGAGGTGGTGATCTGATCGAGGTGTTTAAAATGTTAAAAGGATTTGATAGGGTGGATACGGAGAAACTATTTCCTCTGATGAGGGAATCAAGATTAACGGGGCATAAATCTTTAAATTAGAGCTCGGTCATTCAGCAGTAAAATCAGGAAGCACTTTTTCCACACTAAGGGTAATAGAAATTCAGAATTCTTTCCCACAAGGCTGTGGATATTGGGTTAATTGGAACTTTCAAGACTGAGATAAATAGATTTTTGTTAAGGGCATCAGGGGATATAAAGGCAGAAAAATTGAGTTCAGATGAAGATTAGATATAATCTAATTAAATAGCAGAGCAGGCCCAAGGGGCTGAATAGCCTGCTCCTGTTCCTAATGTTCTTATGTTCCTATAAATCAGGCCGGAAGCTGGATAAGTCGGGTCCCAACCTCTGTACCAGGTTTCCATGGGCCCTTGTTTGGGGGAAACAGTCGTCTATCCCTGCCCACCCCCCCACAAGCATGTACTTCTACGCTAGAGGGAGCATAGCCAGGGTTAAATCCAGGTGGAGGTGCTGAGTCAGCACCATCATTCTCCCCACCATCATTCTCCGCTGCAATCTCACCTGATTTTGAGTGGGATAGAATGGAGAGTATCATAGTCCAAACTCATTAATAAACATTTTGAGAGTGTCCGGCATATTTCAGATACAACACTTCAAAATGTTTAAAGTATTTAATAAAAGAGAAAGGCAGTCATTTCATTTTAATCTGCTGCCAGAACTTTACAAGGGGCTTTGCATCTGTAAACTTCCCTCATCAAACAACAGTGAAATGCGGATTGACCCAACAGCCTGTTCAAACACAGCTCCACCCATAGCAGCAGAATAAAACATGATATGGTATAATGCTCCTGTCAGTATAAAACCTTGCATTCTCTGATTTACCATGAGTAATGCCATGTGAAATCAGCTGTAATTTTTAAAACAAATTCTGCGAACAATATTTTGTCACAACAATTTACCAAACCCAAAGGCTTTCTATAATCTTAATTAGAATTGAATTTGGTCGCAAGGGTCAGGAAAAAATGGTAATGACCATGTTCTCCAGGTATTTGCCCCTTTTGTATATAGGGAAGGGTGGGGAGTGGGCAGCAAAATCTTCACTTTACTGTTTCTTTCCCTTTCCCGCTCTTGGCCTCAAGTGAATAAGATCACAGCACTAATACAAAATCAAAATACTGCGGATGCTAGAATCTGAAATAAAAACAGAAAATGCTGGAAATCTCAGCAAGTCAGGCTGCATCTGTGGAGAGAAACAGAGTTAACTTTTCAGGTCTGTGACCGTTTTTCAGAACTGACGAAAGTTCGAAATAAACAGATTCTCAAGGAGCACTGCAAGGGGGAGGGGAGGAAACAACAAAAGGGAAGATCTGTGATCGGGTGGAAGACAGGAGAGATTTGAGAGACAAAAGGGATGATCGGCCAACTTGAGATGGTAATGGCAGAAGTTAGAAAAAGATGTCTAGATAGGGTGTGAATGTCAGAATAATTACTAGCTGCCATGGGAAACAGAGAGAGAAAAAAAATACATAAGATCAGGAGGTGGGGGTGTTTAAAAAAAAAGAAGGAAAGGTAGCAAAATATGGCCAGAGGTTATGGTCTGCAATTGTTGAACTCGATGTTGAGTCCAGAAGGCTGTAAAGTGCCTAAACAAAAGATGAGGTGCTGTTCCTCGAGCTTGCGTTGAGCTGCATGGAACAGTGCAGGAGTCCAAGGACTTGGGGGGGGGGGGGGGGGTGGGCCGGGGGGGCGGTGGGGGTGGGGGTGGGGGAGGAGATCGCAGCACTGCTCTGTGACTGGCCACAAGGAAACACTTGAGAGCAATCTAACATAACCCTCTACACAAAGGCCGCGATATTTACTGGGAGGCTGGGAGGGAACTGGTGCACTGTTTTGCGATGAGGAAACCTGGAAGAACAGGTTTCCTTCAACATCAGTCTTCATTTCCCAGCTGCAGCCAGCCAGATCAAGAGGCAAGTAGGCCTTCAGCACCAGGCCACAGCCGGGGGGCGAGGGAAGGAGGGATCAGAAAGGCCGGAGGGGAGATATATCACAGGCCAGTGTCGGGGAAATCGGAGGCTAGAGGATAAGATTGGAAGGGCAGAGGGAGGGAAAGGGGAGATCAGAGGCCAGAGTCAGCGAATTTGGAGACTGGGTTGTGGGTAGCAGTGGGGGTGAAAGAGATCGGGGGCTGGTGTCAGGGAATATGGAGGCCGGGTGAAGGTGGGGGGGAGATTAGAGGCTGGTTTCGGGGAGAAAGGAGGCCGGACATAATGGCGAGATCAGGTTGTGGGTGGGGGGAGCGGGGGGAATCGGGGGACAGGGTCGGCAAATTTGGAGACTGAGTTGTGGGTGGGGTGGAGCTGGGTGGGGGAAATGGGGAGCTAATGTCGGGGAGTATGGAGGACGGGTGGGGGTAGGGGAAGATTCGAGGCTGGTTTTGGGGAGATCGCAGGCTTGTGTCGGGGAGATTGTGGTTCGGCAGGACAACGTGGCGCTGGAGGGAGATTGGATCATGGGGCGCTGGGCAACAGGTTTGCTTGGTGACCAGGGAGAAGCCATCCTGCTCCTCTTGACCCACGAGCAGTGCCGAAAAGGCTTCCATGCAACAGTCCTCACCTCCCATTCGCTGCTGAGTTTCCCGAGGCCTGGCATACCCGGCCGGTCAGGGTTAAATTTAAAATGGAGGTACCATCTGAGGTACACAGCCTCATTAAAATATTTAACTGAGTGACCCACCTCCTGGGTGTGGGTTGGTTGCCTGTCTCCCATCCCGCTTCCATTAAAATTGGAACTGAGCGGGTTGGGTTCGGGTTTGAGATATTTACATTTTAGCGTCCCACCCGACCCAAATCCGCTCATTTTGGGGAGTTAAAATTCCCCCCAAAGTGTCACTGAACATGAGATCGACTGGGCCACAGCACCACTTATCCATTGCTTCCTCATAGCTAATTGAATGTTCAGATAGAAAGAAGAAAGAACTTGTATTTATATAGCACCTTTCATGACCTCAAGATGTCCCAAAGAATTTTACAGCCAATGAAGTACTTTTGATGTATAGTCACTGTTGTAATATAGAAAAACACAGCAGTTAATTTGCACAACCAGGCCCCACAAACATGACTGCGATAAATGACCAGATGTGGTATTGGTTGAGGGATAAATGTTGGCCAGGATCTGGGAGAAATACCCTGCGCTTCTTCAAATAAACTCTGGGATCATTTATATCCATATGAAAGGCAAACAGGGCCTCCATTTAACATTCATCTGAAAAACATTGCTTCTTATGGTGCAGTCCTCCTTCAGTAGTGTATTGAAATGTTAGCCTTGATTATGTGCTCAAGTCTCTGGAATGGGGCTTGAGTCCACAACCTCTGACTCAGAGGTGAGACTGGTACCTCCGAGCCAAGTCAGATAGATATGTTACAGCTGTAACACTCTCAGGGACTGAAAGGCATTAAACGTAGTTCAAGCTTCATTATCATGGGTGAGAACATAATCTGGATCCCTGAAGAGTGTTGTACCTTCCCAGTCATCTGGCAAATCCCCAAAGGTGCACTCATGGAGTGAATTCAATCCATGTGTATGAAGGAATCAGCTGGCTTGATCCAAATGCTGCTAATGTTGTCCTCCTGATTCGGCAATTGTGACTTTTTTTTACATTTTTTGGAAGCATGCTGAAGGTGCTCAAGAGCTTCATTATACAAATGTAATTCATTCTCAGAATGTGGATGTCACTGGCAAGGCTGGCATTTTGCATAAGAACATAACAATATAAAACATAAGAATTAGAAGCAGAAGTATGCCATTCAGCCCCTCGGGCCTGCTCCACCATTCAATGAGATCATGGCTGATCTTCTACCTCAACTCCACTTTCCTACACTATCCCCATATCCCGATTCCCTTAATATCCAAAAATCTATCAATCTCTGTCTTGAATATACACAAAGACTGAGTCTCCAAATCCCTCTGGGGTAAAAAAAATTCCAGAGATTCACCACCCTCTTAGTGAAGATGTTTCTCCCCATCTCAGTCCTAAATGGCCGATCCCTTATTCTGAGACTGTGACCCTTGGTTCTTGACTCCTCAGCCAGAGGAAACATCTTCCCTGCATCTACCCTGTGAAGCCCTGTAAGAATTTTGCATGTTTCAATGAGATCACCTTTCATTCTTCTAAACGCTAGAGACTATAAGCCTAGTCTACTCAATCTTTCCCTGATAGGAAAATCCCCCCATCCCAGGAATCATTCTGGCGAACCTTTGTTGCACTCCCTCATGGCAAGTAGATCCTTCCTTAGATGAGGAGACCAAAACTGTACACAATACTCCAGGTGTGGTCTCACCAGGGCCCTATATAATTACAATAAGACGTCTCTACTCTTATACTCAAATCCTCTTGTAATACTGTGGACTCCTGTGTTACTGCAGCTAATGCTGTTTAATAAAGAGCAGGTCACCAACAGGTCAGGTGATTCTCCAGAACTTGCAGCCATCTTACAGGTTGTGTGTTAGTGTGCTCTGAAGATATGACATTTGGCGGCGAGAATGGGAGGTAATTGGATAATACAAAGCTGAAATTTTTGTTGGTGAAGGATTCAGCCAGCCAACAGAGAGACTTTGAGAGCTTCCCTGTTTTTTGAAACAGCTACAAATCTGAGGTAAATTACGAGCACACTTGGTTAAACTGCCAGAGTCAAAATGGTTGCCCCTATGGGAGTTATAGGGCATTTGGGGGAATTTCAACATGACCGTGGAAGTTTCAGAGCGTATGTGAATCGGCTAGAATTGTTTTTTACTGCAAATAATATAATCGAAATTCCTAGTAATGAAGGCAACAACCGGGTGGTGTTAGAATGAAAAAGAGCTATATTCTTAACTGAGGCCAGGCCCAAGTTGTATGAAATGCTGATAAATTTGCTTGTGTCTCACAAGCCAAAGGATACAACGCTGAAACAGATTCTAAGTAGGCTAGAACAACATTACAGCCCCATTCCATTAGAAATTGCTGAAAGTTATCGTTTCGGAATACGAAATCAGAAGGCCGAAGAAAATATCAGTGAGTACATTGTAGCATTAAAAAAGTTATTTATTCACTGTAATTTCGGAGACTTTCAGAACTGAGCATTGAGAGACCGCCTTGTTTGTGGAATGAAAAATGATGCGATCAGAAGAAAGTTATTAACAACGCCTAACTTGACTTTTGATTTAGCTTGTCAGACAGCTAGGTCAATGAGCATGGCCGACCAATATTCCCAAGAATTTAATACTAATTTCAGTTATCAGACAACCGAGGTGAATTTCCTGCAGGTTCAACATAAAAGGCAATCAGGCCCCAAAGTTTCAGAAACTGAAAATGGGAACAGAGCATTCGGTGCCTGGGACAACACATTGCTCAAAGTTGTCCATATGTGAAGGCAGAATGTTTCGTCTGCAGGAAAACTGGGCATCTTGTGAAGGCATGCCGACTGAAGGGCAAACCAGCTTTCAAAGCTATGAGTAGAAATTCCCAGAGACTACATAGCATGAAAGAACAACAGTAGGACGAGGAGATGTTAGAGTTAAACATTATCAGGAGAATGAGGTTAATGGACGGCGATTCGAAAAGTATCATAATCCACATAGATGTTGCAGGATTCAAGATACCCATGGAAATCGACACTGGTGCATCCGTGAGTGTAGTACCGGAGTCGCTATACCTCGACAAATTGCGGGATTTCTCATTGAAGAAAGCCAAGATAGAGCTGCGAGGCTACTCGGGAGAGAACATTCCGGTGGTTGGTCGTATCACCGTACCAATGAAATACAAGGATCAAGTTCAGAGTTTGCCTCTAATAGTAGTGGCAGGAGACAAGTCTGCCTTACTAGGAAGAAATTGATTGGGATCACTGAAGCTGGATTGGAGTGAGATTTTTCGTGTCAAAACCAGGTTTGGATCAAAGGATGATGTCATCAAGAATTATCCGAAGGTGTTCTGTGAAACGGGCAGTCCGATCCAAGGCTTCAAGGCAAGTGTCAGGGTACAGAAGGACGCTTGATCAGTTTACTGCAAGCCATGTTCCGTACCATATGCACTGAAGGAGAAAATTAAGCAGGAACTCAAAAGACTAGAGACTAAGAACATTAGTTCTAAGATAGATTGATGTAATTGGGCTACACCCATTGTTGTTGTACCTAAGTCCGATGGGAAGGTAAGATTGTATGGCGATTATAAAGTAACCGTAAACAAGGTTCCAGAGAGTAATGTCCCCAATACATTGCCAAATATCGAAGATTTGTTCACAACACTGACAGGTAGTCAGATTTTCTCAAAGTTGGATCTTACAAATGCCTACTTCCAACTTGAACTAGATGAGGAGTCCAAGTCATGCTTGACTATAAATACCCATCTAGGCCGATATCAATTTAATAGGCTACCATTTGGAGTGCCTTCTGCCCCTGCCATATTCCAAGGGGTAATGAACCAGATTTTGCAAGGTATTAAAGGGGTAATATGTTATTTAGATGACATACTAGTTTCAGCACCAAATAGGCAAATTCATAATAACATATTGAATGAAGTCCTCAAACGGCTACAGAAGCACAGAGTACGATGTCTGTTCGCAAGTGTGAGTTATTTCAAACCTCAGTGGAATACTTAGGGTACAGAGTAGACAAAGATGGTTTATATCCAACCAAGAAAAAACTGGATGCAATCAGAAATGCACCCACTCCCAAGAATGTTACTGAACTCCGATCATTTTTGAGTCTTTTGAACTATTATGGGAAGTTCCTACCAAATTTGGCTAGAGTATTACATCCACTGAATGAATTATTGAAAAAACAGGTCCATTGGAAGTGGTCAAAAGAATGTGATACAGCATCCAAGGAGTGTAAGGTAAAAGCAACTTGGTAGAGAGCACCATGTTAGTTCACTATGACATATCTCAAGAGATCAAGCTAGCATGTGATGCCTCTCCGTATGGAGTGGGGGCAATAATCTCTCATGTATTAAGTGGGGGGGAGTGGGGAGGAGAGACCAATTGCTTTTGCTTCACGCACTCTCAGTGCCAGTGAGCATAATTATGCGCAAATCAAAAGGGAAGCTTTGGCATTAATTTTTGGGGTCAAGAAGTTCCACAAATACTTGTATGGTCGTACGTTTATTCTCGTTATGGACCACAAGCCCCTGACAGCAATTCTCCATCCAAAGTCCCCAGTTCCAACATTAGCTGCAACCCAAACGCAGAGATGGGCTTTGATTTTGTCAGCATATTCATATGATATTGAATACAGACCATCAGCTGATCACAGAAAAGGTGATGCTATGTCTAGATTGCCTTCCCCATCACAAGTTACACCCGATAGGGAAGAGGTGTTCTATTTTTCATACATTGATGAACTGCCAGTCACAGCTGAAGAGCAACCAAACGTGACCCAGTTATGTCAAAGGTGTATGATTATATTGCAAACGGATGGCCAAGCCAGGTAACAGACAAAGATATTCATTTATTCTTCAATCGTAGGAATGAATTATCAGTCGATAAAGATTGTATCATGTGGGGTGCAAGAGTGATTATACCAAATAAATTCAGGTCCAAATTATTAGGAGACCTCCATGACCAACACCTGGGAATGTGTTTGACCAAGAGTTTTGCACGCAGTTACTTATGGTGGTCAGGTCTTGATAAAGCTTTAGAGCTCAAATTTCCCCAACCCCTTTTTCTGACACCCTCACCCGAGGTGCGTCGCTTTTATCCGCCTCCAAGCACGCTGAAAATCTTCCTCCTGATTCTAGCCACTCCCAGCCTCTCCTCGGTGGTGGCGTAGCATGGCCCAGTGGATTGGGGGCGGAGCCAGGTCCCGGCACTGAAAACAGTGCCGGGAGCTCTGCACATGCACGCTAGAGTCTGCTCGCATGTGCAGTAGCTCCTGGAAGGCTGAATCTGTGAGTACACACTGCAGGCTGTGTGAGAGGGACCCGAAACACGCCGTCCCTAACACTGGCCAAATGGGCTCTCTCATCGGTGGCCCACTGCGTTCCCTAAGGTAGGACTTCTATTTTTTATTTGTTATTTACTGTTTCATTGATTGCTTATCACTTTGGTTTTGGTGCTTTAGGTGCAGGGTTCCTTCTATTTTTTTTATTTGTTATTTATTGATTGATTGATTACTTATTACTTTGGTCTTGGTGCTTTAGGTGCAGGGTTCCCTCTATTTTTTATTTGTTAATTAATTGCTTATTATGTTTTGTGCTTGGTGAAAATGTACTGCTTTGTTTAGTGCTTGGTGCTTTAAATATAATTCTTCTTCTTTAATGTTGTGAAGGTGTTTAGTGCTTTGCAAGGTCCCCTTCCCACACCTATCTCTGGCTGCCTGCGCTGATTTCTTAAGTCACCGCAAGGTTTTTCTGAAAGTACAAGAGCGCCCACTTACGTTGTCTTAAGTTAGTTTGGAGGAACTTTTAGCTGGCTAAACTTGCTTAAATGGCCAAAACAGGTGTAAGTGGCTGGTAACGCCCCTTTTTGAAAAAAAAACAAAAGTAAAAAAAAAACTAACTAACTCACTTACACTGGCGCAAATTAAATGGCCAGAATTGCAACTAAAAAGATACTCCAGAAAAATCAAGTTGCTCCAAAAAAAACGGAGCAACTCCTAGTGAAATTTGGGCCACAGAGTACATCATAAATCAGTGTCCAACATGTCAATCGGTAAGCAAGCAACGGCCATCAGTACCATTACAGCCATGGAAATGGCCTCCCACTGGCAAAGGCTACATATTGATTTTGCTGAGCTAGCAGAACAACAGTTGTTCATTGTGATTCATAGCCATTCGAAGTGGGTCGAGGTGTTTCCAATGTGGAAAATAACAAGTAAAACATTAGACATTCTGCGAAGATTATTTTCTTCATTTGGACTCGCAGAAGAAATTGTTTCGGATAATAGACCACAATTTCTTTCAGAAGAATTTGCACAGTTCACGAGCAAAAATGGTGTGAAACATTACTAAGGTTCCATTGTACGACCCTACTTCGAATGGTGCAGCAGAGCGCATTGTACAAATTGTAAAACAATCCCTCATCAAACAAATGTTGGATCCAAATCCAAAAAAATGACAGTTGTCATTGGACCACAAATTGGCTAATTTTCTAATAACGTATCGTAATACTCGGCATACAACTATTGGTAGAACACCAGCAGAGTTGTTTCTCAAACGACAGCCATGAACTAGATTCTCGTTGTTAAAACCAAACTTGGCACACTTCGTAAAAGAGACACAATTAAGACAGAAAGAGAATCATGATAGAGGTCGTGTAAAAGAGAGAAGTGTGAAATGAAATCAGAGGTGAGAGCGAAGAACCATCACCATAAATGAGTAAAGTGGTTGCCAGGAAGAGTGGTGAAGATATGTGGTTCTCGCACCTATTTGGTCAAGATGTTTGAAAATAGACAGGTTAGGTTTGTTCACGTTGATAATATTTTACCCACAGATACGGAAGTAGTTGAGAGTGGGAGTGATACAATTATTTCTGACTCATTAGATAGTTTTGATACACCAGTAGCATATTCTACATCCAATGTACTGGAAACAAATCCAAGAGAAAGTCAGAATTTAAGTCTCAGTCCGAGTCAGGAAAACAAACAGTCTGAAGTTAGAGAGAGTTCAAATGGAAATCAAGGGCATCCCTTGGAGGAAAACTTCCCTCAGGATCAGCCTCAAGTGAGTTTAAATTCAACACCATGTTTGGAAGGTTCTGTTCAAGAGCGAAGGTATCCTCTTCAAAACAGAAAACAGTGGTTAAGTTTGATTTGTAAACATGGCAAAATAAGTCCATATCCTTTGTTATGTATAACCATGCAAATTATGTATAATGATTGTTTGTTACAATAACTTCTTCATTAAGGAGGGAGAAGTGTAATGTCTGTAGCTCCACACTGTGGATGCCTGTGTTACTGCAGCTAGTGTTGTTTAATAAAGAGTGGGTCACCTGACTAACAGGTCAGGTGATTGCGGAACTTGCAGCCATCTTACAGGTTGTGTGTTAGTGTGCTCTGAAGATATGACACTTAGGTAAGGAGACCAAAACTGTACGCAATACTCCAGGTGCGGTCTCACCAGGGCCCTATATAATTACAATAAGATGTCTTTACTCTTATACTCAAATCCTCTTGTAATAAAGGCCAACATACCATTTGCTTTCTTAATTTCTTGCTGTACCTGCAAGTTATCTTTCAGTGATTCGTATACAAGGACAACCAGGTCCCTCTGAACACCAACATTTCCCAATCTCTCACCATTTAAAAAATACTCTGTTTTTTTTTGTTCCTACTAAAGTGGATAACTTCACATTTCTCCATATTACATTCCATTTGCCGTGTTCTTGCCCATTCACTTAGCCTGTCTATATCTCCTTGAAGTCTCTTTGCATCCTCCTCACAACTTACATTACAACCGAGCTTTGTATCATTAGCAAACTTGAATATATTACTATTGGTCCCCTCATCCAAATCATTGATATAGATTGTGAATAGCTAGGGCCCAAGCAATGATCCTTATAGTACCCCACTAGTTAGAGCCTGCCAACCCGAAAATGACCCGTTTATTTCTACTCTCTTTTTTTCTGTCCGTTAACTAATCTTCAATCCATGCTAGAATATTACCCCCAATCCCATGAGCCCTAAGTTTGTTCAATAACCTCTTGTGTTGCACCTTATCGAATACCTTCTGAAAATCCAAATACACCACATCCACTGATCTCCCCTTATCTATTCTGCTAGTTACAACGTCAAAAAACATTAACAGATTATACTTTCATAAATCCGTATTGACTCTGCCCAATCCTAATATTATTTTCTAAGTGCCCTGTTACCACATTCTTAATAATAAATTCTAGCGTTTTCCCCACTACTGATGTCAAGCTAACTAGTCTGTCGTTCCACGTTTTCTCTCCCCCTCCTTTCTTAAATAGCGGGGTTACATTAGCTACCTTCCAATCTGTGGGAACCGTTCTAGAAACTATGGAATTTTGGAAGATGACAACCAATGCATCCAGTATTCCTATAAACACCTCTTTCAAAATCCTAGGATGTAGGCCATCAGGTCCAGGGGATTTATCAGCTTTCAGTTCCATTAATTTCTCCAGTACTATTTTTTAACTAATACTAATTTCTTTTAGTTCCTAATTCTTGCAAGACCCTTGATACTTGACTATTTCCAGGAGGTTTTTTGTGGCTTCTTCTGTGAAGACAGACACAAAGAATTTGTTTAAGTTCTCTGCCATTTCCTTATTCCACATTATAAATTCTCCTGCCTTCTATAGGGGACCCACATTTACTTTTGCTAATCTTTTCCTTTTTCCATACCTATAGAAGCTTTTACAATCTATTTTACAGTTTATTGATCATCAATGATTGACACACCTATCTCCCTGGCCGCAGATCGGTCTCATCAATTTCTCCTTCAATCTTCTCCTTCATGATCAATACCTTGTGAGTAATTTTGATTTTGGGCAATAATATAAAATGGGGGATATTGGATCAGCCTCCCAGTATACATCTCTCCCAAAATTCAGGAGAGATGTATAAGAACATAAGAATTAGGAGCAGGAGTAGGCCATACGGCCCCTCGATCCTACTCCACCGTTCAATAATATCATGGCTGATCATCGACCTCAACTTCACTTTCTCGCCAGATCTCCATATCCCTTGATTCCCTAGAGTGCAAAAATCTAACGATCTCAGCCTTGAATATACACAAAGACTCAGCATCCACAGTCCTCTGAGGCAGAGAGTTCCAAAGATTCACGACCCTCTGAGTGAAGGAATTCCTCCTCTTCTCAGTCTTAAATGGCCTATCCCTTATCCTGAGATACCGCCCCCCCCACCCCCCTAATTCTAGACACTCCAGCCAGTGGAACAATCTCTCAGCATCTACCCTGTCAACCCCCTTCAGAATTTTGCATGTTTCAATGAGATCACCTCTCATTCTTCTAAACTCCAGAGAGTATAGGCCCATTCTACACAATCTCTCATCATAGAACAGCCCTCTCATCCCAGGAATCAATCGAGTGAACCTTTTTTGCACCGCCTCGAAGTCATGTATATCCTTCCTTAGATAAGGAGATAAAAACTGTGCAAAGTGCTCCAGGTGTGGTCTCATCAAGACCTTGTACAATTGTAGCAAGACTTATTAACAATAATAATAATAATAACTTTTATTTATACAGCGTCTTTAACATAGTAAAACGTCCCAAGGTGCTTCACAACAGTGTTACAGACAAAGAGATAAATTAATACCGAGCCACAGAAGAAATTAAGGCAGATGATCAAAAGCTCGTTTAAAGAGGTAGGTTTTAACGAGTGTCTTAAAGGAGGAAAGAGAGGTAGAGAGGCGGAGATGTTTAGCGAGGGAGTTCCAGAGCTTAGGGCCCAGGCAGCTGAAGGCACCTCCACCGATGGTTGAGCAGTTATAATGAGGGATGTTCAAGAGGCCAGAATTTGAGGAGCGCAGACATCTTGTGGGATTGTGAGGCTGAAAAAGATTACAGAGATAGGGAGGGGCAAGTCCATGGAGTGATTTGTAAACGAGGATGAGAGTTTTGAAATCGAGGCATTGTTTAACTGGGAGCCAATGGAGGTCAGAAAGCACAGAGGTGATGGGTGAACTTGACTTGGTGCGGGTTAGTACACGGGCTGCTGAGTTTTGGATGACTTCAAGTTTACGTAGTGTGGAATGTGGAAGGCCGGCCAGGAGTGAGTTGGAGTTGTCAAGTCTAGAAGGAACAAAGGCAGGAATGAGCGTTTCAGCGGCATAAGAGCTGAGGCAGGGGCAGAGGTGGGCAATGTTATGGTGGTGAAAAAAAGCGGTTTTAGTTATGCCGCGGATATGTGGCTGGAAACTTATTTCAGGGTCAAATATGACACCAAGGTTGCGAACAGTCTTGTTCTCTCTCAGATTGATGCTAGGAGGAGAGATGGAGTCAGTGGTTAGGGAACGCAGTTTGTGGTGAGGACCAAAGGTAATGGCTTTGGTTTTCCCAATATTTAAAATTTCTGATGATCCAGTACTGGATGTTGGACAAGCAATCTGACAATTTAGATACCAAGCAGGGGTCGACAGAAGTGGTGGAGAGGTAGCACTGGGTGTCGTCTGTGTATATGTGAAAACTGACTCCGCTTTTCGGATGATATTGCCAAGGAGCAGCATATAGATGAGGAATAAGAAAGGACCAAGGTCAGATCCTTGGGGGACACCAGAGGTAATAATGTGGGAGTGCGAAGAGAAGCCATTATTTGAGATTTTCTGGCTACAATTAGATAGATAAGAATGGAACAAGGCGAGTGCAGTCCCACCCAGCTGGACGTTGGTGGAGAGGTGTTGGACGAGGATGGAGTGGTCAACTGTGACAAAGGCTGCAGACAGGTCCAGAAGGACGAGGAGGGATAGTTTACCTTTGTCACAGTTACAAAAGAAGACATTTGTGACTTTGATGAGAGCAGTTTCGGTACTGTGGCAGGGGCGAAAGCCAGATTGAAGGGATTCAAACATTGAATTCATGGAACGATGGTCACGGATTTGGGAGGCCACAACAAGTTCAAGTACTTTGGACAGGAAAGGAAGATCGGAGATGGGGCGATAGCTAGCAAGTAAAGTGGGGCCAAGGGTTGATTTTTTGAGGAGAGGGGTGATTACAGCAGATTTGAAGGCGAGGGGAACAGTACCTGAGGACAGAGAACCGTTAACAATGTCAGCTAACATCTGAGCCAGAAAAGGAAGTTGGATGGTCAGCAGCTAAGTGGGAATAGGATCAAGAGAGCAGGAAGTGGGTCTCATGGATAAGATGAGTTTGGAGAGATTAAAAGGGGAGATCAAAGAGAAACGAGAAAAAGATATGAGTTTAGGGCGAGAGCAGATGGGAGCATCAGATGAAGTTTGGCCCTATGGGCTAGGTGAAGGAAGAGAATTTGCAGAGGCAGCTGATTGGATGGTCTCAATCTCTGATACAAAGAAGCCCATGAGCTCCTCACACTTGTTGTTGGAAGTGAGTGTGGTGGACACAGGGGTGAGGGGTTTAAGGAGATGGTTAGCAGTAGAAAATAGTAGCCTGGGGTTATTTTTGCAATCCAGGATGATCCTGGAATAGTGAGCAGTTTTGGTAGACAAGAGTAAGAACCGATAGTATTTTATGTGTTCAAGCCAGATCTGTCGGTGAATGACGAAACCAATTGTCCACCACATCCATTCAAGTCTATGCCCTTTTGACTTGAGGGAGCGAAGATGAGGGCTGTACCAGGGAGAATGGTAGGGGTGGCAGAGAGTAATCATTTTAATAGGGACTAGGCCATCAAAGGTGGTAGTGAGGGTGTGATTGAGCAGATTGGTGGCTGAAGAAATGTACTTGTTAAAAGAGGGCCAAGGGTTGGAGAGTTTCGAGTTGATAAGTGCAGCTGTCATATAATTTGGAGAGAATTTTTTCCAGGGGCAGATGCAGAAGGAAGTAGGTTTGGATTGGGGAAGGGGAATGTGGGTGGAGAGCGATACAAGGAAATGGTCAGAGATGGCCTTATCTTTAATTGATACGGTTGCAATCGCAAGGCCACGAGTGATTGCAAGGTCAAGTGGGTGGCCATGAATATGGGTTGAGGACTTCCTTACTCTTATACTCCAAGCACCTTGCAAACATGTCCTTTGCCTTCCTTATTGCTTGCTGTACCCGCATGCTGGCTTTCTGTGTTTCTTGCACCCAAATCTCTGAACACCAACATTTAAAAGTTTCTGACCATTTAAAAAAGGTTCTGTTTTTCGATTCTTCCTACCAAAGTGAATAACCTCACATTTCCCTACATTGTATTCCATCTGCCACCTTACTTCCCACTCATTGGCCGGAATCTTCCTAGTCCTGCGATTGCGGATTTGGAGATCCTGATTGACCGCAGGGCGGAAGTTCGCTCTGAACCCACCTCCGTGTCTGTTTCTCAACTGTCAGGTCTGCGTGTGGATCGCAGACCCGACACCAAGTGATGGGCCAGTCAATTAAGTTGCTTAAGAGATCATTTAGGAGTATTTAAAAGAATTTTACTCAGGGTCTTACCATTTTACCTAGTTTTCAACGAGTTTGCCGTCCCTCGGGTTTTACGCAAGTAAAGTGTGTCAGATTCTCAGTGACTCTCCATTGCTTTGGCTGATTGACAGCTGCAGAAGTGGTATAAAAGTGACCACATCACAGCTGTTCACTTTCCAATGTCATAAGCTGAAGCCTTCAGGATTTGGAAGAAACTTTTGAGCTATATGCAGTTAGCAAGTGTTTGCAGTGAACTCCCTATTCACTGTCACCTCCTTGGAGCAACCTCTCTCACCATTGACAGATCGCTTCTGCTATCTCAACTTCAGCTGCAATCTATTCCAGCAGCATTGGTGCCCTTAAAAAAATCTCACCTTGGTTCTCAGAATCCCACCACGATCAGTCCCAACACCAACATCACCAGACACACCAGCATCAACAACAACAACACCTACCTTCTCCGGAATCACCTGATGCGGCACAGGACACAGGCCATCAGCACCCGACCACATTGCTGCCCGGGATGCCAGGAATGGCCTCACCATGGCCACATTTACTTCACTTGACACTATACACCCTGACTGCCACATGATGCACCATAAGCATCTCTTCAATGTCCAAGCCATTCATTTCACACTCATCACCATTGTGCAGGGTACCCGTATGTGTGACCATTCTCTACAACTCACTAAGCCACTTCCAAAGGTGCACACAAATCTGTCCAAGAACACAAAGTGTTCAAAATAAAGATTTAAATGTTTGACAACACATTAGCATAAACTCTACATGAACATTGGCTAAAACACCCAAGTGCCTACTATTGTGTGATGTTAGTTGCTATGATTGGACGAGGATGAGGGTGAGTGTGAGGGGTGGCTAGTGATATGGGGAAGTGATAATGTAGATAGAGAGAGAGAGAGAGAGAGAGGGATGGGTGGAGGTGCAAGGTCAGTCAGGAGTCGGGTAGGGAATGCAGAATGATGGGGATGTGATGAGTGGCACGGCTGAGGTTGAGTGTGGCTTTGCAGCAACATTTCGTGATCTACGGAGATCATAGAATTATAGAATCATAGAAATTTACAGCACAGAAGGAAGTCATTCCGGGCCATTTCGGCCCATCGTGTCCTTGCCGGCCGACCAAGAGCTATCCTGTCTCATCCCACTTTCCAGCTCTTGGTCCATGGCCCTGTAGGTTACGGCACTTTAAGTGCACAGCCAAGTATTTTTTAAATATGGTGAGGGTTTCTGTCTCTACCATCCTTTCAGGCAGTGAGTTCCAGACCCCCGCCACCTTCTAAGTGAAGAAATTTCCCCTCATATCTCCTCTAAACCTCCCCCCAATTACTTTAAATCTATGCCCCCTGATTGTTGACCCCTCTGCCAACGGAAACAGGTCCTTCCTATCCACTCTATCCAGGCCCTTCATAATTTTATACACCTCAATCAGATCTCCCCTCAGCCTCCTCTGTTCCAAAGAAAACAGACCCAGCCTCTCCAATCTTTCCTCATAGCTAAAGTTCTCCAGTCCAGACAACATTCTGGTAAATTTCCTCTGCACCCTTTGCAGTGTAATCACATCTTTCCTGCAATGTGGTAACCAGAACTGCACGCAGTACTCCAGCTGTGACCTAACCAGTGTTTTATACAGTTCAAGCATAACCTCCTTGCTCTTGTATTCCATGTCTCGACTAATAAAGGCAAGTATTCCATATGTCTTCTTAACCACCTGACCTGGCACCTTCAGGGATCTGTGGACTTGCACTCCAAGGTCCCTTTATTCCTCTGCACTTTTCAGTGTCGTATCATTTAATGTGTATTCCCTTGCCTTGTTAGATCTCCCCAAATGCATTACCACACACTTATCCAGATTGAATTCCATTTGTCACTGTTCTGCCCACCTGACCAGTACATTGATATCTTTCTGCAGTCCGCAGCTTTCTTCTTCATTATCAACCACACAGCCTATTTTAATGTCATCTGCAAACTTCTTAATTATACCCCCAACATTCAAGTCCAGGTCATTGATATTTACCACCAAAAGCAGGGGACCCAGCACTGTGCCCTGCGGAACCTCACTGGATACTACCTTCCAGTCACAAAGACCCATCAACTATTATCCTTTGCTTCCTGCCTCTGAGCCAATTTTGGATCCAACTTGCCACTTTGCCCTAGATCATTGAAAGGTTTGCGCCATTGCAGCAAGGTCCTTCTGACGACATCCCTGTTTGTGCCCTCCTGTGCAATGTGCAACCAGGTTGCATTGATGTCCTGGGGAGGTCTCTTCCGTCCATTGGAAGGGAAGAGAACCTCTCTGCATGCTGTGACTCCCTCCATAAGCATCTGGAGAGAGTCCTGGGGGAGCTTGGGTGCAGCCGTGCACCATTGTCAGTGTTTTCAGCACTCCAATGCTGTAGAACACTGACAAAAGAACTGTAAAAAAAAGGTTGGCCATGGACATTTTCAGGAAATCAGTTGATGATGCATCATCAGATGATGTCATCAGACCCACTTCCTGTTAATTGGCCAGGAACCTCACAGGATGGGCTTAACAAGCCCCATCAATGGAAGATTGCGTTGAGAGGCTGGGATGGATTCAGGAGCGCATTCCTCTCACGCCACCAATGCCAGTCGCAGTCAATGTGTTCTCCTCACTGCTTACTGCCCCACCTAGCTTTGTATCGTCAGCAAACTTGGGTACATTATACTCAGTCCTTTCATCTAGGCCATTAATATAGATTGTAAATAGCTGATCCAATACCACCCACTTTACACTGTTGTCCAAAGTCAAAATTAACCTTTTATGTTTTCTGGATTGTTCATTTTTTGCTCACCTGTATAAAACAGGCACTTTTTTTGCTTCCATTCTGACCTTAAAGTTGGCATTGACTGTTAGTTGGATTTTATTGCCTTGTCAAACTGCTTAACTGAAGAAACTTCTGAAGAAACACCAATAGGAAATACGATTAGGCTTACAGCTCAACACAAATCCCCCAAACAATTAGGAATATCAGGTAGTGTTCTGTTCTCCAGCCCTGAGAAGGTGTCACAAATTATCAGCATCTGCTGTGTCCTGCATACCTTCAGCCAGAGGACCAGGAAGATTAACCTTTAGCTTTGGCAGAGGAGGTGAATGGAGAAATGGGTGAGGCTGATATGCAGCTAGGTAGACTGGTGTGGCAAGCATTAATCAACAGGGCTTTCACTTAAATTATCTGACCTTGCTAAATCTGATGGTTAGGTCCCCACTCTTCCAATGTGGGAACGCGGGCAAGTATTATGACCTCTGGGCTATTTTCCCAGCGATCGAGCAATCAGCCTTTTTATAACATAAGAAAGCAAGGGCCAAGAACACTCCATGACCTCATAATGCATATTCGCTCAGGAGACTGTGTACAATCCAATCCATTGTGGGCTCTACAAAATTCATTCATATCCTGAGCGATAGCTCAGTGACAGTTCTTCCTGATCTTTAAAGTGTTTGAGCAAAATATTATTCTTACCGTACAGCTACAATAATCAACTCTGAACATCTTTCCGCAGATGCTAATTCCAGTATCCCAGTGCAATGGGATCAATGTGTTTTATACATAATTTAATCATCTCTCCCTTTACTTATCTGTACAATATTCACTCTGAAGAACCATCTTTGAAATGAGTCAATTGACATTGACATATAAATGTGGTAAATAACTCATAAAATATCATGAAGTGCCAAAGTATAACATTGAGGAAGCAAAAACCACTATCTGGAAAACAGGGTTAGCTGATAAGAGGGTAACCAGTAATGAAAGGGATCAATGTTATTGGTTTCATTTCAATATAGTACTTTAAAGCACTTCTCAAGTAATAATAAAGCAGATTTGAAACACTATCATAGGGAAGTAAAGTACAAAACCCCAAATGACCAAAACTGAATATTCATTTAATTACATTATCTCCTCATGCACAATCATATTGGTGTGATGTCTGTAAGTGCTGTAAGCTTGTAATGCTTGTAGCTCCACACTGTGGATGTGGACGTATTGTATACTGCAGCTGCAGAGTTATAATAAACGGACAGGCAGCTTCTGGTAGCTTCCGGACAGAGCAGCCTCCATGTTCGGAGCTGTGGGTGTGTGAAGATATCACAATTGGTAGTTAGCTAAACCGGGATATGACCTTTTCGCAGTGCCCTTAGGTGTTGCTATAATGGAAATAGCTTGTGGCTGTATTGAAGTGAATAACTATTAGGCAATGTTGGTGAATTACAGTTGACATTTCTGTATCACATAGAAGAGTTTCTGATGATGTTGACATTTCCAAGTGTACAATGTAACTTTCCTGCGTATTAACAGCTGTAGTGTGTCAACTGTGGCGCAGTGGGTAGCACCCTTGCCTATGTGTTAAAAGGTTGTGGGTTCAAGTTCCACTTAAGGGGCTTGAGCATTTTGGCTGACATTCAAGTGCAGTGCTGAGGGAGTGCTGCACTGTCAGAGGTGCCATCTTTTAGATGAGATATTAAACTGAGGCCCTGTCTTCCCTCTCAGATGGATGTAAAAGATCCCACTGCACTATTTCGAAGAAGAGCAGGGGAGTTATCCCTAGTGTTTTGGCCAATATTTATCCCTCAACAAAAACAGTTTATCTGGTCATTATCACGTTGTTGTTTGTGGGAGCTTACTGTGCAGAAATTAGCTGCCGCGTTTCCTACATTACAACATTGACTATACTTCAAAAGTACTTTGTTGGCTGTAAAGCGCTTTGGAATGCCCGGTGGTCCTGAAAGGTGCTATATAAATATAAGTATTTATTTCTTTTTGTGCATATCAGCCAGCAAATTCAGGGGATTCAGAGATATGGCGTGAGTTGTGAATCTCCAGAACTTGTGGTCGATTTATGCTGTTCCAATCTTTGCTGCGCCCTTAGCCTCCCTGTTATTTTTAAGAACTTGCTGGTTTTCACATTAATTGCCCATTAAACCCAGAGCAGAAAGTTAGGGCTGTAACTTCACAGTGTAATTACCCTATTAACATGATAATTTGTTACTGTGATGCCAATCGATCTTTCTGGCCCAGTAATTGAGTAATTAAACTGTGGAGTCTTATTCCTTCAATGGTAAATTGTTCAGAGATTTAAAAAATGTCAAATTAATTTTTTTAAATTAGTTTCTTTTTTCTCTCACTCTTAGTCCAATCTTTATTTCACTTTCTGTACCTGATTTAACTTTAATTCACCTTCCTTCTCCATTGTTCCTCTGCATCTTCCTTTACCCTTAAATCTCATTGGTTAAGGAGATGCACTGTTGTTTCCGCCATTCACTCAGGTCCCAGATGCCCCATTCCTTTACTATACCGTCAGCCGCTCGCACTGCCAGCAAGTAATGGTGCAAATTTTTTTTTGAGCTGAAGGGTTCATAAAGTAAGCTAACTAATATCGTAACTAACTGCAAAATGCCCCATCCAACAAAATCCAACCCATTGTGCAATTTGCACAACAAATCCTCCACAGTCATCATCATTATCATAGGCAGTCCCTCGAAATCGAGGAAGACTTGCTTCCACTCTAAAAGTGAGTTCTCAGGAGACTGTACAGTCCAATACAGGAATTACAGTCTCTGTCACAGGTGGGACAGACAGTGGGTGGGGAGTCCGGTTTGCCGCATGCTCCTTCCGATGTCTGTGCTTGTTTTCTGCATGTTCTCAGTGACGAGACTCAAGGTGCTCAGTACCCTCCCGGATGCTCTTCCTCCACTTAGAGCAGTCTTCGGCCAAGTATTCCCAGGTGCCGGTGGGGATGTTACACTTAATCAAGGAGGCTTTGAGGGTGTCCTTGAAACATTTCCTCTGCCCACCTGGGGCTCGCTTGCAAAGTAGGAGTTCCGAGTAGAGCGCTTACTTTGGAAGTCTCGTGTCGGGCATGTGGACGATGTGGCCCACCCAACGGACCTGGTCATTATCATGTTGCTGTTTGTTTGAGCTTGCTGTGCACAAATTGGCTGCCGCGATGCTGGGGATGTTGGCCTGATCGAGAGCACTGATGTTGGTGCGTCTATCCTCCCAGTGGATTTGCAGGATCTTGCATAGGCAGCATTGGTGGTACTTCTCCAGCGCTTTGAGATGTCTATTGTCTATGGTCCACAGTGCCAGAAGCAACCAAAACTGTCCATCAGCATGATTTTTAAACAAAGATACTGCTGATCTCAAACTAAGTAATAATTAGATGCTTTTGGAATAATTCTTTTATAAGGATTGATTGCACTATATTTACACTTCACATTACTTCTGGCATCCGAGCTGAAATCCAATTGTGACGAAAGTCTCTCTTTCTTTTTCCAAAGTTTCATCTATTCGTTTTCCAATTTTCTCACCTCTCCTCTCTAAGCAACATTGTCTCCCCTCACTGTGCTATGGTTCCAGGGGAGTGCTCACCCACCAGTCAGCATTATTCATGTAGGAGCTGTGACAATGACAGTCGGCAGGCTACCCAAATGTGGAGGAAATCACGGCTGAGGCTGGGTAGGGAATTGTTGCAAAGAGATTAGGGGCAGCATCTCTGGCTGATTTATTTCTCTCTCTAGCTCAGAGGAACTGCGGCCAGTTGTAACGGCTCCACCATTACCTAAACTAAGATTGACCAACAGAGCACAGCCACTGATTTAACCCAGAACCTTCCTTTTCTGTATGGCACAAAGTCGGAGACTTTACCCCCAAGTATTATTCTTGTTGGACAAACACATTTCTAAATGATGAAAAAAATATGACACAATACAAATCCCAGAAGGGTTCATGAAAATGTTCATGACACTATTTAATGTATTCCAGGATATAAACCTGCTATTGGAACAGTCTGGAAAATTCAGCCTATTCTCCGTAGCAAATCATCTTTTAAGATCTTTTAAGGCACATCGGTCATCATAATTTTTGTACTCTGCAGCAATGTCACCATATCAGACAGATAGTCTACTCAAATTCAAAACAACCAATAGGGTAGTAGATGGATTTTAAATGCTTAATTTACAATGTTGCAGCACTGATTTAATATTATGTATTTTTGAAATGTCCATTTTCTGCACATGGATTAATGGCAGCAACACTGTCACCAGCACTAACAAATTGTGAGGCGCATTTGCATCATCATAGATAATAAAATCTTTTGTTGTAAAGAAAAATTTCCTCCCAATCCTCTGCTCATTAATGTCACTCACAGAACTCAAAGAGGCATTGTATCACTACTCTAAAAATGTTAGTGGCTAAATTGTTTGAAATGACGATGTCTCCATTACAGTGTTCAAAGTCGACTGGTGCTTCCTTCTTTCGTATACACACATCAAAGGTAATTTCTGGAGACAAAGTGCCTTTAGAAAATATAAGTGGCAACTTCTTGTCTTGATTATTTTAGGCCTACCATTCAGGTTAAGACTTCTTTTGTTCGGACATGCGTGGCTATCTATGGCAGATTAGAGCACAGGGTCTCATGGAAAACCTCTGACTGCAAGGCCACAGGAAGGAAACACTGAAATGATTGTTCTAAACGCCCGCAACCATCATCAGTCAAACAGTCACAAATGTTACTCTGGAGAGGACCAGAATGGTCCAGTAAACAGCCCACTGCAAACACTGACCCATTTGCCCAAAGTTCTAAATATTTGTTTTCATTTTCGAATTGGTTCCAGTCATTACATCTAATAGGATACTGTCTCTGAGTGCATACAGTTCACGGTGAAGTATTTTGCTTTGGAAGAGTTTTGACACCCTAGATGGGTGCAGTATAAAGAATATCCCATACACATCAATGGACAATGGTAACTAAAGGCATCAATGATTTGGGGCTCTATTTTATACTTCCTAAAACAAATTATGTTACCACACTACTATAGCAAACAATTATCTTGCATGTTTTGTTTTGAATGTTAAGCATTTGTCATTTTCATACTTAACATAGGTGATAAATGGACAGTGTGGATGGCCTGTTCTCCACATTATTATTTATTTTAAAATGCACACTGTTCTTTCAGATTCAAAATTGCTTCAATGAATCCTGTCTTTTTTTAAGTTATTATTTATTTTTGGACACAGTCAAACTAAAATGTTTGATGGCATAACCCTGTGGCTACACGAAAACCATGATCTAATTTTTGCTCCACAAAAACAAAACACTGCGGATGCTGAAAATCCGAAAAAAAACCCCAGAAAATGCTGGAAATACTCAGCAGGCCAGGCAGCATCTGTTAACGTTTCAGGCCGATGATCCTTTGCCAGAACCTTCATCAACCTGAAATGTTATCTCAGTTTCTCTCTCCACAGATGCTGCCTGACCTGCTGAGTATTTCCAGCATTTTCTGGTTTTATATCTAATTTTTGCTGCCAGATTAATAATATTATATTGGAGACTCGTGTCCACCGGTTGCTGTTTCTTCGCCATTTTATGGCGCTAATGGGTGATGCAAATCACTCAAATTTCAAGGCCTAACTTTTTAAAATAGTTAGAGAGAGCAAATGAAAGATGGGGATCACACATGGGGAAAAGGCAAACCTGAAATAAAAATGGACAAACTTAAAAAAATAAATGAAAAATTTTTTTTGGAAAAGTTTCTTAAAATATTTTTATTTGTATTAAAATGTCCAAATTTCACACTGCACAAAATAAAAAATAGTTTTCCAAATCATTAACATTTGTTTAGCAGTAATAACGCTGTCAAAACCCCAGTTGCACCTCCTCCTCATCATCATCATAGGCAGTACCTCGAAATCGAAGAAGACTTACTTCCACTCTAAAAGTGAGTTCTTAGATGACTGTTCAGCCCAATATGGGAATTACAGTCCCTGTCACAGGTGGGGCCAACAGTGGTTGAAGGAAAGGGTGGGTGGGTAGTCTGGTTTTCTGCACGCTCCTTCTGCTGTTTGGTTTCTGTATGCTCTCGGCAACGAGACTCAAGGTGCTCAACGCCCTCCTGGATGCTCTTCCTCCACTTAGGGCGGTCTTGGGCCAGGGATTCCCAGGTGCTAGTGGGGATGTTGCAGTTTATCAAGGAGGCTTTGAGGGTTACACCTAATCCCTTTGGGTCAAACTTTTAGCAGGGAATTTAACAGCGCACTTACTGCTGAAGTTTTTGTCAGTTTCAATGATTTGGTTGATTACACAGATTGCCCGCTCTGTGGGAAGGCACGGTGGGGGTGTACAGTGCAGCCTGTTTCAGAGCTGTCATTTGCAGAGTAGTTCCAACATTTTCTGTCTTAGAGGCCTTCCTTTACCATCCAAGGTCTTTTAAGCATCCAGCAGCACTCCCTGCACACGTTAACAACTTCTTAAATGTATTGCACCAAGCCACTACAATAAAATATATTTAAAATGTGAAAAAGATGAAGTCCAAACTTACCTGAACGATGTATGTGCTAAGTGCCAAAAGCGTCTCTGCATTATTGGCGTGAGACGACTTCAAAATAACAGTGGTGGCATCAAATCAGGTGTTGCACGCAAATTGACGTCACTATCTGCTCATTTGAATTTGAGAAGTCAGCGCTCGCAACGGCAGCACCATGGACCCCATCAAAATGACGGATGGCATGTCCTACGCCGGAAGCATGCAGAAGCAAGGCGGCCGCCATTTTCTGAACAAATACGGCACAAACATGGGCCTTTAAGGTAGGAAATTTCTAAGCCATTGAATCTAAACTCACTATATACTTTCTCTCTTCTAAGCTTGAGTTTGTGGCAATGTCAAACATATTATCGGAGTTAAATTGATTTATTCTCTTAAGGAACTTTAATACTTGAATAATATCTCCCCTGAGCCAGCGTTCTTAAGTCTCTTATGCTGTGTTTAAGAATGGTTGCCCTTTTCTGTGCTGCCTCCAAAGCCTGGGTACTATTGCTGGAATACATTTACCAGAGTGGCCCCGGAGAGCGCAGCGCCCCTCGACCTGTGAGGGAACACCATCGCCACAGATCAGTGATATAAGGAGGAGCGGAGTGGCCCTGGACAGCGCAGCGCCCCTCGACCTGTGAGGGAACACCATCGCCACAGATCAGTGATATAAGGAGGAGCGGAGTGGCCCTGGACAGCGCAGCGCCCCCTGACCTGTGAGGGAACACCATCACCACAGGTCGGTGATATAAGGAGGATTCAGCCTGTGCAGGGTGCAGCGCGAGCTGTCCCAGGAGGGCGACAGATCTGAGGTGGGCGACTGGATTGATGTCATCAAAATCCAGGTCGCCGATTGTAGCATGGGCAGGAGCACCGGCGGGGCCCAGGTACAGCAGAGGAGCGGGGAGGTCAGGCCGGAGGTGCGGCGATGGATTGTGGCGGAGGTGCGGCGAATGATCATGTCGGAGGAGCGGTGCGAGATTGGAGCCCAGGAGCATCATGCTCGGGGCCCAGGAGAGGCGAGAGTTCGGGGCCCAGAAGAGAGGAGGGCCCAGGGGCAGCACGGGCCAGCCCACACTGCGATCTATGGACAGTAGGAGTATGTGTGCATACTAGGTCCATGTAGCAGAGCTTGGTCTCCAGTCGTCTTGGTTAACCCTTGCCACTGGACCAAGACCTTGCTCTGTCAAGCTCGTGTGGTGGCTGGTGTGCAACGGCCACCCCACGTGAAAAGAATCCACGCACAAGCACCTTCCACCCTTCAATATGTAGTTTGGGACTTGAAATGTCAGGTCCCTCATTGAAACGCCTGTGAACTCATCCCTTTTTGGTGTAGAAGCGGGTCATCCTCGACTCGAAGAACTGCACAGTCCTGTATTGGGATGAATTTAACTCCCTGTATTCGGCTTTAACGGGGAGATAATGGCCCAAAATAGGGTCAGTAACCTTATTGACTCATTCACCCCAACAATGCAGCCAGCACCATTTTGAAAGGGGTCTACCATTGGGCATCTGAGGTGGCAGTTTTGGCAGTCAGCCCCTTTAATACTCAAATCAGGGTTCCATGCCATACATAGGAGCTTGATTGCCATTTTAGGTCGGAACTGTGCCATGCGCGCTCTGACAGCGATAGAGCCCAAGAGGCCCTGCAAATTAATTTTGTTGTCCTGAAGGAGCACAAATGCTCTCCAGGGACCCACTAAAATAATCTAGCTCGCTGCAGCCAACCACTGCGTGCCCCCCTCCGCCCATCCCATGCCCCGGCGATTGTAACCACCCCACACTTACTTTGCCGCTGGATGGGATGGACCGATGTTGGCCAGCCTTAGTCTAACGAGCTGCAGCTCGACACCCGATTCACTCGCTGCAGCTTGACGGTCTGATTGTGGGAGCCGCTTTGGCGTGGGTACAGGCGACTGACCACACGTCTGAAAACATAAAAGGCACAATACATGAGAACATGAGAACATAAGAAATAGGAGCAAGAGTAGGCCATTTAATACAATCATGGCTGATCCGATCATGGACTCAGGTCCACTTCCCTGCCCGCTCCCCATAACCCCTTAATCCCTTATCAGTTAGGAAACTGTCTATCTCTGTCTTAAATGTATTTAATGTCCCAGCTTCCACAGCTCTCTGAGGCAGTGAATTCCACATATTTACAACCCTCTGTGAGAAGAAATTCCTCCTCATTTCAGTTTTAAATGGGCGGCCCCTTATTCTAAGATTATGCCCCCTAGTTCTAGTCTCCCCCATCAGTGGAAACATCCTCTCTGCATCCACCTTGTAAAGCCCCCTCATAATCTTATACGTTTCGATAAGATCACCTCTCATTCTTCTGAATTCCAATGAGTAGAGGCCCAACCTACTCAACCTTTCCTCATATGTCAATCCCCTCATCTCCGGAATGAACCTAGTGAACCTTCTCTGAACTGTCTCCAAAGCAACTATATCCTTTCTTAAATATGGAAACCAAAACTGTATGCAGTATTCCAGGTGTGGCCTCACCAATACCCTGTATAACTGCAGCAAGACTTCCTCGCTTTTATACTCCAGCCCCTTTGCAACTGACTGCAAAAGCTTCTATAGATATGTGAAGAGAAAAAGATTAGTGAAGACTAATGTGGGCCTCTTGCAGTCAGAATCAGGTGAATTCATAATGGGGAACAAAGAAATGGCAGACAAATTGAACAAATACTTTGGTTCTGTCTTCACTAAGGAAGACACGAATAACCTCCCGAAAATACTAGGGGACCGAGGGTCTAGCGAGAAGGGATAACTGAGGGAAATCGTTATCAGTCAGGAAATGGTGTTAGGGAAATTGAAGGGACTGAAGGCTGATAAATCCCCAGGGCCTGATAGTCTGCATCCCAGAATATTTAAGGAAGTGGCCCTAGAAATAGTAGATGCATTTTCCAACATTCCATGGACTCTGGATCAGTTCCAATGGATTGGAGGGTAGCTAATGTAACCCCACTTTTTTAAAAAGTAGGGAGAGAGAAAACAGGGAATTATAGACCGATTAGCCTGACATTGGTGGTGGGGAAAATGCTGGAATCAATTATTAAAGATATAATAGCAGCGCATTTAGACAAGGGGATTAAATGTAGTATCTCCAAATTTGCGGATGACACTAAGTTGGGTAGGCAGTGTGAGCTGCGAGTAGGATGCTATGAGGCTGCAGAGTGACTTGGATAGGTTAGGTGAGTGGGCAAATGCATGGCAGATGAAGTATAATGTGGATAAATGTGAGGTTATCCACTTTGGAGGTAAAAACAGAGAGACAGACTATTATCTGAATGGTGACAGATTAGGAAAAGGGGAGATGCAACGAGACCTGGGTGTCATGGTACATCAGTCATTGAAGGTTGGCATCCAGGTGCAGTTAAGAAAGCAAATGGCATGTTGGCCTTTATAGCGAGGGGATTTGAGTACAGGGGCAGGGAGGTGTTACTACAGTTGTACAGGGCCTTGGTGAGGCCACACCTGGCGTATTGTGTACAGTTTTGGTCTCCTAACTTGAGGAAGGAAATTCTTGCTACTGAGGGAGTGCAGCGAAGGTTCACCAGACTGATTCCCGGGATGGCGGGACTGACATATCAAGAAGGACTGGATCAACTGGGCTTGTATTCACTGGAGTTCAGAAGAATGAAAGGGGATCTCTTAGAAACGTTTAAAATTCTGATAGGTTTAGACAGGTTAGATGCAGGAAGAATGTTCCCAATGTTGGGAAAGTCCAGAACCAGGGGTCACAGTCTAAGGATAAGGGGTAAGCCATTTAGAAACATAGAAACATAGAAAATAGGTGCAGGAGCAGGCCATTCAGCCCTTCTAGCCTGCACCGCCATTCAATGAGTTCATGGCTGAACATGAAACTTCAGTACCCCCTTCCTGCTTTCTCGCCATAACCCTTGATCCCCCGAGTAGTAAGGACTTCATCTAACTCCCTTTTGAATATATTTAGTGAATTGGCCTCAACTGGAGTATTTAGGACCGAGATGAGGAGAAACTTCTTCACCCAGAGAGTGATGAACCTGTGGAATTATCTACCACAGAAAGTAGTTGAGGCCAATTCACTAAATATATTCAAAAAGGAGTTAGATGCAGTCCTTACTACTAGGGGAATCAAGGGGTATGGTGAGAAAGCAGGAATGGGGTACTGAAGTTGCATGTTCAGCCATGAACTCATTGAATGGCGGTGCAGGCTCGAAGGGCTGAATGGCCTACTCCTGCACCTATTTTCTATGTTTCTATGTTTCTATGTTTCTATGCATCTGGAAAGAAGTGACAGGATCAGTCCTAGTCAGCATGGATTTATGAAAGGGAAATCAAGCTTGACAAATCTTCTAGAGTTTTTGACGATGTAACTAGTAGAGTGGATAAGGGAGAACCAGTGGATGTGATGTATCTGGACTTTCAAAAGGTTTTTGACAAGGTCTCACACAAGAGATTCGTGTGCAAAATTAAGGCACATGGTTTTGGGGGTAATGTATTGACGTGGATAGAGAACTGGTTGGCAGACAGGAAGCAATGAGTGGGAATAAACGGGTCCTTTTCAGAATGATTTGACTAGTGGGGTGCCGCAGGGTTCAGTGCTGGGACCCCAGCTGTTTACAATATACATTAATGATTTAGACGAAGGAATTGAAGGTAATATCTCCAAGTTTGCAGATGACACTAAGCTGGGTGGCAGTACGAGCTGCGAGGAGGATGCTAAGAGGCTGCAGGGGGACTTGGACAGGTTAGGTGAATGGGCAAATGCATGGCAGATGCAGTATAATGTGGATAAATGTGAGGTTATCCACTTCGGTGGCAAAAACAGGAAGGCAGATTATTATCTGAATGGTGACAGGTTAGTAAAAGGGGAGGTGCAAAGAGACCTGGGTGTCAATGGTACACCAGTCATTGAAGGTTGGCAGGGAGGTCTTATTGCAGTTGTACAGGGCATTGGTGTGACCACACCTTGAGTATTGTGTGCAGTTTTGCTCTCCTAATCTGAGGAAGGATGTGCTTGCTATTGAGGGAGTGCAGCGAAGGTTCACCGGACTGATTCCCGGGATGGCAGGACTGACATATGAGGAAAGACTGGATCGGCTAGGCTTATACTCACTGGAATTGAGAAGAATGAGAGGGGATCGCATAGAAACTTATAAAATTCTGATGGGACTGAACAGTTTACATGCAGGAAGAATGTTTCCGATGTTGAGGAAGTCCAAAACCAGGGTCACAGTCTAAAGATAAGGGGTAAACCATATAGGATCAAGATGAGGAGAAACTTTTTCACCCAGAGAGTTGTGAACCTGTGGAATTCTCTGTCACAGAAAGTTGTTGAATCCAGTTCGTTGGACATATTCAAGAGGAAGTTAGATGTGGCCCTTACGCTAAAGGGATCGGAGGTATAGAACAGGCAGTGGCTGGGTACTGAGGTTGCATGATCAGCCATGATCATATTGAATGGTGGGGCAGGCTCGAAGGGCCGAATGGCCTGCTCCTGCATCTATTTTCTATGTTTCTATGTTTCTATTCCATTGGCATCCTGATCACTTGCTCTACCTGAATACTAACCTTTTGGGCCCAAGTTTCCACATGATTTGCGCCTGATTTTTAGGAGCAACTGGTGGAGAACGGACTATCTTAGAAATCGCAATTCTCCACATTTTTTTTTCTGCAGTTCTAGTCAGGTAGAACAGATCTACTTTGGAACAGAATTTTTTCTTCAAAAGGGGGCACGTCCGGCCACTGACGCCTGATTTGAAAGTTTCCACAGTGAAAACGTACTCCAAACTAAAGTAGAATGGAGCAAGTGAAGATTTTTGTAGAACTGAAAAAACCTGTTCTGCACATTAAAAAATCAGGCGCAGGTTACAAATTAGGCGTCCAGAACGAGGTGGGGGGGGAAGGGAAGTCATTAAATTCTATAATAAATCCTTATTTATACTTATAGAAATATTATATAAATAAATCCAACCTGAATAAACATTTATAAGCAAAGAAAAGATTAAATAAACCATCTTCCTATCTGTGTGAAAGTGCTTCAGCCAGGGAGAATTCTGCAGCCGTTCGTGCCGCTGAGCGGGAGGGGGCGGTGGGGAGAAAGCCGTTCGTGCCTCTGAGCAGGAGGAGGGGGGGTGGGGGGAGAAAGCCGTTCGTGCCGCTGAGCGGGGAGTGGGGGGGGGAGGAGAAAGCGGTTTGTTGCCGCGGAGGGGAGGGAGGGGAAGGAGACAGCGGCTTGTTGCCGTGCAGGGGAGGGGAGGGAGGGGAAGGAGATAGCGGCTTGTTGCCGTGGAGGGAGGGGAGGGAGAGGAAGGAAACAGCAGCTTGTTGCCGTGCAGGGGAGGGGAGGGAGGGGAAGGAGATAGCGGCTTGTTGCCGTGGAGAGAGGGGAGGGAGGGGAAGGAGACAGCGGCTTGTTGCCGTGCAGGGGAGGGGAGGGAGGGGAAGGAGAGAGCCGTTTATTGCCGTGGAGGGGAGGGAGGGGAAGGAGACAGTGAGAAGGGTAGCCTCAGTGCTGATGTGCTGATGGCAATGTGATTTTATTAAAAAATGTTCAAAAATTAAACAGCTACAAAGAACTACAAAAATGGCCGAGTGCCAATGTTTCTTTTCACACTGAGCATGCGCGAATGCTCCAACGCGCACGCGCAGCGTTGCGGGCAGGAAAAAAACTAATTTAAATAGTACCCGCCCCCTCCCACTTACAAAATCGGCGCGAGTGTAGGCTCCGCCCCCCTGGGCGCCGCGCCAAACAGACAAGGAGCTGCAAAGCGCTTGAGAATAGCGTGTTTTTTTTCTGGCGCCAGCTCGGAGGGGCACCCGTTTTTTATCCTGTGGAAACTTGAGCCCTTTGTGTTTCATGCATGAGTACCCCCAGGTCCTGCTGTACTGCAGCACTTTGCAATCTTTCTCCATTTAAACAACTTGCTCTTTGATTTTTTTCTGCCAATGTACTTTTCCTCACACTTTCCAACATTATACTCCATCGACCAAATTTTTGCCCACTCACTTAGTCTGTCTATGTCCTTTTGCAGACTTTTTGTGTCCTCCTTACACATTGTTTTTCCTCCCATTTTTGTACCGTCAGCAAACTTGGCTGCGTTAAACTTGGTCCCTTATTCCAAGTGATTAATATAGATTGTAACTAGTTCAGGTCTAAGCACTGATCCCTGCGTCATCCCACTAGTTCCTGAATGCCAACCCGAGAATGAACCATTTATCACGACTCTCTGTTCTCTGTTCGTTAGCCAATCCTCTATCCATGCTAATATATTACCCCCAACCCCGTGAACTTTTATCTTATGCAGTAACCTTTTATGAGGCGCCTTGTCAAATGCCTTCTGGAAGTCCAAATACACCACATCCACTGGTTCTCCTTTATCCACGCTGTTTGTTACATTCTCAACGACTTCCAGAAAATTTATCAAACAGGACTTCCCCTTCATAAATCCATGCTGACTCTGCCTGACTGAATTATAGAAACATAGAAACATAGAAAATAGGTGCAGGAATAGGCCATTCGTCCCTTCGAGCCTGCACCGCCATTCAATGAGTTCATGGCTGAACATGCTACTTCAGTACACCATTTCTGCTTTCTCACCATACCCCTTGATTCCCCTCGTAGTAAGGACTTCATCTAACTCCTTTTCGAATATATTTAGTGAACTAGCCTCAACAACTTTCTGTGGTCGAGAATTCCACAGGTTCACCACTCTCTGGGTGAAGAAGTTTCTCCTCATCTCGGTCCTAAATGGCTTACCCCTTATCCTTGGACTGTGACCCCTGGTTCTGGACTTCCCCAACATTGGGAACATTCTTCCTGCATCTAACCTGTCTAAACCCGTCAGAATTTTAAACATCTCTATGAGGTCCCCTCCCATTCTTCCGAACTCCAGTGAACACAAGCCCAGCTAATCCAGTCTCTCTTGATAGGTCAGTCCCGCCATCCCGGGAATCAGTCTGGTGAACCTTCGCTGCACTCCCTCAATAGCAAGAATGTCCTTCCTCAAGTTAGGAGACTAAAACTGTACACAATACTCCAGGTGTGGCCTCACCAAGGCCCTGTACAACTGTAGCAACACCTCCCTGCCCCTGTACTCAAATCCCCCCGCCATGAAGGCCAACATGCCATTTGCTTTCTTAACCGCCTGCTGTACCTGCATGCCAACCTCCAATGACTGATGCACCATGACACCCAGGTCTCGTTGCACCTCCCCTTTTCCTAATCTGTCACCATTCAGATAATAGCCTGTCTCTCTGTTTTTACCACCAAAGTGGATAACCTCACACCTATCCACACTATACCCCATCTGCCATGCATTTGCCCACTCACCTAACCTATCCAAGTCACCCTGCAGCCTCATAGCATCCTCCTCGCAGCTCACACTGCCACCCAACTTAGTGTCATCCGCAAATTTGGAGATACTACATTTAATCCCCTCATCTAAATCATTAATGTACAATGTAAACAGCTGGGGCCCCAGCACAGAACCTTGCGTTACCCCACTAGTCACCGCCTGCCATTCTGAAAAGAACCCATTTACTCCTACTCTTTGCTTCCTGTCTGACAACCAGTTCTCAATCCATGTCAGCACACTACCCCCAATCCCATGTGCTTTAATTTTGCACATTAATCTCTTGTGTGGGACCTTGTCGAAAGCCTTCTGGAAGTCCAAATATATCACATCAACTGGTTCTCCCTTGTCCACTCTACTGGAAACATCCTCAAAAAATTCCAGAAGATTTGTCAAGCATGATTTCCCTTTCACAAATCCATGCTGACTTGGACCTATCATGTCACCTCTTTCCAAATGCGCTGCTATGACATCCTTAATAATTGATTCCATCATTTTACCCACTACTGAGGTCAGGCTGACCGGTCTATAATTCCCTGTTTTCTCTCTCCCTCCTTTTTTAAAAAGTGGGGTTACATTGGCTACCCTCCATTCGATAGGATCTGATCCAGAGTTTATGGAATGTTGGAAAATGACTGTCAATGCATCCGCTATTTCCAGGGCCACCTCCTTAAGTACTTTGGGATGCAGTCCATCAGGCCCTGGGGATTTATCGGCCTTCAATCCCATCAATTTCCCCAACACAATTTCCCGACTAATAAGGCTTTCCCTCAGTTCCTCCTTCTTACTAGACCCTCTGACCCCTTTTATATCCGGAAGGTTGTTTGTGTCCTCCTTCATGAATACCGAACCAAAGTACTTGTTCAATTGGTCTGCCATTTCTTTGTTCCCCATTATGACTTCCCCTGATTCTGACTGCAGGGGACCTACGTTTGTCTTTACTAACCTTTTTCTCTTTACATATCTATCGAAACTTTTGCAGACCGTCTTAATGTTCCCTGCAAGCTTCTTCTCGTACTCCATTTTCTCTGCCCTAATTAAACCCTTTGTCCTCCTCTGCTGAGTTCTAAATTTCTCCCAGTCCCCAGGTTCACTGCTATTTCTGGCCAATTTGTATGCCACTTCCTTGGCTTTCATACTATCCCTGATTTCCCTTGATAGCCATGGTTGAGCCACCTTCCCTTTTTTTATTTTTACGCCAGACAGGAATGTACAATTGTTGTAATTCATCCATGCGGTCTCTAAATGTCTGCCATTGCCCATCCACAGGCAACCCCTTAAGTATCATTCGCCAATCCATCCCAGCCAATTCATGCCTCATACCTTCAAAGTTACCCTTCTTTAAGTTCTGGACCATGGTCTCTGAATTAACGGTTTCATTCTCCATCCGAATGTAGAATTCCACCATATTATGGTCACTCTTCCCCAAAGGGCCTCGCACAACGAGATTGCTAATTAATCCTTTCTCATTACACAACACCCAGACTAAGATGGCCTCCCCCCCCAGTTGGTTCCTCGACATATTGGTCTAGAAAACCATCCCTTATGCACTCCAGGAAATCCTCCTCCACCGTATTGCTTCCAGTTTGGTTAGCCCAATCTATATGCATATTAAAGTCACCCATTATAACTGCTGCACCTTTATTGCATGCACCCCTAATTTCCTGTTTGATGCCCTCCCCAACATCACTACTTTGTTTGGAGGTCTGTACACAACTCCCACTAACGTTTTTTGCCCTTTGGTGTTCTGCAGCTCTACCCATATAGATTCCACATCATCCAAGCTAATGTCCTTCCTAACTATTGCATTAATCTCCTCCTTAACCAGCAATGCTACCACACCTCCTTTTCCTTTTATTCTATCCTTCCTGAATGTTGCATACCCCTGGATGTTGAGTTCCCAGCCCTGATCATCCTGGAGCCACGTCTCCGTAATCCCAATCACATCATATCTTTTAACATCTATTTGCACAGTTAATTCATCCACCTTATTACGGATACTCCTTGCATTAAGACACAAAGCCTTCAGGCTTGTTTTTTTAACACCCTTTGTCCTTTTAGAATTTTGCTGTACAGTGGCCCCTCGGTCCCTTCTTCCAAGTCGTCAATATAGATTGCAAACAGTTGGGGTCCCAGCACCGATGCCTGCGGCACCCCACCCACCACCGATTGCCAACCCGAGAATGAACCATTCACCCACTCTCCGCTGTCCGCCAGCCAGCCAATCCTCTATCCATGCCAATACACCACTCCAGCCCCATGAACCTTTATCCTGTGCAGCAACCCCCTATGTGGCACCCCGTCAAACGCCCTCCGGAAGTCCAAATACACCACACCCACTTTATCCACCCTAGCCCATGATGTGAAGTGGAACATAATTCATCGAAAGCACCTCTGACAGTGTTGAGGAGAAATTGACTGACCAAATGTGAAAAATGAATTCCTGAATGTTTGGTATTGTACAAGACAAAAATAGAAAGAATGCATTTCTTCCAAATGTCCAGGCCTGGTCTGAATGATGGATTAGTGATTTTGAGATGAGATAAAATTATAACTTTCGCATATTGTTTAAAAATAGACTGATATTTGAGGACAAAAATGTTTAATTTCAGAATTTTTTTCAACATGGTACAAGCAGAGAAGGAGTTTGATGACGTATATCATTGCCTAGTAGAGAACTGATTTAGTTGGCTACTATTGCATATTTTCTTCTAATTTTTTTAAGTTTTGATTTGCTGTGTATTTCAAGTTCCAAGTTCCAAGTCCACCTGTTTTGAATAACACCAAAAATGAAAATAATCATTGCATTTAGGATAAGGGGTAGGCCATTTAGGACTGAGATGAGGAGAAACTTCTTCACTCAAGAGAGTTGTTAACCTGTGGAATTCCCTGCCGCAGAGAGTTGTTGATGCCAGTTCACTGGATATATTCAAGAGGGAGTTAGATATGGCTCTTACGGTTAAGGGGATCAAGAGGTATGGAGAGAAAGCAGGAAAGGGGTACTGAAGGAATGATCAGCCATGATATTGAATGACGGTGCAGGCTCGAAGGGCCGAATGGCCTACTCCTGCACCTATTTTTCTATGTTTCTATGTTCGTTACATGCTCAAAGAATTCCAGCAAATCCGTCAAACCTAACCTCCCCCTCATAAATCCACGCTGACTCCGCCCGACCGAACCATGTCCTTCCAAATGTCGTGCTAATGCTTCTTTAAGAATTAACAAAATGTTGAATCATTGTGGGTGGAGATTAGAGATAGTAGGGGGAAAAAGTCACTGGTCGGCATAGTTTATAGGCCCCCAAATAATAACTTCACGGTGGGGCGGGCAATAATCAAGGGAATAATGGAGGCATGTGAAAAAGGAACGACAGTAGTCATGGGGGATTTTAACCTACATATCGATTGGTCAAATCAAATCGCATGGGGTAGCCTGGAGGAGGAATTCATAGAACGCATACGGGATTGTTTCTTAGAACAGTATGTAACAGAACCTACAAGGGAGCAAGCCATCTTAGATCTGGTCCTGTGTAATGAGTGATCACAATATGGTTGAATTTGTAATACAGATTGAGGATGAGGAAGTTGTGTCAGAAATGAGCGTACTATGCTTAAACAAAGGGGACTACAGTGGGATGAGGGCAGAGTTGGCTAAAGTAGACTGGAAACAAGGACTAAACGGTGGCACAATTGAGGAACAGTGGAGGATTTTTAAGGAGCTCTTTCATAGTGCGCAACAAAAATATATTCCAGTGAAAAAGAAGGGCGGCAAGAGAATGTTTTTCCAAATATCCTGCTGCTGCTTCTTTAATAATGGACTCCAACATTTTCCCAACCGCAGATGTTAGGCTAACTGGTCTATAATTTCCTGCTTTTTGTCTGCCTCCTTTTTTAAATAGGGGCATTATATTTGCTGTTTTCCAAACTGCTGGGACCTCCCCAGAATCCAGGGAATTTTGGTAAATTACAACCAATGCATCCACTATCCCTGCTGTTACTTCTCTTAGATCCTAGGATGTAAGCCATCAGGTCCAGAGGATTTATCTGCCTTTAGTCCCATTATCTTACTGAGTACCACCTCCTTAATGATTGTGATTGTGTTAAGTTCCTCCCCCCCGCCGCCTTCCATAGCCCCTTGACTATCCACTGTTGGGATATTGTTCGTGTCCTCTACCGCAAAGACTGATACAAAATATTTGTTCAGAGTTTCTGTCATCTCCATGTTCCCCATTACAAATATCCCAGTCTTGTCCTCTAAGGGACCAACATTTAGCCACTCTGTTCCTTTTTATATACCTATAGAAATTCTTGCTATCTTTTTTTATATTTCATGCTAGTTTACTTTAATAGTCTACCTTCCCTTTCTTAATCATTTTTCTAGTCATTCTTTGCTGGCTTTTAAAAGCTTCCCAATCTTCTGTCCTCCCACTAGCTTTGGCCACTTTGTATGCCCTTGTTTTTAATTGGATACCGTCCTTTATTTCCTTAGTTAGCCATGGATGGCTATATTTTCTTTTACACCCTTTCCTCCTCACTGGAATATATTTTTCTTGAGAGTTGTGAAATATCTCCTTAAATGTACACCACTGTTCATCAACCATTCTACACTTTAATCTATTTTCCCAGTCCACTGTAGCTAACTCTGCCCTCATACCTTCATAGTCTCCTTTATTTAAGCTTAGTCCGCTGGTTTGAGATCCAACTTTCTCATCCTTCATCTGAATTTGAAATTCAACCATGCTATATCAATCATTCCGAGGGGATCCTTTACTAGGAGATTGTTTATTAATCCTGTCTCATTACTCAGTACCAGATCTAAGATAGCCTGCCGTTCCATTGCATACTGCTCAAGGAACCCGTCCCTTATGCACTCTATGAAATCTTCCTCAAGGCTACCCAGACCAATTTGATTTGTGCAATCAATGTGGAGGTTAAAATCACCCATGATTAATGCTATTCCCTTTTTACAAGCCCCACTAGTTCCTGGTTTATACTCCGACCAACAGAGTTGCTACTGTTAGGGGACCTATAGACTACTCCCTCCAGTGACTTATTCACCTTATTATTACTTATCTCCACGCAAGCTGTTTCAACATCCTGATCATTTGAGCCAATATCATTTCTCACTATTGCAGTGATTCCATCCTTTATCAACAGAGCTACCCCATATCCTTTTCTTTTCTGTCTGTCCTTCCATATTGTCAAGTACCCCTGAATATTTAATTCCCAGTCCTGGTCACCTTGCAACCATGTCTCTGTAGAAACATAGAAACATAGAAACATAGAAAATAGGTGCAAGAGCAGGCCATTCAGCCCTTCTAGCCTGCACCGCCATTCAATGAGTTCATGGCTGAACATGAAACTTCAGTACCCCATTCCTGCTTTCTCGCCATAACCCTTGATCCCCCGAGTAGTAAGGACTTCATCTAACTCCCTTTTGAATATATTTAGTGAATTGGCCTCAACTACTTTCTGTGGTAGAGAATTCCACAGGTTCACCACTCTCTGGGTGATGAAGTTTCTCCTCATCTCGGTCCTAAATGGCTTACCCCTTATCCTCAGACTGTGACCCCTGGTTCTGGACTTCCCCAACATTGGGAACATTCTTCCTGCATCTAACCTGTCTAAACCCGTCAGAATTTTAAACGTTTCTATGAGGTCCCCTCTCATTCTTCTGAACTCCAGTGAATACAAGCCCAGTTGATCCAGTCTTTCTTGATAGGTCAGTCCCGCCATCCCGGGAATCAGTCTGGTGAATCTTCGCTGCACTCCCTCAATAGCAAGAATGTCCTTCCTCAAGTTAGGAGACCAAAACTGTACACAATACTCCAGGTGTGGCCTCACCAAGGCCCTGTATTCAAATCCCCTCGCTATGAAGTACAACATGCCATTTGCTTTCTTAACCGCCTGCTGTACCTGCATGCTAACCTTCAATGACTGATGTACCATGACACCCAGGTCTCGTTGCACCGTCCCTTTTCCTAATCTGTCACCATTCAGATAATAGTCTGTCTCTCTGTTTTTACCACCAAAGTGGATAACCTCACATTTATCCACATTATACTTCATCTGCCATGCATTTGCCCACTCACCTAACCTATCCAAGTCACTCTGCAGCCTAATAGCATCCTCCTCGCAGCTCACACTGCCACCCAACTTAGTGTCATCCGCAAATTTGGAGATACTGCATTTAATCCCCTCGTCTAAATCATTAATGTACACTGTAAACAGCTGGGGCCCCAGCACAGAACCTTGCGGCACCCCACTAGTCACTGCCTGCCATTCTGGAAAGTACCCGTTTACTCCTACTCTTTGCTTCCTGTCTGACAACCAGTTCTCAATCCACGTCAGCTCACTACCCCCAATCCCATGTGCTTTAACTTTGCACATTAATCTCTTGTGTGGGACCTTGTCGAAAGCCTTCTGAAAGTCCAAATATACCACATCAACTGGTTCTCCTTTGTCCACTTTACTGGAAACATCCTCAAAAAATTCCAGAAGATTTGTCAAGCATGATTTCCCTTTCACAAATCCATGCTGACTTGGACCTATCATGTCACCATTTTCCAGATGCACTGCTGTGACATCCTTAATAATTGATTCCATCATTTTACCCACTACTGAGGTCAGACTGACTGGTCTATAATTCCCTGTTTTCTCTCTCCCTCCTTTTTTAAAAAGTGGGGTTACATTGGCTACCCTCCACTCCATAGGAACTGATCCAGAGTCAATGGAATGTTGGAAAATGACTGTCAATGCATCCGCTATTTCCAAGGCCACCTCCTTAAGTACTCTGGGATGCAGTCCATCAGGCCCTGGGGATTTATCGGCCTTCAATCCCATCAATTTCCCCAACACAATGGCTATCAGATCTGCATTGTCTGTAAGCTTGTAATATTTGTAGCTCCACACTGTGGATGTGGACGTATTGTGTACTGCAATTGCAGAGTTAATCATTAAACAGAACCAGGCAATTCTGGAGACTTCCGAGAGAGCTGCCTGCCATGTTAGGAAGCTGTGTGTGCTGTGCTCTGTGAAGATATCACATTTGGCGACGAGGATGGGATTTTTTGGATGATTTAAAGCTTAAATTTTGTTGGTGAAGGAGTCAGCCAGCTTTGGAAGTTTCTGAGTTTGGAAAAAAGCTACAAAATGCGAGTTAAAATACAGCACACTGTGTGAACAGCTAGAGATTAAAATGGCAGGTGTAATCGGACATTTGGGGGAATATAGACACGACCGGGAATGTTTTAAAGCATATATGGATCGGCTAAAAATGTATTTCACTGCAAATACCATAATCGAAGTTCCAGACAATGTAGTCCAGAACCGGGCTGTGTTGGAATGTAAGAGAGCGATTATCTTATCGGAGGCAGGTCCGGCATTATATGACACTCTTGTAAATCTGCTTGTGCCTGACGAGTCAAAGGACACAACGCTTAAAGAGATTTTATCGAAGCTGGAGCAGCACTATAATCCCAACCCGTTAGAAATTGCTGAAAGCTATCATTTTGAGATTCAGAATCAAAAGGCTGATGAAAGTATCAGTGATTACATCATAGCATTAAAAAAGCTATCGATGCACTGTAATTTTGGAAACTTTCAAAACCGAGCATTACGGGATCGTTTTGTTTGTGGGGTGAAAAATGATGCGATCAGAAGGAAGTTATTGACGATGGATGACTTGACTTTTGAGATTGCTTGTCAGACAGCGAGGTCGATGGGCATGGCCGAACAATATTCCCGAGAATTAAATAATGATTAAGGTCATCAGTCAACCGAGGTAAATCACCTGCAGGTTCAAAGTAAAAGACGGGCATGGCTGAAAGTCTCAGAAACTGGAAATTCTAACAAAGCATCGAAGTCGTGTTATAGGGGCCTGGGACAACACATTGCTCAAAGTTGTCCATACGTGAAGGTAGAGTGTTTCTTCTGCAGAAAGACTGGGCATCTTGCGAAGGCATGCCGACTGAAGGGTAAACCAGTTTTCAAAGCTATGAGTCCAGCGTTCAAAGCTATGAGTAGAAATCCAAAGAGACTACATAGCATGGAAGAACAACAACAGGACGAGGAGATGTTAGAGTTACACATCATCAGGAGCACGAGATTAACGGACAGCCATTCGGAAAGCATCAAAATCCACTTAGATGTTGCGGGATTCAAGATACCAATGGAAATTGACACGGGTTCCTCTGTGAGTGTAGTACCGGAGTCACTATACCGCGACAAATTGCGTGATTTCCAACTGGAGAAATTCAAGATAGAGCTGCGAGGCTACTCGGGAGAGAAAATTCCTGTGGTAGGTCGTATCACCGTACCGGTGAAATATAAAGATCAATTTCAGAACTTTCCTCTAATAGTAGTGAAAGGAAACAAGTCTGCCTTACTGGGAAGAAATTGGTTGAGCTCACTGAAGCTGGATTAGAGTAAGATTTTCTGTGTGGAAGCAAGATTTTCATCAACGGATGAGGTTATCAAGAAGTATCCGAATGTGTTCTGTGAAACAGGCAGGCTGATCCAAGGCTTCCAAGCGAGTGTCAGGGTACAGAAGGACGCTAGATTGGTTTACTACAAGCCACGTTCCATACCATGTGCACTCAAGGAGAAAGTTGAGCAGGAACTCAAAAGACTAGAGACTGAGAACATTATTTGTAAGATAGATCGATGTAATTGGGCTACACCCATTGTTGTTGTACCTATGTCCGATGGTAAGGTAAGATTGTGTGGTGATTATAAAATAACCGTAAACCAGGTTCTAGAGGGTAATGTCCCCAATACATTGCCGAATATAGAAGATTTTTTCACAACACTGACAGGTGGTCAGATCTTCTCAAAACTGGATCTTACGAATGCCTACTTACAGCTTGAACTAGATGAAGAGTCCAAGTCATGTTTGACTATAAATACTCATCTAGGCCTAGATCAATTTAATAGGCTATTGTTTGGAGTGTCCTCTGCCCCTGCCATATTCCAAGGGGTGATGAACCAGATTTTGCAAGGTATTGAAGGGGTAGCATGTTATTTGGCTGACATACTAATTTCAGCACCAAATCGGCAAATTCATAATAACATATTGAATGAAGTCCTCAAATGGCTAGAGAAGCACAGAGTACAGGTGTCTGCTCGTAAGTGTGAGTTATTTAAAAACTCAGTGAAGTACTTCGGGTACAGAGTCGACAAAGATAGTTTACATCCAACCATGGAAAAATTGGATGCAATCAGAAATGCACCCACTCCCAGGAATGTCACTGAACTTCGTTCATCCTTGATCTTTTGAACTATTATGGCTACAGTATTATAAATTTGGCTACAGTATTACATCCACTGTATGAACTTTTGAAAAAACAGGTCCATTGGAAGTGGTCAAAAGAATGCGATGCAGCATTCAAGGAGTGTAAAAGCAAATTGGTAGAGAGCACCATGTTAGTTCATTGTGATATAGCTAAGGAGATTAAGCTTGCATGTGATGCCTCTCCATATGGAGTTGGGGCAGTAATCTCTCATGTATTAAGTAGTGGGGAGGAGAGACCAATTGCTTTTGCTTCACGCACTTTCAGTGCCAGTAAGAGTAATTATGCGCAAATTGAAAGGGAAGCTTTGGCATTAATTTTGGGGGTCAAGAAGTTTCACAAATACTTGTATGGTCATAAATTTACCATCGTTACGGACCATAAGCCCCTAACAGCAATCCTCCATCCAAAGTCCCCAGTTCCAACATTAGCTGCGGCCCGAATGCAGAGATGGGCTTTAATTTTGTCAGCATATGCATATGATATTAAATACAGACGATCAGCTGACCACAGTAATGCTGATGCAATGTCTAGATTGCCTTCCCCATCACAAGTTAAACCCGATAGGGAAGAAGTGTTTTATTTTTCATACATTGATGAACTGCCAGTCACAGCTGAAGAGATTGGTAGAGCAACCAAATGTGACCCAGTGATGTCAAGGTGTATGATTATATTGCAAATGGATGGCCAAACCAGGTAACAGACAAAGATACACATCCATTCTTCATTCGTAGGAATGAATTATCAGTCGATAAAGATTGTATCATGTGGGGTGCAAGAGTGGTTATACCAAATAAATTCAGGTCCAAATTATTAGGAGACCTCCATGACTAGCACCTAGGAATGTGCTTGACCAAGAGTTTTGCATGCAGTTATTTATGGTGGCCAGGTGTTGATAAAGATATAGAGTACATTGTGAGTCACAGACATGGAAGGAGTTGAAGGTGTGAATGAATCAATTATTTCTGACTTATCAGATAGTTTTGATATACCAGTAGCAAATCCTAAATCCAATGTACTAGAAACAAATCCAGGAGAGAATCAGAATGAAAGTCTGAGTCCGAGTCAAGAAAACAAAGAGCCTGAAGTTAGAATTAGTTCAAATGAAAATCAAGGAAATTCCGTGGAGGAAAACGTTCCTCAGGATGAGCCTCGAATAAGTTTAGATTCAACACCATGTTTGGAAGGTTCTGTTCGAGAGCAAAGGTATCCTCTTCGAAACTGAAAACAAGTGGTAAAGTTAATTTTGTAAGTATGAAAAAAAAATTATATCCTGTGTTATGTATAAACATGAAAGTCATGTATGATGTTTGTTATAATAAGTTCTTCATTAAGGAGGGAGAAGTGTAATGTCTGTAAGCTTGTAATGTTTGTAGCTCCACACTGTGGATGTGGACGTATTGTGTACTGCAACTGTAGAGTTAATAATAAACAGAACCAGGCAATTCCAGAGACTTCCGAGAGAGCTGCCTGCCATGTTAGGAAGCTGTATGTGGTGTGCTCTGTGAATATATCACAAGATCATACTCATGTGTATCTATTTGTGTCATCAACTCATCTATTTTGTTATGAATGCTATGTGCATTTAGACAAAGAGCTTTTTCATTTGTTTTTTTATCCTTTTTTCCTGTTTGTTTCCTCTCCCCTTCAAACTCACTTTCTTTATTTTTGCTTTCTAATTCCAGCTTTACTCCCCTCCCTACTGAAGCTATTTTCAGGTTCCCATCCCCCTGCCAAGCTAGTTTAAACCCTCCCAACAGCACTAGCAACCCCCCACTCCCCATGAGGTTATTGGTCCCGGCTCTGTTGGGGAACAACCCGTCCAGCTTGTACAAATCCCAGTGCCTCAGGAATCGAAAGCCTCCCGTCTGCACCATCTCTCCAGCCATGCATTCATCTGCTCTATCGTCCTGTTTCTGTACTCACTAGTTCGTGGCACCGGGAGTAATCCGGTGATTACTATCGTTGAGGTCCTGTTTTTTAATTTCTCTCCTAGCTCCATAAACTCTGCCTGCAGGACCTCATCCCTCTTTCTACCTATGTCATTGGTCCTAATATGGACCACGACCTCTGGCTGTTCATCCTCTCCCCCCAGAATGCCCTGCAGCCGCTCGGCAACATCCTTGACCCAGGCACCAGGAAGGCAACATACCATCCTGGAGTCACGTCTGCAGCCACATAAACGCCTGTCTGCTCCCCTGACTAGCGAATACAAATGCAAGTTCTTCTATTCTCCAAAGACCATAATGGCTGTGTCACTGGATTAATGACCAAGAGAATGTGAGTTCAAATCCCACCATGAGAATTTATTCATTTTTAAAAGTCTGGAGATAAAAAGTTATTGGTGCAGGAACAGCGGTCGTAGGCTTCCCGCGGGCGAATGCCTCTGACCTGAAAACAATCTACAAACTTACCTGGTGGTTCGGAAACTTGCAGCGATGGGCCTCCACGCATAGGCCCATGTATCCCAGGGACGCAGGCATTTCACACGTGTCCCTGAGATCACGTGGGCCAGCCCAACAAATCAAAGTAGGGGTGTTCCCATTCATACCTGTGGTGAGGTCCGTATATACGGAATCCCCATAAGTATGAATGGGAATACCCCCAAAAATACACAAACACTTAAAATAATTTTTTTTTAAATATCACATATTTAAAATTAATCAAAATGGAATTTAATTAATTATTTAAGACAAAAATGTTATCTTTTGAAAAATAAATTTACATATTTTAAATGATAGAAAAATAAACTTACCTCATTTCACAGGTTTTTAAATGTATAATTATTGAAAAAATGTATTTTTCTGTCCTTTAACAGTCTTATGCTGATAAAAGCAGGACTTACGCTATCAGTAAAAGTGATCATGAGCTGTCAGATTGTTGTTAAACCCCAACGAGTTCACTAATGTCCTTTAGGAAGATAACCTGCTGTCCTTACCTCATCTGGTATATTAGTGATTCCAGTCCTACACCTGCATGATTAATTCTGAACTTCCCTCTGATGTGACATAGCAAGCCATTCAGTTGTATCACCAACAACTTGTATTTATCATCCACATAGGCAGTCCCTCGAAACGAGGATGACTTGCTTCCACACCAAAAAAGGATGAGTTCACAGGTGTTTCAATGAAGGACCTAATATTCCAGGTCCTGAACTACATCCTGAAGGATGGAAGATGTCAGTGCATGGATTTTTTTTAAATGTGTGGTGACCATTGCCCACCAGCCACCACACGGGCTTGACAGAGCCAGGTCTTGGTCCAGTGGCAAGGGTTATCCAAGATGACTGGAGACCTGCTCTGCTGCACGGACCTAGGGCGCACACATATCACAGTGTAGGCTGGCCCGTGCTGCCCCTGGGCCCCTGCCCCGAACTCACGCCTCTCCTGGGCCCCGATCACATCCCCCCACAGTCTCTTGCTGCTCCTGCTGTATCTGCCCATGCTCTAATCACCGACCTGGACCTTGAATATGTCACTCTTCACTGCCATCGCCCTCCTGCACCAGCTCGTGCTGCTTCCTGAAGTGCATACCTCCACGCTGCCCCCAGGCTGCTGCACCTCCGCTCCTTTTATGGCACCTTTAATGTAGCAAAACATCACAAGGGGCTTCACAGGAATGTTATAAAACAAAAATTTGACACTGAGCCACATAAGAAATTATGGCAGATGACCAAAAGTTTAAGGAGGAAAGAGAGGCAGGGAGGTTTAGGGAGGGAATTCCCAAGCTTAGGGTCTAGGCAACTGAAGGCATGGCCACCAATGGTCGAGCGATTATAAACAGGGATGCTCAAGTGGGCAGAATTAGAGGAGCACAGATATCTCCGGGGATTGTGGGGCTGGAGGAGATTACAGAGATAGGGAGGGGTGAGGCCATGGAGGGATTTGAAAACAAGGATGAGAATTTTAAAATTGAGGCATTGCTTAACTGGGAGCCAATGTAAGAACATAAGAAATAGGAGCAGGAGTAGACCATTTGGCCCCTCGAGCCTGCGAGCACAGGAGTGATGGGTAAATGGGACTTGGTGCAAGTTAGGACACAAGCAGTTGAGTTTTGGATGATCTCAAGTTTGTGTAGGGTAGAATGTGGGAGACCAACCAGGAATAGTCAAATCAAGAAATAACAAAAGCATAGATGAGGGTTTCAGCAACTAACAAAAAACAGAAAGCCTGGATAAATGGGTCATTTTCCAGTTGGCAAACAGTAACTAGTGGGATGCCACAGGGATCGGTGCTGGGGCCTCAACTATTTACAATCTATATTAATGACTTGGATGGAGGGACTGAGTGTAGTGATGATACAAAGATGGCTGGGAAAGCAAGTTGTGAGGAGGACACAACAAATCTGCAGAGTGATATAGACAGGCTAATGAGTGGGAAAATATTTGGCAGATGGAGTATAATGTGGGAAAGTGTGAGGTTATCCACTTTAGCAGGAAAAATAAAAAAAGCAAATTATTATTTAAATGAAGTGAGATTACAAAATGCTGCAGTGCAGAGGGTTCTGGGGGTCCTTGTGCATGAAGCACAAAAACCTAGTATGCAGGTACAAGTAATCAGGAAGGCCAATGTAATCTTGGCCTTTATTGCAAAGGGGATAGAGTATAAAAGCAGGGAAGTCTTATGCCAGCTGTAAAACCACTGCAAGATTCGGCAAAAACATTGACAGCAAAAACTTAAAGTTTTGGACATTGCTTGGACACATTTTCTGTTACTGCAGAGCACAGACAGCACTGACTTGGGACAGGTCCATACATGCCCCACAGGAATACACATCAGATGGACAAGGAATCAATGGCAAGAATGGTTGATGGACAGGCCTTTTGTCTTGAAATCAGTGAGACATTAAGTAAAGTGACCGTGGTTTCAGGTCATCGAAAGATAAAGGAAAGCTATTCGACCACAGACTCGATGGAGCCACACATCGAGGTACAGCCCAGTGACAAAGGGACAGGCCAGAGGCTTGATTTTGCTTTTGAGTTGCACAGCCTCAGGGGAAGGACAGTTGGACTTTTGGCACGAGAAGAAGCATTTTTGCAAATATAAAAGCAGTTTTGGCTGCCATCTCTCTCTATCTCCCCTCTTCTACGCCTGATTGCTTCGTTCCGCGCACAAGGACAGAGCACTCCATCTGGGATGGAAAGAAGAAACACCAGAGAGACCTTGCTACTTCGACTGGGAAGCTGACCTTGAGACTGGACTTGAAGACCCAGAAGATACGTCTCATCGGAAGAAGCAGCGAGTAAGAAGAGGGGTAATTGGTGAGCATTTATTCCAGCCCACTCATCTTTAAGACTGTTGTGTATCTGTAAAACATGCACTCCCATGTTCCACCACCAGGGAGCGCATCCCCTGAAGTCCCAAGGGATCCCAAAATCCCTTGGGAGCACTGTATATAAGCCGGCCCCTAAGGCCTGTTCCTCACTCTGGAGTGTCTTAATAAAGACTGAGGTCACTGTTACTTTAACCTCCCTGTGTGCAGTCTCATCTGTGTTAGAAACACAATAACTGGCGACGAGTATACGAATTCAACGCAAAGATGCAGCTAACTGTGAGCATCCTGGAGAAGTTCTCGGAGGGTGAGGACTGGGAAGCCTATGTCGAACGGCTAGACCAGTACTTTGTAGCCAACGAGCTGGACGGAGAAGAAAGTGATGCAAAAAAGAGAGCGGTTCTTCTGACAGTCTGCGGGTAACCGACCTACAGCCTCATGAAGAATCTTCTGGCTCCGGTGAAACCCACAGATATGTCGTATGGGTTTGGGAGCATCTTAACCCAAGGGAGAGCGTGCTGATGGCGAGGTATCGGTTCCAAACGTGCCAGCGATCTGAAGATCAAGAAGTGGAGAGCTACGTCGCCAAGCTAAGGCAATTTGCAGGACAATGTGAGGTTGATGCTCAGAGAATTTTTTGTACTGGGCATTGGCCACGAGACCATCCTATGAAAACTTTTGATTGTAGAGACACCGACCCTCAGCAAAGCCATTGCAATAGCACAGGCGTTTATGTCCACCAGTGATAACACCAAACAAATCTTGCAGCACACAAATGCTAGCAATGTTCATAAATTAACTGGAACTGTGTTTGTGAGCAGAAATGTACAGGGCAGAAACCACGAGTCTGCAACTGCCAGCAGGCGTTAGGTGACCCAGATGACTCAGAGTCCGCAACAAAGGATGAATGCAAAGCAATTCACACCTTGTTGGTGTTATGGAGGCTTCCATTCAGCCTATTCATGCCGCTTCAAAGGGTGTTTGCAAGAGCTGTGGAACAATGGGGCACCTCCAACAAGCTTGCAGATGAGCTTCAAGCTCTACAAAACTTGCTAACTACGACGTGTCAGACGAAGATCGGTCCATGGTGGATTAAAGCAATTTGGAGCCTCAGAGAGAAGAGGCAGATGCTGAAGTACACGGGGTGCACACATTTTTGACAAAATGTCCACCTATAATGCTGAATGTAAAATGGAATGGCTTACCCGTAGCCATAAAACTGGACACTGGCGCTAGCCAATCCATCATGAGTAAAAAGATGTTTGAGAGATTGTGGTGCAAAATACATGAAAGAGCTTATCACTGTCCTGGACAGTGCCATGGTCAAGGTCACCTATGAGGGTACAGTGCATAAACTGCCACTCTGGATTGTCCCTATCACTATCACATGTCGATGAGGCTTCATGTACCCAGGTTCTTAACAAATTTCCTTCCCTTTTTGAGCCAGGCATTGGAAACTTTTCCGGGGCGAAGGTGCGGATCCACTTGGTCCCAGAGGCATAACCCATTCACCATAAGGCGCGAGCGGTACCTCACATGATGAGGGAGAGAGTGGAAATCGAGCTGGACAGGCTGCAACGCGAGGGCATCATCTCCCCAGTGGAATTCAGCGAGTGGGCCAGCCCGATTGTTCCAGTACTCAAAAGTGATGGCATGGTCAGGATTTGCGGCGCTTATAAAGTAACTATTAATCGTTTCTCGCTACAGAACCAATACCCGCTACCTAAGGCAGACGACCTATTTGCGACAGTAGGCAAGATGTTCACCAAGCTCGACCTGACTTTGGCCTACATGATGCAGGAGCTGGAGGAGTCTTCAAAGGGCCTCACCTGCATCAACACGCACAAGGGACTGTTCATCTACAACAGATGCCCGTTTGGAATTCTGTCAGTGCGGCGATCTTCCAGAGAAACATGGAGAGCCTACTCAAGTTGGTACCATGCATGGTGGTTTTTCAGGACGACATATTGGTCACGGGTCGGGACACCGTCGAGCACCTACAAAACCTGGAGGAAGTCCTCCAGTGACTGGATCGCGTAGGGCTGCGACTGAAGAGGTCGAAATGCATCTTCATGGCAACAGAAGTGGAGTTTCTGTGGAGAAAGATCGTGGCGGATGGCATTCAGCCCACTGATGCCAAGACAGAGGCTATCAGGAACACACCCAGGCCACAGAACATCACGGAGCTGCCATCATTCCTGGGACTCCTCAACTATTTTGGTAACTTCCTACCGTGGTTAAGCACCCTCTTAGAGCCCCTACATGTGTTATTGCGTAAAGGTGAGAACTGGGTATGGGGGAAAAAAACAAGTTATTGCTTTTGAGAAAGCCAGAAGCATTTTATGCTCCAACAAGCTGCTTGTATTATATAATCCATGTAAAAGACTTGTGCTAGCATGTGATGTGTCGTCATACGGAGTCGGGTGTGTATTACAACAAGCTAACGTTGCGGGGAAGTTGCAACCTGTCGCCTATGCCTCCAGGAGCTTGTCTAAGGCCGCGAGGGCCTACAGCATGATTGAGAAAGAGGCATTAGCATGTGTGTATGGGATAAAGAAAATGCATCAGTACCTGTTTGGCCTCAAATTTGATCTGGAAACTGATCACAAGCCCCTCATATCCCTGTTCGCTGAAAACAAGGGGATAAATACTAATGCTTCAGCCCGCATATAAAGGTGGACACTCGCGCTATCAGCGTATAACTATACCATCCGTCTCAGGCCAGGCATCGAGAACTGTGCGGATGCTCTCAGTCGGCTACCATTGCCCACCACGGGGGTGGAAATGGCGCAGCCTGCAAACTTGTTGATGGTGGCGCAGCTCGCAGACTTGTTGATGCCCATGGAAGCGTTTGAAAATGATAAATCACCTGTCACGGCCTGCCAGATTAGGACTTGGACCAGCCAAGATCCTCTGCTGTCCCGAGAAAAAACTGTGTACTGCATGGGAGCTGGGCCAGCATCCCCATTGAAATGCAAGAGCTAATCAAGCCGTTCCAGCAGCAAAAGGACGAGCTGTCCATTCAGGCAGACTGCCTGCTGTGGGGTAACCACATAGTGCTACCCAAATAGGGCAGGGAGTTGTTCATCTCGGATCTCCACAGCACACACCCGGGTATAGTAATGATGAAAGCGATAGCCAGATCCAACGTGTGGTGGCCCGGTATCGACTCTGATTTAGAGTCCTGTGTACGGCAATGCAGCGTGTCTGCTCAGTTGAGCAACATGCCCAGAGAGGCACCACTAAGTTTGTGGTCCTGGCCCTCCAGACCATGGTCGAGGATCCATGTCGACTATGCGGGACCGTTTCTCGGTAAAATGTTCCTGGTGGTGGTGGATGCTTTTTCAAAATGGATTGAATGTGAAATGATGTCGGGAAGCACCGCCACTGCCACCATTGAAAGCCATGTTTGCTACCCACGGCCTGCCTGACACACTGGTCAGTGACAACGAGCCATGTTTCACCAGTGCCGAATTTAAAGAATTCATGACCCGCAATGGGATTAAACATGTCACCTCGGCCCCGTAAAAACCACCCTCCAATGGGCAGGCAGAACGGGCAGTACAAACAATCAAGCACAGCCTCAAGCGAGTCACAGAAGGCTCACTCCAAACCCGCCTGTCCCGCGTACTGCTCAGCTACCGCACGAGACCCCACTCGCTCACACGGGTGCCCCCGGCTGAGCTACTCATGAAAAGGACACTTAAAACCAGACTCTTGCTGGTTCACCCCAACCTGCATGATCAGGTTGAGAGCAGGCGGCAGCAACAAAATGTAAATGATGGTCGCACCACTGTGTCACGGGAAATTGATCTGTGTATGTGCTAAACTATGGATATGGCCCCAAGTGGATCGTGGTGATAGCTAAAGAAGGGAGTAGGGTGTTTGTAGTTAAACTAGACAATGGACAAATTTGCTAAAAGCACCTGGACCAAACGAGGCTGCGATTCACAGACTGCCCTGAACAACCCACAGCAGACACCACCTTTTTCGAGTCCACAACACACACCCAAAGGATCAACGACACCACCCCGGACCAGGAAATCAAACTCATCATGTCCAACAGGCCAGAAAGGCCAGGCTGACCCAGCAGCCCTGCAGGGCCAACAACACGCCCGCCCAGCGAGGGCACAGCCAACACATCAGAACAGACATTTGTACCGAGGCGGTCCACCAGAGAAAGAAAGGCTCCCGACCACCTCATCTTGTAAATAATTTTCACTTTGACTTTGTGGGGGGAGTGATGTTGTGTATCTGTAAAGCATGCGCTTCCATGTTCCGCCACCAGGGAGCGCATGCTTGTATATAAGCTGGCCCCTAAGGCCTGTTCCTCACTCTGGAGTGTCTTAATAAAGACTGAGGTCACTGTTACTTTAACCTCCCTGTGTGCAGTCTCACCTGTGTTAGGAAGACAATAAAGACCACCGCATACTGTGAAAGGGAGTCGTGTGTCCCAACCAAGCCTTAGGGGTTTTAGTTGGGAGGTTTTTGCACGGATCATAAGCGTATGCACATTCTGTTGGACAGATCCAGTGATGCAATTTTGAAACCAAGCAGGGTTGTTTTAGACATGGGTACTTCACGTTAGGAGTCTGTTTCGATGGGCCAGACTGTGTGTTATACTATGTTTGTTTGTATTACACTGGGTGCAGGTGTGTGCTTTAACTTGAATAAAAGCATTGTGACACTTGAGACCGAAAAGATCTGTCTGTGACTGTATATTACTGTTCACGACTATAATTCCATTGTCTCGAACTGTTGTAAGAGGGGTGATTCGAAACCACCAGGCACAAAACCACTTACACCACACCTAGAGTACTGCGTACAGATTTGGTCTCCTGATTTAAGGAACGATATACTTGCATTGGATGCAGTACAGAGAAGGTTGATTAGGTTGATTCCTGAGATGAAGGGGTTGACTTATGAAGAAAGGTTGAGCTGGTTGGGCCTATACTCATTGGAGTTTAGAAGAATGAGAGGTGCTCTTATTGAAACATATAAGATACGGAGGGAGCTCAACAAGGTAGATGCAGAGAGGATGTTTCCACTCATGAGGGAATCTCGAACTAGGGGGCGTAGTTTAAGAATAAAGGATCACCCATTTAGAACTGAAATGCGGAGAAATTTCTTCTCTCAGAGGGTCGTAAAATTGTGGAATTCTCTGCCCCCGAGAGCTGTGGAGGTTGGGTGATTGAATATATTTAAGGTGGAGATAGACAGATTTTTGAACGATAAGGGAGTGAAGGGTTATGGGGAATGGGCGGGGAAGTGGAGCAGAGCCCAAGATCAATGGCGGAGCAGACTCGAGGGGTCAAATGGCCTATTCTGCTCCTATTTCTTATGTTCTTATGTTCTTAAAATACTCAGCAGGACAGGCAGCATCTGTGAAAAGAGAAACAGAGTTAACATGTCAGGTCACTGACCTTTCGTCAGAACTGGAAAAAGTTAGAGATATAACAGATTTTAAGCAAGTGCAGGGAAGGGAAAGGGGGGAGGTGAGGATAAAACAAAAGGGAAGGGCAGTGATAGTGTGGAATACTATGAAGCAAATAGGGTTTTTTTTATTATGGAAGAGTTGTGGGGCTGGCCTGATGGCTCAGCTGGTTAAAATGGTGAGTTGCTGAGCCAAACAGACCAAGAATGTCCCAGATTCAAGCCCTGGCCTTTCTTCTGACATCATTCACTTTGAGATGGTACAAACAAATGCAGCTGCCTATCTACCCTAAGATCTGACACATATGAACTCACCATTCCAACACTGTTTATCAAGAAAGATTGGATCAATTGGGCTTGTATTCACTGGAGTTCAGAAGAATGAGAGGGGACCTCATAGAAACGTTTAAAATTCTGACGGGTTTAGACAGGTTAGATGCAGAAAGAATGTTCCCAATGTTGGGGAAGTCCATAACCAGGGGTCACAGTCTGAGGATAAGGGGTAAGCCATTTAGGACCGAGATGAGGAGAAACTTCTTCACCCAGAGAGTGGTGAACCTGTGGAATTCTCTACCACAGAAAGTAGTTGAGGCCAATTCACTAAATATATTCAAAAGGGAGTTAGATGAAGTCCTTACTACTCGGGGGATCAAGGGTTATGGCGAGAAAGCAGGAAGGGGGTACTGAAGTTTCATGTTCAGCCATGAACTCATTGAATGGCGGTGCAGGCTAGAAGGGCTGAATGGCCTGCTCCTGCACCTATTTTCTATGTTTCTATGTTTCTATCATTGTATGAGTTCATCCATTAATGGTTTCACTGATCTTGTTTTACTTCCTCAGGCTTGGAGGTGATATGATATACCCCTGAACTGGGTCTACTTAGCCTACTAGCACTTCAATACAGACAGGACTTTTTGAATCGCTGAAGACTTAAATCTATAAAGGGCATTTCAAAATTCCCTGAGGTAATTCTGTTGGTTCGACAGAGGTAACTTTATTCGGGGTTTTCAGACGAAACATTGTCAAATTTAATAAAGCCCCTGAAGAAATTGCATGATTTATGCTGTTAATTATCTTGACATTCTTTTAGATTGAATTGAATGAATTTATCTGATAAATATCAGTCTAGATTCCACAGGAAAAGTGCCATAGTTTTAAAACATTATCTTGGAAAGGAAATTTTATTTTTCAAGTCTTTTTACAGAAAACTCACTTTCCTGTAGAAGTTATTTCCACAAGTGCTAGTTTTACGTCTGTAACAAATAGTAGACATGGTTTGATGGCTTTTATGTTTCAATTGAGAATCCTAAATGAAGGGCCAAGGCCCAGAGTGCAGACAGAAAACTACCAGGGTTGAAAAGATCAGTCAAGAATTTGTGATAAGGTGACCAAACCTGGGTTTTAAAAGTCTGAAGGTTGTTGGAGGAAGGTAAGACTGAGGAGATTTACCCCAATTTTAACTCCAGGTGGATTCCCTGCTCAGGACTCAGTTGGAATTACAGTTGACTCTCAATTATGTGATCGGGCCTCAACATGCATATGTGAAGACAGGCCCTGTTGGTTCCGGGTGCATGTCCTTGCTGCCTGCTTAGGAGCGCAGGTTAAAATTGCAGATATTGCGATCATGACAGTTTTCGGACAAGTAAGTGGCAGGGCGATTTTAGCTGCCCACCTGCCAAGTTTCTGCTGAGGAAGTAGGGTTAAAATTGCCCCCAAAGAGTTATAGGCATGAGATGATGTGAATGAATTAATTAAAGGAGGAGAAGGTGCAATATATTCTGATTTGAACACAATGAGGATTCAGAAAAATGAGAACATGTAGGATTAACTATTTGGAGGTTAAACTGACTGTTGACTATTTCTTAGTGTTTTCAGTAATGACCTGACATCTTTAAAAAAATTAATTCTCGACAAGGACAAGGGCAGCAAGTCCATGGAACACCATCACCTCGAGGCTCAGTTCCAAGTCACTCCCCATCCTGACTTGGATATATATCACCGTCCTTCACCGTCGCTGGAAACCCCGACCTAAGAGCAATGTGGGAGTACCTTCACCACACGGACTGCAACCGTTCAAGGCGGCGGCTCACCACCAACTTCTCAAGGGCAACTCAGGAAGGGATATAAATGCTGACCATGCCAACGATGCTCACATTTGGAGAATGAATTTAAAAAAAATGATTTTCCCACAGTATTGTGTCCTCTTATGGAAAGTCATATAAAACTAAGTATTATTTGGAAAAGTATTGTTTTATATTTTCAATAATGTGCTAATTTAGGATTGCTTAAGAAGCTTTAGAGTACAATTAGATAAGCCATTTCAAGATAGCACTGACAAAAAGTCTGCAATCAATTTGTCGTGCTCCTCTATGTTGTATTCCTCAGAGTACGTGGTAACAATTTATCGATTATTATACTCGATCATCTATCTGAAAGCATGAGAATCTTCCCTGTTTACAAAAAAATTCTGATTTTCTTTCCCAATGCTGTTAAGTGTTTGATTTGTTTGGGAAAACTAATCTTGGGCGATAGCAAATAGGCAGCCCGTTTTATACTTCGCCCAATTTTGTTTACCATTGAAGTCAACAGAAAAGAAAACTAGGCGAAGTGTAAGACGAGCTGCACATTCACTTTCACCCACCAACCAAGACTAATTTACACCCTGTAAGAGATATAGAATTGTAGCAGGCAAAGAGCAGACAGATTGGTGGTCATAACACAATGCTGAAGGTAGTGAACTAATCAGTATAAGAAGGGTCTGAGGAATAATTGCCTATGTATGTAACACTTGCTTATGTATGTATAGCACACTTATAACTCATTAAAACTGTATGGTTAACCTTAATAACACTTAACAAAACAGCCGAAGTTAGCAGTTACAATTTTGATTAGAAGTCTCTGAGGAAGAGATAAGAAAGCCAACATTTTGGAACAGTTACTTCAGGCGACATATATGGCAAAATACAAATAATGGAACAAACACAATTAACATATGATGGGAGATGGACAGTTGCATGTACCACTCAGAGCCAGTCTGATAAGAGTCGACAAATCAATGTAACTCTGCTGATAGCAATAGACCTATCGATGATTTTGTAGGAGGGTAGCTCCTCTCCAAAATCTGTATAAATTATACTCGAAAACTCTTGTATTCTGAAGGTTCCACGATTGAACCTTCCTTTGCATTTGCTCGAAATAAAGCCGGCTAAACTGAAGGTTTCATTTGTTTGATTCTGTGGTCGTTATACGGAGGGCGACGGGCGAGGTGTCAATTACCTTTATCAGGTAGTCCGCCCCGAGGGAGAGAAGTCTTCCTTTTACCCCAACACACCCCAATGAGATTATTTTTTTTTTTAATTACCCAATATTTGACTTATTTCCAGTTTCCTCTGATTAGGAGGAAGGGAAACAAAAAGCTCTCTGTATCCTACTTTTGCTCTGATGGGCTGAGGCGAGGCCAGAGGCAGAGGTGGGCAATATTACTGACTATACAGGCCTAGACTTTCCACTTTTTGTGCATCGATACCGTCCACTTAGCTTCCATTTTAACACTGAGATGAGGTCAAACGACCAGATATCGCCCATTTAGCCCATGTGTCGCTCACTTATCGCCCAGCGTTACTTTCGGCCTGTAGTTAACGGCAAGAATTAATAATACTGCCCGCCCACTTTTTTTTGCTGTAAAGATCAGAATGGGCGGAACTAATGCCCATAATATCGCTGAGCGTTACTTGCGGCACCTTGCCCACATATCACCGAAAATATTCCTCACCGAAAAGACTGCTGAGAGAAAGTTGCTCTCACCTGAACTAAATCCAGCGGTATGGACGCCATTTTGTATATAAGGTCGGTTCATATAAAAGGCTGCTTCAACTTCTGGGGAGTTTTGATGTACTGTGGAGTTCTTTTAAGGTGATTTGAACATCTGAACAAACATCTTATCATACTGTGGACGATTTGAATTTATTTTAGGTGTTTTAGTAGGTAAATTTATTGTTAATGAACAATAAGTATAATACTGATTGTTATTGTAAAGGGGTCTGTACTTTCTCAGCCTGTCTTGATGACTACGCATATGCTGTAGGCTAGAGATGGCAGAAGGTATATTCAACAGCATTATGTGCCCAGTCAAAGAGGTGGCAGACTGCTGAGGAGGACGAGAACTTACACCTCATGCACTTACAGGGAGAAGCGGTCTTACTTGAACTTGTCCAATAACACGTGCCTTAGGAGACGGCGCTTCTGGAGAGAGGTTAACAGTGAGATATGCCAGCTCATCAGGGGAGATCTGCAGCTTGCCAGCACTATCGGGACCGCACTGTCTGTTGAGGTCAAGGTCACTGCGGCACTTGCCTTCTACGCATCGGGTTCCTTTCAGGCCTCAGCTGGCGACATTTGCGCTATATCTCAGCATGCTACACATTGCTGCATTCGACAGTTGACTGAAGCCCTTTATGCACACAGGATGGACTTTATCAGCTTCCCTATAATCAGGAAGGCACAGACTGAGAGGGCTCGAGGATTCTCCAGAATTGCAAACTTCCCCAAGGTGCAGGGAGCAATAGACAGTACGCACATCGCCATGCGGGCACCTTTTCAGGATGCAGAGGTTTTTCGGAACTGAAAGGAATTCCACTCCCTGAATGTGCAACTCATTGTCAACCGCCGGAAAAGTATAATGGCAATAAATGCAACATTTCTGGGCAGCATTCATGATGCTCACATCCTGCGTGAGAGCACTGTATCTGATATGTTTACCAGTCAGCCACAAGGTCAATGCTGGATGCTTGGTGATAAAGGATATGGCCTCGCCACCTGGCTGATGACCCCCCTGCGAAACACCCACACAGAAGCCGAGAAGCGATACAACGAGAGCCACATAGCCACACGCAATATCATCGAGAATACCATTGGAGTGCTCAAGCAGCACTTTAGATGCCTGGACCACTCAAGAGGCGAGTTACAATACCACCCTGAGCAGGTAGCTCAATTCATGGTGGTGTGCTGCATGTTGCACAACTTGGCTATCAGGAGTGGACAAGAATTGCCACAAGGGACTGCTGGTCTACCTCAGGAGAGAGAGGAAGAGGAGGACGAGGAGGTGGATGCTGACCTCGGGGCAGACAATCAGGCTGACAATGAAACCATACCCCGTCCACCTCTAGACTGCAGGAAAGGGCCCATGGTGGCTACATAGCTACAAGATTACAAGACTAAAGGTTACTGTACACGATAAAAGTTCACGGGGTTGGGGGTAATATATTAGCATGGATAGAGGATTGGCTAACTAACAGAAAACAGAGAGTTGGAATAAATGGTTCATTCTCTGGTTGGCAACCAGTAACTAGTGGGGTGCTGCAGGGATCAATGCTGGGACCCCAACTATTTACAATCCATATTAACGACTTGGAAGAAGGAACTGAGTATAATGTAGCCAAGTTTGCTGACGATACAAAGATAGGAGGAAAGGCAATGTGTGAGGGGGACACAAAAAATCTGCAAAAGGACATAGACAGGTTAAGTGAGTGGGCAAAAATTTGGCAGGTGGAGTATAATGTTGGAAAGTGTGAGGTCATACACTGTGGCAGAAAAAAATCAAAGAGCAAGTTATTATTTAAATGGAGAAAGATTGCAAAGTGCCGCAGTAGAGTGGGACCTGGGGGTACTTGTGCATGAAATGCAAAAGGATAGTGTTATGTATACAACACCTTGTAACCAACATTTTACCGGCACCAGAGGGAGCATCTGTTGGCGTCCTAAGGGATCTCAACATCCCTTGGGAGCACTGCATATAAGCAGGCCTCCCATGCTGTGCCGGCACTCTGGAGTCAGAATAAAGAGATTAAGGTCACACTTACTCAAGTCTACAGTACTCAGTCACATTACTTTATTTGAGACATAACAACTGGCGATGAGTAATAGATAACGAACCATCACACGAAAATGCAGAGAACTGTGGGTATCCTGGAGAAATTCTCAGAAGGTGTTGATTGGGAAGCCTTCGTGGAGCGACTCGACCAATACTTCGTGGCCAATGAGCTGGAAGGGAATGAGAAAGCTGCCAAATGAAGGGCGAGCCTCCTCACCGTCTGCGGGGCAACAACCTATGGCCTCATGAAGAATCTTCTTGCTCCGGTGAAACCAACAACCAAATCGTATGAAGAATTGTGTACGCTGGTCTATATAATATTTGTTTTAATTCATAATTATAACTAAAAAAACACCCCACCCCACACCAAATTTATAACATAACATTTATAACATTTTAAACATTTCCAACAAAACTTCATAATCAAAGAACACAAATGCAAACAAACAATGTACCCCCCTTCCCCCCTTTTCCCAAACTTCCCAACAAAATAGCAACCACAACATAAAAATACTGTGACCAATACAACTCCTGCGCCATGCACCTCACTTTCCTTCCCCCCCCACCCCCCGCGTCTTCTCCCCACCTCTACCCCTTCCCCTTCCCCTCCTGGCTCGAAGCTGCCTTGCCGAGGAACTCCTCAGGCGCTGCTTCATTGCGGGGGGATGACGGCAGATCTGCTGGTTGGCCGAATACAGGAGAGGACGGTCCCGAGGTGGGAATGCCCTCCAGGCCAGAAGCAAGATCTTCCTCCTGGCTCTCATGTGTCATTCGCAATGGGGGTGCGGCACCTTGGGGTGCAATGCCACGCTCCAGGACCACTGGGAGCTCTCTGCCACCAGTGTTCCTGACTATCACCTCCAGGTACGTACTCGGTCATGGTGGCGAACATGCTGGCCAGTTTTTAGGATACGCCCCCATTGTTTGGAGGATCTGCTGACCTATCTCAACACTCCTCCTGGACAAGTGTACCATGTCCCCACTCAGATCTGCCGCTCGTGGAGCAGATCTGCTGCGTCGAACCAACCTCCGCGTGGTCGGCACCGTCATGGAGACTCCTCGGGTGCCCTGCTACAAGGTGCTTGGGCCTGCTATCTCCACGGTGGAGGAGGAATAGCCGCAGGAGCACTAGATGTAATCAGTGTCGAATGCATTATGGAGCGTGGCGATGCACATTCCTCGAAGTCCGCACTGACATCCATGGAGAAGGCACCCTGCAGCTCCACGGTCGATAATCTGGGCTCCTCAACACCAGATGTCCGATCGTCCGGCGACTCTGACCCTAGATCCCCGGCTCCTGGGCTCGGTGGTGTTGCATGGGGCCATGTTGCTGGCTGAGCTACAAAGGTTATTAGAGGAGAAGTGGGTGCTTGGGTCACAAGGTGATTCAAACGCTACACACAGCATATGCACGACAAAAGCACCACCGCTACCAAAATTATCACAGACATCACATTTCATGACCATGTCCAAATTCTGCATTGCAATGATTCTCATGAGGCCATCATTATTTACATAACACTTTTATCAATCATCCGTCATATATTATTGGTCGGATATGAGTGGGCGTGGCATCTATTGACTTTACATCACGCAATGGTGTATACTTTACTCACGTGGCATCACATCAGGTTCTGCTGCTGCATGCGTGGCCAACCAGGGGTGGCCCCCCCCACCAGAGCCAGCACCCGCTCCTCGATGTCAGTGAGGTCGATGATGATTGGTGGCCTGCCACCCATTCGCCTCTGCTAGGCCCTATTCTTTGAAAGCTTCTTCTATAAAAGGTAACACCAGCACGACATGGCATGAGATCATTGCATGAGATCATTGCTAGGTACTGTCACAGAGACTGATACAACACATAACTGACTGATGTAATCAAGATTATTACGAAAATTATTATTTACCTAAAAACATACATCGTCAATGCAGGCTTCGAATAAAACATTCCCGGTATAAATGCAAGACATCACATCTGATTTTAATCACTCATTATACTTACAATTCAAATTATATAAATATATAAGTACATGTAAATAAATGTAATACTTACTCTGGCAGATCCGACAAGGTCGTTCCGGCGCTTGCGGCACTGGTTGCCCTCACGCACCTCGTTCATCGCCGACAAGACCACCTCGGCTATGTTGGCCCATATCTTCTGGTAGACCTTTGTAGTGGGCTTCCCACGTACACCCCAGGTCAATTAACCCCAGCGTGACTCCACCTCCTGCAGGAGGGAGGCATTTGCCTCGTCGGAGAATCGCCAAGCTCATTTTCGTTCTTCCAATAAATAGTTCCTATCCCATCTCACTGCTTTCACCAGCATCCTCAGTCTCCACAGCATGCTGTGTCATCTCCTCCATGCCTTCCATTGTAATTATATATTTTTTGCCAAAATCTCTGTGCACACAACGTTATCTGTGCTCTAAATTATTTTTGCTGCTGGTAAATTTCCCTCCTACCTTCCTCAACAGCCAAACAACCACACAATACATCCACACACACTTTCAGTTCCTCTCTGCTCCCTCTCTCTCTCTCTCTCTCCTCTTCTGCGCATGTATTGATGACCTCTGACCTCCTGAAACGCGGGAAACGACCATTGCCATGGCGTTGCTATGGACGCCGATACTTTACAGCAGAAGGTCAAAAAATGTAACACTAACGCCCATTTCAGATCGCTCGTGGTAATGCCCATTTTATAAAATGGAAAGTTGGGGTTTTGAAAATGGGCGGTAATCCGGCGATCTCAAATCTCATATTTACCGCCAATGCTGGAAAGAACACCCATTTTTGGACGATCTGCACAAAAGTGGAAAGTCTGGCCCATAGTCTTTAAGAATATGGGGTCAGGTGGCTCAGCCTGAGTCAAATTAGATGCAGAGGATGTGAACAGTCTGTTTCAATGTGGGACAGTGTCTGAGAAGGAGAATGAAATTGGTGGCAAAGGTACACCTTTTTGCTGCGGGGGCCAAAAATAATGGCTTCAGTCTTCCCTATATTCAACTGGAAGAAATTGTGGCTCATCCAGGACTGGATGTTGAGCAAACAGTCGAACAACATAGAGGCAGTAGAGGGGTTGAGACAGGTGGTGGAGAGTTAGACCTCTTTGTCATCAGCGTATATGTGGAAGCTGATGCCTTGACTTTGGATTATGTCACTGAGGGACAGCTTGGAGATGAAAAGAGGAGGAGCCCAGGATAGACCCTTGAGGGAATGCAGAGGTAGCAGTACAGGGATGGGAAGAGAAGTCATTGCTGGAGATTCCCTGGATATGATAATATATATGAATTGAAGTAAATGAGAGCAGTCCCACTGAGCTAGATAACAGACGAGCAGCATTGGAAGAGGATGGTGTGAGCAACCATGTCAAAGTTACAGAGAGGATGAAAGGGACAGGGAGGAATAGTCCACCACAGTTACAGTCACAGAAGGTATCATTTGTGACTTTGATTCGGGCTGTTTCAGTGTGTGGCAGGTGTGGATACCTGAAAGGCTCGAGCATGGAGTTACAGGAAAGGTGGGAACATATTAGGGAGATGATAACATATTCAAGAACTTTGGAGAGGAAAAGGAAGTTAGAGATGGGGCAGTAGTTTGCAAGGACAGAAAGGTGGAGGGGTGGGTTTTTGAGGAGAGGGTGATAACATTGGTTTTGAAAGGTGAGACAACAATACCTGTCAGCTAGCATGAAAAGTTGGGCAGTCAGTATTTTAGTAGAAGTGAGGTCAAGGATATAGGAGGTGACTCTCATGGCCAAGGTGAGCTCAGAGAGGGAATGAGGAGAGAAACTACAGAAAGACGTGGGTTCAGGGCTAGAGCAGGGTGGAGCCTGTTGGGAGGTCTGGTTTGGTTGGCAAGCGGAAGGAGAGAAGGCAGCAGAGGTAGTTACACATGCATTTCGTGCTGTGCAAGCATCCTTTTAAAAGCAAAAACTGAGAGATCTGTGTCCCATGACTCCACCCCCAGCTCCTCCTGCCCACTCATGGGCTAGATGTCATCCTGAGCACTCCCGCCCCTCCACCCCAGCAGCCCAGGTGGATAGCTCTGGGTTAGTTCTTGTCAGGGAGATGGCGATCGAAGGCAATTGCAATGAAGTGCTGGCAGAGCCAGAGCCAGAGAGCGCTCGTGGATTTTCTTCCTCCTCTGCTTCTTCCTGGGTTCGGCACACCTGGGGAGAACAAGAAAAGAAATTAGACTGGGTTGCCGGGGAAGCAGAGCTCACACATGACTTTCTGTGGAAGACTGCCATGAAGGTTTTGTGACCTAGTTTGCCGAGAGGTAATGCAGGGTGTAACAGAATGATAGAGAATAGACACAGAATGTCATAGCTGATGCCTGGCCTCCCTTCCCAGGAACCAAAATGCTTCTTCTTCGTAGAGGTGGGGAGAGTTGGTCAGAGGGCAGAGGTGTGGAGGCCCACCACCTGTCACCAATATCTCTCGGCTCTAAGGAGCTGTCTTCTGCTTTAAAAAAAATACAAACTCAGAATGACCTTTGTTTGCCATGAGATCCAGCAAAATGCAGGTGTCAGCAAGCAGATCATAATGCTGGAATGACAGGTGCTAGCCACAAGGTATTTCATTCCATGTGAGGCTTTTAGTGGAGTAAAGGCATGTATATAAGGCTGTGAGTGAAAGAAATCTTCCAGGTGAAAGCTGGGGGTGGGGGCGGGGGCTCGGGGATTATAAAGGGAACCCAGGTAGCTTCCAGGGCACTGATGGCAAGCAATTCAATGCAGTATGAGGGAGGTTACTCTAAATGGTCAACGTACTTAATACTATACATTCTTAGGAGGTGTAGTTGGCTTGTTTTACCTCAACCGAACTGCTAATGTCATTAAAGATTTTGAGGAACATATTTGTTATGTGTGGGGTCATAACATCGGCACTCACTGCCCTGGCCAACCCCCTTCCAACACTATGTTGCTGCTCTTCTTTAGGGTCTGCCCTGCACCTATTGGCCCCAAACAGGGCATCACATGATTGTTGTCATGTATGTACTTTTGGGATCACTAGCCACTAGATGGCGGTCACAAATCGCTCCAACAATTCAATTGTGCTCATTTTTGCATGCAAAGGTTCTTGTTGCCTTGTCGCCAAATGTTGTGTATGCAATAACTATTAGACTGAGGACTGTTTAAGTCCAAGAGGTATAACCTTGGCTCTGCTTTATTAAGACCCAAAGTGCCTAATATACAAAATGGCTGGCCTTTTATACTTGGGCTGTCACCAATATCTCTCTGCTGTAAGGAGCTGTCTTCTGCTTTAAAAAAAATGTGGAAGGAGAAGATTGGGCAGACTTTGTGAGCCATTTGAGCCAGTTCTTCGTGGCCAACAAAATGGAGGAGGTCGGCGAAGCAGATCGGCGCCGGACAGTGTTCCTTACAGTTTGCAATCCAATAATTTATGCTCTGATAAAGAATCTACTCCGGCCTGTGAGTCCAACAGAGAAGACGTATGAAGAATTGTGTACACTGGTACAGGACCACCTTAAGCCAGACGAAGGCATCATCATCTTGAGATACAGATTTTATACGCACATTCGCTCAGAGGGTCAGAATGCGGCGGAATTCGTTGCCGACCTGAGACGTCTAGCGGGACCGTGTAAGTTCGGGGTTGCGATGGCAGACATGCTGCGGGACGTCTTTGTAATCGGCATCAACCATGAGGTGATCCTGCTTAAACTATTGGCGGTGGAGACGTTGGACGTGAACAGGGTCATCATGATCGCCCAGTCATGCATGACGGCGGATAGAAGTCTAAAGCAGATATCAGTCAAAAATTGAAACTTGGCAATCATACTGTAAATATGATTGATTCGGCGTTCTGCAGAGCAGCACATGGCAGGGCCTACCCGACTGCGTACACGAAACCTGTGGCTGCCCAAAGTCCGCCAGCAGGAATGCATCAATTTCTCCGTGTTGGTGTAGTGGGGGAAATCACCAGCATCAGCATTGCCGATTTCAGCAATATAGTTGCAAAGGCTGTCTGAGAGTGGGGCATCTCCAGTGCACGTGTCCGCAGATGAGCAAGCGTGCTGCGACACAACACATGGAGGATGATGGTCAGACTAGCGTGGATCCAGATATGCAATCCGAGATACCAGAGGAGGAAGTGTATGGACTGTACTCATTCCTAACTAAGAGCAAACCGATAATGGTCAACGTGAAATTTAATGAGGTGCCGGTATTGATGGAACTAGACACGGGGGCGAGTCAATCGATAATGAGCTAGAGGGCATTCGACAAGCTGAGGGATACTAAGGCTGTGTGGCCCAGGCTGAGTCCGGCCAATGCCAAGTTGCGCACGTACACCAAAGAACTCATAACGGTGATTGGCAGTGCCACAATTAAAGTGTCGTATGATGGTGCGGTTCACGAGTTACCATTATGGATTGTCCCAGGCAATGGTCCAACGCTGTTCGGCAGGAACTGATTTGAAAAAAATCAGATGCGACTGGAACGACATCAAGGCATTGTCGTCGGAGGAAGATACATGTGCCCAAGTACTGAGCAAGTTATCCTCGCTGTTCGAACCAGGCATCAGCAACTTCACGGGAGCCAAGGTGCAGATCCACGTCGTTTTGGATGCAAGACCCGTCCATCATAAAGCTCGGGCAATTCCGTATATGATGAGGGAGAAGGTCGAAATCGAACTGGACAGACTCCAGCATGAAGGGATCATATCACTAGTTGAATTTAATGAATGGGTCAACCCCATTGTTCCTGTGCTGAAAAGTGATGGCACAGTCAGAATCTGTGGAGGCTACAAAGCTACGATCAACAGGGTTTCGAAACAGGATCAATACCCGTTACCGAAGGCTGATGACTTGTTTGCAATGCTAGCCGGGGGGGAAGTCGTTCACCAAACTGGACTTAACATCGGCCTACATGACACAGGAGCTGATCGAGACGTCGAAGAGACTTACGTGCATTACCACGCAAAAAGGACTGTTTATTTATCGTACCCTTTTGGAATTCGCTCGTTGCAGCAATATTTCAGAGGAACATGGTGAGTCTACTGAAGTCCGTTCCCAGAACCGTCGTGTTCCAAGATGACATCCTGATCACAGGTCGTGACTCCAAGGAACATCTGAACAACCTGGAAGAGGTTCTACATTGTCTGGACAAAGTGGGACTCAGACTGAAACGCTCGAAGTGCATCTTCATGGCACCAGAGGTCAAATTCCTGGGGAGGAAAATTGCTGCTGATGGCTTCAGGCCCACGGACGTGAAAACCAAGGCCATCAAGAATGTACCGAAGCCGCAGAATGTGATGGAGCTGCATTCATTCCTAGATCTACTCAACTACTTCGGTAACTTCCTACCTAAATTGAGCACCTTATTGGAACCACTGCACATGCTGTTAAAAAAAGACGACAACTGCGTGTGGGGTGCGTCTCAAGACTGAGCTTTTGAGAAAGCCACTAATCTGCTTTGCTCTAACAAGCTGCTGGTACATTATGACCCATGTAAACGTTTAGTATTAGCCTGTGATGCTTCATCATATGGAATTGGTTGCATACACCAACAAACTAATGAGTCGGGTAAACTTCAACCAGTCGCGTATGCTTCAAAAAGTTTGTCTAAAGCGGAAAGAGCCTACAGCATGATAGAGAAAGAAGCACTAGCCTGTGTGTATGGGGTTAAAAAGATGCATCAGTACCTGTTTGGCCTTTGGTTTGAACTGGGGACAGATCACAAGCCGCTCATTTCACTGTTCTTTGAAAACAAAGGTATCAATACCAATGCTTCATCCCACATCCAGTGGTGGGCGCTGACATTATCCGCTTATGATTATATCATTCACCATAGACCTGGCACCGAGAATTGTGCCGATGCTTAGAGCCGTCTACCGTTGCCCACACCAGAGGTGGAAACTCCACAACCGGCGGACCTATTGTTAGTTCTGGATGCTTTTGAGAGTGAAGGAACCCCTGTCACGGCTCAACAAGTTAAGACCTGGACCAGCCAGGAATGGATTTTATCGGTGGTGAAGAGTTGCATCCTCAAAGGTGATTGGTCTGCCATACCCAAGCACATGTGCGAGGAGACCAAACCTTACATTCATCGCAAAGATGAACTGTCTATTTAGCCGGATTGTATACTGTGGGGCAATCGTGTTGTTATGCCCAAGAAAGGGAGAGAGAAATTTATACGTGAGCCACATAGCACGCATCCCGGTATTGTAATGAGAAAGCCATCACCAGGTCTCATGTATGGTGGCCTGGAATTGACTCTGAGCTGGAATCATGTGTGCATCACTGCAACACTTGCATGCAGCTCAGCAAAGCACCAGCGGAATTGCCGCCGAGTCTGTGGTCTTGGCCGTCCAAACCATGGTCCAGGATCCACATAGACTTTGCAGGTCTCTTCCTGGGGAAGATAGTTTTAGTTGTGATGCATGCGTATTCAAAGTGGATAGAGTGTATAATCATGTCATCCAGCACATCCACAGCTACCATTGATAATCTCAGTGTCAAGTTCGCGACACATGGTCTACCTGACAACGTTGTTAGCGACAACGGATCGTGCTTCACCAGTCAGGAGTTTCAAGAGTTCATGAAACTCAATGGTATCAAACATGTAAGGTCAGCACCATTCAAACCTACATCCAATGGGCAGGCAGAACGTGCTGTCCAAATCATAAAGCAGAGAATGAAGCGAGTAACCCAAGGGTTACTGCAGACCCGCCTGTCATGCACACTGCTTAGTTACAGGGCAAAACCACACACGCTTACCAGGGTCACGCCTGTTGAACTAACGATGAAGAGAGGTCTTAAGACCAAGCTAGCTCTTGCACACCCTGACTTGAATAATCATGTTGAATATAGAAGACAAAGTCAGCAAGGGTATCACGATCGCACAGCTGTGTCACATGATATTTCTGTAAATGATCCTATATATGTTCTGAATTATGGTCAGGGTCCCAAGTGGATCGCTGATACTGTCATGGCCAAGGAGGGCAACAGAGTATTTATTGTCAAGCTCAAAAATGGGCAAACATGCAGGAAACATATGGATCAGACAAAGCTGCGGCACACAGATGAACTGGAACAGTTGGAGGAAGAGACAATCGACGACCAACCAACCTACCCCCAGTCATCAGAGGACTCAGTGGTCATCAGTGAATCGGGACTTTCAATCACTGACATCTTCAATGAAAATGGACTTTCAATCCCCGATATGGCCATTGCCACTCCCACCAGGTCAGCCACCCAGCCACCCAACAGACTCTGAACACTCACCCAAGGCTGGAGTTGAACTGAGACGGTCAACCCGGGAGCGTAAAACACTGGACCGTCTCAATTTGTAAAAGACTGTGTTAATATCTCAGAAGTGGGTATTGTCATGTATGTACTTTTGGAATCACTAGCCACTAGATGGCGTCACTGTTGGAGGCCATTGAGCTGCACACGTATGTGTAGCCCAAGTATAAAACGCCAGCCAATTTGTATATTAGGCACTTTGGGCCTTAATAAAGCAGAGCCAAGGTTATACCTCCTGGAGGTAAACAGTACTCAGTCTAATAGTTATTGCATACACAACAATTGTCCAACTTCTGAAGGAAGCACTTCAACTGCACTTTATCAGAGAACCTGGAGTCTCTCTGCACTCCAGTGAAGAACATTGCTTGCAAGACAAAATGTGTAATGCTTTTCTTCCAGATTTTCTCCTGACTTCTGAATCCCTCCCCCGATGATGCACTCCTAATTAGAAGCAATGATATCACCGGGAGTTCACTTGCATTAAGAATAGGCTGATCCCAGAAACTGTGGTAAGGTCATCCCACTTGGGTTGAAACAGGCCCAAATTTCATCCATCCATTATTCCGCTCGGGATATGATGTCCTTTGTTAAAAATCCAGGCTTGTGAAGCTAATGATATTAAAAGAGAAACTCATAGAAGAAGCACAAACCTGCAAATACTGTGAGCATTTTGAAAACCAGCCATGGAAAATTCTAACAGATGGCAGTAGGGCCTGGCTGGCAGCCAATTAATTTACTAATCATTGATATTCACACAGCACGCATATCAAACTAGTGTAAATGGTTAACGTTTAACTTTCCATCTTCGAGCACAAATCACACACCTTCCGACAGCTTTATGAAAAGTTCATTATCACCTAATTGAAAGTAAGTGGAAACTAGTCCTTTCTGTGCAGGCATGCAGAGAACCAGTGTTTACACAAATGTCTTGTGGCCAAAGGTGAAACTTATCTGGAAATGCACTTTTTTTCAGCTTTCCTCCCTGTAATTAAGTTTTAAGCTAATCAGTTCCCCTGGTTGCTCCTTTTATTGTGTAAGAATGTGGGAAATGCATTGTGCTCGAGAATAAGCGCTTCGAGGTTCCAGTGTGTGCTGCTCTTGCTCTCACTTTAGCCTCCTTTCTTTAGTTGATTACATGGAACTTCTTTCAACAGCAGTTTGATTCTCACTGCCCTTGTAGTATGATTTATGGAGCCTTGTAAGAGATCATGGTGTCATGTTCCTAGGGTTGTGAAAGGGCATCTTGAATAGTCCCAACAACTTGCAGCAGTTGAACCAGAAGTGGTTTAGATGACTGACTTTTGTTGAAAAAAAAACATATTTCATTAAAATGGTTTGGACCATAATTTTTCATGGATGGTTCCATCCATCCAGAAAAGGAAACAAACAGTTTACTCCTCCCACTATCCTGTTACTAGGCAGTTCATAATATGTTGGTGCATTGTCTCTCGCAAAGATACTTTGTCTGACCCCCTTGAGAAACACACACCACACAAAAGAGTGAGATAGAGCTTTCATCTCATTCATATCCCTGATGTCATAACTAGGACAAATGATCTGTCATCACTCAGATCCACTCAGAAATAATTGCCCCTGTAATTTTTTAGTACAGAATTGTGGTACCTGACCAGCAAATCACACTACATGCTTGGTGAGTGTAGACCTTCACAGGACTTATTGTTTTGCTCCAAATCACTGGCCCCAGTCTCAAGTGAATTCTCAACCAACATATTTTTAAAAAAACTTAAAAGTAATCTCTCACCTCTTGGTGGGGGTGATTTTAACTTTCAGCAATAGTATAAAACAGGCAATATTGGATCAGCTGCTCATTATACATCTCTCCCTATTTTTGTTTCCATTGAAGTGAAAGAAAAGGAAAATTGGGCGAGGCGTATAAATCCAATACTGGCTGTTTTACACGATCGCTATAAGTTAAAATTACCCCCAGTATATGTGTTAATTGTTGAGTCTATCAACAGGCTAACATTCATGCAATTTTGTTTACATTGAAATGTATTTTTACTCAGGCAAATTTGAAGTAAAGAAAATCACAAATGACATTATCGTATATGCCTGAGTTAAAACAACAGAGAGGAATTTCATGTCAGTGCTTTTGATCACTTACAATAATAGCCAGGCTAAAAGGTAAGACAGGAATTACAAGGACCAAAACATTTCATTAAACAATGTTTCTGAATAGTGAAATCCTTGGAGACATCTTGCCAAATAAATACTACTGGCGGTGGGCTGAAGGTTGCTTTTCTTTCTGTGGTTGATTTGGAAAGAAGGAATGAGTACAAACTCACCATGAGTTCATATAAGCTTTTGTAGATATCACATTTAAGCATGTTTATATTTCAAAGCCCAGCTTGCATTGAGCTTCTTATGGCGAGTTCATGGTGGGCTAACATTTAAGCTTGTCTCTTCAATTTTTCTGTACGACATTTCCTATCTTTATTCATGTACTATATCTAGAAGGAGCAGCCAGGACTCCTATTATTAATTGCCATTTGTGTTTCCTAAAATACATGTTTTTAAAAACTGTAATAGTCTATTCAAAATCAGTGAGGAAGTCATTGGCCTAGAAATTTGGCTACACAGCGTCTGTTCTTCAGGTGTTAACCAGCCTAAGGTGCCAATATGGCAGGCAGGAAGCACGTGCAGATTTTCAGCCAGAAGTGCGGCACCAACCATATTGGTGAACGCTTTACTCAGATTAAGGTTCTGTGCTGTTTGCAGATCCTGGTCTCCATTTTTGAATGTCTCAACGCTTCATTAACCTCATGTTGAACTCACACGGCATAACATGGCGCTAACCGGCAGGAAGACCCCCTCATATTTAACAGCTGATGACTACGGTCAGGAACCTGCACACAGCTGCAGAGCAGACCTAACACAAGAGCCTTGCTGCCACGAGAAACATAATGAAGCAAACAAGCGGCATGCTCAAGCAACGCCGCCGCTGCCGGGGTTGTTCCAGAGAAGGTTTACAGTATATTCCTGAATGGGTATCCAGATATGTCACCATCTGTTGCATGGTGCACAACTTCGCCATCATGAGGGTCGAGCCTTTACCGCTACCAGGGCAGCAATAAATTGCAGGAGGGGGATCAGGCAGAAGGGGAGAGGCAGTAACCAGAAGTGCCCCAAGCTGCCTGAGCTCGCAGAGAAAAACTTATCGAGGAGAGCTTCACCAAAATCAACCCTTCCATCCTCAATACACCAAGGGGGCGAAATTCAGTAGCATTGTTGAAATCAGGCACTCGTCTCTAGAGCTCAGGAAAGTACTGAAATTGCTGCTGGAAATCCCACTTCAAGGGAGAGGGCCACGAGATTCAGCTCTCACGCAATCTCAGCTGGATGTCATGCATGCTCTGACTGCTGCCATCGCCGTTGGGTCCACCACAGTCCACCTGGAACCTCACAGTGTTGCAACAGCCCACCAAACTTTGCTCCAGCAGATTGGTGGGGGTGTTGAGGTGCTGCCCCATCTCTCATTTCAGCTTTGGGACTTTGGAATGAAAGGGAAAATGGATGTGGTGATGGGGACGTCCAGAGGAACTGGGAAATGGGATGGAATTCACTGGAACTGAACTCTGATGAGACAGTCACGGACCTCCCTTGCACAATCGCGATGGTCTTGTTACCTCCTCCGTTGCTGATGTTGCTGCTCCTCGTCCTCCACCTCCTGCTCCTCTTCTTCCTCCTCCTCCTCCTCCTCCTGCTCCACCTCATCCTCCTCCTCCTCAGGTAGTGCGGCTATGCCTGATGGCAATGGCTGTACCCTCATGATGGTGAAGTTGTGCAGCATGCAGCAGATGATGACGAATAGGGACACGCACTCAGCTGAGTACTGTAGGACTCCACCCGAGCGGTCAAGGCAGTGGAACCATTGCTTCAGCACTCTGATGGTCTGCTCAATGATGTTCCTGGTGGTGGCATGGCTCTCATTGTACGAGTGCTGGGCAGGAGTGGTGGGATTGCAGAGGGGAGTCATGAACCAGATGGATAGTGGATAGCCCTGGTCTCCGAGCAGCCAGCCGTGAGCTTGATTTGGTGGCTAGAACAGAACTGGCACACCGGTCTGGCGCAGGATGAAGGCATCATGGCTACTGCCAGGATAACAGGCATTCACATTTATTATTCGGTGTGTGGTCGCACACCAATTGGATATTCAGTGAGTGGAAGCTTTTCCGATTATGGAAGATCTCAGGATTGTGATGCAGTGCCCGCAAAGCGACGTGAGTGCAGTCTTCACCATGGGGAAGCCCACTATCCTGGCAAAGCCACATGCATGCTCGTGATGCTTCTCTCTGCTCATGGGGAAGGAGATGTAGTCCTTCCTCCTTCTGTACAGAGCATCTGTGACCTCACGGACAGAGTGATGGACGCCAATCTGGGACATGTTGGAGATATCTCCTGTTGCTTCCTGGAAGGATCCATTGGCGTACAAATTGAGCGCGATGGTGATCTTGACTGCTACCAAACGAGCCATCCTCAACCTGGTCTAAGGCTCGAGATCCGGTTGCAGCAGATGGCAGAGCTCCATGACCACGTCCTTGCTGAAGCGCAGTCTTTGCACACACTGCACCTCAGTGAAATTGATGTAGGAGAATTGCTGCTGGAATACCCGGGGAGAGTAAGACCTCCTGTTTCCAGCCCTGTGAGGCCTACTCCCTCTGGCTACATTTTTCTGCCTTCCTCCCTGCCTTTCTCCCTGCTCCCTGTCCTGCTCCCTGCAATTGTCTCTGCAATTGTGTTCGCCTAAGCATTCGCTGACGGTAACGTTGGAGCAGGAGGTCGAATGCCAACACAGCCCCCATGAAGTGAGAGAAATGTTGTGATTTTAAATCTGCCCTGAGTGATACAGGGGAATAGTTGGGAGACAGAACAGACCTGGAAGTAAAAATCACTGCGACCTGACCACCAGCCACTCTGCCTATGTGTTAGAAAGCTGAAAAAAGTAATGACCAACAGAATTTTTAATTTCCAAGATGGTGCCTTTAAATAGCGCTGTTCCAGCTGACTCCTGACTGCAACTTGACAGCTGAAGTGGTTGTTGTCACCGCCGAGCAGTAAGTGAGGGCGCGCGGCCGAATTTCACTACCGAGATGGTAAAGGGGCGCTGCGCACAACGATAACATCATCATCGCTGCGCACAACTGAGCAGGGAGCTCCTCTGCAAAACTCTCGCCCAATTCCACGGGAGGCATTTTTATCGCCGCGCCCGGACACAAAGCATTTTTTTCGCCCCATTAGCGCTAACAGCAGTCGCAAAATGGCAATTTCGGCCCCCAACAGTCCCACAATCCTTACAACCAGCATCCGATTGCCTTCCTTCATTCCTGACGTATGGGTCTTGCCCTCCCTTCATTACAAAAATGAACTTTGTTAAACTGTTCAACTCAATTACATCTTCATATAATAGCTAACAGACAATTAAGAAGCACAATACAAAAGCAAAATATTCCGGATGCTGAAAATCTGAAATTAAAATAGAAAATGCTGGAAATACTCAGCATCTGTGGAGGGAGAAACAGAGCTAACGTTTCTGGTCGATGACAGTTCTGATGAAAGGTCATCGACCAGAAACATCCTCCGCAACATCGTGTACAAGTTCTCTGCCAAGTGCACCTAATGTTTCCTATTAGATGCTGATGAGACGACTTTGGTAGCCTGAGTCCTTGGTCAGCATCTAACGCCTCTGCAGTGGAACGAGTATGTGCCTTGCTCGCTGGCGAGCTGGCACCTGTGGCGTCCTATTGCCCTGCCCCAGCTCCTGCGCATTTGTGCCCGGTGAGTCATCACGTGAAGACACCTCATCGAACCTAGCCTCTGAACTCTGCATGGTGCCAGTACCTGAGCTGGTGCTTGCAACTGGCATAGGGGTTTCCACATTCTTAACAGCTGAAATTAAAGAAAGGGACAAGAGTCAGCTTGTAGTGCAAAAGAAAAGTGGAGAGAGAGAGAAATGGATGGTTAAAACATCTGCAGTTTGTCATGCAGAGTGTGTAGGATGAGAGACAAGTCAAAAGGGACAAAGAGGATTAAGTATGAAGAAACCCTGCATTGAGTCTCCTCAATTGTTGCCAGTCACTGCGGCCTTGAGTATGCTCCTGCCCATGATGGCAAACATGCTTTCAGAGGAGGAGTTGAAGTGATGCAGGTGGGCTCTTCCACCTCCAGTGCCAGGCTGCTGTCTTGAGTTCCACGTCACCTTCACCTGGTAACATGTGGTGCAATGATGGTAGGAGCCATGTCCTGGATGCTATGCTCTTGACATTGACATGCTCTGCATTTCTTCCCACCGTCTCCGAGTAGATTCCTAGATGGTTATCTGCCTTCTGGGGGGTTGGCGGTGCCGGGGGCGGGGGGCGGGGGGGGTGCGGGAGGAAAGAGGGAAAGAGAATATTGTGCTTCCTATCCACTGTCTGCACCACAACCTCAGAGGCAGTATCAGAGAGCCCTCTCACTGCTTGCATCAGCCATATCTTCACTCAGTTTCACCCTGTTTCCCTGGTGTCTGCAGCCATAATGTTAAACCTCCTCTTTAAGAGGTGCTGGCTGCCTTTAAGTGGTGCCATAGACACCCAATATCCAGCACACCCTGCAGACGTGCAGCCAATGAGCAGTGCGGGTAGCACTGGTTGCTCACTTACATGATGCTAATGATCAGACAGCACAATATTGTGTGCTGCAGTCCAGTCACCATCGGATTTCTAGGCCCCCGAATGTAGCAACCCTTTGAATCAGTTGTTTTCTCGGCGTAGAGTGTAAGATAACCATTTATGCACAGCAAATGTATGTTCAATCACTTTGAAAATGTTAAAAGATAAAGGAATTAGAATAATACTTGTATTTAAAGCAGCTTATCTCAAACATTCTCAGCATGTCATACAATGAGTAACTATTGAAGTGTAGTTACTATTGAACATAAGAACATAAGAAATAGGAACAGGAGTAGGTCATACGGCCCCTCGAGCCTGCTCCGCTATTCAATAAGATCATGGCTGATCTGATCATGGACTCAGCTCCACTTCCCTGCCCGCTCCCCATAACCCCTTATCCCCTTATCGTTTAAGAAACTGTCTATTTCTGTCTTAAATATATTCAATGACCCAGCTTCCACAACTCTCTGAGGCAGCGAATTCCACAGATTTACAACCCTCTGAGAGAATAAATTTCTCCTCATCTCTGTTTTAAATGGGCGGCCCCTTATTCTAAGATCATGCCCTCTAGTTCTAGTTTCCCCCCATCAGTCGAAGCATCCACCTTGTCAAGCACCTTCATAATCTTATACGTTTCAATAAGATCACCTCTCATTCTTCTGAATTCTAATGAGTAGAGGCCCAACCTATTCAACCTTTCCTCATAAGTCAACCCCCTCATGTTATTCTGTAGGCATCTCTTTTACTGTGAAGGTAAAATGATAAAAATGATAATGGTAGGAACTGGATATTACACCAGTGCCGTGTTGTTTAGTGACATACATCAGTGAATGTTTATAGTCAATGGCTGCATAAACCTATACCATTTAATAATACGCATTATATGACATAATGACAATTACTTTTAATATCTTGAACTCCTGAACAGTTAGGACATGTAAAACATGAGGATGTGTTTAAATGGACAGAGGTGTTAAGAATGATAAATGGGCCTGCTATGAAATAGTAGAGCAAGTGTTCACAATATCAGTTGGACCTTAAGTGAAGCTAAGCCACAAGAGAAATTCAGATGGCGAATATGCCACTTTCTTTCAACCCTTTAGCAGCTGACTCAAGAATGGGATAGATAGGCATGGGGTAGGTCATTGTGCCCAGTCCTGTCTGGGGAATGATGATGGGCAGAAAGGGGAGAAAAGTATTAAAAATGGAGGGAAGGGAACTAACTACAAATGCAGGCAAGTTTGAAAGATGTTGGCGAATAATAATGGCCATCTTCATTGGACTGTTTAAAAGAGTTTTATAATGGTTTTATTTGAATATCGTCCAACCCAAATACTATTTCTTGCAATGGATCGAAGCCAACCTAGTCAGTTCAGAGGCTGCTGTAGGACCTGTACAGCTGTCACTGCTGCTCGCTCTTTGAAAGTTTCAGTAACAGCAACATGTTCCCTTTCAACTGGTAACTGGGTAACCTTGGCAGATAATAGCTCGAATCCAAGCACCAGTGCCAAGTGCATGTCATATATAGTGCTTGCACACTGTGTGCCCAGTGTGCCTTAGACACCACCCAATGAGACCCAAAGAAGGAGGTGCCACGAGCTTTGTGCCGAGTTTGAATCTGAGGTGTGTGAAAGACATCTCAATCAGCGGGAGATGATGCAAACTTTCCCTGCTAGTGCTCATTGGGTTTTACGCCACTGGATCATGCATTTGACTGATCTTTTCATCTCTTCAAGGGGGCTTCCAAGACCCCAAGAACGCAGATGACAGGATTTGAAACCCAAGTGTGGATTTCCTTTGTTAGCGATGGCCTGTCATCAGTCAAATTCAGCATGTAGGTTAATAAGGCTTAAAAATAAAAGAACAACCATGGTTTGACTGACAGTCTGGCAAACTGAGTATAGTGAGCTCCTTTGTCACCCACCATTTCTTCGATGCACACTAGCAATGAGAGTGTGAACAGAATTGCTGAATGCCTAGAGTTCTTTAAAACAAGTATTTAGACTCTCAAGAATATTTAAAATTATTTCAAGCAGCACTTTCTGAAAATATTTTGTTGATTCTGAACTTTTCACACTCACACATAATAAAATGACTTGTAAGGTGATCATCTTTCCAGTGCTGCATTTCTTTGAATTCTTTGAAGTCTATGATATCTTAACATTTTAGAACAAACAATTATTTAATAAATACACATACTTCAATGATACAAAGGAAACTTGGTAATGAAAGAGTTAAATAGATAGGATTACTTTTTAAAAATTCATTGCAGATTATCAGTTTGCCAAATAACCTACAAACACAATGTGTTGGATACAGGGTTCTATCCCATAGGGGTTAAAGGTTGCACAAAGGAACTACATGGGTTTGACGTTGTGTGCACAGCACTTGCACAAAATATATATTTTTCAGTGCATATTTTATCATAGACATTATGGAATAAACATTGTATTCAATGGGAAGACTTAATCGCTCTTTTCTGTGATCTCAGATTAATATTTGAGCACGTGGACATTGAGTACTTGATATAACTGTAACATGTAGCAGTGAGAAGTGCAAGCACTGGCCCCTTGACAATGTATAAATCTTTAACCAATACAAGCTGCACTTTGACATGTTCCTATCCAGCAGAACTTGAAAGTCTGGCCTACAGGCAGTTTTGTAATCAAGAAACTTCAAATGAAGCTAGCAAGGCAGAATAACCTGCTCCATCAAGGACAAGCAAGACAAACGCATCTGTTTGCATAATTAGGGGCAGCTTTAGATTCCAAGAAATATTTAGAAGGCGCGCCTTCTGATTTTTAAAATGTTTTTTTGAATCTTGAAAGAATCATTACCAAACTGTCTGCTCACCAGGTTGAAATTGCATGACATGATCTTAGTATTGAAAGTATTAGAAAGAAAAGATAGAAAGAAGAGAGAGGGAGATAGAAAGGGAGAGGGAGAGAAAAGGGAAGAGAGAAAGGGAGAGGGAGAAAGAAGTGAGAGAAAGGGTGAGAAAGGGAGAGTGAGGAAAAGGGAGAGAGAAAGGGAGAGTGAGAGAGAAAGGGAGAGAGAAAGCAAGAGAGAAAGGGAGAGTGAGAGAGAAAGGGAGAGTGAAAGGGAGAAAGGGAGAGTGAAAGGGAGAGTGAAAGGGTGAGAGAGAGAGAGAGAAAGGGAGAGAGCAAGAGAACAGGAGAGGGAGAGAGAAAGGGAAAGGGAGAGAAAGGGAGAGTGAGAGCGAAAGGGACAGAAAAGGAGAGAGAGAGAAAAGGAGAGTGAGATAGAAAAGGAGAGTGAGATAGAAAAGGAGAGTGAGATAGAAAAGGAGCGACTGAGAGAGAAAAGGAGAGTGAGATAGAAAAGGAGAGTGAGATAGAAAAGGAGAGTGTAATGAATGTAATGACTCAAAAGACTTGTTACTGTAAACTACCTCAGGTGCAAACCTGATCCAACTTTATTCGCGCCAAATGTAACCCGCGTACCTGTGCTTATATACCAGTGACTGCGCACGTACGCGTATAGCCCAATGACCTCCAACAGTGGCACCCCCTGGTGTCTGGTGACCCCAAGCATAAATACATAACAACATCCCCTTTCAAGATCTTAATATCAATCTTTTTACAAATTAAGACGGTCTGGGACTTTCTGCTCACGAGTTGATCGTCTCAGTTCAATTTCAGTTCTAGGCGAGCATTCTAAGTCAGTTGTGACTGAAGGCTGAGTAACCGATCTGATGGGAGTGGTAATGACCACCATCAGGGACTGGAGGTCCAGTTTCAATAATGACAGCAAAGTCCTCTGATGAATTAACATTGGTTGGTTGGTTACTGACTGCATCTTCCTCAAGCGGTTCCAGTTCATCCGTGTGCCGCAGTTTTATCTGATCAACATGTTTCCTGCATGTTTACCCATTCTTGAGCACAACAATAAACACTCTGTTACCCTCCTTGGCTGTAACAGTACTGGTGATCCATTTTGGACCTTGACCATAGTTCAGAACATAAACCGGATCGTTGACAGAGATGTCATGTGACATAGCAGCACGATCATGATACCCTTGCTGACTATGAGGCCTGTTTTCAACATGATCATTCAAATCGGGATGAACAAGAGAAAGCTTGGTCTTGAGATTTCTCTTCATCAGTAATTCAGCAGAGGAGACCCTAGTAAGCGTATGAGGTCTGGTCCTGTAACTGAGCAGTATACAAGCGAGTCTGCAGTGAGCCCTGAGTCACACATTTCATACTCTGCTTGATCATTTGAACAGCACGCTCTGCTTGACCATTAGAATCAGGTTTGAATGGGGCTGACCTCACATGTTTAATGCCATTGAGTTTCATGAACTTTTGAAACTCCAGACTTGTGAAGCACGATCCGTTGTTGCTCACAACAATGTCAGGCAAACCATGAGTAGCAAACACAATATGAAGGCTCTCAATAGTAGCTGTAGATGTGTTGGATGACATAATAATACACCCTGTCCTCTTTGAATATGCATCCACCACAACAAAAAACATCTTTCCCAGGAAAGAGCCCGTAAATCAATGTGGATCCTTGACCATGGTTTAGATGGCCACAACCAAAGACTCAGCGGAGATTCCGCTGGTACCTTACTTAGCTGCATGCAAGTATTGCACTGATGCACACATGATTCCAGATCTGAGTCAATTCCAGGCCACCATACATGAGCTCTAGCAATGGCTTTCATCATGACAATACCAGGATGAGTGCTATGTAGTTCACGTACAAATTTTTCTCTACCTTTCTTAGGCATAACAACACAATTACCCCACAGTAAACAATCTGACTGAATGGACATTTCATCTTTGCAATGGTTGTAAGGTTTGGTCTCATCACACATTTCCATAGGTATTGCAGACCAATCACCACTGAGGACACAACATTTCACAACCGATAAAATAGGGTCATGGCTGGTCCAGATCCTAACTTGTTGAGCAGTGACAGGAGTTCCTTCACTCTCAAAAGCATCCATTACTAACAGAAGATCTGCAGGTTGAGGCATCTCCACCACAGGTGTGGGCAATGGCAGATGACTCAGTGCATCTGCACAATTCTCAGTGCCAGGTCTATGATGAATAACATAATCATAGGCAGACAATGTCAACGCCCACCTCTGAATGCAGGATGATGCATTGGTATGAATACCTTTGTTTTCCGAAAACAATGAAATGAGTGGCTTGTGATCCGTTTCGAGTTCAAAATGAAGACCAAACAGGTACTGATGCATCTTTTTGACCCCCTACACACAGGCCAAAGCTTCTTTTACTACCATGCTGTAAGCTCTTTCTGCTTTTGACAAACTTCTCGAAGCATACGCAACAGGTTGTAGCTTACCCGACTCATTTGCTTGTTGGAGTACACAGCCAAACTCATATGATGAAGCATCACAGGCCAATACAAGACGCTTACACGGATCATAATGAACAAGCAACTTGTTTGAACAGAGCAGATTCTTAGCTTTCTCAAAGGCTCTATCTTGAGACACACCCCAGACCCAGTTGGCGCCTTTTCTGAGTAGCACGTGCGGTGGCTATAACAAAGTGCTCAATCTGGGTAAGAAATTATCAAAGTAGTTGAGTAGCCCAAGGAATGAATGCAGCTCCGTCACATTATGAGGTCTGGGTGCATTTTTGAAGGCCTTGGTTTTCGAATCAGTAGGCCTGATGCCATCAGCAGCAATCTTCCTCTCCAGGAATTCAACTTCAGATGCCATGAAGGCACACTTTGAACGTTTCAGCCTAAGTCCCACTTTGTCCAGACGATGTAGAACTTCTTCAAGATTGTTCAGATGTTCAGTAGTGTTTCAACCTGTGACCAGAATGTTATCTTGAAACACGACAGTTCTAGGAACGGACTTCAGTAGACTCTCCATATTCCTCTGAAATATGGCTGCAGCCGAACAAATTCCAAAAGGACACCTGTTGTAGACAAACAGTCCTTTATGGGTGTTGATGCAGGTGAGTTTCTTTGAAATGTCGACAAGCTCCTGTGTCACATAGGCCAACATCAGATCCAGTTTAGTGAACGACTTTCCACCAGCTAGCATGGCGAACAGGTCATCAGCCTTCGGTAATGGGTGCTGATCCTGTTTCGAAAATCAGTTAATCGTAACCTTGTAGTCTGCATAAATCCTGACAGTGCCATCACTCTTCAACACAGGAACAATAGGACTGGCCCACTCGTTAAACTCGACCAGTGATATGACCCCTTCACATTGGAGTCTGTCAAGCTCAATTTCAACCTTCTCCCTTATCATGTAGGGAACAGACCGAGCTTTATGATAGACAGGCCTTGCATCAGAATCCAGGTGAATCTGCACCTGGGCTCCAGTAAAATTACCAATGCCCAGTTCAAACAAAGAAGGAAACTTCTTCAACACACTTGAGCACACGAAGTGTCATCCACCGATGACAATGCTTTGATATCATTCCAAATCCACTTGATTTTCTCGAGCCAATTCCTGCCGAACACTGTTGGACCATTACCTGGGACAATCCATAATGGTAGATCATGAACCACACCATCATATGACACTCTGACTACTGCACTGCTAATCACTAGTATGAGTTCCTTAGTGTAAGTACGCAACTTGGCATTGACTGGACTCAGCTTAGGCTTCACTGCTTCAGTGTCCCACAACTTGTTGAATGTACTTTGGCTCATTATTCACTCAATCGCACCCGTGTCCAGCTCCATTGATACAGGCGCGCCATTCAGCTTTACTTTAACGATTATCGGCTGGCTCCTTCCCAAGAACGAATACAGACCATACACTTCCTCCTCGTGTTGTGTATCTGGGCCAGCACTGGACTGGTCATCATCAGCAATGTGATGAGTGGCAGCACGCTTGCTCAGTTGTGGGCATATTCTCTGAAGATGCCCCACTTTCGAACAGCTATTACAGGAGTACTATTTAAACCGACACTGTGGCCCCCACAACGCCAACAGGGTGAAATCGGATTCGTACCAGTTGGTGGACTTTGAGCAGCTACAGGTTTCACATAAGCAGTCGAGTAGGCCCTGCCATAAGCAGCTCTGCCAAATGATGACACAATCTTGGTTACAGTACTTGTCCGTGGAGCTCCGACTCTTGAATGATATCTGCCTCAAATTATCATTAGTCGTCATGCATGCCTGGGCAGTCGCGATGGCCTTACTCAAATCCAGCTTCTCTTCGGCCAATAACTTCCGAAGAATCACATCATGGTTGATGCCTATCACGAAGAAATCTCCCAGCATATCTTCCAACACATTCCCGAACTTACACGGCTCAGCAAGACGTCGCAGGTCGGCAACGAATCCCGACACATCCTGGCCCTCAGCACGAACACGCGTGTAGAAACGATAGCGTGAGATGATAATCCCCTCTTTTGGCTTAAGATGGTCACGCACAAAGCACACAAATCCCCATATTCTTTGTCCATTGAACGTAAAGGCAAGAGAAGATTCTTCATGAGGCCATAAATTTTTGGACCACAAACGGTGAGGAAAATCGCACTGCGCCAAACTGCTTCAGCCTCTCCCTCCATTTTGTTGGCCACAAAATACCAATCCAGGCGGTCGATAAAATCCGCCCAATTCTCACCATCCGCGAATCTCTCAGAATTCCAATAGTGCCTGTTGTACATGCGAAGGTTCTTTAGTTACCTCGTCACCAAATGTAATGAATGTAATGACTCAAAAGACTTGTTATTGTAAACTGCCTCAGGTGCAAACCTGATCCAACTTTATTCGCACCCAAAGTAACCCGTGTGACATGATACCCGTGCTTATATATCTCTGACCGCACCAGTACAGCCTGATGACCTCTGACAGTGGTGCCTCCTGGTGTCTGGTGACCCCAAGCATAAATACAAAACAGAGAGTGAGAGTGAAAGGGAGAGTGAAAGGGAGAGGGAGAGAGAATGGGAGAGGGAGAGAGAACAGGAGAGGGAGAGAGAACAGGAGAGGGAGAGAGAACAGGAGAGGGAGAGAGAACAGGAGAGGGAGAGAGAACAGGAGAGGGAGAGAGAAAGGGAGAATGAGAAAGAAAGGGAGAGGGAAAGGAAAGTGAGTGAGAAAAGGAGAGCGAGAGTGAAAGGGAGAGAGAGAGTGAAAGGGAGAGAGAGAGAAAGGGAGAGAGATAGGGAAAGAGATAGGGAGAGAGAAAGCGAGAGAGAAAGGGAGAGGAGAGAGAACGGGAGGGGAGAGAGAAAGGGAGGGGAGAGAGAAAGGGAGAGAGAAAGGGAGCGAGAAAGAGAGAGGAAGAGAGAAAGGGAAAGAGAGAAAGGGAGAGCGAGAGAACAGGAGAGGGAGAGAGAATGTGAGAGGGAGAGAGAATGGGAGAGGGAGAGAGAACAGGAGAGGGAGAGAGAACAGGAGAGGGAGAGAGAACAGGAGAGGGAGAGAGAACAGGAGAGGGAGAGAGAACAGGAGAGGGAGAGAGAACAGGAGAGGGAGAGAGAAAGGGAGAATGAGAAAGAAAGGGAGAGGGAAAGGAAAGTGAGTGAGAAAAGGAGAGCGAGAGTGAAAGGGAGAGAGAGAGTGAAAGGGAGAGAGAGAGAAAGGGAGAGAGATAGGGAAAGAGATAGGGAGAGAGAAAGCGAGAGAGAAAGGGAGAGGAGAGAGAACGGGAGGGGAGAGAGAAAGGGAGGGGAGAGAGAAAGGGAGAGAGAAAGGGAGCGAGAAAGAGAGAGGAAGAGAGAAAGGGAAAGAGAGAAAGGGAGAGCGAGAGAACAGGAGAGGGAGAGAGAATGTGAGAGGGAGAGAGAATGGGAGCGGGAGAGCGAACAGGAGAGAGAGAGAGAATGGGAGAAGGAGAGAGAAAGGGAGAGAGAAAGGGAGAGCGAGAGAGAAAGGGAGAGCGAGCGAGAAAGGGAGAGCGAGAATGAGAGGGAGAGGAAGAGAGAAAGGGAGAGCGAGAGAGAAAGGGAGCATGAGAGTGAGAGGGGAAAGAGAAAAGGAGAGGGAGAGAGAAAGGGAGAGAAAGAGAGAAAAGAAAGAAACATTTATATGATGCCTCCAAAAGCGCTTTACAGCCAATGAAGTACTGTAGAAGTGTAGTCACTGTTGTAATGTAGGAAGTACATAGCCAATTTGCACACAGCAAGCTTCCACAAACAAATTAAACATATGATCAGATTATCTGTTTTTAGGTGTTGATTGATGGATAAACATTGGCCATGATACTGAGAGAACTCCCGTACTCTTTGAAATGGGATATTTTACGTTCACCTGTGAGGGTGAACTGTTTAACATCTCAGCTGAAAGATGACACCCGTGACAAAAGTTCCAACCTAGACTGCTTGCTCAACTTTCTGGAGTGGTGCTTGAACCCATGATCTTCTAACTCAGAGACAAGATTGGTACCACTGACCCAAGACTGACATTTAGCATGTCAGGAAGTTTAGAAAAATTTCTCTCCCATTAAAGTTACAACTTTAACATCTTTATTAAAATGGTAGTCATAAAAATTTTAGGAGTTTGTTTGTTACTAATATCTAACAGCACCATTGTGTATTTCTAGCAATGGCCTTGATATTAACCCCCCACCCCAACAACAGTCAAATGCTTGAAATGCATTTCCAACCCACTGTGCATACGCCCGGTGCCATTTTTACGAGTTTTGTGGCATCCGAGTGTTCCGCCGTGAGAAGTGGGACACTTCATTAACATGTTTAAATTGGGCTCCCAGAGTTCAATTGGGAGCTGGTTTAAAATTCACCGCTGCTGTGTGGCTTTTCCAGAGGTCTGGAAACCCAGCAATGAAACGGAGGCGGGAGCCAACAGCTCAATAAGGAAAGTGCCTTTCTCAGCAGTCCTTGTGGGTCAGGAGCAGCAGGAGTGCTCCCCTTGGCCCCTCAAGGAAGGCTTCAGCCTTCGCCTGCTGATCATGGCCTCTCTCCCCCCCCACCCCGGCCCCAGCAAATCGCCGACCTCCGATCTCCAGCCGCAATGTTCTCTCTTCCCTCTCCCACCCCGCCACTGCCCCCCCACCCTCCTATCGATTGCCGGGTTCCATCCCCATGAGTCCCTGCTGCATCCTTCTGCCACTGGTTTTCACTCCTGGCTGCCGGCCGGGCTGTCTATTTGGCTGGCTTGCGAGCGGGAAATTCATCTAAACAATGATAATAAAGGCCTACCATTTAGTTCGGCAGGCTCTCCACATCCCCGATCTTACCAGGTTCTTCGGCCATTTATGGCCATCCCCACACTCTCCCCATAACCTTCAGGGCCATTGTGTCCCTAATTTTACATATTAAGTAAGCATTTAGCCCCACCTCAGCATCTGGAATAAAAGTATTATTTTGGTATTGATAAAGGTGATTCTGGGACAGTTGCATAAAGAGAGGTATGTAAAATCTATGTAAAACAATGGGATAATGGCTGCTGTTGTATTAATATAATACCTTTAACATAGTAAAACATCCCAAGATGCTTCACAGAAGCATTATAAACAAAATTTGACATTGAACCACATAAGGAGATGTTAGGGCAGAAAAAGGTAGGTTTTAAGGAGCATCTTAAAGGAGGAAAGAGAGGTAGAGAGGCAGAGAGGTTTAGGAAGGGAATTCCAGAGCTTAGGGCATAGGCAGCTGAAGGCATGGCCACCAATGGTTGAGCAATTAAAATCAGGGATCCTCAAGAGGTCAGAATTAGAGGGGCGCAGATATCTCAGAAGGTTGTGGGACTGGAGGAGATTACAGAGATAGGGAGGGGTGAGGCCATGGAGGGATTTGAAAACAAGTATTAAGAATTTTGAAATCGAGGCGTTGCTTAACTGGGAGCCAATGTAGGTCAGTGAGCACAGAGGCGATGGGTGAATGGGACTTGGTGCGAGTTAGGATACGGGCAGTAAAGTTTTGGATGACATCAAGTTTACGAAGGGTGGATCCTGGGAGGCCAGCCAGGAGTGCGTTGGAATAGTCAAGTCTAGAGGTAACAAAATAACAAACCCAAGGCGTGTAGACCCCAGGAATAGAAGCGGGACATTATGAATAACACGGGACATTATCATGCAACAAAAGAATTGGAGGAAGATAGACCTCAAGAGAAATAAAAAAAATGTAAAATAAATTCTTGATGTGCATTGAAGGAAGAATGTTGCTACCTAGAGTGAAAAAGAGGGTAAATGAGACTCAGTGCAAGGCATCACGGTGGACTGGAGCAAGCCCAACTTTCTGTTACACACAAGACTATGAACATATTCACCAAGATCAAAAACCATACACATCAGATTTCATACCTCTGCTGTCCCTTCTGTGGCAGTCCACAACATGTTGCTTCATTTCACTTTCTTTGTATGCACTTGAGTTTTCCCATATTTTAATCTCCGAACGTTGATAAATTCAGCGAGGCTGAAACAATTTTTAAAAAAGGGAATGATTGAATGGTCCTGTGGCGCGACACCACGGACTGGAAGACCCAGTTTTGAATCCCAAATGCTTGGTTGCCATTCGCATTTGGGTTGTGTCCAGATGGCAAAGTGCCAATCTGGGCTGGTTCGGCGAGCACAGCACAAAAGCAGGCAACGTGCTGAGCAGATAAGAGCGAGGGAAAGTGAGCGTGAGTTTCACCTTGGGTAGCACTCCAGCACTCTCTATCGGCTGGCCACAGAGCAGCATTAGCCAGGGGCTATGGAACTTTTTTATATGATGCAACACTGTCAGTTGGTTTGTTCTACAAATCCCTCTGAGGATTATTATGGTACATATTTTATGTTGCATCATTTAAATTAGTATTGAATGTGATTTCTGACACTGATGTTACTATTTTCCAGTGGTGCATTTTAGTTAAACTTTCCAGAAAACAAATATGCTGAGTACATACACTAAATGGCTTCCTTTTATTTACACCTGTAGTACATTATATCACTGCACAGTATAAGCAGTGTCAGTGCATTATGCACATCACTAGTATTGAAACCGCAATGTTTCATCTGATATATCATAGCCCACCAGAAGGATAAGTTACTCGCCGAGAGAACCACCCTGTGAAAGCTGTTTAAACAGGGCGGTAGGTGAGTGCTCTGCAAAGAAAGGTAAGTTAAAGGTTCTTTATTTATTTTTTAAAATTTAAAATTGTAAAACGGCGATTAGCTTTAAAAGTGCCTTGGGAATGTTTTTTTTAACTTTTTTTTTTGTGAAATTTTTTTTTAAAGTTTTCTCCCCTCCCTTGGCCCAACTGCAGCCTCAGACTAATTTGTTTTTTTAATTTTAAAAACCATCCATTTACTTCTTTTAACCGCCAAGAAACCGCCGAGGATAATGGTACGAGATCCATGTTCTCGCCGGGCGATTATTTTTAACTTAATAATGGAAATTCTCGCCAGCGTTACTTACCAAATGTTAGCAGCTTTTCTGGGCGGGCAATCGGAAGTTGAGGGGTTCTCGGGAAAGTCTAGCCCTCACAGTTTTATTTCATAGACTGCAAATAGCCTACAGACACTGTTGTCACATCATTTACACGAGAAAAGGCATTGGGGAAAATAACTTAAAAGTTTCTTTTTTTAATGTTTCAGTGGTAATTTAGGATTTTGCCCCATTGAGAAAAGGTTTTAGTTTCAGAATATATTTCCAATGGCTTCTTTGCCACCTAAATTATGATATTATTAAAACTGGAATTTGCCACAAATATAGAGCTATTTTTTCTGAGACTCCACATCATTTACGGGGTCCTACAGACACAGGCAGCTTATTGCAAAATCAGAGGCAGCGCATCTGTGATTTCCCGATAACTTGCCCGCTGCATATAAGGCCCAACTGTGGTGTGGAATGTCACAAATGATCACACATAAAATATTGGGGTTAGCGGCAACTCTGGTGGTTCAGTGGATTCACAGCAGGATGTAATACTACATCATTCAGACTAGGAAAGTCCCAGGTTCCATCATTCACTGAGAGATACAATTAATTGACCGCAGTCAAATTTACATCTGTCAGAAGCTCAGGGGGCCGAAATTCAGGGTCCCGATAAGGCCCGTTACTGCCGGAATGCAGCGGACTTCTGAGAACTTTTGGAGAGTTTGGAAAAGTTTTTCACTCGCAGTAATTAGTCGTGTTCTGTGGGCGTTATTCTCTGCTCTACAGAGGCCTCCTAGTGGAATCCAATGGCCGCAGCTTTGCAGTCGAATGGCCGCCACGACCCATATTTAGCACGGGAGTTTTTGGGGCAGTGGCCACTTATGCCCCGACTTCCACAGCGGTGTGGGGCTTGCGGGTATAATGACGCAATCAGCGTGCGCACTGCTGCCACTCCGCCCCGGCACCCATATTCACGAGAAACAAGCCTGCCTGTTTCATGACAGTGTCTCCACCAGCCTTTGAGTGCACTTTGCCGGGCTGCTTGAGAACGCCAGTGGAGGAGAAAGGAGCTTTGGAGGGATCGGGTTTTTTCTGACCAAAATTGGGTGCAGTTCTTTGCAGGGGGATTTGCAAAAACTGCGGCGTTATTCTCTGCTCGACAGAGGCCTCCTAGTGAGGGTCCAGCTTGCAGACTTAATGGGCTCAGTGTTGGCAGGGGAACGCCTTGTCCACATTGTGAGAGGCAGGGAGGCATGCAGGAGAAGGCGGTGCCATCAGCAACGGTTCCAGAGGCAGCGGAGGGAGGCAGCAGCCATGGCTGCCCAACATGGAAAGAGCCTGCAGATGGCTGCAGACCTCAACGTCAAGAGGCTGACCAGGAGAGAGATGGTGTGAGGAAGAGGGTTAGGTATGCTGACCCTCACCCCACTCCCTAACCAGATAGTGGGTGAGGAGCCTTGCCAGCAGCAGCCTGCAGAGGCTGAGGAACATCAGCAGGCAATCAGCCAGCTGCCATTGAAGGGGCCCAGCACAGACCTGTGGCAAGGAGGCCCTACCGTGCAAGGGTCTACTGATGTCAGTTTTCCTTCCTGGAGCTCAGCGATGAGCAATGTGTGCGAAGGCTCCGATTTATGAAGGACATCCTGCAGCCAGATCTGGAGCCTCATACAAGGCTGAGAACAGCTTTCAGTGTTGAGACAAAAGTTACCATAGCTCTCAACTCCTACGGCTTTTTCCAATCTGCAACTGCAGATATTTCTAACATATTACAATTCTCCGCCCATTGCTCCATCCGGCAGGTGACCAATGCTCTCTATAAGAGAAGACTGCAATATATCTCCTTCCCGATGACCAGGAACAGCTGGAGCACCAGGCCAGATTTGTCTGGATTGTAGCATTCCCAGGGTGCAGGGGGCCATCACCTGCACACATGTTGGACTGAGGGCACCACTGAACCATCCAGAGATTTTCATGAACAGAAAGGGATACCACTCCCTCAATGTGCAGCTGGTGTGCGACCACCAGCGAAGGATCCTGACAGTTGATGCCAGGTGTCCAGACAGCAGCCATGATGCCTTCGTCCTGCGCCAGAGCAGTGTGCCCACCCTCTTCACTGGGCCAAACCAGGATTGTGGGTGGCTGCTGGGGGATAAGGGATATCCCTTGTCCACTTGACTGCTCACTCCACTTTGCAACCCCAGGACTGCGGCCGAGCATGCCTATAACAACACTCATTCTGGCACCAGGTGCATCATTGAGCACTGCATCGGGATCCTCAAACAAAGGTTTCATTGCCTGGACCGCTCTGGTGGCGCATTGCAGTACTTGCCTGAACAGGTCTCCATCTTTGTGGTCGTCTGCTGCCTGCTGCATAACCTGGCTGTCATGAGGAGACAGCAGCTGGAGGTCAATCCAGCAGTACCACCGCAGGAGGAGGTGCAGCAGCAGGAGGAGGAGGAGGCACAGGAGGAGGAGGAGGCGCAGGAGGAGGAGGACCAGGATGTACGTCGCCAGCCACCCAGGAGGGCTCGCCACTATCCCAACCCTGGAAGGGAAGTGCAGACACGTCTCCTTGCTGCTCGATTTCGATAATTTCATCCCCACAAGATCCTTCACCTTTTACTTTCCATGGCCAGCTAAGTGAGTGCTTTCATTCATAACTGCCCACCGTCAAATGATACGCCTGCCCAGATAGAGGTGCAAAAAATAAAAGCTTTATGACATCATCAAAATCATTGCAAAAAACTAACACAACAAAAGACATCATTTGCCACCCTTGTGCATCTCCTTATAACCCCTCATACGCATGCCTAACCTACTACTATGCCTCAGTGTCTCCCCTGTGGCTGCCTCATGGGTCTGCGAAGGCTGCTGTGTTCCCTGTGTGGAAGCTGCAGATGTCCTTCCAGGACGCCCTCGATCAGCTTTGGCCCTGGGAAGGTTCAGTCTGGCTTGGCTCGCATCATCCGTATCCTGGTCTGAAGAGCCTGAGTCACTCGCCAGGGGCGGCACAATACCACCACCACCAATCTGAGGGAGGTCGGTTCGGTGCTGTGGCGCCACGCCGGAAGGTCCCCCGTGGCCCATGGTGGACACAGCCGCAAAGGCAACAGTGAGGTGTCGGGTGGCATCGAGCTGAGACTGCATGCAAGCAGCCACAGTCTGAAAGCCACCAGATATGACCGCACTTAAGACACTCTGTCAACTCTTGCAGAGCCGCAGTCATCCTCTTCAAAGCAGCATCGATGCGCTCATTCCCTCGCGCCTGTGCTGTAATGGCAGCTGCCAAATCACCTGCGAATTGCGGCCTCACATCTGGATCCGCACGGTCTCTCTGAGAGTCCACCATCGCTTGCACACTGGAGTGTGACAATCCGGGAGGCGGATTCCTCCATGCTCCTCACCACTTCCGAAGGTATTTCCAGTACCCTTGCTAGTGCCCCCAACATCGGGGAATGCATGGCCTCCACCATTGTCTCGTAAGCTGCAACATCGATGGGCTCGTCTGAGTCCTCCTCAGCATTACCCTGGTGCGGACTCACCCCCCCGGAGAGATGGCACCTGAGGTTGCCTAACCTCGTCACCATACTGCAACCCGCTAGGCCCTGGTGCAACTCTCAGTGCAGACCCCTGTACTACCTGAACTAAATCGGACCGCGCACTCCCAGTATCTGAGCTGGCGCTTGTGAGTGCGAGCAGTGATGTGGTGCTGCCAGCAGTGTCCTCCTCTTCCTCTTCCTCATCCTCATTGGACATGTCCCCAAAAGATGGAGTGCGCTCCAGGGTGTCAGCTAGGCTGGAGCCCTCAATGTCCTCAATGCTGTCAGGATGTAGATCTCTATCATTGTCCTCAAGGGTCTCCTCCAGGCCTCGCAACAGTGATTCAGGAGGAGCCTCTCCCTCGCCCCAGCTGTCACTCAGCCTCTCATCTGCAAACATCAATGGCACAAAGGCTGCTGTGAGAGGGAGGTAGGGGATTGACGCTTGGAGGTTGCAACTAGCAGACTTTCACAGGGAAAGGCACAGTAAGCGTTGGAGCATTCAGGAAATGAAGACTTGAAGCTGGGGCTTGCCACCACCTGTCCTCCTTTGCTCCATTCTATTATGAGCAAGTTTGACCTGCAAAACAAAGAATGGTTGGTGAGTACCACTGTGATGTTGCATCAGAAATGAGTGCACAAATGTGCGTCCCTGACATACAGCTGTAACTATGAGATGAAAGGGAGCCTCCATTGCGAAAACACATATATATATTATATATAGGCCGCAACAATGAAATGCTGCTTCAGTGAAGGTGGGAAATAAGAGAAGAATGAAGGAGCGGTTCGCAGATGGAAGGTCAGCCGTTGGTAGAACAGGTACTCACTTTCATCAAACGGATGATGTTGTTCATCCTTTTCCGACATTGGATAACTGTCCGATTATGGATGGATGTCCCTGAGACCTCCACAGCTATCTCCCTCCAGGCATTGGTAAAAACTTCATGATTGGATCTCCCTGTGTCTGGGTACAGGACTCACCTCCTTCCCTCCACAGCCTGCATTAAGGTCTCCAGCTCTGCGTCCGAGAATTGAGTTGCTCTCCTTGGTACAGCAGCACCAGCCATGGCCATCACTGCAAGGCCTTCCCTCCTCAGAGCCTAGCTGCAAACCCTGGCCTTTAAGAACATCATTAGCTGGAAATCAGCTCCAATCCACCCACCCACACAACTGCAAAATCCCGATTCCCGGCGGTCATTACCGCTGGCTGCCATTTTTTTCAAGAAAATCGCTGAAAATCGGACCAATGGCCACTGCAACCATAGCAGTGGTAATGGCGGCAAAAAAGATGGTAAGTGCACCAGGTTTCTGGCGGGCCTAAATTTCAGCCCCCAGGAATCCTCTACTTCCCTCACTGGAAAAATCAAGTACATAATTTCAGGCAAGGATGGGAACAGGTTCAGTTGTGATGCTTGCCACGGTCAAATCATCTGCGCACTCACTAAGGTCTCATATATGAGGTATAGCAACTGGAGCAAGCTGCCAGAGCTGCCGACACTCAAACAAGCTTGTCTACATTAACTCATCTGTAATGTGGGTAAGAGCAAGCACCGTTGGACATGCTTTCCTCAAACTTCTAAGCTTAGGTTAAACCACTCTACAGGACTTTTAAAGTGATTTAATCTGCGTTAAAGGGTATGGATAATAAGACAGTTTGATCAGCTCAGTCAACCTTCATAACAACGCTGACTACAGATGCCATAATGTGTGTGTCTCTCTCGCTGCCAGTTCCTACAGGAGTCTGCGCATTGGCATTGTTTCAATTGGGTCCTTCAGTACACAGTTCCACTATTTCAGTGTTGGCCTGCCTTCTCTCATCCTTCCTCTATCGCTTTCCAAGTACAGCGATCTTCACCTTTACGTCACACATGCCCTGCTCATCTTAATCTTCTCACCCGGATATGGTCCAGTATTGCACACAGACCACTTCTCATGACTTCAGTGCTGGTTACTCTGCTCTTTCTGCTGATATTCAGCATTCTTCCAGTACAGCAGATTCCAAAAGCATCCAGCGCCTGCTTCTGCCTATTTATCAGATTCCAGCTTTTAGCCTCATACGTTGCAGCAGTAATAACTTACATTTCTGTAGCACTCCTCACACAAATAAAGATGTCTCAAAGCCCTTCAAGAGCGATGTAAAGAGAATATCAAATGACAGGGAAAAAGGAAAAATAGAAAAAAGTTTATGGTGGAAGGAGGAGTGGGGTTGGGTGTTGGGGGGGGGGGCCTAAATGTGATTTTTTTTGTGGTGTGGGAATGTCTCAGAGGATAGGGGCACAGTGACTGAAGGAGTGGTCACCAGTAATACAGCAGAAGAGCTGGGAACACAATGTGGCCGAAATTCAGGGTCTCGACCCATTACTGCCCGTTTGTGGCGGCCATTCATCAAAAGCGAATGGTCGCCGCTCTGGACTCAACTGGCTGCCCCGACATAGATTCGGCCCGGGAGGTCTTGCAGCGTTGTGGGCCACCGCCGACTCTCGTGGCGGTGTGGGGCTTGCGGCAGTAGTGACGCGCTAAAGTGCGCACCGCTGCCGCTCCGCCCCCGGACCCAGTTTCAGTGTGATAAAGCCGGCCCTTCAGCTGATGGTGACCCCACCAGCTTTTAGGGCAGGTGCAGAATGGCAGAGATCTCAGAGCTGTGGGAGCGGAGAGAGACAAGAAGGTCAGATCCAAACCTGAGGATGGGTCGGAAGTTCCCCGGAGTCCTCAAAGTAATACCAGCTGAGTCGGTCTCACAAAGAAGTTTGGTAAGAGATCATCTGGGGGAGATCAGCGAGCTCCGGATAGGGCGAGATCCCGGAGCCAGCTCCGTATTGCTCAGCAACAAGTCCAGGAGTCTCTTCAATGAACCAGAGGAGTTCAACACAGAATCCACACTCAGGGGGAGAGAGAGAGGGAGGGAGGGAGGGAGGGAGAGAGAGGGAGGGAGGGGGAGGGAGGGAGAGAGAGGGAGAGAGAGGGAGAGGGGAGAGAGAGAGGGAGGGAGAGAGAGGGAGGGGGAGGGAGGGAGAGAGAGGGTGAGAGAAAGAGGGAGGGAGAGAGAGGGAGGGAGGGAGAGGGAGAGGTAGGGAGGGAGAGAGGGAGAGAGGGAGGGAGAGAGGGAGAGAGGGAGAAGGAGAGAGCGGGAAGGAGAGAGCGGGAAGGAGAGAGCAGGAAGGAGAGAGAGACAGAGGGAGGGAGAGAGAGGAAGGGGGAAAGAAGGAGAGGGAAAGAGGGAGAGGGAAGGGAGCAAAAGAGAAAGGCGAAAGAGATATGTGAAGAAAAGGAATGAGAAAAAGAATGAGAAAATTTGATTGGGACAGAGAGAAATAGGAATAAACAAAGAGGAAAGGGGAAACAAAGCTAGAGAGAGAGAGAGAAATAGAGATCCCGCGATTCACAGAGAGAAAACTGAAATCTCAATCCAGGGGTTCAGACTGCAAACATCACCCCAGCTCAGCATTCCAAGCGGTTACAAATAGGAATCTGTTCCACCTCCGCCGCCTCCAGGCTAGACCCATTGTTATCCCATCCTCTGTCATCGAACTACAGTATGCGGATGACGCTTGCGTCTGCACACAGGCCGAACTCCAAGCCATCATCACCATCTTCACCGAGGTATACGAGAGCATGGGCCTTACACTAAACATCTGTAAGACAAAGGTCCTTCACCAACATGACCCCGCCACACAGCACTGCTCCCGAGTTATCAAAATCCATGGTGAGGCCTTGGACAACGTGGACCATTTTCCATACCTCAGGAACCTACTGTCAACAAGGGCAGACATCGATGACGACGCCCAACACCACCTCCAGTGTGCCAGCGCAGCCTTCGGTCACCTGAGGAAGAGAGTTTTTAAAGACCAGGACCTCAAATCTGGCACCAAGCTTATGGTCTACAGGGCAGTAGTGATACCCACCCACCAATATAGCTCAGAGGCATGGACTATGTACAGCAGACATCTCAAAGCGCTGGAGAAGTACCACCAGCGCTGCCTCCGCAAGATCCTGCAAATCCACTGGGAGGATAGACGCACCAACGTCAGTGTTCTCGCTCAAACCAACATTCCCAGCATCGAAGCACTGACCACGCTCAACAGCTCCACTGGGCGGGCCACATCATCCACATGCCCGACAGGAGACTCCCAAAACAAGCGCTCTTCTCGGCACGGCAAGCGAGCCCCAGGTGGGCAGAGGAAATGCTTCAAGGACACCCTCAAAGCTTCCTTCATAAAGTGCAACGTCCCCTCCGGCACCTGGGAATCCCTGGCCCAAGACCACCCAAAGTGGAGGAAGAACATCCGGGAGGGCGCTGAGCACCTTGAGTCTCGTTGCCGAGAGCATGCAGAAAACAAGCGCAGACCCACCCACCCTTTCCTTCAACCACTGTCTGCCCCACCTGTGACAGAGACTGTTCAGCCACCTGAGAACTCACTTTTAGAGTGGAAGAAAGTTATCCTCGACTTCGAGGGACTGCCTGTGATGATCTTACGCGTGCCTAACCTGTGACTTTGCCTCAGTGTCTCCCCTGTGGCTGCCTCATGGGTCTGGGGAGGCTGCTGTGCTCCCTGTGTGGAAGCTGCAGGTGTCCTTCTAGCTGCCCTCGAGCAGCTTTGGGCCTGGAAGGACCAGCTGGAGACTGGTCAACACCCTCCTGGGAGGGTTCAGCCTGACTTGTCTCGGGCGAGGCCATGTGTGCAGGCGCTGGCGGAGTGACAGGTCTGGGGCCAGGAATGCTGCGAGCCGGAGGTAGCGCATCATCCGTATCCTGGCCCGAGGAGCCTGAATAACTCACCAGGGACGGCACAATACCACCACCACCAATCTGAGGGCGCTCAGGTCGGTGCTGTGGTGCCGCACCGGAAGGTATGCCATACAGGGAAAACAGTGGCCCGTGGTGGACCCAGCCGCGAAAGCAACACTGAGGCCTCGGGGGGCATCCCGCTGAGACTGCATGAGAACAGCCACAATCTGAAAGCCACCAGATATGACAGCACTTAGATGCTCCGTCGACTCTTGCAGAGCTGCGGCCATGCTCTCCAAAGCAGCACTGATACACTCGTTGTCTCATGCTTGTGCTGCAATGGCAGCTGCCACATCACCCCAAGGGTGAATTTCCTGTGGGAATAACGCCCCAATTAAGATTGCAAACTTTCAGGTTTGAAGGGCTAATAAGACTGGAACACTTTTTTGTGGTCAAAAGGCTGAATTTTAATCCAATGGCTGCCGCAAACTTTACGGCGCTAATCGGGGGGAAAAAGATTTTAACACCATCAGCTTTCTGGCAGCACTGAATTTCAGCCCCAATGTAAACTAGTGTTGGAGGAATGGAGACCACATGTCGGAAAGTAGGGTTGGGTAAAGCTATGGAGGGATTTGAAAGTGAGGATGAGGATGTTGAAGCCAATTTATTGAGGCACAAGGAGCAAGTGACCACTCTCCAACTTCTTGTGTAACAGTAAGATGAGGTGCATGAGTTAAATTTCCTCCTGCTTAGCAATGGCCAAACCAAAGCTACTTTCTTTTGCTACTGTCAAAACGTGCATGCCTCTGGCTTTGACTCCATGGATTTCCCTGCCTACCACTTGAGGCTAAGTCCAGAGGTGTGGAATCTGCACAACCCAAAGCTGAGCTTCCTTCTGTACAACCACTTCATTACCCCCATATCATTGCCAGTATCCACCCCCAACTCTTGCCATTGCTACTGAAACCCTAATCCACACCTTTATCACCTTGAGGCTCAATTTCTCTACAATTATACAGCTAAAGAAGTAAAATTCTACAACTGGAGTAGCTATACAGATAATCAATTAGCACTATGCAAGCCAACTCACCAAAAGCAGCTATTTTTGGTGTTAGTGACAGATCCTCACAACAATCCAGAACCAGGTATTGATCTCCTGCAAGTTTGAATTTTGCGGGAGGAAGTGACTTCATCCAAGTGGCTGACCCAGAAGTGACATCATTAGAGGCACCTGACCCTGGCAGGACCGTGTCTGAGACCGCAGACACCGGATGTAGCTGCATGGTGTCACTAATCATTCCATTCTCTAATGCCCCACTAGCTGGCTTTCCCACTTCTACTTTCTATAAATTGTGTTGTTCAGAATGCTGCATTTCGCATTCTCAAATGCACAAAGTAGCACACTGTTAACATCCTGTCATTACCAAGCTCCATTGGCTTTCCATGAATTGACATTGATTTTGTTTTTACGTCTGTCCCCAAGAGCTGATCCTACATCACAACAGCATATCTAGCAACCAATACAAAGCAGGATGAGTGCTCACGTCTCTGGAGTGGGACGAACCCACAACCTTCTGACTGAGAGACGAGGGTGTTCCCAGCTGTGCCACAGCTGACACTTTAAGTTCAAAGCCCAATTTTAACTGGGAGCGAGGGACGAGCGTGGGTCTGGCGGTGCAAGCGTCAGGCTCGACCTAATCCACCAATGTGAGACCCAGGCCATTTTAACTGCTGGGCCCCATTTAAATAGACCAGACCAGGTGTCAACACAGTGTCAATGACATCAGGCTGGCAGGTGGGAGCCAGGCGAGCGTGGCACAGTGTTCCCCCTGGAACGGTCGCCAGCAGTCAGATAAGTGGTGGTGTGGAGTAGGTGATCAAATCGAGGGAGCGAAGACCGGTGGCCGAGGTTTCCTTGTGGGGTCCAGAGGACCACTTCTGCTCCGCCTGGCCCATAAGGACAGTTTTCACAACAAATTACTTACCTTTTGGAATTTCTGGGCCTGCTGCTCATTTGTGCCTGATGCTCCTTGAGCGGCTGGCATTGGGCACCGAACGCAGCTATGCAGCTTTAAAGCATCCTCCGCCTGCTTCACGATGACATGCAAGCCGTGATCCTTACCAATGGATCCACCACAGACCCAATACAAGTGCAGACCGGGTCAAGCAAGGCTGTGTCATTGCACCAACGCTCTTCTCAATCTTTCTCGCTGCAATGCTCCATCTAACCTCCAACAATCTCCCCGTTGGAGTGGAGCTAATCTACAGGACAAACGGGAATCTGTTCAACCTCCGTCGCCTCCAGTCGAGTACCAAGGTTGTCCCAACCTCTGTCACTGAACTACAGTATGCAGACGCTTGCGTTTGTGCACACTCAGAGGCTGAACTCCAAACCATTGTTGGCATTTTCACTGAAGCGTAGGAGAATATGGGCTTTACATTAAACATCCATAAGACAAAGGATGTTCTCTACCAACCTGCCCCCGCCACAAAGTACTGCTCGCTGATTATCAAAATCCACGACAAGACCTTGGACAGCGTGGACCACTTTCCATACCTTAGGAGTCTTCTGTCAGTGAGAGCGGACATTGATGACAAAACCCAACACTACCTTCAGTGTGCCAGTGCAGCCTTCGGTCGCCTGAAGAAAAGAGTGTTTGAAGACCAAGATCTCAAACCCGGCACCAAGCTCATGGTCTACAGAGCAGTAGTGATTCCCGCCTTCCTATATGCTTCAGAGATATGGCCAATGTACAGTAGGCATCTCAAAACACTGGAGAAATATCACCAATGTTGCCTATGCAAAATTCTGCAAATCCATTGGCAGGATAGGCGTACCAACATCAGTGTTCTCTTGCAGGCCAACATCCCCAGCATCGAAGCATTGACCATGCTCAATCAGCTCCGATGGGTGGGCCACGTAGTCCACATGCCTGATATAAGATTCCCGAAACAGGCACTCTACTCCCAGCTCCGTCACAACAAACGAGCCCCAGGAGGGCTGAGTAAACGCTTCAAGGACACCCTCAAAGCCTCCCTGAAAAAATGTAACATCCCCACAAACTTTTGGGAATCCCTGGCCCAAGACTGCTCAAAGTGGAGAAGAAGCATTCGGGAAGGCATCGAACACTTTGAATCTCTTCACCTGTTGCACACGTTTATCAAGTACAAACAGCGGAAGGAGCGCACGACAAACCAAGCACCCCACCCACCCGTCCCTTTAACTACCACCTGCCCAGCTGTGACAGAGACTGTATTTGGACTCATCAACCACCTTAGTGTGGAAGCAAGTCATCCTCAACTCTACTTAAGAAGAACAGGACATCCCTTCTGCTCTGGACCTCCTCCACCAGGACCTCCAGTACTGTGCCCGAGACCCTGTGTGCCCTCTCACTCGGTCCCCATACATCCGTAAACGTGCCACTGTGTGTCAGCCGGCACACTCGACACCTTCCGTGGTAGTGGGTGAGTGGAGCTCACATATATTGTGGCCAATCAGTGCTTGAGTGCTAAACCTGTTGGTGTCTGCTTTAGTACCTCCAGGCAAATGCAAATTCTGGTAATCAGCAATTAGGACCAAAATTGCTTGCTAAAACCAGACTTTCAAACAAACGTGCCGTATCAGTACAGCACCCACTTGATGCCTGTTTTCACCCTTTCACCAAAATAACCCTGTGTGTTTTAAATGGAACTAACTTAGGCAGGTTAAAAAAATACAGATAACTTGTTGCTGCTGAAGAAACAATTGAGCAGGCTGTGTGCAGCACTGTATTGAGACGTGTTTATAATTTTTTAACACTGCAAGCTTAAAAAGCTTTGTTCATTTTCTGCAGCTGAGAATAACTGGCCACTGCATGTAAGCTAAACGCTGGGGGTCCCCGATGGAGTGCACTCTACGCGGGAGTCCTCCCACTATTTATCGGGGACTTGGCCTGGAGGGTGGTGCACGGAGCAGTCCCGTGCAACAGATTTTTAAGCTGGTTCACGGGCTCCCAGGCCGCCTGCAATTTCTGCGGTCTGGAAGAGTCCGTGTTCCATGTTTTTATGGAGTGTGCAAGGTTACAGCCCCTGTTCCATTATTTAAAGGGGCTGCTCCTCAATTTCTGGTTGCACTTCAGTCCCACACTCCTGATCTTTGGGCACCCTGTGCGGAGGGGAGCGGGTAGGTCCGAGGGCCTCCTCGTAGGACTGCTCCTGGGCACGGCCAAGAGTGCCATCAGTCGGTCCAGGCAACGGACGGTCGAGGGGGTCGTTCAGCCCGACTGCCTGCCTCTCTTCCGCGCGTACATCCGGTCCAGGGTGTCCTTGGAGATGGAGCACGCGGTGTCCACCGGTACGCTCGCGGCCTTCCGCGAGAGGTGGGCACCGGAGGGACTGGAGTACATCATCACGCCCGGCAACCAAATTTTAATTTGATTTTATATGTTTTAAAGTTTAATTTGTTTTAATTGCCGGATTTTTAGTGTCCCCCTCCCCTTTTATAGGGAGCATTTGTAAAATATATGGTTTTAATGCCCCCCCCCAAAAAAAATCACAATAAAACCCCACAAAAAACAAAAAAAAGAAACAAAAAACATTTAAAAAAAAGGGGCAGTTAAGTGTCTGGAGTGGCCCCCAGATCGGGGGGGGGGGGCACTTGATCTAACGTTTATTTTGTTCCCCCCCCCCCCCCCAAAAGAGTTGTAAGCTAAACGCTTGGTGCTCTGAAGACAAGATCACCAAATGGCTTGTATGCAAATTCCAACTGAAATGTAAATCTCTGGGGTGACACGGTCCTTGCATTCCCTGTGGTAATATCATTTGACTGTAATGTGTAGCCTAATTAGATTAGGGAAGTTGTTGATGGTAAGAAATTAATTTGGTTATCACAGAAAAGACAGTTGCTGTCAGGAGTGGCAGCAGGTAAATTATTTTGAATTCCTTAGCTGATTATGTCAACTGCCAACAGATCTGCTTTGCATGACTGCCCAGTGAAATAAAAAAGACGTTTGTTGATCAGAGCTTTAAAATTTTAACCTTTTAAAGTGCATATTGTCACGTCTGCTGTACAGTGTGTGATTTTAATCAGAAAGAATTGTTCTATAAAATTTACTTTTGCATTGTTATTAATTATTAACAATTATTAACAACCTCACTACCACCTCTCTCAACCCTTCCACTTTCTCTAAATTGTCAAACTGCTTATCCGACATTCAGTTCTGGATGAGCAGAAATTTCCTTCAACTAAATATTGGAAAGACCAAAACCATTGTCTTCAATCCCCACCACAAGCACCGTTCCCTAGCCACTGACTCTATCCCTCTTCCTAGCAACTGCCTGAGGATGAAGCAGACTGTTTGTGTTATATTTGACCCTGAGATGAGCTTCCGGCCACATATCCGCACCATCACTAAGACCGCCTATTTCCACCTTCAGAACACAACCCGACTCCATCCTTGCCTCAGCTCATCTGCTGTGAAACCCTCGTCCATGCCTAGACACTAGACACTCTGAACGTAGCATTGACCGTGGGCCAGGAGAGAGTTTGACTCCACTTCAGCTTCGGAGCAGGCCGGCGAGCAGAAGGAGCAGAGTGGCGGCTTTGCCCAGCAGTCTGTGCGGCTCCCGGCCTGCAAGCACCATCGGAGCAGGCCGGGGAGCGGAAGGGGCAGCATGGTGGCCTAGCACCCCAGGGAGCAGCACATGCTGGAGCAGGAGAGCAACAGCAGTGACAAGTGATGTCACCAAGGTCCAGGTCAGTGATTGGAGCATGAGCAGGTACAGCAGGAGCGGCGAGGTCGGGGCGAAGGAGTGGCGAGAGATTGTAGAGGAATGTGATCGGGGCCCAGGAGAGGCGAGAGTTCAGGGCCCAGAAGAGGCGAGGGCCCAGGGGCAGCTCAGGCCAGCCCACACTGCGATATGTGTGCGCACTAGGTCCGTGCAGCAGAGCAGGTCTCCAGTCGTCTTGGTTAATTCTTGCTACTGGACCAAGACCTAGCTCTATCAAGCCCGTGTGGTGGCTGGTGTGCAACGGTAACCACACATTAAAAAAATCCAAGCACAGTCATCTTCCGCTCTTGAAGATTTAGTTCGGACCTGGAATTTTAGGTCCATCATTGAAACACCTGTGAACTTTTTGACGTGGAAGCAAGTCATCCTCGATTTGGGGGACTGCCTATGATGATGATCCATGCCTTTGTTACCTCCAGACTTGACTATTCCAATGCACTCCTGGCTGACCTCCCATGCTCTACACTGCGTAAACTTGAGGTTATCCAAAAATTGACAACCCATGTCCTAACTCACATTTGCTCCCATTCACCCATCACCCTTGTGCTCGCTGACCTACATTGGCTCCAGTTCAGCAACGCCTCGATTTTAAAATTCTCATCCTTGTTTTCAAATCCCTCTATGGCCTCACCCCTCCCTATCTCTGTGATTTCCTCCAGCCCCACCAACCTCCCAAGATATCTGTGCTACTCTAATTCTGGCCACTTCCAATGTGCTGAGTTTGAATAAAGGCAGTTAAGACTCAATACTAGTGTTTGTCTGGAAGTCTCTGTGTAACTGGTGGTAACATAGCCAAATAACAACTTGCATTTATATAGCACCTTTAACTTAAGGCTCTTCACAGGAGCATTATCAGACAAAATTTGAGCCACATAAGGAGATATGAGGGCAGGTGACCAAAAGCTTGGTTAAAGAAATAGGTTTTAAGGAGGGCCTTAAAAGAGTAAAAAGAGGTAGAGGCGACAAGGTTTAGGGAGGGAGTTCTAGAGCTTAGGACCGAGGCAGCTGAAGACACACTGCCAATGGTGGGGCAATGGAAATTGGAGATGCATGAGAACCTTGAACTGGAGGAATGCAGAGTTCTTGGCGGGTAACAGAACTGGAGGAGTTGACAGGGGTCAATTTTGGTTTGTTATTGTAATCAGCCAATCGTGCGATCGTGCTGCCCAACCGATTTCAGCTGTGAGAGGCCCCAACCATCTTAGCAACTGGGCCTCATTAATGTGTGGCTGGTGAGCTGCGGGAACCAAACAGATGCGCCGGTTGCCCTGGAGTGATTAGGAATTAAAGGTTAATTTCCTGGTTGAGCAGCCCATGAGAAAATTCATATTGGCATTAAAAAAAGTTGTGTTTTTTTTTCATTTTCTTTGAACACTTTAGCTTATTATCATCATCATCATAGGCAGTCCCTCGGAATCGAGGAAGACTTGCTTCCACTCTTAAAATGAGTCCTTAGGTGGCTGAACAGTCCAATACGAGAACCACAGTCCCTGTCACAGGTGGGACAGATAGTAGTTGAGAGAAAGGGTGGGTGGGACAGGTTTGTCGCACGCTCTTTCCGCTACCTGCGCTTGATTTCTGCATGCTCTCGGCGATGATTCTCGAGGTGCTCAGCGTCCTCCCGGATGCACTTCCTCCATTTAGGGCAGTCTTTGGCCAGGGACACCCAGGTGTCAGTGGGGATGTTGTACTTTTTCAGGGAAGCTTTGAGGGTGTCCCTGTAACGTTTCCTCTGCGCACCTTTGGCTTGTTTGCCGTAAAGGAGATCTGAGTAGAGTGCTTGCTTTGGGAGTCTTGTGTCTGGCATGCGAATGATGTGGCCTGCCCAGCAGAGCTGATCAAGTGTGGTCAGTGCTTCAGTGCTGGGGATGTTGACCTGGTAGAGGACACTAATGTTGGTGTGTCTGTCCTCCCAGGGGATTTATAGGATCTTAAGGAGGCATCATTGGTGGTATTTCTCCAGCGACTTGAGGTGTCTACTGTACATGGCCCATGTCTCTGAGCCATACAACAGGGCGGGTATTAGCTTATCATTTAGCTTATTTAGCTTTAGCGGATATTTAGCTTATTATAATGATATTGGAAATGGTGTAAAATGGGCTGTTTGACTGGGCCAGGTAGTTGGAGACGGGAGGTCATGTGATGAAACCTCCAGTGTCAGCAACCCTAGGGTCTGAGGCAGCTCGCCGATCAGGGGGCCAGTTGTCAATACAGAGCTGGGATTGTTGGGGAGCAGGGGAATCCTGGAGGGGTCCGTGTTGGGAGCGGCAATGGGTCGGAGTATTTTTGTGGGCCAGGAGAAGCACCCATGGGATCGACTGAACATAAATACAAGAACATAAGAACATAAGAAATAGGAGCGGGAGTCGGTCATCTGGTCCCTCGAGCCTGCTCCTCCATTCAATAAGATCATGGCTGATCTGATCTTGGCCTCAACTCCAATGCCCTGCCCTCTCCCCATAACCCTTGACTCCCTTATCGTCTGGGACATGGAGTATGGTTTCTGTGTGTCCCACTGCAGCTTACTGACAGTGGTTTCCCCTTCCCTGTAGTACAGCAAATTTACTGAAGCAATATATCACAATACACGTAACTAGCACAGTGCAAAAATATTACATGTCTCACTGCTATTGAAAGTCACCAGGTCACAACGAACACAACATCAGTAATTTTACAAATTCACCCTACTTACACCCACCATATTGGAAATTTAGGCGTGCTCTCCCAATATTTAATATTTTTCGGAGCATGTGAACAAGTTCCTGATACATGTTTCCCATGGGCAAAACTTCATGCCAATAGTGTGATTTTCTAAAATGACTCGTGATATTTGTAATACTATTTACCTGTCACTTTACAAAACTTGCTTAAGATGCCAGAAACAGTTTTTCCTATCCCATAAACAGTTTCAAGGACATGACTCATCTTAATGTAAAGAAAACACTGAGCCTTTAAGGCCCGGGAGGGGATCTTTTTCCAAGTTTGCACTACCGACAGGAGTCTCGCTTGCTTGCCGCACATATGTGGAAACTCCCCGTGATTTCCCAATATGCGGGCTAATGGGAGTGGACAAATTCCCCACTGGCATTGCAAAACTCGGAAGATTACCTCCCAAGATTTTAATCAACTAACCCTATTTCTGCTGTAGTCGGTTTAAATTTGCTGGTTCCATATCAATGGTTATTCTGATAAGCAGCCTCTATAATCTTGTTCACACTACAGTTGGCAATTTGCATCCACTGGGAACTTGGAGGTAATGGACAATAGTGCATACCTTCGGTTGCCAGATTTTATGTTGACCACAAATTACAAAATTTACATTTGCCTGGTTGACTCAGCTAATGTAAAGCTGCTATTCAGCAAGGCAAAAGCAGACCTAGCAATCTCAGTGGGTTGGCAGTTTACTGGTTCCTGTTGAAATTTGCAAGGCTCTACTCTTGGAACAGAGCTCCACTCGACATGAGCATGAAGCGTAGGGAGCCTGCTTTGTGTCACCCGCAAACTTACGGTGATTAAAGTTTTCAACATTTTGAGCTCAATCAAGACTCTGGATGTCAACCGTCCCGGATTGCCCTGGACTCTCCAGGAATTGAAGATTAACCTCCAGGAGACTACAGCAAGCAACCCCGGAGGAAAATCATAGGGGCATTAAAAAGAATTGTGTGTTTATTTTGTTTTCGCTGAAAATGTTAATTTATTCATTATAAAAATATCATGTAATCTGAATTCCTATGACTCTACCATTTTTAAAAGAGAATTGCAGACCATAACTACATAAACCTCTCGAAATTGAGAAATCTTTAGGAAGTTAGAAATCTAAATGATAAAAGTAACCATGAGGTTTAAGAAAATGAAATGGTTAAAGTATTAAATTAATAATTTCTGGAAGTATTCACCGTAATGAATAATACTAACTTGATTTATAGTTTCTGTGATACACCAGTATCGCAAAGGATTAGGAACTCAGCATGGCAGCAATACAAATTAATTAGGGGAATTTAGGGCAAACATCAGGTTCCACATGTACGCTGTCAACACCCAGCTCTATCTCACCACCACCTCCACTGTCCCAAAATCGTCACACAGCTTGTCCGACATCCAGTACTGGATGAGCAGAAATTTCTTCCAACTAAATTTTGGTAAGACCAAATCCATTTTCTTCGGTCCGCCTCACAAACTCCGTTCCCTAGCCACCAACTTCATCCCTCTTCCTGGTAACTATCTGAGGCTGAACCACACTATCCGTAACCTTGATGTCGTACTTGACCCTGAGGTGAACTTCTGACCACACATCCGCGCCAAAACTAAGACTTCCTATTTTCACCTCCGTAACATCGCTTACTTTGCCCTAACTCAGTCCATCTGCTACTGATACTCTCATCCATGTCTTTTATTACCTCTAGACGCCACTAGTCCAATGCACTCCAGGCCGGTCTCCCATCTTCCACCCTCCATAATCTTAAGCTCATCCAAAACTCTGATGCCCGCAACCTAACACACACTAATTCCTATTCACCCATCATCCCTGTGCTCGCTGACCTACATTGGCTCCCGGATAAGCAACGCCTCGATTTTAAAATTCCCATCCTTATTTTTAAATCACTTCATCGCCTCACATCCATCCCTGTCTCTGTAATCTCCTCCAGCCCTACAATCCTCCGAGATATCTGCGCTCCTCCAATTCTGGCATCTTGCATAACCCTGATTTTAACCGTTCCACCATTGGCGGCCGTGCCTTCAGCTGCTGAGGCTCTAAGCTCCAGAATTTCCTTGCTAAATCTCTCCGCCTCTCCATGTCTATTTCCTCCTTTAAGATGCTCCTTAAAGCCTACCTCTTTGACCAAGCTTTTCGTCATCTGTCCTAATATGTGGCTCGGTGTCAGGTTTTGGTGTTACTGCTCCTGTGAAGCACCTTCGGATGTTTTACTACATTAAATGTCCTATATAGTTGTTGTTGTTGCTGTTCTTGTAAATATCGTCTGGGCCAGATAATATATATTCTAGTGTGCTGAAGGAGACCACAGAGGAAACCTTTCAGGCCCTGGCTATTATGGGCGAATTGGTAAGTGGGAGCAGATTGCTTAGTGGGGCAAACTATCGAGCACCTGTGTATGGGCTGTATATAGAGAGCTTTGCAGTTGCACAAATTAGAAATGGCCAACTACATCAGAGCCTTCACGTTCAGCTTCATTTCGTGTGCATGATGAGCTCTGGACCTGGACTGGGCGTCATACTAGGAACTAGCCAAAGAGGGAATGAAACATCTGGCACTTTACCAGTCCAAAAATAAGCTGTAGCCAGGATTTAAAGGGATAATGCAACTTATAGCTAAGTGAGTACATATGGGGACCAAAGTTTTTAATATCCTTTCTAAAGGCAGTGTTGGGCTTAATCGGTTTTTTGCCAACTTTTCCTAAGGTTGAGTGGGCAAAAGAAGTAACTGGTGAAATCCAATAGCTAGCAAACCAAATGTGGAGGCAGGAATTGGATTCTGTGGGCAATTTACACAGCAGTCATCGTGAAATTACTGATGCCACATGAGGATATGAGCCTCACCCTTTGTTGGAGGGAGGGTGAGGGGAGCAGGGAGCCTCCATCAGCCCCTAACAAGGCTATTGATTCGGAGGGGGCAGTCAGAGTCAGGGTCAGGGGTCAGGGCTGGGGACTCCCGAGTCTGGCCCTTCTCACACCAATAGTCCGTCAGAGGCCTGGTGCATCCTTGATGACTAGTACACTTAGTGAAAGGAGGAATACCGGCCACTTCAGGCATGGACTCCCAAGGAAAGATGATAATAATTGTTTTTAAATATGCCCCTTATACAAAAGAGCAACTTTAAATTTATTTCCAGGGGTCCTTGGCACCTTTTTCCAGACATTGGAGGGGCCACCTGATTTTCTGACCTCTTGATTATAGTACATATCTGAGATGCACCCTATCATGGTGCAGGCATTCCTTTATTGCAGTAAAATTAAGAAATTGCACCGTGGTCCCTGCAAACTTTGGCAGAGTCTGTGACAGAGGTCCGGAGCAGGCATGATGCTGATGTGATTTCCAGGATTGCTGGCCAATACATTTCCAGAACCTCAATGTAATAGCAGCAACTTTGTTTTAAGAGGCACAGGTCATAGGATCATAGAATGATGCAACACAGAAGGAGGTTATTCAGTCCATCGTGCCTGGGCCAGCTCTTTGAAAGTGCTATTCAATTAGTCCCACACCCCTGCTCTTTCCCCATAGCCCTTCAAATTTTTACCCTTCAAATATTTATCCAATTCCCTTTTGAATGTTGCTATTGAATCTGTTTGCACCACCCTTTCAGGCAGTGTATTCTCTGCATAAATCCAGCCCATAATGTGGAGAAATGTGAAGTTAGCCACTTTGGTAGGAAAAATAGAAAAGCAGAGTATTTTTTAAATGGTGAGAGATTGGGAAATATTGGTGTTCAGAGAGACCTGTGTGTCCTTGTATACGTATCACTGAAAATTCATATGCAGGTAAAGCAAGCAATTAATAAAGCAAATGGTATATTGGCCTTTATTGCAAGAGGATTTGAGTATAAGAGTAAAGACATCTTATTGTAATTATATAGAGCCCTGGTGAGACCACACCTGGAGTATTGTGTACAGTTTTGGTCTCCTTACCGAAGGAAGGATATACTTGCCAGTGAGGGAGTGCAACAAAGGTTCACCAGACTGATTCCTGGGAAGGGGGGATTGTCCTATGAGGAGAGATTGAGTAAACTAGGCCTATATTCTCTAGAGTTAAGCAGAATGAGAGGTGATCTCATTTAAGCGTACAAAATTCTTACATGACTTGACAGGGTAGATGCAGGGAGGATGTTTCCCCTGGCTGGGGAATCTAGAACCAGGGGCCACAGTCTCAGAATAAAGGGTTGGCCATTTAGGACTGAGATGAGGAGAAATATCTTCACTCCGCGGGTGGTGAATCTTTGGAATTCTCCAACCCAGAGAGCTGTGGAGGCTTAGTCTTTGAGTATATTCAAGGTAGAGATTGATAGATTTTTGAATATTAAGGGAATCAAGGGATATGGGGACAGTGCAGGAAAGTGGAGTTGAGGTAGATGATCAGCCATGATCTCATTGAATGGTGGAGCAGGCCCGAGTGGCCGAATGGCATACTTCTGCTTTTAATTCTTATGTTCTTGGGCTAGAACCTCCAGTTTTGTGCTTATCACCCAAAAATCAGCATTATTTCTGGCGTGGGCGTTGAAAAAGGGTTTTCAGATCGCCAGCTTCTCGCCCATTTTCATAACATAAGTCTCCATTTTTAAAAAATGGCCATTATCGTGAGCGATATCAAATGGGCAGTAGCGTTAAATTTTTTGACCTTCTGCCGTAAAGTGTGGCCATCCTTAGCAACAGCATGGCAACGCTCGATTCCCGTGATTCAGGAGGTCAAGAATCATCATGACATGCGCAGAAGAGAAGACAGAGAGAGAGGGAGGTCAGAGGCACTGAAAGCGTGTGTGGCTGTGGTGTGTGCTTATCTGGTTGTTGTGGGAGGAACGATGGAGATTCACCAGTAGCAAAAAGCCGACAAAGCACCAAGAACATAGCTGGCACCGAGTTTTTGTCCATTAAATAAGATATAACATGGAAGGGATGGAGGAGGCCCTGGAGCTGGTAGCCAGGAAATCTGGTGGCAGAGGGTTTCCAGTGGTCATGGAGCATGGCACTGCACCCAAAGTTGCCGCACCCCCATTGCCAGCCACACATGAGAGCCAGAAGCAACGCTCTCACCTCGGGACCGTCCTCTCCCGTATCCGTCCAAGCAGCGCTTCGGTCGTCACCCGCCTCCTGCCCCCCCAATGAAGTATTGCCTGATGACCTTCTCGGCCAAGCGGCTTGGAGTCAGGAGGGGAAGGGGAAGGGGAAAAGGTGGGGAGGAGAAGTGGGGGGGAGGTGGAGGGATGGGAGGGGGGAGGGTTGGTTTGTACAGAAATACTGATGATTGCAGACTAATGTTCGGTTTAAATGTTTTTTATTTAACAAAACCTTGTAGCACATTGGCTCAGATAGCTGCACCATTACACACTGGTGATTCCTTTGCATCAAAAGGTATAATCACACTTAACTTCAATCAACTTAAACTTTAACTGTCACCGAGGTGATGCCCACCATTGATGTATGACCTGCACACCCAGCAGTGTGTCAATAACACCAATGTTCTTTCAGGCAAATTGATCATGGATGAGCTCCTAATGTAAAGCTCTTGCAGCTATCATGCCACCATGGGCCCTTTCATGCGGTCTACAGGGGGGTGGGGACATGGCTTCAGAGGCAGCCTGATTATCTGGGTCGATGTCAGTGTCCGCCTCCTCGTCCTCCTCTTCCTCTCTCTGGTGAGGTGGACTGTCAGACTCATCAGGCAATTCTTGTCCCCTCCTGATAGCCAAGTTGTGCAGCATGGAACAGACCACCACGAATTGAGCTACCTGCTCAGGGTGGTATTGGAGGTCGCCTCCTGAGTGGTCCAGGCATCTAAAACGCTGCTTCAGCACTCCAATGGTTTTCTCCATGATATTGCGAGTTGCTCTGTGGCTCTCGTTGTATCGCTTCTCAGCCTCGGTGTGGGTGTCACATAGTGGGGTCATCAGCCAGGTGGCGAGGCCATATCCTTTGTCACCAAGCATCCAGCATTGACCTTGTGGATGATTGTTAAACAAGTCAGATACAGTGCTCTCACACACGATGTGAGCATCCAGGATGCTGCTTGAAAATTGAGCATTCACTGACAGTATAATTTGCTGGTAGTCGACAAACAGTTGGACATTGAGGGAATGGAATCCCTTGCGGTTCCTGAAAACCTCAGCATCCTGAAAAGTACCCACATCACGATGTGCGTATAGTCTATTACTCTCTGCACCTTGGGGAACTTTGCAATTCTGGAGAATCTTAGAGTCATAGAAACATAGAACCACAGAAAATAGGTGCAGGAGTAGACCATTCGGCCCTTCAAGCCTGCACCAGCATTCAATAAGATCATGGCTGATCATTCCCTCAGTACCCCTTTCCTGCTTTCCCTCCATACCCCTTGATCCCTTTAGCCGTAAGGGCCATGTCTAACACCCTCTTGAATATATCCAATGAACTGACATCAACAACTCTCTGCGGCAGGGAATTCCACAGGTTAACAATTCTCTGAGTGAAGAAGTTTCTCCTCATCTCAGTCCTAAATGGCCTACCCCTTATCCTAAGACTGTGTCCCCTGGTTCTGGACTTCCCCAACATCGGGAACATTCTTCCCGCATCAAACCTGTCCAGTCCCGTCAGAATCATATATGTTTCTATGAGATCCCCTCTCATTTTTCTAAACTCCAGTGTATAAAGGCCCAGTTAATTCAGTCTCTCCTCATATGTCAGTCCAACCATCCCGGGAATCAGTATGGTGAACCTTCTCTGTAGTCCCTCAATAGCAAGAACGTCCTTCCTCAGATTAGGGGACCAAAACTGAATACAATATTCCAGGTGAGGCCTCACCAAGGCCCTGTACAACTGCAGTAAGACCTCCCTGCTCCTATACTCAAATCCCCTAGCTATGAAGGCCAACATACCATTTGCCTTCTTTACCGTCTGCTGTACCTGCATGCCAACTTTTAATGACTGATGAACTATGGCACCCAAGTCTCGTTGTACCTCCCCTTTTCCTAATCTGCCGCCATTCAGATAATATTCTGCCATCGTGTTTTTGCCCCCAAAGTGGATAACCTCACATTTATCCACATTATACTGCATCTGCCATGCATTTGCCCACTCACCTAACCTGTCCAAGTCACCTTGCAGCCTCTTAGCATCCTCCTCACAGCTCACACCCTCACCCAGTTTAGTGTCATCTGCAAACTTGGAGATATTACACTCAATTCCTTCATCTAAATTATTGATGTATATTTTAAAGACCTGGGGTCCCAGCACTGAGCCCTGTGCCACCCCACTAGTCACTCCCTGCCATTCTGAAAAGGACCCGTTTATCCCGACTCTCTGCTTCCTGTCTGCCAACCAATTCTGTATCCACATCAGTACATTACTTCCAATACCATGTGCTTTGATTTTGCACACTAATCTCTTGTGTGGGGCCTTGTGAAAAGCCTTTTGAAAGTCCAAATACACCACATCCAGTGGTTCTCCCTCATCCACTCTACTAGTTACATCCTCAAAAAATTCCAGAAGATTTGTCAAGCATGATTTTCCTTTCATAAATCCATGCTGACTTGGACCAACCCTGTCACTGCTTTCCAAATGCGCTGCTATTTCATCTTTAATAATTGATTCCAACATTTTCCCCACTACTGACGTCAGGCTAACTGGTCTATAATTACCCATTTTCTCTCTCCCTCCTTTTTTAAAAAGTGGTGTTACATTAGCTACCCTCCAGTCCAGAGGAACTGATGCAGAGTTGATCGACTGTTGGAAAATGATCACCAATGCATCCACTATTTCTATGCCACTTCCTTAAATGCCCTGGGATGCAGACTATCAGGCCCTGGGGATTTATCGGCCTTCAATCCCATCAATTTCCCTAACACAATTGCCCGCCTAATAAGGATTTCCTTCAGTTCCTCCTTCTCACTAGACCGTCAGTCCCCTCGTAATTCCAGAAGGTTATTTGTGTCTTCCTTTGTGAAGACAGAACCAAAATATTTGTTCAACTGGTCTGCCATTTCTTTGTTCCCCCATTATAAATTCACCTGAATCTGAATCTGACTGCAAGGGACCTACGTTTGTCTTCATTAATCTTTTTCTCTTCGCCTATCTATAGAAGCTTTTGCAGTCAGTTTTTATGTTCCCGGCAAGCTTCCTCTCATACTCTATTTTCCCCCTCTTAATTAAACCCTTTGTCCTCCTCTGCTGAATTCTATATTTCTCCCAGTCCTCAGGTTCGCTGCTTTTTCTGGCCAATTTATATGTCTCTTCCTTGGTTTTAACACTATCCTTAATTTCCCTTGTTAGCCACAGTTGAGCCACCTTCCCCATTTTATTTTTACTCCAGATAGGGATGTACAATTGTTGAAGTTCATTCATGTGATCTTTAAATGTTTGCCATTGCCAATCCACCGTCAACCCTTAAGTATCATTTGCCAGTCTATTCTAGCCAATTCACGCCTCATACCATCGAAGTTACCTTTCCTTAAGTTCAGGACCCTAGTCTCTGAATTAACTGTGTCACTCTCAATCTTAACAAAGAATTCTACCATATTATGGTTACTCTTCCCCAATGGGCCTTGCACAATTCACTCTGTGCCTCCCTGGTCATAGGGAAGCTGATCAAGGCGCTCCTGCGTGCGTACAGGGCTTCAGTAATCTGTCTAATGCAGCGATGTGCGGCATGCTGAGAAAGTCCACAAATGTCGCCAGCTGTGGCCTGAAAAGAACCCGAGGTTTTGACCTCGACGGACAGTGCAGTACTGATGGTGCTGGCAGGCTGCAGATCTTCCCTTATCAGCTGGCATACCTCAGTGATAACCTCTTTGTGGAAGTGCAGTCTCCAAAGGCAGGTGGTGTCAGGCAAGTCGAGGTAAGAATGCTTCTCCTTGTACTTGCGTCTGGTGCTCCTCATCTGTCAGTCACGTCTTACATTGGACACATAATGCAGTGGAGCGTCCCTTCGGTGATGTCGAGTCTGCTGCATGTAATTGGTCACCAAGAGAGGGTGAGAAAGGACAGGCCCCATTGCAGTACCTCTCTGTTTTCCACCGATTGGTCACAAACAAGGAATGTCCCGACGAAGACACCTATTCAATTCCAATCGGACACAGTATGGTCAAGATGTTTTTACAGATGGTCACATCAACTCCAAAAACCTGCAGAGTACATCCTAACTCCGCCGAGGTTGAAACACAGCAGCCTTTTAAAGGACGTGATATGTGATCGAGAAGATGGCATCCATAATGCTGTGATTCGGTCCAGTTAGTTCCACTTTTTCTGGGCGTTTTTTTGGGCGAGCGATATTGTGGGCGATATGTGTGCGAGGTGGTGAAATTGACGCAGGGCGATCTCCATGGCCACTAGTAAATATGCTCTTTACGACAAAAAACAGTGGGCAGGCGTTAATAGTGAATCTTGGCGTTAAATCTGTGCGGAAAGTAACGATGGGCGATATTATGGGCGTTGAATTCGCCCATTCTGCTGATTCCACCCTAAAAAAGTGGGCAGGCAGTAATATTTTTTCTCGGCGTTAAGCACATGGGGAAAGTAACACCCGGTGATAAATTTCCAAAAAATGCCTGCCAGTTTCCATTTTGTGCCAAAATGGGCGCTATCTGGACGTTATACGTCATTTCAGCTGTAAAATGGGCGTTAAGTGGCCGTTAAGCATGCAAAAAAAGTGGGGGCTCTAGTCCCTTATGTTTTAGTACCTCAGCCATGCCCTCTGCTTCACAAAAATATCTGTTATTTGGTCCATAATCAGCCCCACCCTTTCTCTGACTACCCTTTTACTATTTATATGTAGCCAATAGACTTTTGCGTTCCCTTTTAAGTGAGCTGCTAATCTATTCACATACTCTGTCTTTGCCTCTCTTTCAATTCTCCTCTGTACTTTCTGTATTCAGCTTGGTTGTCGACTGTATTATAAACCTGACATTTGTAATAAGCCTGCTTTTACTATTTTGGTGTGGCCTGCTCCCTGTCACACATCTGCGTTATATGGGTGAGATGCACGCTGGAAGTAGAACAGCTCCTGAACTCATCAAATTCGGCATGAGATCTCACTTGCTCCAATATATCATTTCAATGAGACTCATGCAAAAAATGTTTTTGTCTTAAAAATGCTTAGCAGAAAATACATGCGAAGAAAGAAATTGCATTATTATTGCACCTTTCACAATCTTTACAGCCAATGAAGTACTTTTGAAGTTGTAATGTAGGAAATGCAGAAGACAATATCGCCTTCCTGTAAAAGAGTGCCAAAATTGTACACAATAATCCAACAACAGACCACGGTTTTTGTACAAGTTCAGCATTAACTCCTTATTTTTGTATTCAATGCCTCTAGAAGCAAGGATTACATTTGTCTTTTTTATACTTTAAGAGCATAAGAACATAAGAAATAGGAGCAGGAGTAGGCCATTTGGTCCCTCGAGCCTGCTCCGCCATGCAATAAGATCATGGCTTATCTGATCTTAACCTCAACTCCACATCTCTGCCCGCTCCCCACAACCCTTCACTCCCTTAGCACTCAAAAGTCTGTCTATCTCCGCCTTAAATATATTGAATGATCCAGCCGCCACAGCTCTCTGGGGCAGAGAATGCCATAGATTTACAACCCTCTGAGAGAAGAAATTCTTCCTCATCTCAGTTTTAAATGTGCAACCTCTTATTCTGAATATATGCTCCCTAGTTCTAGATTCCCCCACAAGTGGAAACATCCTCTCCGCATCTACCTTGTCTAGCCACCTCAGTATCTTATATGTTTCAATAAGATCACCTCTTATTCTTCTAAACTCCAATGAATATCGGCCCAACCTACTCAACCTTTCTTCATAAGTCAACCACTTCATCTCAGGAATCAACCTAGTGAACCTTCTCTGAACTGCCTCCAATGCAAGTATATCTCTCCTTAAATAAGGAGACCAAAACTTTAGGCAGTACTCTAGGTGTGGCCTCACCAATACCCTGTACAGTTGTAGCAGGACTTCTCTGCTTTTATACTCCATCCCCTTTGCAAAAAAGCCCAACATTCTATTTGTCTTCCTGATTACTTGCTGTACCTGCATACTAACTTTGTGTTTCATGCACAAGGACCCCCAGATCCCTTTGTACTGCATTTTGTAATTTCTCTCCATTTAAATAATAATTTGCTTTTTTATTTTTTCTGCCAAAGTGGATAACCTCACACTTTCCCACATTAGACTCCATCTGCCAGATTTTTGCCCACTCACTTAGCCTGTCTATATTCCTTTGTAGATTTGTTGAGCCCTCCTTACAATTTGCTTTCCCACCAATCTTTGTATCATCAGCAAACTTGGCTACATTACACTCGGTCCCTTCATCCAAATCATTAATATAGATTGTAATATTTGAGGCCCTCGCACCGATCCTTGTGGTACCCTACTAGTTACCATTTGCCAACTGGAAAATGACCCATTTATCCCGACTCTCTGTTTTCTGTTAGTTAGCCAATCCTTTAGCCATGCTAATATATTACCCCCAATCCCATGAACTTTTATCTTGTGCAGTAATTTTTATGTGGCACCTTTTTGAATGCCTTCTGGAAATCCAAATAAACCACGTCCACTGGTTCCCCCTTATCCACCCTGCTCGTTACATCCGCAAAGAACTCCAGCAAATTTGTCAAACATGATTTCTCCTTCATAAAACCATGCTGACTCTGCTTGACTGTATTATGCTTTTCCAAATGTCCTGCTAATGCTTCCTTAATAATGGACTCCAGCATTTTCCCAACGACAGATGTTAAACTCATTAGTCTATAGTTTCCTGCTTTCTGTCTGCTTCCTTTTTAAAATAAGGGCGTTACATTTGCTGTTTTCCAATCCGCTGGAACCTCCCCAGAATCCAGGGAATTTTGGTAGATTACAACCAGTGCATCCATTATCTCTGCCGCCTCTTCTTTTAAGACCCTAGGATGCAATCCATCAGGCCCAGGGGACTTGTCCACCTTTAGTCTCATTATTTTACTGAGTACTTTTTCTTTAATAATAGTGATTGTTTTAGGTTCCTCCCTCATTATAGCCACTTGATTATCCATTATTGGGATGTTTTTAGTGTCTTCTACCATGAAGACCGATACAAAATATTTATTCAAAACCTCTGCCATTTTCCTATTTTCCATGATTAATTCCCCAGTTTCATCCTCTAAGGGACCAACGTTTACTTTAGCTACTCTCTTCCTTTTTATATACCTGTAGAAACTCTTACTATCTGTTTTTATATTTCTTGCTAGTTTACTTTCATAATCTATCTTCCCTCTATTATTTTTTTAGTCGTCCTTTCCTGATTTTTGAAAGATTCCCAATCCTCTGGTTTCCCACTAATCTTGGCCTCTATGTATGCCATTGTTTTCAATTTGATACCATCTTTTACTTCCTTAGTTAGCCACAGATAGTTCTCCCTTCTCTTAAAGTCATTCCTTCTCATTGGAATATATATTTTTTGAGAGTTATGAAATAACTCCTTAAATGTCTCCCACTGCTTATCAACCATCTTATAGTTTAACCTATTCTCCCAGTCCATTTTAGCCAACTCTGCGTTCATACCTTTGTAATCTCCTTTGTTGAAGATCAGGACACTAGTTTGAGATCCAAATTTCTCACCCTCTAACTGAATTAGGAATTCAACCATGCTATGATCACTCTTTCCTGGAGGATCCTTTACTAAGAGATCATCTATTAATTCTGTCTCATTACACAGTACCAGATCTAAGATAGCCTGCTCCCTGGTTGGTTCCCCAATGTACTATTTAAGGAAACCATCCCAGATACACTCAATGAACTCCTCCTCAAGGATACCTTGGCCAATTTGATTTATCCAATCAATATGAAGATTAAAGTGGCCCATGATTATTTCCGTTCCTTTCTTACAAGCCTCCACCTGATTGGAGTCCCTCTGCTCCTCTATTCCACCTAAAGTTTCATCATTTAAGATGTGTTTCCTTTCTCTATTCTTGTTTCTAAAATGTATTATCTCACACTATTCTACATTGAACAGCAGCTGCCATCTATCTGCCCACCCTATTAGCTTATGTCCTTCTGAATCTTTCACAATCCTCATCACGATTTTGCATATCCCTGAAATAAAGTCATCGGCAAATCTTGATGTTGTCCCCTGAATTCCTAAGTACAGATCATCTTTTTAATTATATAATAAATAAGAATGTCCCCAACACCATCCCCCATACAGCATTTTTCACCACTTCTTTCCCATCTGAGAAACCTACTTTTACCTCCTACATTTAGCTTCCTGCTTTCCAACCATCTCTTCATCCATTTGGCCACATTACCCTGAATTCCATGCACCATCATCTTTGCCATAAATTTCTTAAGTGGCAGCTTATCAAATGTAAATATTTGAAAGAGGCAGATAGATTTATATTTTGGGAGTGACTCTTTATCAGAACCAGCCCAAAATGTTAACATGCTTTTCACTTTCAGATATTGATTGACCCTCTGTACATTTAAAGTACAATTGTTATTTTAATTAATATTTTCAGCATTCAATTCTTATTTATTAAAATTATAAATGTTTCATAGAACAATGCATTTTTTGAAATACAAGTAAACTGGGAGCAGGCAGGATTGCAGGGCAGGAGGGAAACTGCCACGGAAAGTCAAAAATGAAGCCTGGGTTATTTTATCTCCTGGGCCTCATTAGAATTCGGCACAGCTGTCTTCCATCCAAAATTGGTCAAGAGTCAGGCTGTAAATAGTTGAAAAAGAGGAGATGGTATGGGAGAGTCCAAACCTGAAATCTGAGGTCCAATAGTGGGATGAAGTTGATTTGTAGATAGTGTGGAGTTAGCTTGGAGCATCAACAAAGCAATGTCCTGGTTCAGAGACAGTTGTGGAGGGGGAGTGAATCCAAGAGCTGTTTAAGGGGTTAAGTTTCACTGGGGGTGTTGATAGAGGTTGTCCAGTGTAAATAGCGGATTCAGGAAGAGTGGAGGGTCAATCATGAGCCAGAAAAACTTTATCCAGGGTCCAGTGGAGGTGCACAATGGCCTCAGGTGTTAGCAGTGAGCACCAGTGGATTTGTTATAACAGCAGAGCAGCGAAGAGCAGTGGGAGTGAAACTGAAGGGCCAAGAGAAGTGAAGTCCAGGGAGTCAGGGAGGGTGAATGAAAAATCCAACACAGAAGCGTCTATAACCCTCCTGTAACAATGCAATACAGCATTCACTGTGCACCACTTTAATATATTTTGTGGAACACAATCATTCCTCTCCAATCCAGTAAAGGTCTCGTACTGTATTAACTATAATTGCACACCCATTATCTATTGATGGTGCTGATCTTCACATTCGTTTTTCCATTAATGTTGAACACAAGAAAAACGGTATAATTTTATCAATGTTCAGATTTCCTTGTGTGAAAGTTTTATTTTTATCTGTTATATAACCAGAGTACATGAGAGGTTTATGAACTAATCATATGCCTGACTCATTTTCTGTTTTCTCCATGTGATATCATTTAATTGTGTACTGAGAGATCGCCTGTTATTTCCTTCAATGGATGATCAGTCACCTTCTGTTTTCTGATTAAATAGTTTGTTGCAAACTGCAAACGCGACAACGTGTTCCATAGCTGAGGTCTTTTCAGAAAATCTATTCATGAGTAGATGACATTAATTGCCGCTTCCTCTACAGCCAATCTAATCAAAAGCAGATATTTTTGGTGTGCTCTGTTCTCTGCATTCAATAAAGAGAGCATTTGCCTTCTCCACTGTTCATTTTACATGTTTTCCTTGAGCTTTATAGAAGGAAACATCCAGAGGGTGTCTACATGACCTGTCCCAGGCAGTAATACACCATCAATCATAGACTAGATTCTACTAGTGACACAAGATTGGTCAGTAAAACTTGGTACCAGAGTTTAAATAGGAACTCAATGGCAAGGCTATTTACACCTATAACAGAAACATCATTTAGTCTGCATTCTTTTCAGTTACCAAAGCAACAGCACACATAATACTATTCATAGCATTGCCTCAACAAAAAGAAACAATTGTTAATGCTTATGAAAGTAAGCATGAAAAAAATATGAAAATAAAAAGACTAAAAATGTTCAATATGTTGCAAGCCATTGGTTAAATGCTGTCTGAAAAAGTATTAGAAATTTTCACCATTAAATGAATCATAGCCAATTACTTTATAGACTAGTACTCTAATATTCTACCCTCTCAAGGCTTAATTTAATCTTAAAGATATATAGGGCTAGAACCTCCACTTTTTTTGCATGCTTAACGCCCACAACGCCCATTTTACCGCTGAAATGACGTATAACGTCCATAAATCGCCCATTTTGGCACAAAATGGAAACTGGCGTGCATTTTTCAGAAAATTATCACCGAGCATTACTTTCCCCATGTGCTTAACGCCAAGAAAAAATATTATCACCCGCCCACTTTTTTTGGGCGGAATCAACAGAATGGGCGAATTCAACGCCCATAATATCACCCAGCGCTACTTTCCGCACGGAATTAATGCCGAGATTCAATATTAACACCCGCCCATTGTTTTTTGTCGTAAAGAGCATATTTACCAAACTAGCGGCCATGGAAATCGCCCATCGTCAATTTCAACAACTCGCACACATATCGACCACAATATCACTCGCTCAAAAAACCGGCCACAAAAAGTGAAACTAACTGGAACGAACGCCAGTGGTGTGACTGGCATTTGTTAAATCCCATTCTTACATGAGGAGCTGATATCTGAAAGATTTGCCTGAAAGAGCGCTGATGTGAGTGACAACGCTGACACATTGCTGTGTGTGCGCAGCTCAGACATCAATGGTGCCAGTTAAAGTTTACGTTGATTGATGTTAAGTTGTATTTAACCCTTTCATGATAAGGAATCACCATTGCATAACAGTACAGTTACTGAAGACAATGCGCATCAAGGTTATGCTCAATAACAAAAATTTAATAGCAAAATTTTTCTGAAATCATAAGTGTTATATATGTAAACCTGTAAATACCTTGTTTAACCTCCAGACATCTCCTGGAATCCCAAGGGATCCCACAATTCCTTGGGAACACCTGTACATATGGAGGTCTCGCAGGCTGGAGAGGCATTCTGGAGACCTGTAATAAAGGACTATGGTCACACATTACTTTGAGCTTACAGTAGCTGGTCAGATTCTTTATTCAAGACATAACAACTGGTGACAAGATACAGATGACGAGCCCCACTGCAACAATGCAGAGAACCGTGGGCATTCTGGAGACATTTTCGGAGGGAGATGATTGGGAAACCTTCATGGAGCGACTTGACCAATACTTCGTGGCCAATGAGCTGGAAGGAGAAGCAAACGCTGCCAAACGAAGGGCGATCCTCCTCACTGTTTGCAGGGCACCAACGTATGGCCTCATGAAAAATCTGCTCTCTCCAGCGAAACCCACAGAGAAGTCGTACGATGAGTTGTGCACACTGGTCCGGGAGCATCTAAACTCAAAGGAAAGCGTTCTGATGGCGAGGTACCAGTTCTATACATACAAGCGGTCTGAAGGCCAGGAAGTGGCGAGCTATGTCGCCGAGCTAAGGCGCCTTGCAGGACATTGTGAACTTGAAGGACACTTGGAGAACATGCTCAGGGACTTCTTTGTACTTGGCACTGGCCATGAATTAATACTTTGCAAACTTTTGATTGTAGAGACTCCAACCTTGAGTAAAGCCATAGCGATAGCCCAGGCGTTCATTGCCACCAGTGACAATATCAAACAAATCTCTCAGCACACGAGTGCTGCTGCAAGTACTGCGAACAGAGTAATGTTGCTTTCGAATCGTAACATACAGGGCAGGTCACAATTACCTGCAGCTGCACGTCCGCAGATGTCTCAGAGCCCACCATCAAGGGTGGTGAATGCAAGGCCATTAACACCTTGTTGGCGCTGCGGAGGTGATCATCGGTTCCATTTATGCCGCTTCAAAAGATACGTTTGCAAGGGCTGTGGAACAATGGAACACCTCCAACGTATGTGCAGGCAAGCTGCATACTCTGCTAATCCTGCAAACCACCATGTTGCAGAGGAGGACAGATCCACGGTGGATCACGATGAACCAGAGCCTCAGACTGAGGAGGCAGAGGTATATGGGGTGCACACATTTACCACAAAGTCTCCCCCGATAATGCTGAATGTTGAATTAAATGGACTCCCGGAGTCAATGGAGTTGGACACGGGCACGAGCCAGTCCATAATGAGCAAAAATACTTTCAATAAATTGTGGTGCAGCAAGGCCTCAAGGCCAGTCCTGATCCCCATTCGTACTAAACTGAGAATGTATACAAAGGAACTGATTCCCGTAATCGGCAGTGCTATCATAAAGGTCTCCTACGATGGAACGGTGCACAATTTACCACTCTGGGTGGTACTGGGTGATGGCCCCACGCTGCTCAGCAGGAGCTGGCTAGGAAAGATACGCTGGAACTGGGACGACGTCCGAGCACTCTCGTCCGTTGACGACACTTCATGTGCCCAGGTCCTAAACAAGTTCCCCTCACTGTTCGAACCATGCATCGGGAAGTTCCAAGGAGCAAAAGTGCAGATCCATTTGATTCCGGGAGCGTGACCCATCCATCACAAGGCGAGAGCAGTACCGTACATGATGAGAGAGAGGGTGGAGATTGAGTTGGACCAGCTGCAATGAGAGGGCACCATTTCGCCGATCGAATTCAATGAGTGGGCCAGCCTGATTGTTCCAGTCCTCAAGGAATGTGGCACTGTCAGAATCTGTGGTGATTACAAAGTAGCTATCAATCGTTTCTCCCTGCAGGATCAATACCCGCTACCGAAGGCAGACGACCTATTTGCGACGCTGGCGGGAGGAAAAACATTCACGAAGCTGGACTTGACCTCGGCTGACATGACGCAGGAGCTGGAGGAATCATTGAAGGGCCTCACCTGCATCAACACACACAAAGGTCTCTTCATTTACAACAGATGCCCGTTTGGGATTCGATCAGCCGCGGCGATATTCCAGAGGAACATGGAAAACTTGCTGAAGTCGGTCGCGCACACCATGGTCTTCCAGGATGACATCTTGGTTTCAGGTCGGGACACCATCGAACACCTGCAGAACCTGGAAGAGGTTCTTAGTCGGCTTAATCGTGTGGGGCTCAGGTTAAAATGCTCGAAGTGCGTTTTCCTCACGCCCGAAGTGGAGTTCCTGGGAAGAAGAATTGCGGCGAATGGCATCAGGCCCACCAATTCGAAGATGGAGGCAATCAAGAATGCACCGAGACCACAGAATATGACGGAGCTGCAGTCGTTTCTAGGACTCCTGAACTACTTTGATAACTTCTTCCCGTTCTTAGCACACTGTTAGAACCACTGCACTCTTTCTGCATAAAGGAGATGAATGGGTATGGGGTAAAAGCAAAGAAAATGCCTTTGAGAAAGCGAGGAAACTGTTATGCTCAAACAAATTGCTTGTGTTGTATGATCCATGTAAGCGTTTGGTACTAGCATGAGATGCACTGTCATACGGTGTCGGGTGTGTATTGCAACAAGCTAATGAATCTGGGAAATCGCAACTGGTTGCTTATGCATCCTGAAGTCTGTCTAAGGCTGAGAGCGCCTACAGCATATCGAAAAAGAAGCGTTAGCGTGTGTTTATGGGGTAAAGAAAATGCATCAATATCTGTTTGGGCTCAAAATTGAATTGGAAATGGACCATAAGCCATTTATATCCCTCTTTTCTGAAAGTAAGGGGATAAATACGAGTGCATTGGCCCACATCCAGAGATGGGCGCTCACATTGTCGACATACAACTACGCCATCCGCCACAGAAAACTGTGCCGATGCGCTCAGTAGTCTGCCATGCCCACCATAGTAGTGGAGATGGCACAGCCCGCAGATTTAGTTATGGTAATGGAAGCATTCGACAGTGAGCAATCACCTGTTACCAACCAACAGATTAGAACCTGGACGAGCCAGGACCCTTATTGTCCTTAGTAAAAAACTGTTTGCTCCACGGGAGTTGATCTAGTGTCCCGTTAGAGATGCAGGAAGAAATAAAGCCGTACCAGCGGCACAGAGATGAAATGTCCATATGGGGTAATCGGGTAGTGGTGCCAAAAAAGGGCAGGGGCACCTTCATTAGTGACCTCCACAGTACCCACCCAGGCATTGTAATGATGAAAACGATAGGCAGATCCCAAGTGTGGTGGCCCAGTGTCGATGCAGACTTAGAGTCATGCGACAAACAGATGTAACGCATGTTCACAGTTAAGCAATGCACCCAGGGAAGCGCCACTAAGTTTATGGTCCTGGGCCTCCAAACCGTGGTCCATGGTCCATGTCGACTATGCAGGCCCATTCTTGGGAAAAATGTTCCTTGTGGTTGTAGATGCGTACTCCAAATGGATTGAATGTGAGATAATGTTGGCAAGCACGTCCGCTGCTACCATTGAAAGCCTACAGACCATGTTTGCCTGATGTCCTGGTGAGTGACAATGGGCCGTGCTTCACCAGTGCCGAGTTCAAAGAGTTCATGACCCGCAATGGGATCAAACATGTCACATCTGCCCCGTTTAAACCAGTGTCCAATGGTCAGGCAGAGAGTGCAGTGCAAACAATCAAGCAGAGCTTGAAGAGTGTAACTGAAGGCTCACTGCAGACTTGCCTATCCCGAGTCCTGCTTAGTTACCACACAAGACCCCACTCGCTCACTGGGATTCCACCTGCTGAATTGCTTATGAAAAGGGTACTTAAGACAAGGCTCTCTTTAGTCCACCCTGATCTACACGAACAGGTAGAGAGCAGGTGGCTTCAACAGAATACATATCATGATCGCACAAATGTGTCACGCAAAATCGAGATTAATGATCCTGTATTTGTGTTGAACTATGGACAAAGTCCCAAGTGGCTTCCCGGCACTGTTGTGGCCAAAGAGGGGAGTACGGTGTTTCTGGTCAAACTTTCAAATGGACTCACCTGCAGTAAACACTTGGACCAAACCAAACTCAGATTCACGGACTACCCAGAACAACCAACAATAGACTCTCCCTTTTTTGACCCCCCAACACACACACAAGTGGCAACCGACCCCACGAAGCAGAACCATCACCAGCAGCAGCCCAGCAGGACTCACCACACCCAGCCCAGCAAGGCCAGCTGCGCAGCAGCCCAGCGAGGGCCCAACAAACGACTCACTAAAACCAGCATTTGTACCGAGACGATCAACCAGGAAAAGGAAGGCCCTAGATCGACTCACACTGTAAATAGTTACAGTATTGACTTGCGGGGGGGGGGGGGGGGGGGGGGCGTGGGGCGTGAGTGGGGGAGGGGGGTGGTGGAGTGTTGTTATATATGTAAACCTGTAAATACCTTGTTTAACCATTAGAAGACTCATCTCCTGGAGTCCCAAGGGATCCCACAATCCCTTGGGAGCACCTGTACATAAGGAGGCCTCACAGGCTGGAGAGGCACTCTGGAGACCTGTAATAAAGGACTACGGTCACACCTTACTTTAAGCTCACAGCATCTGGTCAGGTTCTTTATTCAAGACATAACAATAAGTATCACAACTAATAACACCCAACCTCTGCCCACACGCCATTTTTTCCACCATTGACATAAATCACATGTTCAACATGTCCAGCAACACAGAATACAAAGGCAAAGCAAGAGCTTGGTCCCCAGCCCCCATACATTGCAACAAATTACATACACCCAGATGGAGATATAACACAGCCATCACCTGCGGACATGCACCTCACTTTCCTTGCGCCCCTCTCCTTCTTCTCCCCGCCTCTACTCCTTCCCCTCCTCGCTCCATGGCGCCTGGCCAAGGAGCTCCTCAGGCGGTGCCTCACTGAGGGTGATGAAGGCAGATGCGGTCGTTGCACAGGTACGAGAGCGGTCGTTGTCGAGGGTTGCAACATTCTCTGATGCAGATGCAGGATCTTGGTCCTTGCTCACATCTGTCGTTCACAGTGGTGGTGCGGAACCTAGGAGTGGAGTGCTGCCCTCGGGGATCACTGGGAGGCCTGTGGCAGCAGTGTTCCTGGTTATTGCATCCAGGGCCTCCGCCATGGTGGCCAGCTATTGGGATATGCCCCTCCAATGCTTCGATGAGCTGTTCACTAATGTCTACAGTCCTCCTGGACAACTGTACCATCTCTCCGCTCTCATCTGGTGCTCGTGGAACAGACCTGCTGCATTCATGAGGCCTCCGCGGGGTCGGCGCCATCCTGGGGACAAATGGGGTGCCCTGTGGAGAGGTACTTGGGGCCGGTACCTCCAGAGTGGATGCGGGAATGACCGGAGAACCACTAGATGGCCTTTGGCTGGAATAGGTTCTGGAGCATGGCGATGCAGGTTCTTTGAAGTTCGCACTCTCATTCGTGGAGAACAGACCCAGCAGATTGATGAGTGACAATCAGAGCTCCTCAGCACCAGATGTAGGATCATCTGCCGACTCCTGCCCCACGCCCCCACCTTCTGGCCTCTGTGGTCTTGCCTGGGGCCATGCTGCTGGCTGAGCTGCAAAACACAAATGAGGTTATTAGAGGAGAAGGGGGTGCTAGGGTGACAAGGTGAGTCCAGCGCTACACACAGCAGATGCATGACAAAAGCACCACTGCTATCAAAATCAGCACACACATCACATTTCATGACCATCAACACATTATGCATTGCAATGATTTTCATTAGGCTAGCATTATTTCTATGACACTTTGAGAAATCACATATCATATATAATTGTTCAGATATGAGTGGGTGTGGCATCTATAGACTTTACATAACGCATTGGTGTAAGCTTTACTCACGTGGCATCACTTCAGGGTCTGCAGATGCGTCTGTGGCTGTCCGGAGTTGCTTTCCCACAAGTGCGAGCACTCGCTCCTCCATCTCTGTGATGTCGCAGGGGACTTGTGGCCCCCCCACCTGTTCGCCTCTGCACGGACCTCATCATCGATAGCTTCTTCTGTAAAAAGTGACAGGACGACATGGCATGAGATCATTGCGTGATATCATTGCTCGGTACTGTCACAGAGACTGATACAATACATAACTGACAGATGTAATCATGATTATTATGATTATTATCATTCTTTACCTAAAGACGTAGACCATGACTACAGGTTTTGAGTAAAACAATTCCATGGGTTCTGCATTCTGAACCGATGCAGGTTCTTCGAAGTCACTCATGACTGTTATAAATCAAATTACAGGTAACTCTCGTTTATTCGGATACGGATCTAACAGAAAACCCGCTGCAACGGAATTTAAAATATTGCATCACCATTTCTCACCGGCTGTTTTGATTAGCATGAAGTTCATTTCAACCAATGAATAGGTTTAATTTTTTACTTTGCCACCTGAACGGTAACCTGGAAGAGCAAATCACCCACCTGTTGTAGATCCTTCTGTTGCAAAATCGCTCCTCTACCCTTGCTTTGCTGGTGTGTGTGTGTGTGTGTGTGCACGCTGCTGTAGCCGTTGTCTCTCGTGGCCGCCGCTGACATTGGTAACGGGGCAGTGCCGGCATCGGGTTCCAGGCACAGAATGCAGCCCAGAGAGCATGCTCCGGAACCCCGGAGCTAGACAATCTCCTCCTCGAGACCACCTGCAGCCACTCCCAGTGCAGCATTCATCCCTTCGCGATTACATGCATGCTGGTAATATCCATCTTAACTGACATGTTACTGTTTGTAGTTGATTGTATTTATTCAATAAAGTTTTAACTTTAAAATGTAAACTCGCCCTAACGGAAAATTCGTTTACCCGGAATTGCCGAATCCCCGAGCAATCGGATAAACGCGAGTTCCCTGTATATAAATACATAAGTAAATGTAAATCAATGCAATACTTACTCTTGCGGATCCCACAAGGTCGTTCCATCGTTTGCGGCATCGATTGCCCTCACACACCTCGTTGATCGCCGACGAGACCACCTGTGCTATCTCGGTCCATATTCTCTGGTATGCCTTTGAGGTGGGCTTCCCACACCCTCCCTGTGTCAAATCACCCCAGCGTAACTCGAGTTCCTGCAGGAGGGATGCATTTGACTCCTGGCTCTTTTGCGGCCTCCAATGTGCTCCTCTCCCACCTCACTGCTCTCTCCAGCGTCAGTCTCCACAGTGTGCTGTGATGCCTCCTCCTCTCTCTCCATTATAGGCCAAATTCAGTCAAATATGTGGCTGGTAACAGCTACTTTTTGTTTGCCTACTTACTGTGAAGCTCTAAAGTCTCCCTCATTCCTCCCAAAGCAGCCACACCACACCCAGACATGCCTTCAGTCCCTCTGAGCTCCCTCTCTCTCTGTCTCTCTGTCTCCTCTTGTGCGCATGTCATGGTGACCCTTGACCTCCAGAATCCCGGGAATCGAGCGTTGTCATGTCGTTGCTAAGGACGGCGACACTTTACGGCATAAGGTCACAAAAAGTTAACGCTACCGCCCATTTTATATTGCTCGCGGTAATGGCCATTTTCAAAAGTGGAGACTAGGTGGTTTGAGAATGGGCGAGAAGCCGGCGATCTGAAAATCCTTTTTTACCGCCCACACCAGAAATATTGTCCATTTTTGGGTGAGAACCACAAAAGTGGAGGTTCTAGCCCATAATAATTTGTGTCATATATAAAATTCTAATGATGCTACATAGTTACGGTACAGTGTTAGAAAACAAAAACCCATAGTAACAAGGAATGCACCCTCAAGGTGAAACGGGTCGATCATCAATGTAACTTTCTCATTGTCAAGCATGCTAGAAAGGTAATATCATATTATGGGAATCTAGCTCAATTTTGTTGCAGTTTGATAACTGAGGTTTCTTAGCTGATTAATGAGATTTTTCCTTCACATTAGACATTGAAACCCTGACAAAAATTTAGCTTATTTAAATAAATCTGAACCAAATAGTCACATCAAATGAAGTCATACAATGTTTATGAATCACCTAATAGTTCAAAGGAAATGGCATTACATTGCTCCAGATAGACTAAACAATTAATTTAAATCAATTGATTCGCAGAATTGACGAAAAGACATCTATTCGCAGTAAAAGAAAAAAAACTTGCATTTCTATAGCACCTTTCACAACCTCAGGACGTCCCAAAGTGCTTTACAGCCAATGAAGTATTTTTGAAGAGTAGTCACTGTTCTAATGTGGCAGCCAAATTGTGCACAGTAAGGTCCCAAAATAACAATCAGATAAATGACGAGATAATCTTGGGCGACTTTAACTTTCATAAAGACTGGGCAAACCAAATTTACAGAAATAATGCAGAGGACGAGTTCATGGAATGCAATCAAGATAGTTTTCTAGATCAGTATATCAAGGAACCTATGAGGGAATTTGTTATTTTAGATCTAGTGCTGTGCAATGAAACAGGATTAATTAATAACCTTGTAGTAAAGTAGCCTGCTGAGTTTGAGAGTGATTTAGTTAAATCCAAAACTAGGGTCCTAAACCTGAACGAAGCAAACTACATAGGTATGAGAGGCGAGTTGGCTAAGGTAGGTTGGAAAACTAGATTAAAAGATATGACAGTAGAAAAGCAATGGCAAACATTTAAAGAAATAATTCATAATTCACAACGAATATACATTCTCTTAAGGAATAAAAACACCACGGGAAAAATGGTCCCACCATGGCTAACAAGAGAAATTAAATACAGTATTAGATTAAATGAAGAGGTGAATAATGTTGGCAAAAAGAGTAGTAAGCTTGAGGATTGGGAGGATTTTAAAATTCAGCAAAGGAGGACCAATAAATTGATTAAAAAAAGGGAAAATAGAATGAAAGTAAACTAGCAAGAGACATAAACACAGATTGTAGAAGCTTCTATAGGTATGCAAAAAGAAAAAGATTAGCAAAAGTAAACATGGGTCCCTTCCAGGCTGAGACAGCAGAAATTATAATGGGGCATAAGGAAATGGCAGAGAAATTAAACAAATACTTTGTGTCTGTCTTCACGGAAGAAGAGGCAAAAAACCTCCCGAAAATAGTGGAGAACCAAGGCCCCAAACTTGGTAGAAGCTAAGTTCCACCCAAGTGCTGCCAAAGGACCGCTGAGATACCTGATGGTACTTTGGGCGGGAGTTTTGTGGAAAAGTCCTGGAAAGACCACCCGGCGGCAAAAAAGCGACTTACGCCCTGAACCTGGTTGCCAGCAGATGGGAGCTCCCAATCTCAGCGGCAAATGCAATCTTTGGCAAAGCACCACCGAGAATTGAGCCGGGCACAGGGAGAGGGGAACATAAAAAATTTTAAATTTTCCCAAAAAACCCCACTGGTAAACCTTCAGGGGACCCCATCCACCTGAATCGCTGGAAAAAAAATAAAGAAAAGTTTACGAATTTTTTTTGCAGGTCTTCTTACTTACCATTGAGGTTCAACCTGCCTCCATGTGACGGTCCTTCCCCCTACTGCACGGATGCCCGCCCGGACCAAACTGGTAGCTCGGAGGTGGGAGGACACTTACGCGCGTTGCGCGCCAGCAGATGTCAGTGGGCGGTCCCCAGCGATCTTCCCTCTGCACCGGAGGGAGGCCTCCACCAAACTCGCTCGGAGGGGAGACCACACAGAAAACTCGGCGGCAGCAGACGGTAAGTTCATCAAGTTCAGGGCCCAAAGGTCTATCGAGGATTGGGAACTGAAATAAATTAGTATTAGTTAAAAATAGTACTGGAGAAATTAATGTGACTAAAAGCCCATAAATACCCTGGACCTGATGGCCTACATCCTAAAGTTTTAAAAGAGGTGGGCATAGAGATAGTGGATGCATTGGTTGACATCTTCCAAAATTCCATAGATTCTAGAATGCTTCCCATGGATTTGAAGGTTGCAAATGTAACCCTACTATTTATGAAAGGAGGGAGAGAGAAAATGGAGAACTACAGTCCAGCTAGGCTGACATCAGTAGTGGGGAAAATGCTAGAATCTATTATTAAGGATGTGATAACAGGGCACTTAGAAAATAATAATCAGATTGGGCAGAGTCAACACGGATTTCTGAAAGGGAAATCATGTTTGGCAAATCTGTTAGAGTTTTGAGGTTGCAACAAGCAGAATAGATAAGGGAGAACCAGTGGATGTGGTGAATTTAGATTATCAGAAGGCATTCAATAAGGTGCCACATAAGAGGTTATTAAACAAAATGAGGGATGATGGGATTGGTGGTAATATACTAGCATGGACTTAGGATTGGTTATTGGACAGAAAACAGAGAGGAGGAATAAACGGGTAATTTTAGTGTTGGCAGGCTGTAACTAGTGGGGTACCGCATGGATCAGTGCTTGGGCCTCAGCCATTCACAATCTATATCAATGATTTAGATGAGGGGAACAAATGTAATATATCCAAGTTTGCTGATAATACAAAGCTAGGAGGGAATGTAAGTTGTGAGGAGGATGCAATGAGGCTTCAAGGGGAGATAGACAGGCTAAGTGAGTAGGTAAGGACATGGCAAATGGAATGTAATGTGGAGAAATGTGAAGTTATCCACTTTGATAGGAAAAATAGAAAAGCAGAGTATTTTTTAAATGGTGAGAGATTGGGAAATTTTGGTGTTCAGAGGGACCTGGATGTCCTTTATTACAAGAGAATTTGAGTATAAGAGTAAGGACATCTTACTGCAATTATATAGGGCCCTGGTGAGACCACACCCGGAGTATTGTGTACAGTTTTGGTCTCCTTACCTAAAGAAGGATATACTTGCCATAGAGGGAGTGCAATGAAGGTTCACCAGACTGATTCGTGGGATGGGGGATTGTCCTATGAAGAGAGGTTAAGTAGACCAGGCCTATATTCTCTAGAGTGTACAAAAATGAGAGGTGATCTCATTTAAACAAACAAAATTCTTACAGGGCTTGACAGGGTAGATGCAGGGAGGATGTTTCCCCTGGCTGGGGAATCTAGAACCAAGGTTCACAGTCTTAGAATAGGGGGTCGGCCATTTAGGACTGAGATGAGGAGAAATTTCTTCACACAGAGGGTGGTGAATCTTTGGAATTCTTTATTCCAGAAGGCTGTGGAGACTCAGTCGTTGAGAATATTCAAGACAGAGAGCAATAGATTTTTGGATATTAAGGGAATCAAGGGATATGGGATAAGCAGGAAAGTGCAGGCTCGAGGGGCCAAATAGCCTACTCCTATTTCTTATGTTCTTATGTTCTTAATCTGTTTTAGTGATTTTGGTTAAGAGATAAATGATGGTCTGGACACCAGAAGAAGTTCCCTGCTCTTCTTCAAATAGTGTAATGGGATATTTTACATCCTCCTAAGAGCGCAACTGGGGTCACAGTTTAATATCTTATCTGAAAGGCAGCATCTCCGAAGGTGCAGCACTCCCAGTTGCTGCACTGAACTGTCAGCCTAGATTACAGGTTCAAGTCTCTGGAGTAGGGCTTGAACAATGCTCCCGTTAAGCCGTGTAGCAGTTTGTAGGTCCTGTGCAGCCAGCGCACCGGCTCTTACATAGTAAAAAAACGCATATGCACGGGAATTTCAATGAGCCACACAGCTTGTTAAAGAGGCTGTGCACCCAAAAAACAATTAAAGGGAACCTTGGGCTTGAACTCAAAACCTTTTAACTCAGAGTCAAGAGTTCTACCATGGCTGACAGCTAATTAGCACACCTTGCATTCCCTTACCCTAGCTTTGTTTCATTTACATGAACCCCCAGTAGATATCCTGTGATGTTGCTAACAGGTACAGAATGAAGTTTCTGATATTCACTGAAGACCCATTGCAGCCTAACCAGGCAGTAGTTTTGCCATCCATGTCACACAGCAAAGGTATTGAAACAACATATCACATAACTGATACAAGATAAAAATAGTGCAGGTATACACCTTCATGATTCTAAAAGATTAAACGACCTCACAGATAAAAAGGCAAATGTACTCATCACGTGCTCTCAACAGGAGTCATACACAAAGGGAGTGTGGGTGAAAGAATTGGTGCTACAGTGTTGTAGTCCTAACTCAGTCAGTGCACTTTCTGAGCACAGCTCCCCACTGAGAGTGCAAGATTGATGAATTTACTGTACAATATCAGTAATTAGTTATCCACTTCTTTACAAAACTTTCTTAAAATAACTTCACTGTTCTTCTCTCCCCAAAACTTTCTTTTTTTGTGCCTCGCCCCTCCCTATCTCTGTAACCTCCTCCAGCCCTAATGATCTCTGCGAACCCTGCATTCCTCCAACACTGGCCTCTTGTGAATCTCCCACATCATCCCACCATTGGCAGCCTTCAGCTGTCTAGGCCCCAATCTCTGGAATTCCCTCCCTAAATCTCTTCACCTTTCTCTGCTCCTTTAAGATGTTCCTAAAAACCCACCTCATTGACCAAGCTTTAAGTCACCCCTCCTTGGGCCCAAGTTTCGGCTCGAGTTGCTCCTATTTTTTTGGAGCAACTAGTTTAGTTTGGAGTAACTTAGAAATCGCAACTCTCGCCATTTAGTTTGCTCCAGTTCTAGTTAGTTAGAATAGTTTCGTTTTAGTACAATTTTTTTTTCAAAAGGGGGCGTTACCAGCCACTTATGCCTGTTTTGCAAGTTTAGGCAACGAAAAGTTATTCCAAACTTACTTAGAACGGAGTAAGTGTCGATTTTTGTACACTCAGAAAAACCTTGCCTACACTTTATAAATTAGGAGCAGGTAGCGAGAGATGGGGGGGGAAGGGAAGTTAGAGGGAAGTTAGGGGATTTTACAAAGCATTAAACACTTCACTTTTACCACTAAAGAACCATCATCAATAATAAATGAAAAGTAAATCAATAAATCAACCAATAAATCCATCAATCAAAAAGAAATTAAAAAATTAAAAATTAAAAATTAAAAATCAATCAATAAATAAAAAATTCGAAGTTTCTACTCACCTACTGTAGCACTGGGAGCCCTCCAATGGCCTGCTGAAGAACTGGTTGGGCGGGCCCCTCTACTGAAGAGGTGCTTGGGCGGGCCCCGAGGCTGAAGAGGAGCTGCTCGGGCGGGCCCCGCTGCTGAAGAGGTAAGGGCAGGCAGGCCACTTGGCCCGGGATAGGGGCGACATCCCTTCGGCAAGGGATAGGGTCGCCCGGAGACAGGATGCGCTGGGAGGGCCAAGAGCTACTGCGCACGCGTGCAGCCTGCACTGCGCACGCGCGCAGCTGCCCGCACTCTTTTTGGCACAGGGCTGTAGCTCCGCCCCCAGCTGCTTGTATTGCACTGCGTTGACTGTGAAACAGGCCTGCTGGACTCAGAGAATCGCGAGGTAAGTTTTAGGTGCTTTTTTTATTCTAAAAAATAGGCGGACCTCTCGGAGTGCGCCATTCTGGGAGGACATCCGAAACTTGGGCCCAATGTCTCCTTCTTTGGTTCAGTGTCAATTTGTGTCAATTACGCTCCTGTGACGTGCCTTGGGATGTTTTACTGTGTCAAAGGCGCTTTGTAAATCTTTGTTATTAGTTATAATAATATGCTTAGAGAGCTTGGTCATTTTATTCTAGAAAAGCACAGCATTTCAGGCATTTAATTGAGATAATTAAAATGATGAAGGGTCTAGATTGTGTCCATGTAGATAGACTGTTTGAATTTGATAGGTTTGGCAGAACCAGGGACATGCATTTATGTTATAAAAGCACAGACTAGGTTAGATGTCAGGAGATTTTTCTTTTTGCAAAGAGCCATCGACCTCTACAACGAATTACCGGCTCATGTCGTGAGTGCGAATTTGATGCAAAGGCTTAAAGGGAGCTGGATGAGTTCATGGCTGATGCTAATATCAGTGCCTACAAAAGATAGTTGGGATGTTGGATGATGTGCATGTGCCTTTTAGTCACTGTGAACCTCATGAACTTGTCTTGATTGCTTTCGGAGGGTGGAGAGAAATTGCCCAGAAATCATTTTTTTCCTGAATTGGCCTGGGTTTTTTTTGCCTCTCAGCCCAAGATGACTAAAAGAATGGTCCCACGAATGAGTGGTGAGACCAACACCTGTGTCGATTGGGGCGCAGGCTTTCCCACTGCTAAATTGGTATACTTTGTGCCTGTTTTATGCCCAAAAATTGGGCACAACGCAAAGGAATTTCTATCCTATTGTCAGAATTTATTTCAATTATGCGTGAATTTCTTTTATTCTTGCAACACATTTGATGTCAGTAATTAATTTTCCCTTCATTATGTAGTACTTGAAATTCTGTTGATTTTATTAAGTGTATAATAGTACAGACCTTTTGATAGTCATCAATATGGGCCAAATCTTCCTAAAAAGAAAGAAAGACTTGGATTTATATAGCGCCTTTCATGACCACCGGATGTCTCAAAACACTTTATAGCCAATGAAGTACTTTTGGACTGTCGTCACTGTTGTAATGTAGGAAACGTGGCAGCCAATTTGCACACAAGCTAGCTCCCACAAACAGCAATGTGATAATGACCAGATAATGCTTTTTTTGTTATGTTGATTGAGGGATAAATATTGGCCAGGACACTGGGGATAATTTCCCTGCTCTTCTTCGAAATAGTGCCATGGGATCTTTTACATCCACTTCAGAGAGCAAACAGGGCCCCAGTTTAATGTCTCATCTGAAAGACGACATCTCTGAGTACTCCTTCAGTACTGCTCTGGATGGTCATCCAAGATTTATGCGCTCAGGTCCCTGGAGTGAGACATGAACCCAAAACCTGACGAAGGTGCTACCCACTGAGCCACAGCTGGCACTAAGAAAAATAAGGGTGAGTTCATGACTCAAGCTGTTATTAATGCACAAATTGGCAGCAAGTTCAGGGGAAGAAGTGATATGCCGTAAGTTGTGAATTGCTATAACTTGCTGGTCGATTTACACCACTCCGTCATTAGCCTCGCACAAACCTAATCTCTCCCTCAAACTCCCCATTATTTTAAAAAACTTGCTGGATTTGCACATTAATTGCCCATTAAACTCTCCACAGACAGTTAGAGCTCATAATTAAGAGGGTAAGTACCCTTTTGACAACATGATAATTGTGAATATAATGCAAATCAATCTCTCCAGCCTAGAAAGAGAACAATTTAAACTGTGGATTCTCATTTCTGGATGTAGTAAATTCTTTTCAGAAATATTTAAAATTTAAAATGTAAAATTTTAAATATTTTTACTTTCTGTCTCTTTTCTCTCTCTTGATCCAATCTTTCTTTCCCTCTCTTTCTTTCTCTTTCTGCTCCTGCTTTGGTCGAATTCACTCGCCTTCTCTGTTATTCCTCAGTTTCTTTCTCAATCCTTAAATCTCATTGATTAAGGAGGTAGACCTTTGGTCCCGTTGCTCATCAAGGTCCAAGATGCCCCATTTCACTCGTTGTGCCATTATCAGCTCACACTTCAAGCAACTTACAAGGCAAAATAAAGTGTTGAGTGGAAGGGTCAGAGAAAAAGTCTAACTAATGGGGCATGCTCTCCTCCAGCAAAATCTGTGCATGGACATTTTTGCTAAACAGATACTTTTCCCTAAAGTATTCCATGCCTGCACATTTCATAACAGATCTTGCTCTATGTCTTGTTTTCCACAATAGCACAATCTTTACTTAGCACAAGCCTGTGCTTATTTGCACAAGTCAAGTGTTTGTTAGAGGGAAGAATTCAAAGTCATTTTGGCTAATGTGGCATTGAAATGTTTAGATTATCACTGGCGGAAGGGCATTCCATACTTCAACAACACACTGCATAACAAAATTTCTCCTCATCTTTCTCTCTGTTGTCTTGATGCTAATTTTAAATTGATGACTCCTTGTCACTGCCACTGTCTCTTCCTATTCGCTCTGCTAAAACTCTTCCTAATTTTAAAAAACTTTATTAAATCTCCTCTTGGATTTTTCTCCTCCAATTGAAATAGTCTCACTTTCTCGAATGTTTCCTCATACCTATAGGGGATGAAATTGGATAAAGCCTAAAAACGGGCTCAGGGAGCACGAACTGTACTGTTCAAAGCACGCAAAATTCATGCTGCCTGCTTATTATAATGATTCGATTGCTGATCTCAGCTTTGCTGCTGAAGCACCTCATTGTCAACCTAGATGAAGTCATTCACTTACCACTGCTGCAAGACTCACATCCACATCTCACACCTTGCACACACCGCCTGCTATTTCCCTTCCCCCCCCCATCCCCGGACTGGCTGCAGCCCACTTGTGCCCGGTGACTCATGATGTGCTGGTGCCATCTCTATTTTACCCTCTAAAGTCTGTACTGTGTCATTTTCTGACCTGGTGCCTGGGAGTGTCAGATCGAATAACGGTGTCTCTTCTTCTCCTTCAGTCTCCTCCTCTACGTTGTCAGGGACAGGCTGGGCTGCTGGCAGGTCTTGGGTATCTGAAAGGAGAAAGTGGGCAAGGGTTGGGTTGTGGTGAGAGGATTGGGGAAAAGCAAACTTTGCATGCTTACACCATCAGCAGCTTGTAAGTGTGAGAGATTGTGGGATGAGGGGAAGTGAGATATGAGAAGGATTAGGTATGAGCAAACTGTCATCAGCAATACTTTCAACCCAGGCGCTCAACAAGGCCTCCGTGATGGCCCCTCCAATTATTTCCACCACTGTCTCCTCCAGCTCACTAAGGTTCTGAAGACGTGCTTCCCCTCCGTCCATCTGCTGCTGCTTCTGGAGGTTATGCGCCAACTTTGCCTGCAAGAGAAAGGGAAGTGTTTTAGTGAGTGTGGTGCAATATATAGAAAACATAGAAAACATAGAAAATAGGTGCAGGAGCAGGCCATTCGGCCCTTCGAGCTGCACCACCATTCAATAAGATCATGGCTGATCATTCCCTCAGTACCCCTTTCCTGCTTTCTCTCCATACCCCTTGATCCCTTTAGCCGTAAGGGCCATATCTAACTCCCTCGCGAATATAGCAAATGAACTGGCATCAACAACTCTCTGTGGCAGGGAATTCCACAGGTTAACAACTCTCTGAGTGAAGAAGTTTCTCCTCATCTCAGTCCTAAATGGCCTATCCCTTATCCTAAGACTGTGTCCCCTGGTTCTGGACTTCCCCAACATCGGGAACAATCTACCCGCATCTCACCTGTCTCGTCCCATCAGAATCTTATATGTTTCGATGAGATCCCCTCTCATCCTTCTAACCTCCAATGTATAAAGGCCCGGTTGATCCAGTCTCTCCTCCTATGTCAGTCCAGCCATTCCGGGAATCAGTCTGGTGAACCTTCGCTGCACTCCTTCAATAGCAAGAACGTCCTTCCTCAGATTAGGAGACCAAAACTAAACACAATATTCCAGGTGAGGCCTCACTAAGGCCCTGTACAACTGCAGTAAGACCTCCCTGTTCCTATATTCAAATCCCCTAGCTATGAAGGCCAACATACCATTTGCCTTCTTTACCGTCTGCTGTACCTGTATGCCAACTTTCAATGACTGATGTACCATGACACCCAGGTCTCGTTGCACCTCCCCTTTTCCTAATCTGCCACCATTCAGGTAATATTCTGTCTTCGCGCTTTTGCCCCCAAAGTGGATAACCTCACATTTATCCACATTATACTGCATCTGCCATGCATTTGCCCATTCACCTAACCTGTCTAAGTCAGCCTGCAGCCTCTTAGCGACCCTCTCACAGCTCACACCGCCACCCAGTTTAGTGTCATCTGCAAACTTGGAGATATTACACTCAATTCCTTCATCCAAATCATTGATGTATATTGTAAATAGCTGGGGTCCCAGCACTGAGCCCTGCAGCACCCCACTAGTCACTGCCTGCCATTTGAGTGATGTGCCTATCATGGTTGAAAGCTGGCAGTATGTGCAAGTGTGAAATGTGGATATGAGTCTTGCAGCAGTGGGAAGTGTGTAAGAGTGAGGAGAAGCTAGGATTGTGAGGTATGAGTTGTGATTGCTAGAGATTGTTGGTCGATGAGTGATGGGGCTATGGTGCATTGAGCAGTGTGTGAGGCTCGTGGTGCAGTTGGTGGGATATAGCTTTTGAAGATGCAGTCACCATGTGAGGTGATTAATTTTCTTGCAGCACTGGACCCTGGTCCTGGGGACAACACACGTGGCACTGATGGTTTATGCTATCTCCTCCGACTTGTGGCATGATGTTCTAATCTGTAATTAAAGGGTAGAGGACCTATTTTCTTCTGTGCACCCCAGGACCAAGGCCTTCAGTGCTGCATCTGAGAATCTCCTTGCTCTCTCCCTCTCTCTCTCTCGCTCTCTCTCTCTCTTCCATGTTGAGCCATGGTTGCATGCAGAATGACAATGAGGTGCTTCTGCAAAAAGCACCTTCCCTTTAAGTAATGGACACATTTGTTTGCAACAGAAAAATGCTCTGATTGGGTCCTCTTGACCACGTGACCTAATTGTTGATTCGTCCCCTTGGAGGATAAGACACATCCAGCAGTTTCTCTGGAATCTGTAATTAGAACAACCCCTGCTTACGTAATCAGTGACTTTGTAAAGTGTAATTTGAGCCATTCTGACTGCTGACTCCAGACAGAAGAGTGCTCACTCTCACAGGTTAAGACCTCCCCCCAACCCTGTATCGATCTTCACGGTAGAAGATACAAAAACATCCCAATAATGGATAATCAAGGGGCTATAGGGAGGGAGGAACTTAATATAATTACTATCATTAAAGAAGTAGTACTCCATAAAATAATGGGACTAAAGGTGGACAAGTCCGCTGGACCTGATGCTTTACATCCTCGGGTCTTAAAAGATGTGGCTGCAGAGATAGTGGATGCATTAGTTGTAATCTACCAAAATTCCCTGGATTCTGGAGAAGTCACAGTGGATTGGAAAACCACAAATGTAATACCCCTATTTAAAAAAGGAGGCAGACAGAAAGCAGGAAACTATAGACCAGTAAGCATAGAAACATAGAAACATAGAAATTAGGTGCAGGAGCAGGCCATTCGGCCCTTCGAGCCTGCACCGACATTCAATAAGATCATGGCTGATCATTCAACCTTGGTACCCCTTTCCTGCTTTCTCTCCATACCCCTTGATCCCTTTGGCCGTAAGGGCCATATCTAACTCCCTTTTGAATATATCCGACGAACTGGCCTCAACAAGTTTCTGCAGTAGAGAATTCCACAGGTTAACTACTTGCTGAGTGAAGAAGTTTTTCCTCATCTCGGCCCTAAATGGCTTACCTCTTATTCTTAGACTGTGACCCCTGGTTCTGGAACTCCCCAGCAACAGGAACATTCTTCCTGCCTCTAACCTGTCCAATCCTGTCAGAATTTTATATGTTTCTATGAGATCCCCTCTCATTCTTCTAAACTCCAGTGGATACAAGCCCAGTTCATCCAGTCTCTCCTCATATGTTAGTCCAGCCATCCCGCGAATCAATCTGGTGAACCTTCCTCAGATTAGGAGGCCAAAACTGAACACAATATTTCAGGTGTGGCCTCACCAAGGCTCTGTACAACTGCAGTAAGACTTCATTGCTCCTATACTCAAATCCTCTAGCTATGAAGACCAACATGCCATTTGCCTTTGTCACCGCCTGCTGTACCTGCATGCCAAACTTCAATGACTGATGTACCATGACATCCAGGTCTCGTTGCACCTCCCCTTTGTCTAATATGTCACCATTCAGATAATATTCTGTCTTCATGTTTTTGCCACCAAAGTGGATAACCTCACATTTATCCACATTATACTGCATCTTCCATGCACTTGCCCACTCACCTAACCTGTCCAAGTCACCCTGCAGCCTCTTAGCATCCTCCTCATAGCTCACACCACCACCCAGCTTAGTGTCATCTGCAAACTTGGAGATATTTCATTCAATTCCTTCATCTAAATCATTGATGTATATTGTAAATAGCTGAGGTCCCAGCACTGAACCTTGCTGCACCCCACTGGTCACTACCTGCCATTCTGAAAAGGACCTGTTTATTTCGACTCTCTGCTTTCTGTCTGCCAACCAGTTCTCTATCCATGTCAGTACATTACCCCCAATACCATGTGCTTTAATTTTGCACACTAATCTCTTGTGTGGAACCTTGTCAAAAGCCTTTTGAAAGTCCAAATACACCACATCCACTGGTTCTCCTTTGTCCACTCTACTAGTTACATCCTCAAAGAATGCTACAAGGTTTGTCAAGCATGATTTCCCTTTCATAAATCCATGCTGACGAGGACCAATCCTGTCACTGCTTTCCAAATGCGCTGCTATTTCATCTTTAATAATTGATTCCAACATTTTCCCCACCACCGATGTCAGGCTAACCGGTCTATAATTCCCTGTTTGCTCGCTCCCTCCTTTCTTAAAAAGTGGTGTTACATTAGTTACCCTCCAGTCCATAGGAACTGATCCAGAGTCAATAGAATGTTGGAAAATGATCACCAATGCATCCACTATTTCTAGGGCCACTTCCTTAAGTACTCTGGGATGCAGCCTATCAGTCCCTGGTGATTTATTGGCCTTCAACCCCATCAACTTCCCCAACACAATTTCCTGACTAATAAGGATTTCCTTCAGTTCCTCCTTTTCACTAGACCCTCGAAGTCTTAGTATTTCCGGAAGGTTATTTGTGTCTTCCTTAGTAAAGACAGATCCAAAGTATTTGTTCAATTGGTCTGCCATTTCTTTGTTCCGCATTATAAATTCACCCGATTCTGACTGCAAAGGACCTGCGTTGGTCTTCACTAATCTTTTTCTTTTCACATATCTATAGAAGGTTTTGCAGTCAGTTTTTATGCCTCACATCTGCCGTTGGGAAACTGCTAGAGTCCATTATTAAGGAAGCAGTGGCAGGACATTTGGAAAAGCATAATTCAATCAAGCAGTCAGCATGGTTCTATGAAAGGGAAATCACGTTTGACAAATTTGCTGGAGTTCTTTGAGGAAGTAACGAGCAGGGGGAACCAGTGGATGTGGTTTATTTGGATTTCTAGAAGGCATTCAATACTGTCACAAAAAAGGTTACTGCACAAGATAAAAGTTCACCGGTTTGGTGGTACTATATTAGCTTAGATAGAGGATTGGCGAACTAACAGAAAAGAGAGTCGGGATAAATGGGTCATTTTCCGGTTGGCAAACAGTAACTAGTGGGGTGCCGCAGGGATTGGTGCTGGGGCCTCAATTATTTACAATCTATATTAATGACTTGGATGAAGGGACCAAATGTAGCCAAGTTTGCTGATGATACAAAGATGGGTGGGAAAGCAAATTGTGAGGAGGACACAAAAAATCTGCAACGGGATATAGACAGACTAAGTGAGTGGGCAAAAATTTGGCAGATAGAGTATAATGTGGGAAAGTGTGAGGTTATCCACTTTGCAGAAAAAATAGAAAAGCAAATTATTATTTAAATGGAGAAAAATTGCAAACTGCTGCAGTATAGAGGGACCTGGGGCTCCTTGTGCATGAAACACAAAAAGTTAGTATGCAGGTACAGCGACTAATCAGGACGGCAAATCGAATATAGACTTTCGGCTTCATTGTCGGCGATTTTCTCGGTGTTACAGCTGTTTTTCCGTCTGCCGAGCATTTCCACTTAAGTTTTTTCCTTGGTATTGCCCACATCTGAAGTCACCCACCGGTACCAGACAGCCCAAGTGCAACACCGAGAACAAACGCCAGGGCGTAAGTTTGGCTTCAACCGCTGACGTCCAGATCGACGACAGAACCGCCCTGTAAAAGCTGCTTAAACAGGGCAGTAAGGGGGGACCCTGCAAAGAAAGGTAAGTTAAAGGTTATTTTTTTTTTAAATTTTAAAATGGCGATTAATATTAAAATTGTCTTGGGAATGCTTTGTATGTTTTTTTTTTAATGACTTTTTAAAAAGGTTACCCCCACCTCTCTAGGCCCAACCGCAGCCTCGGACTAAATTTTAGTACTTACCATCCATTCCGGTAACGACCACCCATGTTGATAACTTTCCACTTACCCGCCGAGAAAACCGCCGACAATGAGTGTGCAACGCCCATTTTCTCGCCGGGCGATTAGTTTTACTTACTTTCAATATTAAAATGGAAATTCTCGCCAGCTTTTCTCGCCGAACATTAGCAGTTCTTCTCAGCGCGCAATCGGGTGTTGAGGGCCTTTTGGGAAAGTCTAGCCCATAGTCTCAGAATAAGGGGCTGCCCATTTAAAACTGAGATGAGGATGAATTTCTTCTCTCAGAAGGTTGTAAATCTGTGGAATTCTGTGCCCCAGAGAGCTGTGGAGGCTGGTCATTGAATATATTTAAGACAGTGATAGACAGATTTTTGAGCGATAAGGGAATAAATGTTATGAGGAGCGGGCAGGGAAGTGGAGCTGAGTCCATGATCAGATCAGCCATGATCTTATTAAATGGTGGAGCAGGCTCGAGTGGTAAAATGGCCTACTCCTGTTCCTATTTATTATGTTCTTATGTAGAGGGAGGAGGGGGAGGAGAGGGAGAACATGGTGCGGGTGTAAATGGCGGGGGGTTATAAGAACCATCTTCCCTGATTTCCCACTCTCTCTCTCCTGTCCAATCCCCTCGCCCCCGTCCCCCTCACTCCCACAGTTTTTCTCTCTCTCTGCCCCACTCACTCTCCCCAGTCTCTCTCTTTCTCTCTGCCCCACTCTCTATCTCTCCAGTCTCTCCTCTAGTCTCTCTCTCTCTCCCCCCAATCTCTCTCTCCCCCCCAGTCTCTCTCTCTCTGCCCCACTCTCTCTCTCCCCACTGTCTCTCTCCCCAGTCTCACTCTCTCCCCAGTCTCTCTCTCTCCCACCAGTCTCTCTCTCATTTGCCCAGCCTTTCTCTCACTCTCCCCAGTCTCTCTCTCTCTCTGCCCCACTGTCTCTCTTCCCACTGTCTCTCTCCCCAGTCTCACTCTCTCCCCAGTCTCTCTCTCTCCCACCAGTCTCTCTCTCATTTGCCCAGCCTTTCTCTCACTCTCCCCATTTTCTCTCTCTCTCTGCCCCACTGTCTCTCTTCCCACTGTCCCCAGACTCTCCCCAGTCTCTCTCTCACTCGCCCCGTCTCTCTGTCCCCCCAGCCTCTTTCTCTCCCACCTCCGATGTTTTCTCTCCCACAGAAGGCCACGAAAATGTTCGTGTAGATAATCACAGCGATATTTTCGGCAAAAGTCCTGGAAATAACCCAAAAGCCCTAGAAGCAGCTCCAACAGCGATGAAGTCAATGTGGTTTGTGGTGGAGCCCTATTTCCGGTTTCCTCAAATATCGCACTGTGCATACGCGACCGGATCGAGTGCGCATGCGCAAAAAGTGGGTGTAGTCAAAGGCACGCATGTGCAGAAGGGCACAAAAAAGTTGTTGCAAATAATCACTCCTAGGCCAAATTTTATTGGCCAGTAGACAGCATCCAATATTGGCCCCCTTCTTGAGTGCAAAGCCAACCAGCTGCACGTTTAGCGCTGAGCTCAGCACTCCAATCATGTAAATGAGTGCATAAATTTTGCATGCTGCCTGCACCATTTTGAATGGGTGCGGGTACATCGTGCTTCATGCTCCGTGCACCTATTTTTGGGCCTAATCGAATTTCACCCCCAGTAACTTACACTTCCTGTTTTAGACTCTGTGGCCCTGATATTTACTAGGGCCGGATTTCACAGTGTGGGTGCGGGGGGAAGATTTATGTTGGGAGCCAATCAAGGTTGGGTTCCTGTTTTTGATGGTTAAAATTACCACTGGCATGACTCAGTAAGGTTTCTTCAATCTGAATGTTTAAAGAGGCACACTGTTGCTTACCCTGTTCACGCAGGTCCCAGATTCTCTGTCGAGGGCGCACGCTGTTTCAGACTCCCAATGATCGTATGTTGCCACGCAAAAGCCCATGAAAAGTCTGTGAGTAGCTGTAAATGTAATGAACCATGAGTGCTGTTTGATCACCGCTCAATGCAAAGTCTGGGCCATTATCTATTTGTGAAATAGTTCCATTCACATGCCTTATTAGTATGCTAATAAAGACAAGACCTATAGTATGGAACAGCTGACAACACACATTTTTCAACTCAAGTTAGGAATTATGACCAGTCACAAATGTGTAAATTTTGCTAGTTTCATTTTTAATTATAGTTCAGATGCTATGATCATGTGATCAAGGGGGATTTTTAATCCTATATCATATTGGTTACCATTGGTTGCATTGATATAAATACTAGGTTTTCCAGTAACCAGAATGGTGCGCCTCTTCATAGAATCATCGGATTTTACGGCACAGAAGGAGGCCTTTTGGCCGATCATGACTGTGCCGGGTATTCTGTAAGCTAGAAACATGTATACTTTATCATCATCATAGACAATTCTTCAAAATCGAGAAAGACTTGCTTCCACTCTAAAAGTAAGTTCTCAGGTGGTTTTACAGTCCAATATGGGAATTACAGTCTCTGTCACAGGTGGGGCAGACAGTGGTTGAGGGAAAGGGTGGGTGCGGAGCCTGGTTTGCCGTACACTTCTTCCGCTGCCTGTGCTTGCTTTCTGCATGCTCTTGGCAACAAGACTCGAGGTGTTCAGCGCCCTCCCGCATGCTCTTCCTCCATTTTGGGCGGTCTTGGGCCAGAGATTTCCAGGTGCCGGTGAGGACGTTGCACTTTACCAAGGAGGCTTTGAGGGTGTCCTTAAAACATTTCCTCTGCCCACCTGGGGATCGCTTGCCATGTAGGAGTTCCGAGTAGAGCGCTTGCTTAGGGAGTCTCGTGTCGGGCATGCGGATGATGTGGCCCGCCCAACGGAGCTGGTGGAGTGTTGTCAGTGCTTCGATGCTGGGGATGTTGGCCTGAGCGAGAACATTAGCGTTAGTGCGCCTATCCTCCCAGTGGATTTGCAGGATATTGCAGAGGCAGCGCTGGTGGTACTTCTCCAGCGCTTTGAGATGACTGCTGTATAAGGTCCATGTCTCTGAGCCATATAGGAAGCTGGGTATCACTACTGCCCTGTAGACCATAAACTTGGTGCCAGATTTGAGGTCCTGCTCTTCAAACACTCTCTTCCTCATGTGACTGAAGGCTGCGCTGGCACACTGGAGGCGGTGTTGGACCTCGTCATCGATGTCTGCCCTGACTGATAGTATGCTCCCGACGTATGGAAAATGATCCACGTTGTCCAAGGCCACGCCGTGGATACTTAGTTCATCATTGATAGTAAAAATGGATATTCCAGACAGGATGGTGCAAATGTCACGTGGGTATTCATTTTATTGAACTTAACTTTTCTATCTATAAATTCAATTATTGTTCAGATCATCTGCTAACCTGACTTCAAATAAATTGAGTGGTAAAGAGGTCACTTCAAAAATACTGCATTTCTTTTAACTTGTGGTTGTTCAGACAGAAGGCACCCTCAAAACCTCTGCTTGAGGAAGACATTGAGCTATTGCAGCAAGTGGTATAAAGAGAATGAAAAGATGGAACTCGTCTTGCTAGTAACCATTCTTTTATTTTAAAAACTAAAGAGACCTTTCTTATAAAGCAGAATTAACCCATGATGGGTTATTGTATTATTCTTATTGTATTTATCTCATGTTTGTTAGCATTTTTGTTTTACTTCTATTTAACAGTAACTAAATATATAGCCCTTGTAGTCTGTAAAACTGATCGGAGTTTAACATCCACCAATTTGGTCATTTAGCATGAGAATACAGGGGTAACCTTTTTGAATTTTTTGCTCCTGACAGGGAATCTCACCTGCCCATAGTGCATATCGGGAATTTAGGAATGCGTTGCACATGTTATTCTAGTTGCCTCAATTTTACTGATATGTAGTGTGGGTAGGTAGAAACATATAAAATCTCATAGAAACATATAACATTCTGATGGGACTGGACAGATTAGATGCAGGATGAATGTTCCCGATGTTGGGGAAGTCCAGAACCAGGGGACATAGTCTTAGGATAAGGGGTAAGCCATTTAAGACTAAGATGAGGAGAAACTTCTTGACTCAGAGAGTTGTTAACCTGTGAAATTTCCTAATGCAGAGAGTTGTTGATGCCAGTTCATTGGATATATTCAAGAGGGAGTTAGATATGGCCCTTGCGGCTAAAGGCATCAAGGGGTATGGAGAGAAAGCAGGAAAGGGGTACTGAGGTGAATGATCAGCCATGATCTAATTCAATGGTGGTGCAGGTTTACGACAATCTGGTAATTTCATGGTCATCATTACTGATACTAGCTTTTTATTTCAGATTTATTTAATTAACTGAATTTAAATCCCCCAGCTGTTGTGGTTGGATTTGAACTCATGGCCAACAACCACAACCCTCTTCCTTTGTGCTAGGTATGACTCAAGCCAGTGGAGCATTTTTCTGCTGATTCCCATTGACTCCAATTTTACTAGAGCTCCTTGATGCCACACTTGGTCAACTGCTGCCTTGATATTAAGGGCAGAAACTCTCAGCTCTTCTCTGGAATTCAGCTCTTTTGTCCATGTTTGGACCAAGGCTGTAATGATGTCTGGAGCTGAGTGGTCCTGGTGGAACTCAAACTGAACATCAGTAGGTAGGTTATTGGTGAGTAACTGCCGCATGACATCTTCCATCACTTTGCTGATGATTGAGAATAGACTGATGGGGCAGTAATTGGCTGAATTGGATTTGTCCTGCTTTTTGTGGATAGCACATACCTGGGCAGTTTTCCACATTGTTGGGTAGATACCAATGTTTCAGCTGTACTGGAACAGCTTAGTTTGACCTGTGGCTAGTTCGACAGCAAAAGTTTTCAGCACGACAGTCTGGATTTTGTCGGGACCCGTGGTGTTTGCTGTATCCAGTGCGCTCAGATCTTTCTTGATATCACGTGGAGTGCTTCGAATTGGCTAGGGACTGGCTTCTGTGATGGTGGTGACCTCAGGAGGAGGCCGATATGGATCACCCACTTGGCACTTCTGGTTGAAGACAGTTGCAAGTACTTCAACCTTGTCTTTTGCACTTGCATGCTGGGCTCTGCCATCATGGGGGCTGGGGATATTCATGGAGCCTCCTCCTTCCAATAGTTGTTTAATTGTCCATCACCATTCATGGCTGGATGTGGCAGGACTGCAAAGCTTTGATCTGATATGTTGGTTGTGGTATTGTTGACTTTTATGCTAATATTGTTCCAGGCATACCAATGACCCTCAATCAGATGCATTTTGGTACTGTTGTCTGGAAATAGAATTTGCAGTTTCACAAGGACACACAACACACCTGTGTGGAGTGTTAAAAAGTCATTTGCATAGATCAAGGAGCTTATTTGTTGTCAATTATCATAGCTGAAGTCCACCCATCACATCCCTTGCTACTCTTCGCCCTCCTCTCATGATAATGGTTACACAAGTTGGTACAGTTTCACAGAAGCTAGCAGTCTCTAGCACCTTAGCTAAGGATCCATTCTTCACGTGTCAACCTGGCTGGTGTTGTTGCTGGACAACCAATACAATCACAGGCAATTCAATCCTGTTCTCAGCCAATGTCAATATGAACATGCTCACCATCCTGGGGACATTGAGGGGTCAAAATTCAGTTTGTTACAGCACCCATTAGTGCCAGGGAGGGGGGGCTAACGGGCGATTAAGGACTTACCATCGCTGCGGAGTTCCTCGCTGTTCTGTATGCAGAAAGAGTCACACTGAACATTATGAGCGCAAAGTAAAGTGTGACCTTAGTCTTTTATTGCAGATCTCCAGAGTGCCTCTCCAAATGTGAAGCCTCCTTAAATACCTGTGCTCCCAAGGGATCATAGGATCCCTTGGGACTCCAGGGGATGAGCCTTCTGGTGGCTGTATAGAGTAAATACAAGTCCATATATATAACAACACTCCCCCCCCACAAAGTCAATAGTGTAACTATTTACAATGTGAGTCGATCTGGTGCCCTTCTTGCCCTGGTTGATCATCTCGGTGTGAAAGCTGGTGTTGTTGAATCATTTGTTGGACCTTCGCTGGGCTGCTGTGCAGCTGGCCTTGCTGGGCTGCCTGGTGTGTTGGGCCCTGCAGGACTGCTGTGGATGATGGGTTCTGCTTTGTGATAAACCGTGGAGCCGGTTGTCACTGGTGTGTATATTGGGGGATCAAAAAAGGTAGGGTCCAAGGTGAGTTGCTCAGGGTAGTCCGTGAATCTGAGTTTGATTTGGTCCAAGTGTTTCCAGTGAATGAGTCCATTTGAAAGTTTGACCCGAAATACCCTGCTTCCCTCTTTGGCCACAACAGTGTCGGGAAGCCACTTGGGACCATGTCCATCATTGATTTCAATCTCGCGTGACACATTTGCGCTGTAATGGTATGCACTTTGTTGAAGCCGCCTGCTCTCTACCTGTTCACGTAGATCAGGGTGAACTAACGAGAGCATTGTCTTAAGTGCTCTTTTCATGAGCAGTTCAGCAGGTGGGATCCCAGTGAGTGAGTGTGGTCTCGTGCGGTTGCTAAGCAGAACTCGGGATAGGCGAGTCTGCAGTGAGCCTTCAGTTACCCTCTTCAAGCCTTGCTTGTTGGTTTGCACTGCTCTCTCTGCCTGACCATTGGACGCTGGTTTAAATGGGGCAGATGTGACATGTTTGATCCTGTTAAGGGTCACGAATTCTTTGAACTCAGCACTGGTAAAACATGGCCCGTTGTCGCTCACCAAGACATCGGGTAGGCTGTGTGTAGCAAACATGGTCCGCAGGCTTTCAGTAATGGCAGCGGACGTGCTAGCCGACATTATCTCACATTCAATCCACTTGGAGTACGCGTCTACAACCACAAGGAACATTTTACCCAAGAATATTTGACGTGTATCCTAGACCATGGTTTGGAGGGCCAAGACCATAAACATAGCACCGCCTCCCTGGGTACATTGCTTAACTGCGAGCATGTATTACATCTGTGAACGCAGGACTCTATGTCCGCATCGATACCGGGCCACCACTCGTGGGATCTGGCTATCGCTTTCATCATTACGATGCCTGGGTGGGTACTGTAGAGGTCATTGATGAAGGTGTCTCTGCCCTTCTTGGGGACCACTACTCGATTGCCCCACAGAAGGTAGTCTGCCTGTATAGACATTTCATCTTTGCACCGCTGGAACGAATTTATCTCTTCCTGCATTTCCACTGGGACACTGGACCAGCTCCCGTGAAGCACACAGTTTTTGACGAGAGATAATAAGGAGTCCTGGCTTGTCCAGGTTTTGATCTGCCGGGCAGTGACGGGTGATTGCTCACTCTCAAATGCTTTCATAACCATGACTAGATCTGCGGATTGCACCATTTCCACCCCGTGGTGGGCAATGGCAACCTACTGAGAGCATCGGCGCAGTTTTCTGTGCCTAGCCTGTAGCGGATGGCGTAGTTGTATGCGGACAACATGAGTGTCCATCTCTGGATGCAGGCCGAAGCGTTGGTATTTATCCCTTTACTCTCGGAAACCAGGGATATCAGTGGCTTATGGTCAGTTTCCAATTCGAATTTTAGCCCAAACAGGTATTGATGCATTTTCTTTACCCTATAGACACACGCTAATGCTTCTTTTTCAAACATGCTGTAGGCTCTCTCAGCCCTAGACAGACTCCTGGATGTATAAGCAACCGGTTGCAGTTTCCCGAAATTATTAGCTTGTTGCAATACACACCTGACTCCATATGACGACGCATCACATGCTAGTACCAAACGCTTACATGGATCATACAACACAAGCAATTTGTTTGAGCATAACAATTTTCTCGCTTTTACAAAGGCATTTTCTTGGCTTTTGCCCCAAACCCATTCGCCCCCTTTTTGTAGTAAGACATGTAGTGGTTCTAGCAGTGTGCTGAGACCCGGTAAGAAGTTACCAAATTAGTTCAAGAGTCCCAGAAACGACCGCAGCTCCATCACGTTCTGTGACCTCAGTGCGTTCTTGCTTGCCTCCATCTTCGCATTGATGGGCCTGATGCCATCCGCCGCAATCCTCCTCCCCAAGAACCGCCACTTCTGGCGGCAGGAAAACGCATTTCGAGTGTTTTAACCTGAGTCCCACGCGGTTGAGTCGACTAAGAACCTCCTCCAGGTTCTGCAGGTGCTCGACTGTGTTCCAACCTGTGACCAAGATATCGTCCTGGAAGACCACGGTGTGCGGGACTGACTTCAGTAAACTTTCCATGTTTCTCTGGAATATTGCCACCACTGATCAGATTCCAAACGGGCATCTATAATAAACAAGAAGACCCTTGTGCATGTTGATGCAGGTGAGGGTCTTCGATGATTCCTCCCGTTCCTGCGTCATGTATGCTGAAGTCAGATCCAGCTTCGTGAACATCTTTCCTCCTGCCAGCGTTGCAAAGAGGTCGTCGGCCTTTGGTAGTGGGTATTGGTCCTGCAGGGAGAAACGATTGATAGTTACTTTGTAATTGCCACAGATTCTGACGGTGCTGTCTCCCTTGAGGACTGGGACAACAGGACTGGCCCACTCATTGAACTTGATCAGTGAAATGATGTCCTCCCGTTGCAGCCGGTCTAGCTCGATCTCTACACTTTCTCTCATCATGTACATTACTGCTCTCGCCTTGTGATGGATGGGTCGCGACCACGGAATTGGGTGGATCTGCACTTTTGCTCCTTGGAATTTCCCGATGCCTGGTTCGAACAGCGAAGGAAATTTGTTTAAGACCTGGGCACACAAAGTGTCGTCAGCGGGCGATAGCGCTCAGATGTCATCCCTGTACCAGCGTATCTTTTGAAGCCAGCTCCTGCCGAGCAGCATGGGGCCATCACCCGGTACCACCCAGAGTGGTAGCTTGTGCACCACTCCATCGTAGGAGACCTTTACAGTAGCACTGCCGATTACAGGAATCAGTTTTTTGGGGAAGTTCTTAGTTTTGTGTGAACTGGAGTTAAGATTGGCCTTGAGGCCTTGTTGCACCACAACCTTTCAAAAGTCTTTTTGCCAATGATGGACTGGCTCGTGCCCGTGTCCAGCTCCATTGACACCGGGAGTCCATTTAGTTAAACATTCAGCATTATCGGGGGACAATTCGTGGTGAATGTGTGTACCCCATGTACCTCTGCCTCCTCTATCTGAGGCTTTGGTTCGTCGTGATCCTCCGTGGATCTGTCCTCCTCTGCAACATGGTGGTTTGCAGGTTTAACAGGCTTAGCAGCTCACCTGCACACTCGTTGGAGGTGTTCGTTCCATTATTCCACAGCCCTTGCAAACGTACTCTTTGAATCGGCATGAATGGAAACGATGATCACCCCCGCAGCGTCAACAAGATGTTAATGGCCTTGCATTCATCACCCTTGATGGTGGACTCTGAGTCATCTGCAGACACGTAGCTGCAGGTATGTATGACCTGCCCTGTATGTTACAATTCGAAAACAACATCACTTTGTTCACAGTACTTGCAGCAGCACTTGTGTGCTGAGAGATTTGCTTCATATTGTCACTGGTGGCAATGAACACCTGGCCTATCGCTGTGGCCTTACTTAAGGTTGGGCCTTAAGTAAGGCCACAGTCTCTACAGTCAAAAGTTTGCGAAGTATGGTTTCGTGGCAAATGCCAAGTACGAAAGAGTCTCTGAGCATGTGCTCCAAATGTCCTTCAAATTCGTAATGTCCTGCAAGGCGTCTTAACTCGGCAACATAACTCGCCACTTCCTGGCCTTCAGACCTTTTGTAGGTGTAGGACCGGTACCTCATCAGAACGCTTTCCTTCGGGTTCAAATGCTCTCAGATCAATGTGCACAAATCGTCGTATGATTTCTCCGTGGGTTTCGCTGGAGTGAGCAGATTCTTCATGAGGCCATACGTTGGTGCCCCACAGACAGTGAGGAGGATCGCCCTTCATTTGGCAGCGCTCTCTTCCCCATCCAGCTCGTTGGCCACAAAGTATTGGTCGAGTCGCTCCACAAAAGTTTCCCAATCATCTCCCACTGAAAATTTCTCCAGGATGCCCACTGTTCTCTGCATCTTTGGGTTCGCTATCTGCATCTTGTCGCTAGTTGTTGTGTATGGAGAAAGAGTCAGACTAAACACTGTGAGCTCAAAGTAAAGTGTGACCTTAGTCTTTTGTTGCAGGTCTCCAGAGTGCCTCTCCAACCTGTGAAGCCTCCTTAAATACCTGTGCTCCAGGGGATGAGTCCTCAGGTGGCTGTACACAATAAATACAAGTCCACATATATAACACTCGCCTTCCGAAAGATCTATTTGGGTGATGGGGACAGAGACACGAGATCCACAGTGTGCTCCACCACCACCCATGTGGTGACATCATCAAGCATGCAACGGCAACTTGGCGCCGCAGCTGCGATAGTCGGTAGGTTCGGAAGCTTCACCGGCAGGCGTTTGTACTGACTGGAAAAGCTGTCAGTATAGCGTGGATCCCGGGGCAATACCATCCAGAGATCAAGGTAAGTTGTTAACGTTATGTATGCATGTAGACCTTACCCAAATGTAAGACTTGCCACTAGGGGGCACACCTGTGGGAGACCTAAGGGTCACCTGTGCACCCTGGGGCAAGCACGTATAAAAGATGATTCACCATGCTGCTTCCCCACTCTAGAGTCTGAATAAAGAGACCAAGGTCACACCTGTTTGAGCTTGTCCTGTGAATTCACAGTCCTGTGAATTTATTCTGAACGTAACAGTTACCTTACATTTTTTCAGCATCTATTTAATAATGGCAGCAGTGGGGAAGTGTGGGTCTGGGGGAAAGACATTTTCAAAAGCTTATTTTCAGTTTTATCTGCTTGGATGCCGGCAGCCGACTGCTGGGAAATTGAGTCGGCCTCCTGAGCTACCACTCCGTTGGCGCCCGAGGACCCAGTGTACAACGCCTCTTTTAGTGCTGCAGCTCTCACCTTTGGGGAAAAATACTGAATTTAGCTATTTGTGGTGGTAAAATCAGGGGGTGTCAAAAATGGCGGCACCAAATTTGGGCCCCTGAGACTATTCATAGTGCCCTCCCCTACCCCGATGACCTAGCTGAGACAATTTTACTGAAAATCAGATGAGGTTGTAAAAGACAGCTGATGCCAGTACTTGCTACTTTATGCACAGTGAAGTCACATTCAAATTTTCCACCTCCAGAGATTGATGGTGATTGATGGGACGGCACCCTGTAGGATGAGAAATTTGATTTTTCTCATTCAACTGGATGAATTGCTACCTGGCAAGTTCAGGCAATGATCCCATTCCAAGCAAGGAAAAAGTAATTATCTCAGAGATTATTAACTCGGGGTGAACTGGCAACTGGAACTTGCTAGCTGCTGGCCAACTTATCTGCATTTGTATTGCAACTCAGTCAGCAGTATTACATTTCCCATGGTCCAAAGATCCATGTGACCCATGAGGTGGCACGTTGGAGCATAGAAGATTTGCGTTACAAATGTGGATGAACAGACTGACAGATTTCGGCAACTAACCCGCAAAGTCCCTGAGCCAGGCAAAGGCAATCACCTCAGATTGGGGTTATGTTGCACCCCTTATATTAATGATTGCAGATTCGCTGTACTCGAATGGGAGTTGGACGGGTTTGTGTCTGAGGTTGATATCACTGTATACTAAAGGTAGGTGCGATATTGGGGGATGTTGATCACACTCGAGAGTTGGAGGACAATTTTCCAGGATTCTTTCTTCACTGAATTGGACATAGCGTTTTTGCCTCTCCCAGGGTATTACATGCAGCTGGTGTATGGGGAGCATTGGGAGCGAGGATCCTTAATTGCAGCTTGACTGAATACGACAGTCTCGATGGACCAGCTGGTCTTTTCCTGTTTGAGATGTATGTTCAAATTAATATTAGTGGAATAGTTGCTCTCCCTGTTGCCTCCTAAATTGGTGCATGTGGTCCTTGTCCTGATTGCTACCCAACGATTCATGCTGCAAAGTGTAGCTGTTGGGTCTGAACAAGATTGAGCCTAGTTGGCTGTGTAAAAAGCATGCCAGGACTTGCTGTCTACCCTCAGACATGATGAATGCCCACATGGGAAAAGTAACAGAGCTCAGCCAATCCCCTTAGAGCAGTTACCTTTTATCAGTCACAGCTCGTGGGAAATGAGAGGAAAAAAATTTGGAAACAAAATATACAAAGCCAATTTATTTGAGAATCCTGAGGGTGCCGCATTTATGATGGCCAGTGAAAGAGCCTGGTCAGCAGATATAAGCGAAGACTGATGATTTTCCTCATGGTGTCATAAAAGCTGGCTCTTAGGCTAAACGGTTGTTAAGGTGTATTGACAAATGTCAGAAACATTGTTGATGAATGCATCCTTAAGGGACGTTCCATCCATTGAATTTCAGTAATAAGAAAGTACCCATTGCAGCTTGTCAGAGGAAGATAGATAAGGAACCGATAAAAGGTTTAATACTTCACTAACAGCTGTGTTCCTGAAAATGCAGTACCGTCTAGCAGTAAATTATAAATTAATCTACCTTTTAACAATGTCAGCCTCAAGCAATGTTAGAACGTAGTTGATAGGAAAGGCACACATTGATGTAGAAAGACCTGTTTTCAACATGTAAATGTATATGCTTTGTTGCCATCGACCTTTCATTGTGAGAGCAGGATTTATTATTTTATCTTTTGGTCTATGTGACAAATTGATAATATTACTGTTTATCTGAATGCATGTGTCAAGTCTGTTGTATTCAGTGTGTGAAAAATAGATTTTATTTCAGATTTCCAGGGCAGGAAGTCGAAGAATCTACTATTATCTGGGTGGGGCACAGATTAGATGAGAGCTAGTTTTAACTTGCTGACGAGATCAAATAAGGATTGGCAAGAAACCTTCACACAAATATGCTCCATTATAGTAAAGGCAAAATTGTAACAAAATGATTCTGCTGCTGATATACAACTTGTACTTAAGACATAAATAGATTGACACTTTGCAAAGATTATTTCTGCTTCGTTGCTGATACTTTTAGAATTACGTGATTAAAGAATCACATTATTAGAAATTAAAATATTGATTATGCTACAAATATTTGGCTAATGTTCAGCTGAAATATTTGCCATCTGGCACCTTCAATGACGCTAAGAATGACAGCATTGAAAAAATATGAAGAGCATGTAGTAATTTTCCAAGTATGTGTAGATAATTTTATGTAAGAACATGTCTTTTACTGTATTTAAAATCAAGTCCAGGGGACAATGTATGATGATGTTTGGGAGTGGGAGCGGTGGCGGGGGGGGGGGGGGGGCGCGGGGGGCTGTGCTGCATGCACAATGTTAATAATGTTTGTGATTAACCAAGCACAAAAAGGAAAACCTGTATTAACATTTGCTAGCACTAGCTAACTAGCTACCATTTTTGGAGACGTTTCAACTTGTTTATCTCACTTGGAAGAAAGGAAATTATATACTTGTAAAAGTTCTGAAGTGATAACACAATTCTTCGACAGCATCACCCAAACGCACAATCTCTGCCACCTAGAAGGACAAGGGCAGCAGGCACATGGGAACACCATCACCTCCAAGAGGACACTGATTTAAGGTAATTGGCAAAAGAACCAGAGACCACATGAGGAAACAAAAATTACGCAGCGAGTTGTTATGATCTGGAATGCACTTCCTGAAAGGGTGGTGGAAGCAAATTCAATAATAAATTACAAAGAGAATTGGATAAATACTTGAAGGGGAAAGGTTTGCAGGGCTATGGGGAAAGAGCAGGAGAGTTGGACTAATTGGATGGCTCCTTCAAAGTGCCAGCACAGACACGATGGGTCAAATCGTTGTATCATTCGATCATTCCATGACTAAGTCACACACCATCCTGACTTGGGCATATAATTGCCATTCCTTTAGTGTCGCTGGGTCAATATCCTGGAATTCCCTAACTAACAGCACTGTGGCAGTACCTTCACCATACGGACACCACCATGTTCTCAAGGATAACTAGGGATGGCCAATAAATATTGACCTTGCTGGCAATGCCCATATTCTAAGAATGAATTTAAAAAAACAATTATTGAGCATCATGTCAACTTTAGGAGAACTTGATAATTCTTCAGCAATTTTAACTGTCTTTGATCCAGCATAATTAGCTGTTGGTCATGTATTTCTTTTATCTGTACTTTAAGAGATATGGGGCTAGAACCTGTACCTTTTTTGCCTGCTTAACGGCTACTTAATGCCCATTTTACCATTGAAATGACGTATAACGCCCAGATATCACCCATTTTGGCACAAAATGGAAACTGGCAGGCATTTTTCGGAAACTTCTCGCCGAGCGTTACTTTCCCCATGTGTTTAACGCTGAGAAAAAATATTACTGCCCGCCCATTTTTTTTTGGTGGAATCAGCAGAAGGAGTGAATTCAATGCCTATAATATCGCCCAGCGTTACTTTCAGCATGGATTTAATGCCGAGATTCAATATGAATGCCCGGCCACTTTCTTTTGTCGTAAAGAGCATATTTACCGAAAATAGCAGCCATGAGATCGTTCTTCGTCAATTTCACCACCTCGCACATGTATCGCCCACAATATCGCACGCCCAAAAAATGGCCACAAAAAGTGGAACTAACCGGAACTAATCACAGCGTTATGGACGCTATGTTCTAGATCACATGTCGTGTCCTTTAAAAGGCCGCTGTGCTTCAACCTCGGCGGAGTTCGGATGTACTCTGCAGGTTGTTGGAGTTGATGTGAACATCTGTAAAAACATCTTGACCATACTGTGACCGATTGGAATTGAAGAGGTGTCTTCATTGGGACATTACTTGTTTGTGACCAATCGGTGGAAAACAGAGAGCTACTGCAATGGGGCCTGTCCTTTCTCACCCTTTCTTGCTGAACAATTACATGCAGCAGACTCAACATCACCGAAGGAAGGCTCCACTGCATTATGTGCCCAATGCAAGATGTGACAGACAGATGAGGATGACCAGACGTTACATCCCCCGCAAGTACAAGGAGAAGCATTCTTAACTCAACTTGCTCGACACCACCTGCCTTTGGAGACTGTGCTTCCACAAAAAGGTTATCACTGAGGTATGCCAGCTGATAAGGGCAGATCTGCAGCCTGCCAGCACCATCAGTACTGCACTGTCCGTCGAGGTCAAAGTCACCGCGGCACTGTCGTTCTACACCTCGTGTCTTTTCAGGCCACAGCTGGCGACATTTGTGGACTTTCTCAGCATGCCACACATCGCTGCATTAGACAGGTCACTGAAGCCCTGTACGCATGCAGAAGGGACTTGATCAGCTTCCCTATGACCAGGGAGGCACAGAGTGAGAGCACTCTAGAATTCTCCAGAATTGCAAACTTCCCCAAGGTGCAGGGAGCAATAGACTGTACGCACATTGTGATATGAGTACCTTTTCAGGATGCTGAGGTATCCAGGAACCACAAGGGGTTCCACTCCCTGAAGGTCCAACTGGTTGTCAACCACCTGCAAATTATACTGGCAGTGAATGCTCAATTTCTGGTCAGCATCCATGATGCTCACATCCTGTGTGAGAGCACTGTATCTGACTTGTTTAACAATGAGCTACAAGGTCAATGCTGGATGCTTGGGGACAAAGGATATGGCCTTGCCACCTGGCTGATGACCCCAGTGCATGACACCCACACCGAGGCCGAGAGGCGATGCAACGAGAGACACAGAGCAACTCGCAATACCATGGAGAAAACCAGTGGAGTATTGAAGCAGCGCTTTAGATGCCTGGAATACTCAGGAGGCGACCTCCAATACCACCTTGAGCAGGTAGCTCAATTCGTGGTGGTGTGCTCCATGCTACACAACTTGGCTATCAGAAGGGGACAAGAATTGCCTGATGAGTCTGACAGTCCACCTCACCAGAGAGAGGAAGAGGAGGATGAAGAGGCAGATGCTGACATCGGCCCAGACAATCAAGCTGATGCTGAAGTCATGCCCCCACCCCACTGTAGACCACATGAAAGGGCCCATGGTGGCATGATAGCTGCAAGAGCCTTATGTCAGGAGCTCATCAATGATCGCTTTGCCTGAAAGAGCATTGGTGTTATTTACAAGGCTGACACACTGCTGGGTGTGCAGGTCTTACATCAATAGTGGGCATCACCTTGGTGACATTTAAAGTTTAAGTTGATTGAAGTTAAGTGTGATTATACCCTTTGATGTAAAGGAATCACCAGCATGTAATGGTGCAGTTATCTGAGCCAATGTGCTACAAGGTTTTATTAAATAAAAAACATTTAAACTGAACATTAGTCTGAAATCATCAGTATTTCTGTACAAACTAACCCTCCCCCCCGTCCCCACCTCCCCTGCACCCCTCCGCTTCTCCTCCCTACCTTTACCCCTTCCCCCCTTCCCCTCCTGACTCCAAGCCACCTGGCCGAGGAGATCCTCAGGATATGCTTCATTGGGGGGGAAGGGGGGGGGGGGAGGGTGACGGCCGAAGTGCTGCTTGGACGGATACGGGAGAGGACGGTCCCGAGGTGGAAATGTGCTCTGAGCCAGAAGCAAGATGTTGCTGCTGGTTCCAATGTGTGGTTGGCAATGGGGTTGCATCACCTTGGGGTGCAGTGCGGCGATCCGTGACCACTGGGAGCCCTCTGCCACCAGTGTTCCTGGCTACCAGCTCCAGGGCCTCCTCCATCCCTTCATGATATATCTTATTTGTTGGACAAAAACTCGTTGCCAGTCGGCTTAGTAGGCATTTTGCTACTGGTGAATATCCATCGTGCCTCCCACAACAGCCAAAAAAGCACACACCACAGCCACACACGCTCCCACTCTCTCTGTCTCCTCTTCTGCGCATGTCATGATGACCCTTGACCTCCTGAATCACGGGAATCGAGCGTTGCCATGCCGTTGCTAAGGACGGTCACACTTTACGGCAGAAGGTCAAAAAAATGTAACACTACCGCGCATTTGATATCGCTCGTGGTAACGCCCATTTTCAAAAATGGAAACTAGATGTTTTGAGAATGGCGAGAAGCCGGCGATTTGAAAACCCTTTTTTAATGCCCACGACGGAAATATTGCCCATTTTTGGACGATAAGCACAAACGTGTAGGCTCTAGCCCATAATATGGATCATCATCATAGGCAGTCCCTCGAAATCGAGGAAAACTTGCTTTCACTCTAAAAGTGAGTTCTTCTGTGACTGAACAGTCCAATACAGGAATTACAGTCTCTGTCACAGGTGGGACAGACAGTCATTGAAGGAAAGGGTGGGTGGGATTGGTTTACCGCATGCTCCTTCCGCTGCCTACGCTTGATTTCGGCATGCTCTTGGCAATGAGACTCAAGGTGCTCAGCGCACTCCGGGATGCTCTTGCTCCACTTAGGGCAGTCTTTGGCCAGGGACTCCCAGGTGTCGGGGGGATGTTGCATTTTATCAAGGAGACTTTGAGGGTGTCCTTGAAACATTTCCTCTGCCCACCTGGGGCTCGTTTGCCGTGTAGGAGTTCTGAGTAGAGCGCTTGCTTTGGGAGTCTTATGTCAGGCATGCAAACAATATGGCCCACTCCAACGGAGCTGGTCGAGTGTGGTCAGTGCTTCAATGTTGGGGATGATGGCCTGATCGAGGACACTAATGTTGCTGCATCTGTACTCCCAGGTGATTTGCAGGATTTTGCGGAGACATCGTTGGTGGTATTTCTCCAACGATTTGAGGTGTCTACTGGGAGAGCTGTAGTGATAGTTGATTCTATTGTAAGGGGAGTAGATAGGTGCTTCTGCGGTCGCAAACGAGACTCCAGGATGGTATGTTGCCTCCCTGGTGCAAGGATCAAGGATGTCTCGGAGTGGCTGCAGCGCATTCTGGAGGGGGAGAGTGAACAGCCAGCTGCCGTGGTACATATAGGTACCAACAATATAGGTAAAAACCGGGATGAGGTTCTTCAAGCTGAATTTAGGGAGCTAGGAGCTAAATTAAAAAGTAAGACCTCAAAGGTAGTAATCTCAGGATTGCTATCAGTGCCACGTGTTAGTCAGAGTAGGAGTTGCAGAATAGCTCTGATGAATATGTGGCTTGAGGAATGGTGCAAGGGGGAGGGATTCAAATTCCTGGGACTTTGGAACCAGTTCTGCAGGAGGTGGGACCAGTACAAACCAGACTGATATGTCCATACTATACAGTACAAATGCACACGAGGCCCATGCTTGAGAGAAGGTCACACTGTGACCAGCAACTTTTATTCCAGCACTGAAGTGATGAAGGTGGGTGGAGCATCCCCTTTTATACCTGAAAGACCAGGTTAGGAGTGTCTCCCACAAGTTCACCACCTAGTGGTCAATGTTCTCACAGTGTACAACTGGTCAGTTTATACATGGGTTACAATGACAGTTAAATACATGACACGGACAGTCTGCACCTGGGCAGGACCGGAACCGATGTCCGAGGCGGAGTGTTTGTGAGTGGTGTTGGGGAGGGTTTAAACTAAAATGGCAGGGGGATGGGAATCTATGCAGGGAGGCAGAGGGAAGTAAAATGGGGGCAGAAGCAAAAGGAAGGAAGGAGAAAAGCAAGAGTGGAGGGCAGAGAAATCAAGGGCAAAAATCAAAAAGGGCCACATTACATAATTCTAAAAGGACAAAGTATTGTGTTCCTAACACAGGTGAGACTGCACACAGATAGGTTAAAGTAACAGTGACCTCAGTCTTTATTAAGACACTCCAGAGTGAGGAACAGGCCTTAGGGGCCGGCTTATATACAGTGATCCCAAGGGATGCTGGGATCCCTTGGGACTTCAGGGGATACACTCCCTGGTGGCGGAACATGGAAGTGCATGCTTTATAGATACACAACATCACTGCCCCGCCAAAGTCAAAGTGAAAACTATTTACAAGGTGAGGTGGTTGGGAGACTTTCTTTCCCTGGTGGACCGCCTCGGTACAAATGTCTGTTCTGATGTGTTGGCTGTGCCCTCACTGGGCTGGCGTGTTGTTGGCCCTGCAGGGCTGCTGGGTGAGCCTGGCCTTGCTGGGCTATTGGTGTGCTGGGTTCGATTTCCTGGTCCAAGGTGGTGTTGTTGATCCTTTGGGTGTGTGTTGTGGGCTCGAAAAAGGTGGTGTCTGCTGTGGGTTATTCAGGGCAGTCTGTGAACTGCAGCCTCGTTTGGTCCAGGTGCTTTCTGCAAATTTGTCCATTGTCTAGTTTGACGACAAACACCCTTCTTTAGCTATCACCGTGCCCACGATCCACTTGGGACGATGTCCATAGTTTAGTACATACACAGGGTCATTCAGATCAATTTCCCGTGACACAGTAGCGCGACCATCGTTTACATTTTGTTGCTGCCACCTGCTCTCAATCTGATCATGCAGGTTGGGGTGAACCAGCGAGAGTCTGGTTTTAAGTGTACTTTTCATGAGTATCTCAGCCGGGGGCACCCCTGTGAGCAAGTGGGGTCTCGTGCGGTAGCTGAGCAGTACTCGGGACAGGCAGGTTTGGAGTGAGCCTTCTGTGACTCATTTAAGGCTCTGTTTGATTGTTTGTACTGCTCGTTCTGGCTGCCCATTGGAGGCTGGTTTAAACGGGGCCAAGGTGACATGTTTGATCCCATTGCGGGTCATGAATTCTTTGTCACTGACTAGTATGTCAGGCAGGCCGTGAGTGGCAAACATGGCCCTCAGGCTTTCAATGGTGGCGGTGGCGGTGCTTCCCGACATAATTTCACATTCAATCCATTTTGAAAAAGCATCCACCACCACCAGGAACATTTTACCGAGAAACAGGCCCACATAGTCGACATGGATCCTCAACCATGGTCTGGAGGGCCAGGACCACAAACTTAGTGGTGCCTTTATGGGCGCATTGCTCAACTGAGCACACACGTTGCATTGCAGTACACAGGACTCTTAAGTCAGAATCGATACCGGGCCACCACACGTGCGATCCGGCTATCGCTTTCACCATTACTATACCCGGGTGTGTGCTGTGGAGATCCGAGATGAACGTCTCCCTGCCCTTTTTGGGTAGCACTACGCGGTTGCCCCAACAACAGGCAGTATGCCTGAATGGACAGCTCGTCCTTTCGCCGCTGGAATGGCTTGATTAGCTCTTGCATTTCAAAGGGGATGCTGGCCCAACTCCCATGCAGTACACAGTTTTTTATTAGGCACAGCAGAGGATCTTGGCTGGTCCAAGTCCAAATCTGGCGGGCAGTGACAGGCGATTTATAATTTTCAAACGCTTCCATAACCATCAACAAGTCTGCGGGCTGCGCCACCATCAACAAGTTTGCAGGCTGCGCCATTTCCACCCCCGTGGTGGGCAATGGTAGCCGACTGAGAGCATCCGCACAGTTCTCGGTGCCTGGCCTGTGGCGGATGCTATAGTTATACACTGATAGCGCGAGTGCCCACCTTTGTATGCAGGCTGAGGCATTAGTATTTATCCCCTTGTTTTCAGCGAACAGGGATATGAGGGGCTTTTGATCGGTTCCCAGCTCAAATTTGAGGCCAAACAGGTACTGATGCATTTTCTTTACCCCGAACACACACGCTAATGCCTCTTTCTCAATCATTCTGTATGCCCTCTCGTCCTTCGATAAGCTCCTGGAGGCATAGACGACAGGTTGCAACTTCCCTGCAAAGTTAGCTTGTCGTAATACACACCCGACTCCGTACGACGACGCATCACATGCGAGCACAAGTCTTTTATACGGGTTATACAATACAAGCAGCTTGTTGGAGCATAAAATGTTTCTGGCTTTCTCAAAAGCAATTACTTGGTTTTTTTCGCCATACCCAATTCTCATCTTTACGCAATAACATATGTCGGGGCTCTAAGAGGGTGCTTAACCCCGGTAGGAAGTTACCAAAATAGTTGAGGAGTCCCAGGAACGACCGCAGCTCCGTGACATTCTGTGGACTGGGTGCGTTCCTGATAGCCTCTGACTTGGCATCTGTGGGCCGAATGCCGTCCGCCGCGATCTTTCTCCCCAAAAACTCCACTTCTGTTGCCATGAAAACGCATTTCGACCTCTTCAGCCGCAGCCCTATGCGATCCAGTCGCTGGAGGACCTCCTCCAGGTTTTGTAGGTGCTCGGCGTGTCCCGACCCATGACCAATATGTCATCCTGAAAAACCACCGTGCGTGGTACCGACTTGAGTAGGCTCTCCATGTTTCTCTGGAAGATCGCTGCAGCCGACCGAATTCCAAACGGTCATCTGTTGTAGATGAACAGTCTCTTGTGCATGTTGATGCAGGTGAGGCCCTTCGAAGACACCTGCAGCTCCTGTGTCATGTAGGCCAAAGTGAGGTCGAGCTTGGTGAACGTCTTGCCTCCTGCCAGCGTCGTAAATAGGTCGTCTGCCTTAGGTAGCGGGTATTGGTCCTGTAGCGAGAAACAATTAATAGTTACTTTATAATCGCCGCAAATCCTGACTGTGCCATCACTTTTGAGTACTGGAACAATCAGGCTGGCCCACTCACTGCATTCCACTGGGGAGATGATGTCCAGCTCGATTTCCACTCTCTCCCTCATCATGTGAGCTACCGCTCGCGCCTTGTGGTGAATGGGTCGTGCCTCTGGGACCAAGTGGATCCGCACCTGCGCCCCAGAAAAGTTTCCAATGCCTGGCTCAAAAAGGGAAGGAAATTTATTAAGAACCTGGGTACATGAGGCCTCATCGACATGTGATAGCGCTCGGATGTCATCCCAGTTCCAGCGGATTTTGCCCAGCCAGCTCCTTCCAAGCAGTGTGGGGCCATCGCCCGGGACAATCCAGTGGCAGTTTGTGCACCGTGCCCTCGTAGGTGACCTTGACCATGGCGCTGCCCAGGACAGTGATGAGCTCTTTGGTGTACATTCTCAGTTTCGTGTGGATGGGGCTCAGGGCTGGCCTGAATGCCTTGTTGCACCAAAGTCTCTCAAAGATCTTTTTACTCATGATGGATTGGCTAGCGCCAGTATCTAGTTCCATGGCTATGGGTAAGCCATTCAATTTTACATTTAGCATTATAGATGGACATTTCGTCGAAAATGTGTGCACCCCATGTACTTCAGCATCTGCCTCCTCTCTCTGAGGCTCGAAATTGCTTTGATCCACCATGGACCGATCTTCCTCTGCCACGTGGTGGTTAGCAGGTTTTGATCAGCTGCAAGCTCATTGGAGGTGCCCCATTGTTCCACAGCTCTTGCAAACATACCCTTTGAAGCAGCATGAATAGGCTGAATGGAAGCCTCCACAACGCCAACAAAGTGCGAATTGCCTTGCATTCATTCTTTGTTGGGGAATCTGAGTCATCTGGGTCACCTGAGGCCTGCTGGCAGTTGCAGACTCGTGGTTTCTGCCCTGTACATTTCTGCTCACAAACACAGTTCCAGTTTATTTATGAACATTGCTAGCACTTGTGTGCTGAGAGATTTGTTTGGTGTTATCAATGGTGTACATAAACACCTGTGCTATCGCAATGGCCTTACTGAGGGCCGGTGTCTCTACAGTCAAAAGTTTTTGTAGAATGGTCTCGTGGCCAATGCCCAGTACAAAAAATTTTCTGAGCATTTATTCCAGGTAGCCTTCAAACTCACATTGTCCTGCAAGTCGCCTTAGCTCGGCGATGTAGCTCGCCACTTCCTGACCTTCAGATCGCTGGCACGTGTAGAACCGATACCTCGCCATCAGCGCGTTCTCCCTCGGGTTAAGATGCTCCCGAACCAGTGTACACAGCTCCTCATATGACTTATCTGTGGGTTTCACCAGAGCCAGAAGATTCTTCATGAGGCTGTAGGTCGGTGCCCCGCAGACCGTGAGGAGGACCGCTTTCCTTTTTGCAGCGCCTCCTTCTCTGTGCAGCTCGTTGGCTACAAAGTACTGGTCTACCCGTTCAACATAGGCTTCCTAGTCCTCACCCTCCGAGAACTTCTCCAGGATGCCCAAAGTTTGCTGCATCTTTGCGTTGGATTCGTATACTTGTTGCCAGTTATTGTGTTCCTAACACAGATGAGACTGCACACAGGGAGGTTAAAGTAACAGTGACCTCAGTCTTTATTAAGACACTCCAGAGTGAGGAACAGGCCCTAGGGGCCGGCTTATATACAGTGCTCCCAAGGGATGCTGGGATCCCTTAGGACTTCAGGGGATGCACTCCCTGGTGGCAGAACATGGGAGTGCATGCTTTACAGATACACAACACAAAGAATGTTAAAAAAAACAAGCCTGAAGACTGTGAGTCTCAATGCGAGGAGCATTCGTAATACAGTGGATGAATTGGCTGCGCAGATAGCTGTTAACGAATATGATGTAATTGGGATTACGGAGACATGGCTCCAAGGTAACCAAGGCTGGGAAATAAATAACCAGGAAGGACAGACTGGAAGGAAATAGAGGTGGGGTAGCGTTACTGGTTAAAGAGGAGATTAACGCAATCGTAAGGAAGGGCATTAGTGTGGATGATGTGGAATCTATATGGGTAGAGCTGCAAAACACCAAAGGGCAGAAAACGGTAGTGGAAATTGTGTACAGACCACCAAACAGTAGCAGGGAGGTTGGCGATGGCATCAAACAGGAAATCAGGGACGCGTGCAATAAGGGTGCAGCGGTTATCATGGGTGACTTTAATCTACATATTGATTGGGCTAACCAAACTGGTAGCAATACTGTGGAGGAGGATTTCCTGTAGTGTAGAAGGGATGGATTTCTAGATCAATATGTCGAGGAACCAACTCGAGAGCAGTCCATCCTAGACTTGTGTAGGTCTTGTGTAAGGAGAGAGGACTAATTAGCAACCTGGTCGTGCAGGGCCCCTTGGGGAAGAGTGACCATAAGATGGTAGAATTCTTAATTAAGATGGAGAGTGACACAGTTAATTCCGACACTAGGGTCCTGAACTTAAAGAAAGAAAACTTCGACGGTATAAGTCGTGAATTGGCTAGGATCGACTGGAGAATGACACTTAAAGAGTTGATGGTGGATAGGCAATGGCAGACATTTAAAGATCACATGGATGAACTACAACAATTGTAAGAATAAAAAAGGGAAGGTGGCTCAACCGTGGCTAACAAGGGAAATTAGGGAAAGTGTTAAATCCAAGGAAGAGGCATATAAATTGGTCAGAAAAAGCAGCAAATCTGAGGACTGGGAGGAATTTAGAATTTAGCAGAGGAGGACTAAGGGTTTAATTAGGAGGTGGAAAATACAGTATGAGAGTAAGCTTGCAGGGAAAATAAAACTGACTGCAAAAGCTTCTATAGATATGTGAAGAGAAAAAGATTAGTAAAGACTAATGTAGGTCCCTTACAGTCAGAATCAGGTGAATTCATAATGGGGAACAAGGAAATGGCAGACCATTAGAACAAATATTTTGGTTCTGTCTTCACTAAGGAAGACACGAATAACCTCCCGAAAATACTAGGGGACCGAGGGTCTAATGAGTAGGGGAAATTGAGGGAAATCCTTATTAGTCAGGAAGTGGTGTAAGGGAAATTGAAGGGACTGAAGGCCAATAAATCCCCAGGGCATGATAGTCTGCATCCCAGAGTACATAAGGAAGTAGCCCTAGAAATTGTAGATGCATTGATGGTCATTTTCTAACATTCCACGGACCCTGGTTCAGTTCCTATGGATTGGAGGGTAGCTAATGTAACCCCACTTTTTAAAAAAGGAGGGAGAGAGAAAACAGGTAATTATAGACCGGTTAGCTTGACATCGGTGGTGGGGAAAATGCTGGAATCAATTATTAAAGATGAAATAGCAGCACATTTGGAAAGCAGTGACAGAATCGGTCCAAGTCAACATGGATTTATGAAAGGGAAATCACGCTTGACAAATCTTCTAGGGATTTTTGAGGATGTAACTAATAGAGTGGATAAGGGAGAACCAGTGGATGTGGTGTACTTGGACTTTCAAAAGGCTTTTGACAAGGTCCCACACAAGAGATTAGTGTGCAAAATTAAGGCACATGGTATTGGGGGTAATGTATTGACGTGGATAGAGAACTGGTTGGCAGACAGGAAGCAAGGAGTGGGAATAAATGGGTCCTTTTCAGAATGGCAGGCAGTGACTAGTGGGGTGCCGCAGGGCTTAGTGCTGGGTCCCCAGCTATTTACAATATACATTAATGATTTAGACGAAGGAATTGAATGTAATATCTCCAAGTTTGCGGATGACACTAAGCTGGGTGGCAGTGCGATCTGCGAGGAGGATGCTAAGAGGCTGCAGGGGGACTTGGACAGGTTAGGAAATGGGCAAATGCGTGGCAGATGCTGTATAATGTGGATAAATGTGAGGTTATCCACTTTGGTGGCAAAAACAGGAAGGCAGCTTATTATCTGAATGGTGACAGATTAGGAAAAGAGGAGGTGCAACGAGACCTGGGTGTCATGGTACATCAGTCATTTAAGGTAGGCATGCAGGTACAGCAGGCAGTAAAGAAAGCAAATGGAATGCTGACCTTCATAGCAGGGGGATTTGAGTACAGGAGCAGGGAGGTCTTACTGCAGTTGTACAGGGCCTTGGTGAGACCACACCTTGAGTATTGTGTGCAGTTTTGGTCTCCTAATCTGAGGAAGGACATGTTTGCTATTGAGGGAGTACAGCGAAGGTTCACCAGACTGATTCCTGGGATGGCAGGACTGACATATGAGGAAAGACTGGATTGACTAGGCTTATACTCACTGGAATTGAGAAGAATGAGAGGGATCTCAAAGAAATTTATAGAATTCTGACGGGACTGGACAGGTTAGATGCAGAAAGAATGCTCCCGATGTTGGGGAAGTCCAGAACCAGGGGTCACAGTCTAAAGATAAGGGGTAAACCATTTAGGACCGATATGAGGAGAAACCTTTTCACCCAGAGACTTGTGAACCTATGGAATTCTCTGCCACAGAAAGTTGTTGAGTCCAGTTCGTTGGACATACTCAAAAGGGAGTTAGATGTGGCTAAAGGGGTCACGGGGTATTCAGAGAAGGTAGGGGTGGGGTACTGAGTTTGCATGATCAACACTGATCAGATTGAATGGTGGTGCAGGCTCGAAGGGCCGAATGACCTACTCCTGCACCTATTTTCTATATTTCTATATTTCTATATGCTCCACGTCTCTGAGCCATACAGGCAGGCGGGTATCACTACAGTCCTGTAGACCATGAGCTTAGTGGCAGATTTGAAGGCCTGATCTTCGAACACACTCTTCCTCAGGCAGCCGAAGGCTGTGCTGGCGCACTGGAGGCGGTGTTGAACCTCGTCGTCGATGTCTGCCCTTGCTGATAATAGGCTACCAAGGTATGGAAAGTGGTTCACGTTGTCCAGGGCCGCGCCGTGTATCTTGATGACTGAGGGGGCAGTGCTGTGTGTCAGGGTCAGGTTGGTGGAGGACCTTTATCTTACAGATGTTTAGTATAAGGCCTATGCTTTCATAAGCCTCAGTGAAGATGTTGACTATGACTTGAAGTTCAAGACTATGACAGGAACTGACGACTGCCTAATCTGTTCCACCATCAACATCAATATAGCCCCAAAGCGGCGATGGCAGCAGAAACAGTGCCGCAAAAAAATCAATGCCGGGGCACTCAAAGACCGAGTTAAGAGAACCCTATACAGCTAGCGCCTCACCTAACCAGATGACCCTTGATGACCCCGAGATGCAAAATGCCCACAGTGCTTGGTCTGCCCTCCAGGCCACGCTCGGTCCTTCAACCAGGAAACACCAGGACTGGTTTGATGAGAATCACCAGGAGATCCAAGAGCTAATAAATCGCAAGCGCAGGGCATTTCTGAACCCAAAACAACAACCCAACTTGGGATCAGCAAAGCAGCATTACAGATGGCTTAAGGCCAAGGTCCAACAAAAAACTCGCAACCTAAAGAATTGATGGTGGGTGGAGAAAGCACAGGAAATTCAGCAGCTGGCCGACAGCCATGATGTGCGAGGATTCTTCACCGCAGTCAAGTCCACCGAAGGCCCAAGCACCCAAGGCCCCACCCCACTGCTGGCCAAGAACGGGGAGACACTCATCAAGGACACTGAGACCCGCTGGAAGGAGCACTTCGAAGATCTCCTTAACCGAGACTCTGCCTTTTACTCGAGTGTCCTCGACTCCATCCCACAGCATGCTACCCACCACCATCTCAGCAAAACTCCAGCCCTGCAGGAGGTATAAAAAGCCATTCACCAGCTCAAGAACAACAAGGCAACGGGAGTGGATGGAATCCTTGCTGAGGCACTGAAGTATGGCGGAGAGGCATTATATATGGATGCAACCTGTATGGATACTGATTTAGATATTCCAGGCTGGTCCAGATGTTTCAAAAAAGTCAAGATAACTTAAAAGGTAATAAAAATGTTTACATGATAAATGAGCAGCTCTGAAATATGAAAGTAAACAAATGGAAAGTGAGTTTTAGCAACTGATGGTTTGAACATTTTCTCAACAACAACAACTTGAATTTATATAGTGCCTTGAACAAAGTAAAATGTCCCAAGGCACTTCACAGGAGTAATATAAGACAAACAAATTGACAACAAGCCACCTAAGGAGAAATTAGGGCAGGTGACTAAAAGCTTGATCAAATAGGTAGGTTTTAAGCATCTTAAAGGAGGAAAGAGAGATGGAGAGGTTTAGGCAGGGAATTCCAGAAATTAGGGCTTCGGCAAGTGAAGGCATGGCCACCAATGTTGAGCGATTATAATTAGGGATGCTCGAGAGGACAGAATTTGAAAAGTGCAGACATTTCGGGGGGTTGTGGGGCTGAAGGAGATTACAGAGATATGGAGGGGTGAGGCCATGGAGGGATTTGAAAATAAGGATGAGGTGGGATAGCTCTGTTAATAAACGATGATATCAGGGCAGTTGTGAAAGATGATATTGGCTCTAATGAACAAAATGTTGAATCATTGTGGGTGGAGATTAGAGATAGTCAGGGGAAAAAGTCACTGGTGGGCGCAGTTTATAGGCCCCCAAATAATAACTTCATGGTGGGGCGAACAATAATCAAGGGAATAATGGAGGCATGTGAAAAAGGAACGGCAGTAATCATGGGGGATTTTAACTTACATATCGATTAGTCAAATCAAATCGCATGGGGTAGCCTTGAGGAGGAATTCATAGAATGCATACGGGATTGTTTCTTAGAACAGTATGTTACAGAACCTACAAGGGAGCAAGCTATCTTAGATCTGGTCCTGTGTAATGAGACAGGAATAATAAACGATCTCCTCGTAAAAGATCCTCACGGAATGAGTGATCACAGTATGGTTGAATTTGTAATACAGACTGAGGGTGAGGAAGTAGTGTCTCAAATGAGCATACTATGCTTAGACAAAGGGGACTACAGTGGGATGAGGGCAGAATTGGCTAAAGTAGACTGGAAACACAGACTAAACGGTGGCACAATTGAGGAACAGTGGAGGACTTTTAAGGAGCTCTTTCATAGTGCTCAATAAAAATATATTCCAGTGAAAAAGAAGGGTGGTAAGAGAAGGGATAACCAGCCGTGGATAACCAAGGAAATAGAGGAGAGTATCAAATTAAAAACCAATGCGTATAAGGTGGCCAAGGTTAGTGGGAAACTGGAAGATTGGGAAAATTTTAAACGACAGCAAAGAATGACTAAGAAAGCAATAAAGAAAGGAAAGATTACGAAAGTAAACTTGCGCAAAACATAAAAACAGATAGTAAAAGCTTTTACCGATATATAAAACAGAAAAGAGTGACTAAAGTAAATGTTGGTCCCTTAGAAGATGAGAAGGGGGATTTAATAATGGGAAATGTGGAAATGGCTGAGACCTTAAACAATTATTTTGCTTCGGTCTTCACAGTGGAAGACACAAAAACCATGCCAAAAATTACTGGTCACAGGAATGTGGGAAGGGAGGACCTTGAGATAATCACTATCACTAGGTGGGAAGTGCTGGACAGGCTAATGGGACTCAAGGTAGACAAGTCCCCTGGTACTGCTGAAATGCATCCCAGGGTATTAAAAGAGATGGTGGAAGTTATAGCAGATGCATTCGTTATAATCTACCAAAATTCTCTGGACTCTGGTGAGGTACCAGCGGATTGGAAAGCAGCTAATGTAACGCTTCTGTTTAAAAAAGGGGGCAGACAAAAGGCAGGTAACTATAGGCCGGTTAGTTTAACATCTGTCGTGGGGAAAATGCTTGAAGCTATCATTAAGGAAGAAATAGCGGGACATCTAGATAGGAATAGTGCAATCAAGCAGACGCAGCATGGATTCATGAAGGGGAAATCATGTTTAACTAATTTACTGGAATTCTTTGAGGATATAACGAGCATGGTGGATAGAGGTGTACCGATGGATGTGGTGTATTTAGATTTCCAAAAGGCATTCGATAAGGTGCCACACAAAAGGTTACTGCAGAAGATAAAGGTACGCGGAGTCAGAGGAAATGTATTAGCATGGATAGAAAATTGGCTGGCTAACAGAAAGCAGAGAGTCGGGATAAATGGGTCGTTTTCGGGTTGGAAATCGGTGGTTAGTGGTGTGCCACAGGGATCGATGCTGGGACCACAACTGTTTACAATATACATAGATGACCTGGAAGAGAGGACAGAGTGTAGTGTAACAAAATTTGCAGATGACACAAAGATTAGTGGGAAAGCAGGTTGTGTAGAGGACACAGAGCGGCTGCAAAGAGATTTCGATAGATTAAGCTAATGGGCTAAGGTTTGGCAGATGGAATACAATGTCGGAAAATGTGAGGTCATCCACCTTGGGAAAAAAAACAGTAAAAGGGAATATTATTTGAATGGGGAGAAATTACAACATGCTGCGGTGCAGAGGGACCTGGGAGTCCTTGTGCATGAGTCCCAAAAAGTTAGTTTGCAGGTGCAGCAGGTAATCAGGAAGGCGAATGAAATGTTGGCCTTCATTGCGAGAGGGATGGAGTACAAAAGCAGGGAGGTCCTGCTGCAACTGTACAGGGTATTGGTGAGGCCGCACCTGGAGTACTGCGTGCAGTTTTGGTCACCTTACTTGAGGAAGGATATACTAGCTTTGGAGGGGGTATAGAGACGATTCACTCAGCTGATTCCGGAGATGAGGGGGTTACCTTATGATGATAGATTGAGTAGACTGGGCCTTTATTCGTTGGAGTTCAGAAGGATGAGGGGTGCTCTTATAGAAACATTTAAAATAATGAAAGGGATAGACAAGATAGAGGCAGAGAGGTTGTTTCCACTGGTCAGGGAGACTAGAACTAGGGGGCACAGCCTCAAAATACGGGGGAGCCAATTTAAAACCGAGTTGAGAAGGAATTTCTTCTCCCAGATGGTTGTGAATCTGTGGAATTCTCTGCCCAAGGAAGCAGTTGAGGCTTGCTCATTGAATGTATTCAAATCACAGATGGATAGATTTTTAACCAATAAGGGAATTAAGGGTTACGGGGAGCGGGCGGGTAAGTGGAGCTGAGTCCACGGTCATCTTGTTGAATGGCGGAGCAGGCTCGAGGGGTTAGATGGCCTACTCCTGTTCCTAATTCTTATGTTCTTACGTTCTTATGTAGCCACCAGAGTGCTCATCCCTTGGAGTCCCAAGGGATCCCACAATCCCTTGGGGGCACCTGTACTTAAGGAGGCTTCGCAGGCTGAAGAGGCACTCTGGAGACCTGCAATAAACGATTAAGGTCACACTTTACTTTGAGCTCACAGTATCTAGTCAGACTCTTTATTCATACATAAAACTGACGATGAGATACTGATGATGAACCCAACGATGCAGAGAACAGTGGGAATCCTGGAGAAATTTTCGGAGTGAGCTGGTTGGGAAACTTTTGTGGAGTGACTCGACCAACACTTCGTGGCCAACGAGCTGGAAGGAGAAGCGATCACTGCCAAATGAAGGGCGATTCTCCTCACCATCTGTGGGGCACCAACGTATAGCCCCATGAAAAATCTGCTTGCTCCAGCGAAACCCACAGAGAAATCGTGTGTTGATTTGTACACACTGGTCCGGGAGCATCTGAACCTGAAGGAAAGCGTTCTGATTGCGAGGTACTGGTTCTGCACCTACAAAAAGTCTGAAGGCCAGGATCTGGTGAGCTATGTCGCCGAGCTGAGACACCTTGCAGGACATTGCGTATTTGAAGGACACTTGGAGCACATGCTCATGGACTTCTTCCTACTTGGCATTGGCCATGAAGTAATACTTCGCAAACTTTTGAAAGTAGAGACCCCAATCTTGAGTAAAGCCATAGCGATAGGCCAGGCGTTCATTGCTACCAGTGACAAGACTAAGCAAATCTCTCAGCACATGAGTGCTGCTACAAGTCCTGTGAACAAAGTGATGTTGTTTTCAAATCGCAATGTACAGGGCAGGCCCCACATGCCTACAGCTGCATGTCCGCAGATGTCTCAGAGTCCACCATCAAGGATGGTGAATGCAAGGCCATTAACACCTTGTTGGCACTGCGGGGGTGATCATCGTTTCCATTCATGCCGCTTCAAAGGGTACATTTGCAAGGACTGTGGAACAATGGGACACCTCCAACGTATGTGCAGGCGAGCTGCAAACCCTGCTAATCCTGCAAACCACCATGTTGCAGAGGAGGACAGATCCACGGCAGATCACGATGAACCAGAGCCTCAGACCGAGGAGGCAGAGGTATATGGGGTGCACACATTTACCACAAAGTGTCCCCCAATAATGCTGAAGGTTGAATTAAATGGACTCCCGGTGTCAAAGGAGCTGGACACGGGCATGAGCCAGTCCATTATGAGCAAAAAGACATTGATAAATTGTGGTGCAACAAGGCTTCAAAAGCAGTCCTGACTCCCATTTGCACTAAACTGAGAACTTACGCAAAGAAACTGATTTCCATAATCGGCAGTGCTACTGTAAGGGTCTCCTACCATGGAGCGGTACACAAGCTACCACTCTGGGTGGTACCGGGCGATGGTCCCACGCTGCTCGGCAGGAGCTGGCTGGGGAAAAATACGCTGGAACTGGCATGATGTCTGAGCTGTTCGAACCAGGCATTGGGAAGTTGCAAGGAGCAAAAGTGCAGATCCACCTAATTCCGGGGGCGCGACCCATCCACCACAAGGCGAGAGCAGTACTGTACATGATGAGTGAGAGGGTGGAGATTGAGCTGGACCGGCTACAACGAGAGGGCATCATTTTGCCGATCGAATTCAATGAGTGGTCCAGTCCGATTGTTTCAGTCCTCAAGTGAGACGGCACCATCAGAATCTGTGCCGATTACAAAGTAACTGTCAATCGTTTCTCCCTGCAGGATCAATACCCACTACCAAAGGCAGACGACCTTTTTGCAATGCTGGTGGGTGGAAAGACGTTCACGAAGCTGGACTTGACCTCGGCCTACATGACGCAGGAGCTGGAGGAATCATCGAAGGGCCTCACCTGCATCAACACGCACAAAGGTCTCTTCATGTACAACAGATGCCCGTTTGGAATTCGTTCAGCCATGGCGATATTGCAGAGAAACATGGAAAGCTTACTGAAGTCGGTCCCGTGCACGGTGGTCTTCCAGGACAACATCTTGGTTACACGTCGGGACACAGTCGAGCATCTGCAGAACCTGGAGGAGATTCTTAGTTGACTCAACCGCTTGGAGCTCAGGTTAAAATGCTCGAAGTGCATTTTCCTGGCGCCTGAAGTGGAGTTCCTGGGGAGAGGAATGCGGCGGACGGCATCATGCCTACCAATTCGAAGACGGAGGCAATCAAGAACGCACCGAGACCACAGAACGTGATGGAGCTGCGGTCGTTTCTAGGACTCCTGAACTACTTTGGTAACTTCTTACCGGGTCTCAGCACACTGTTAGAACCACTGCACGCCTTACTGCATAAAAGAGACAAATGGGTATGAGGTAAAAGCCAAGAAAATGCCTTTGAAAATGCTTTTGTAGAAAATTGTTATGCTCAAACAAATTGCTTGTGTTGTATGATCCACGTAAGCGTTTGGTACTAGCATGTGATGCGTCGTCGTACGGGGTTGGGTGTGTATTGCAACAAGCTAATGAATCTGGGAAATTGCAACCGGTTGCTTATGTATTCAGAAGTCTGTCTCAGGCTGAGAGAGCCTACAGCATGATTGAAAAGGAAGCGTTAGCGTGTGTTTATGGGATAAAGAAAATTCATCAATATCTGTTTGGGCTCAAGTTTGAATTGGAAACTGACCATAAGCCACTGACATCCCTTTTTTCTGAAAGTAAGGGGATAAATACGAATGCGTCAGCCCGTATCCAGAGATGGGCGCTCACGTTGTCCGCATACCACGATACCATCCACCACAGGCCAGGCACAGAAAACTGCGCTGATGCTCTCAGTAGGTTGCCCTTGCCCATCACGGGGGTGGAAATGGCACAGCCCGCAGATTTAGTCATGGTAATGGAAGCATTCGAGAGTGAGCAATCACCCATTACCGCCCAACAGATTAGAGCCTGGATGAGCCAGGACCCCTTACTGTCCCTAGTAAAAAATTGTGTGCTCACAGGAGCTGGTCCAGTGTCCCAGTGGAAATGCAGGAAGAAATAAAGCCTTACCAGCGGCGCAAAGGTGAAATGTCTAGACAGGCAGACTGCCTTCTGTGGGATAATCGGGTAGTGATCCCGAAGAAGGGCAGGGACACTTTCATCAGTGACCTCCACAGTACTCACCCAGGCATCGTAATGATGAAAGCGATAGCCAGATCCCACGTGTGGTGGCCCGGTATCGATGCGGACTTAGAGTCCTGCGTGCACAAATGTAATACATGCTCGCAGTTAAGCATTGCACCCAGGGAGGCACCACGAAGTTTATGGTCTTGGCCCTCCAAACCGTGGTCCAGGGTCCATGTCGACTATGCAGGCCCGTTTTTGGGTAAAATGTTCCTAGTGGTTGTAGATGCGTACTCCAAATGGATTGAATGTGAGATAATGTCGGCAAGCACGTCCGCTGCCACCACTGAAAGCCTGCGGCCCACTCGCTCACTGGGATTCCACCCGCTGAACTGCTCATGAAAAGGGCATTTAAGACAAGGCTCTCGTTAGTTCACCCTGATCTACATGAATAGTAGAGAGCAGGCGGCTTCAACAAAGTGCATATCATGATATTGCAAATGTGTCATGCAAAATTGAAATCAATGATCCTGTATTTGTATTGAACTATGGACAAGGTCCCAAGTAGCTTCCTGGCACTGTTGTGGCCAAAGAGAGGAGTAGGGTGTTTCAGGTCAAACTTTTAAATGAACTCATCCACCGGAAACACTTGGACCAAATCAAACTCAGATTCACGGACTATCCCGAGCAACCCACATTGGACCCTACCTTCTTTGACCCCCCCAACATACACACCAGTGGCAATTGACACCGCGGTTGACCACGAAGCAGAACCCATCAACCGAAACAGCCCAGCAGAACTCACCACACCAGGCAGCCCAGCAAGGCTAGCTGCACAGCAGCCCAGCAAGGGTCCGACAAACGACTCACCAAAACCAGTATTTGCACCAAGACGATCAACCAGGGAAAGAAAGGCACCAGATCAACTCGCCTTGTAAATAGTTACACTATTGACTTTTGGGGGGATGGGGGGGGGGTGTTGTTATATATGTAAACCTGTATATACCTTGTGTAGCCACCAGAGGGCTCATCCCCTGGAGTCCCAAGGGATCCCACAATCCCTTGAGAGCACCTGTACTTAAGGAGGCCTCACAGGCTGGAGAGGCACTTTGGAGACCTGCAATAAAAGACCGTCACACTTTTCTTTGAGCTCACAGTATCTAGTCAGACTCTTTATTCATACATAACAGTAACAAAGACATGGATGAGGATTTCAGCAGCGGATGATCGAGGCAAGGGCGGAAACGGGCGATGTTATGTAGGTTGAAATAGGTGGTTTTAGTTGTACCGCAGATATGTGGTCGGAAGCTGATTCAGGTTCAAATATGACACCAAGGTTGCGAACAGTATGATACAGCCTCAGACAAATGTTAGGGAGACGGATGGAGTCATTTTCTACGGAACAGATTTTATGGCAGGGATCGAAAACAATGGCTTCGATTTTCCCAATATTGAATTCGAGAAAATTTTTACTCATCTAGAACTGGATGTCGGACAAGCAGTCTAACAATTCAGAGACCGTGAAGGGGTCGAGAGAAGTGGTAGTGAAGTAAAGCTGGGTGTTGTCAGAATACATATGGAAACTGACCCTGTGTTTTTGGATGATGTCGCCAAGGGGCAGCATGTAGATGAGAAATAGGAGGGGCCAAGGATAGATCCTTGGGGACACCAGAGGTAACGATGCGGGAGCAGGAAGAGAAATTGTTGCAGATGATTCTCTGGCTACTATTAGAGAGATAAGAATGGAACCAGGTGAGCGCAGTCCCACCCAGATGGACGACGGTGGAGAGGCGTTGGAGAAGGATGGAGCGGTCAACCGTGTCAAGGGCTGCAGACAAGTCAAGAAGGACCAGGAGGGATAGTTTGCCTTTGTCACAGTCACAAAGGATGTCATTTGTGACTTTGATGAGAGCTGTCTAAGGGATGGAAACTGGATTGGAGCAATGCAAACATGGAGTTGTGGGAAAGATGAGCACGGATTTGGGAGGCGACAACACATTCAAGGACTTTGGAGAGGAAAGGGAGGTTGGGGATGGGGCAGTAGTTTGCAAGGGCGGAAGGGTCAATGGTTGTTTTTTTGAGAAGAGGGGTGATGACAGCAGATTTGAGAAAGAGGGGAACAGTGAGGGGCGCCGTTAACAATGTTAGCTAACAGCAGAGCCAGAAAAGGAAGTTGGGTGGTCAGTAGTTTGGCGGGAATAGGGTCGCGGGAGCAGGAAGTGGGTCTCATGGACAAGATGAGTACAGAGAGGTCATGAGAGGAGATCAGAGAGAAACTGGAACAAGATGTGTGCTCAGGGCTAGGGCAGGGGTGAACCTTGGAGAAAGTTTGACCCTGTGGGCTAGGGAAGGGAAGTCGCAGAGACAGCTGAACAGATGGTTTCAATCTTAGAAACAAAGATGTCCATGAACTCTTCACACTTGTTGTCGGAGGTAAGGGTGCAAGAGACAAGGGAGAGGGGTTTAAGGAGATAGTTGGCAGTGGAAACTAGAAGCCGGGGTTTATCTTTGCATTCCAGAATTATTTGGAAATAGTGAGCAATTTTGGCAGACGGGAGCAGGACCTGATAATGCTTTATGTGGTCCAGCCAGAACTGACGCGGAATGGCTAAATCAGTTGTCCGCCATATCAGTTTAAGTTTGCATCCCTTGGACTTAAGTGAGTGAAGATAAGGGCCATGGCTAGGGTAAGAGAGAGTAATTGTTTTAACGGGAACTGGGGTGTCAAAGATGGTAGCAAGGGCGTGGTTGAGTAGGTCGGTAGCTGCAGAAATGCCATGGTAAATGAAGGGCCAAAGGCTGGACAATTGGAGATTCCTAAGTGCAGTTGTGAGAGAATGGAGGGAGAGCTTTTTCCAGGGGTGGCCAGAGTAGGAAGAAGGGTTGGGAGGGTGGAGTGTGTGGAAGGGGATGTGGGTGGAGAGCAATAGGAGGAAGTGGTCAGAGATGGTCTTGTTTGCGATTGATACAATGAAAGTAGTGAAGCGACGAGAGATGTCAAGGTTGAGGGGGTGGGCATGAATATGGGTTGGGGAGTTTATATGAAGGGAGAGATTAAGGGATTTGAGGAAGCTAGTGAACTCAGAGGAGAGAGAGCATAATGAATTGAGATCGAGGTTGAAATCACCGAGGATGAGAAATCACTTAGTGCAGATAAATAAACAAAGTAGAAAATTCCACCCAAGAGAGGTAATTTTAACTTTGGACATTAGTGTAAAACCGGGAGATATCAGATCAGCAGTCCGTTATACATCTCTTCCGATTTTCATTTTGATTGAAGACAATGGAAATGGAAATTGAGATAGATGTATAACAGGCGACTGATCCGATATCTCCTGTTTTAAATTAATGCCCAAAGTCAAAATTACTCCCTCAGTCCCTTACGGCTAAAGGGATCAAAGGGTATGGAGAGAAAGCAGGAAAGGGGTACTGAGGTGAATGATCAGCCATGATCTTATTGAATGGTGGTGCAGGCTCGAAGGGCCGAATGGTCTACTCCTGCACCTATTTTCGATGTTTCTATGAAAGCTGACTGAGTCAGTCTCCTTTCATTAGCCTAATTGAGGATTGCATAGACTCGGCTTGTACTTCCTTGAGTATAGTTGATGAAGGCTAATTGAGGTGTTTAAGATGATTAAAGGGTTTGATTAGGTAGATAGAGAGAAACGATTTCCTCTGGTGGGGGAGTCCAGAACGAGGGCAGAACCTTAGATGGAGTTAAGATACCGATTCAGGAACTAATTGAATGGAGGTTTAGGCTCGAGGGGGTGAATGGCCTACTCCTGTTCTTATGTTCCTAAATTCTCATGGATTAAAAGATGAACAGTGTCTAGAATTAGACTAATCCAAAGAAAATTACTCCTTCACTTCTATTGTATCACCCTATTACAAACTTGAGTCCGGTGTCGATACCTTTTCCGGCTCAGTGGCATCAGCCGCTCCCAGACGATCTGAGTTTCTTATTTTTATGGAAGTTAGTTCACACCACTTTTTATCTACTTGTATGATAGCACAACACAGGAATATAAGAATAGCACTTGGGATTTGGGTTTTATAGTTGTATCTTTAGCACATAAGCGCCTTCAATTTCTGCAAATGGACTGAGAAACATGGACTCATATGGATGTTTTATTTCACATTAGTCATCGTCTCTTTTTTAAAACTTGCTTCTGGGAATATGGGCGTCACTGACAAGTCAGCAGTTATTGCCCACCCCTAGTTGCCCTTCAGAAGGTAGTAGTGAGCCGCTTTCTTGAACCGCTGAAGTCTGTGTGCTGAAGGTACGTCCACAGTCCTGTTAGGGAGGGAGTTCCAGCGACAATGAAGGAATGGTGACATATTTCCAAGTCAGGGTGGTGTGTGACTTGGAGGGGAACTTGGAGGTCATGTTGTTCCCATACACCTGCTGTCCTTGTCCTTCTAGGTGGTAGAGGTTGCAGGTTTGGGAAGTGCTGCCGAAGAAACCTTGGCGAGTTGATGCATTGCATCTTGTAGATGGTACACAATGCAGACACGGTACGCCGATGGTGGAGGGAGTGAATGTTTAAGGTGGTGGATGGGGTGCCAATCAAGCGGACTGCTTTGTCCTGGATGTTGTCCAGCTCCTTGTGTGTTGTTGGAACTGCACTCATCCAGGCAAGTGGAGATTATTCCATCACATTCCTGACTTGTTCTTTGTAGATGGTGGAAAGGCTTTGGGGAGTCAGGAGGTGAGACACTCGCTGCAGAATACACAGCCTCTGACCTGCTCATGTAGCCACAGTATTTGTGATTGGTCCAGTTAAGTTTCTGGTCAATGGTGACCCCCAGGGTGTTAATGGCAGGGGATTTGGCGATGGTAATGCTGTTGAATGTCAAAAGACGGTGGTTAGACTTTCTCTCTTGTTGGGTGTTACATGTCACTTATCAGCCCAAGTTTGAATATCATCCAGGTCTTGCTGCATGTGGACATAAACTGCTTCATTATCTGACGAGCAGCGAATGGAACTGAACACTGAGGAATCATCAGAGAACATTCCCACTTCTCACCTTATAATGGAGGGAAGGTCATTGATGAAACAACTGAAGATGACTCCACCTAGGACACTGCCCTGAGGACCTTCTGTAGTGATGTCCTGGGGCTGAGATGATTGGCCTCCAACAACTACAACCATCTTCCTTTGTGCTAGGTAAGACTCCAGCCAGTGGAAAGTTTTCCCCCTGATTCCCATTGACTTCAGTTTTACTAGGGCCCCTTGACGCCACACTCAGTCAAATTCTGCCTTGATGTCAAGGGCAGCCACTCTCTCCTCACCTCTGGAATTCAGCTTTTATGTAATTTTTTGGACCAAGGCTGTAATGAGGTCTGGAGCTGAGTGGTCCTCGTGGAACCCAAACTGGGCATTGGTGAGCAGGTTATTGGTGAGTAAGTGACACTTGATAGCACTATCAACGACACCTTCCATCACTTTACTGATGATTGAGAGTAGACTGATGAGGTGGTAATTGGCCGAATTGGATTTATCCGGCTTTTTGTAGACAGGACATACCTGGGCAGTTTTCCACATTGTCGGTAGATGCCAGTGTTGTAGCTGTACTGGAACAGCTTGGTTAGAGGCACGGCTAGTTCTGGAGCACAAGTCTTCAGCACGGCAGCTGTATCCAGTGCGCTCAGCCGTTACTTGATATCACGAGGAGTGATTCAAATTGTTTGCAGATTGGCTTCTGTGATGGTGGTGACCTCAGGAGGAGACCAAGATGGATCATCCACTCGGCATTTCTGGCTGAAGATGGTTGCAAATGCTTCAGCCTTATCGTTTGCACTCACGCGCTAGGCTCTGCCATCAGTTAGGATGGGGATGTTCATGGAGCCTCCTTCTCCCGATTGTTGTTTAATTGTCCACCACCATTCACTACTGGATGTGGCAGGGCTGCAGAGCTTTGATATCATCTGTTTGCTGTGGGATCACTTAGCTCTTTCTATAGCATTCTGCTTTTACTGTTTAGCATGCATGTACTCCTGTGTTGCAGCTTCCCCGGTTTGGCATCTCATTTTCAGGTATGCCTGGTGCTGCTCCTGGCATGCTCTTCTACACACCTTATTGTTCCAGGGTTGGTCCACTGGCTTGATGGTAATGGTAGAGTGAGGGATATGCTGGGCCATGAGGTTACAAATTGTAGTGAAATACAATTCTGCTGCTAATCATGGCCCACAGCACCTCGCGGATGCCCAGTTTTGAGTTGCTGGATCTGTTCTGAATCTATCCCACTTAGCATGGTGATAGTGCCACACAACATGATGGAGGGTGTGCTCAGTGTGAAGATGAGGCTTCGTCTCCACAAGGACTGTGTGGTGGTCACTGTTATCAATACTGTCATGGACATCTGCAACAAGTAGATTGGTGAGGTCGAGGTCAATTATGTTTTTCCCTTGTGTTGGTTCTCTCACCACTTGCCGCAGGCCCAAGTTGGCAGCTATATCCTTCGGGACTCAGTCAGCTCGGTCAGTAGTGGTGCGACTAAGCCACTTTTGGTGATGGACTTTGAAGTCCCACACCCAGAGTACGTTCTGTGCCCTCGCTACCCTCAGTGCTTCTTCCAAGTGCTGTGGAGTCATCAATTGAGGGAGGGCAGTAGTGGTAATCAGCAGGAGCCTTCCTTGCCCATGCTTGACCTGTAGCCATGAGACTTCATGGGATCCATAGACAATGTTGAGGACTCCTAGGGCCACTCCTTCCCGACTGTATACCACACTGTGCCATCACCTGCCAGTGCGACATACCCAGGGATTGTGATGGAGGAGTCTGGGGCATTGGCTGAAAGGTATGATTCTGTGAGTATGACTATGTCAGGCTATTTCTTGACGAGTCAATGGGACAGATCCTAGGTCGATGCAGGTGGTCCATTGGTTTTATTCTTATTATTGTTTTTCATAATGGTTTGGTACAACTGCGTGGCTTGCTAGTTCATTTCAGAGAGCAGTTAAGAGTCAACCACATTGTTGTGGTCTTAAGTTACATATAGGCCAGACCGGGTAAGGACAGCTAATTTCCTTCCATGAAGGACAGTAGTGAACCAGATGTTTTTTTTTACAACAATCCGGTAGTTTCATGGTCACCATTACTGATACTAGTTTTTTATTCCAGATTTATTTAATTAACTGAATTTAAATTCCCCAGCTGCTGTCTCCAGTTCATTAGTCCAGGGCTTTGGATTACCATTATGCTACCGTTCCTCGTTGCAGCCTCATTCACACTCTTCCCTGCCACAAGGCTACAGTTGCCATGGCATCATGATTTTATCTGGCATGGTCAGCCGCATCACAGGATTCAGACAGGAGTCGGCGGCGAAGCAGATCGTCCATCATTTGAGGCTCATCGTCAGAGTTACATGTCACTGAGTTACTGTCATTGTAACCTCATTCCTGTGTCGTTTCTTTTGAACAACCAATACCTGTGCTGTAAGTGATTGCGGCATTGCCAGATTGGCATGGGGGCTTGAGAAGGAGCAATCATGTCTCAGCCTATGTCCGGCTATTCATCACCCTGAAAATCTTTCTACTACTTCACAGTACTCTCACAGTAATGTGAACATATGGAACTGTGATATGATTGGATTCATTGGGGGTAATTCTACTTTCATCACTGGGTGGAAAATGGGAGATGGTGAATTGGCAGCTTGTTGAACACCTCACCCAATTTTCATTTCCATTGAAGACAATGATATAATACAGGCTGCCAATTTACTACCATTTGTTTTTCACCTGGCGATAAATATTAAAATCACCCTCACATAATTCAATCTATACAACTTGTTTTTGTGTGATACTATAATACAAAAATAATGAAAAGGCTATGCTTCCCCGCATTAGTTGGTCACCTTGCTTTACTTAAACAAAATAATTTTTAATTCTCCCTGCATTATATTCTTCTCACAGCCTTTCTGTGGGCCTCAATGCTTTAGTATTCTATTTCAAAAACCTCCTCTCAACTATCTGTTTCTCTGCGTTTCTATCTCTCATTATTTCCAGCCAGAAGAGAAAAGCTAACATCTGGTATTAGCTATGCACTCTCTCCCAACACAATAAGAATGAGGTGTTTATTGATTACTGAGGCAAGCCAATGATATTTTTATTACTTACATTGTATGAGGAAAGAATATCAAAGCTAGCATCTTAACTCATCATCATACAACATAGGTAGTCCCTCGGAATCGAGGAAGACTTGCTTCCACTCTTAATATGAGTTCTTAGGTGGCTGTACGAGAACCACAGTTCCTGTCACAGGTGGGACAAAAAGTCGTTGAGGGAAAGGGTGGGTGGGACTGGTTCGCCGCACGCTCTTTCCACTGCCTGCACTTGATTTCTGCATGCTCTCGGCGACAAGACTCGAGGAGCTTAGCGCCCTCCCGGATGCACTTCCTCCACTTAGGGCGGTCTTTGGCCAGGGACTCCCAGGTGTCAGTAGGGATGTCGCACTTTATCAGGGAGGCTTTGAGGGTGTCCTTGTAACGTTTCTGCTGCCCACCTTTGGCTCGTTTGCCGTGAAGGAGTTCCGAGTAGAGCGCTTGCTTTGGGAGTCTCGTGTCTGGCATGCGAACGACGTGGCTTGCCCAGCGGAGCTGATCAAGTGTGGTCAGTGCTTCAATGCTGGGGATGTTGGCCTGGACGCGGACTCTAACGTTGGTACGTCTGTCCTCCCAGGGGATTTGTAAGATCTTGTGGAGACATCGTTGGTGGTATTTCTCCAGCAACTTGTGGTGTCTACTATACATGGTCCATGTTTCTGAGCCATACAGGAGGGCTGGTATCACTACAACCCTGTAGACCATGAGTTTGGTGATAGTTTGGAGGGCCTGCTCTTCAAACACTCTTTTCCTCAGGTGGCTGAAGGCTGTACTGGCGCACTGGAGGCGGTGTTGGATCTCATTGTCAATGCCTGCTCTTGTTGATAGGAGGCTCCCAAGATAAGGGAAGTGGTCCATGTTGTCCAGGGCTGCACCATGGATCTTGATGTCTGGGGGGCAGTGCTATGCAGTGAGGACAGGCTGATGGAGGACCTTTGTCTTACTGATGTTCAGCATAAGGCCCATGCTTTCGTACGCCTCAGTAAATACATCGACTATGTCATGGAGTTCAGCCACTGTGTGTGCGCAGACGCAGGCATCATCCGCGTACTGGAGTTCGACGACAGAGGTTGGGGTGGTCTTGGTTCTGGCCTAGAGACGGCGAAGGTTAAACAGGTTCCCACTGGTTCTGTAGTATAGTTCCACTCCAGCGGGAAGCTTGTCGACTGTGAGGTGGAGCATGGCAGCGAGGAAGATTGAGGAAGAGCAAGGAGGTTTGGGGCCTTGCTTGACCTCAGACTTGGATGGGTCTGTGATGGATCCGTTATTAAGGATCACGGCCTGGATGTCGTCGTGGAGCAGGCGGAGGATGGTGACGTACTTTTGGGGGCATCCGAAACGGAGGAGGACGCTCCATAGACCCTTGCGGTTGACAGTGTCAAAGGCCTTTGTAAGGTCGAAGAAGGCCATGTATAAGGGCTAGTGCTGTTCCCTGCATTTTTCCTGTAGCTGTCGCGCTGCAAAAATCATGTCCGTTGTGCCCCGTATGGGACGAAATCCACACTGCGACTTCGGGGGAGGCTCCTTGGCCACAGGGAGAAGACGGTTGAGGAGGACTCTAGCGATGACTTTCCCAGTGGCTGATAGCAGGGAGATTCCTCTTTAGTTGCCGCAGTCGGACTTGTCCCATTTTTTAAGATGGTCGCGATTACTGCATCTCTAAGATCTCCCAGCATGCTCTCCTCACTCCAGATAAGAGAGATGAGGTCATGTATTCATGCCAGCAGTGCCTCTCTGCCATTCTTCAATGCCTCACCAGAGATTCCGTCCGCACCCGTAAGCCTTGTTGTTTTTTTAGCTGGTTTATGGCTTTTTCTACCTCGTCCAGTGTTGGGGTCTCACTGAGGTGGTGGCGGGTAGCATGCTGCGGGATGTATTCGAGAACACTAGCGTCAAGGGAAGAGTCTCGATTGCATCTTAATTACATATCAACAACAACACCAACAAAACCTGCATTTTATATAGCACCTTTAACATAGTAACACATCCCATGACGCTTCACAGGAGGATTATCAAACATGGCTTTACACCGAGCCACATATGGAGATATTGGGACAGCTGAGCAATAGCTTGGTCAAAGTGGTAGGTTTAAGGAGTGTCTTGAAGGACGAGAGCAAGGTGGAGAGGTGGAGAGGGTTAGGTGGGGGGAGTTCCAGAGCTTAGGGCCTTAATGGTTGCAGGCATGGTCGCCAAGGGCCTCCAATCATCTTGGAGCCCTTTTTTTCTTAAATTGCGTGACTAGATTATGCTTTAAAACTGATTTAAAGGAACTCTTTATCAGATTGTTTCTGGAGAAAATAATCTCTTGAAACATAATGCACCCAATTAAGGTCCCTTTCATTAGAAAGAAAGATTTGCATTTATATAGCATCTTTCACCACCTCAGGACATGCCAAAGTGCTTTATATCCATTTAAATACTTTTTGAAATATAGTCACTGTTGTAATGCAGGAAACATGGCAACCAATTTCTGCACAGCAAGCTCCCACGAACAGCAATGTGATAATGACCAGATAATCTGTTTTAGTGATATTGAGGGATAAATATTGACCAGGGCACCGAGGATAACTCCCCTGCTCTTCTTGGAAATAGTATCTGGGATCTTTTACATCCACCTGAGAGAGCAGATGGGGTCTCGGTTTAACAGCTCATCCAAAAGAAAGCACTTCCAATAATGTAGCATCGGTGTGTCAGCCTAGATTTTTGTGTTCAAGTCTCTGAAGTGGGATTTAAACCCAGAGGTGAGTGTGCTACCCACTGAGCCACAGCTGAGCATAACAGCAATTACCTTTCCACCTTCTCCTCTCCAACATCAATCTAAACATTGAATAATGTAGAAAGGGCAATCTTGCTATCTGCTGTGACCTTGATCACATTATGTACGTATATATACTACACAGATAATAATGGTATATAGTCTACGTATTGTTCAATTTCCTTTATTATCTTTTTACAAGTAGAAAACCAATAATGAATAAATCATTTATAATGATCCAACTATAATGATTACACCAATAACCACAACACACATGGTTTATTTTATTTGTAACACATTTAACTGCCCTGTGGGAATTTTGATGTTTACATTGATGAAAAAGATAGGATATTATTTCTTTAATGATACATTATGAAATATAAATAAGTTATTGTGCTAAATTCTGCGACTACAGGATGCTTTAAAGTAGTTTCTTGTAAAGTCAAGTAGCCAGATTTTGTGCCTAATGAATTTTCATTGACCCAACCAGCTCACTGTTTCATAATTTACGTTCATTCTCTTGTCTCTGAGCTCCTTTCATCTGACATTGAGCCTGACATTAGGAGCAAACGTAAAAGATTGGTAGTGCAATTCCTGTCAATTTGGAAGAATGATAGGCAAATCTTTGACAAGATGTCCTGAAGATATGATGTCAGGTGACTAGGTCAGTTAGGTCATGGAGCACTCCACAAAAAAACGTAAGCATCTGGCTGTCAGCGTACAGAGTGCTGTATATTCTTGGAAAATAATCCCCATGAGTTCTTGCAGGGTCACTTGTTGAGAGGGATAACTCAGGTACATATCTAGAAATCTATTCCCTACTCAGGACAAAACCTTATCTACTGGTTAATTGAACTGGCTGTTTGCACTGTCAAGCTATTACAACTTCTCTCTCTATACAACAAGCAAACATTGCAAAATGTTACAAGATCAATGACCATTCATCAGTAGCAGCATGTCAGAAATCCTATAGAATGCCTTCACAAAATATTTACTCTTTCCAGTTAAAAGCAGATCGGTTTTAATACAGTTTAACAAGGTATTCTCTTTGATGTGACATGACGTGTACAGTTGAGTTCTATGAAGTGAAAAACCTGTTTGCCATAAAAAATATTCACTTAATGATGATTCCCCCTGAATGATGACTTTGTGTTTCATAATGAACTTGTTTTGATAAATTTGCAAAGGAAATTCTTTCTAATGTTGTTGAGTCTCGAAGGGGAAATACTGCACAGGTTTTACCTTCATGCTGTTTGGCATGATTGGCAATCTGTTGCTGGAACCGGACAGAGCAGGGTTTCTGCACATCGGGGCACTGTTTGCAATCTGCTTTGTTATCAGAGGGTGTGTGAGGAGCATATCTTATTCAGAACACGATTGGCTAGAACACATGCCTGTTTATCAGGTGAGTAATGAGCACCTGAGGGCCCAAAATGGCGGGTAGCGCATGCACGCCGCAAGTGCGCTGCCGCCATATTGCATCCAGCCTGTGGCACAGGCATTCAAAGAAGACATTAAAATATTCAAGTAAGAGTCATACGCTTGTTGTAGAACCCTTTTCTGAAATTGGACTGCCCCAGCACTTAACTCGCCACGAGATAAACTCACGCAGCAGCTAGTGGCCCTAACAGGCAGGAAGGTTCAGTGCAGAAGTAGTAATTAAAAGCTCATCCTCTACATACAGGTTAACTGTTGGTTTGGCCTCTTAGTTGCTAGTTCATCTACTCCATCCTCCTCCAACGCCTCTCCACCAATGTCCAGCTAGGTGGGACTGAATTCGCCTGGTTCCATTCTTATCTATCTAATCATAGCCAGATCTACAGCAATGGCTTCTCTTCCCACTCCCGCATCGTTACCTCTGGTGTCTCCCAAGGATCTGTCCTTGGTCCCCTATTATTTCTCATCTATACGCTGCCCCTTGGCGATATCATCCGAAAACACAGAGTCAGTTTTCACATGTATGCAGACGACACCCAGTTCGACCTCTCCACTACTTCTGTCGATCCCTGCTTGGTATCTGAATTGTCAGGTTGCTTGTCCGACACCCAGTACTAGCTGAGCAGAAATTTTCTCCAATTAAATATTGGGAAGATCGAAGCCATTGTCTTTGGTCCCTGCCACAAACTGCATTCCTTAGCCACTGACTCCTTCCCTCTCCCGAGCATCAATCTGAGGGTGAACAAGACTGTTCGGCACCTAGGTGTCCTATTTGACCCTGAAATGAGTTTCCAGCCACATATCTACAGCATAACTAAAACCGCCTTTTTCCATCTCCATAACATTGCCCACCTCCGCCCTGCCTCAGCTCTTCTGCTGCTGAAACCCTCATTCATGCCTTTGTTACCTCTAGACTTGACTACTCTAATACATTCCTGGCTGGCCTTCCACATTCCACACTATGTAAACTTGAAGTCATCCAAAACTCAGCAGTCCGTGTATTAACTTGCACCAAGTCAAGATCATCCATCACCTCTGTGCTTTCTGACCTACATTGGCTCCCAGTTAAACAACGCCTCAATTTCAAAATTCACATCCTTGTTTACAAATCACTCCATGGGCTTGCCCCTCCCTATCACTGTAATCCTTTTCATCCTCACAATCTCACAAGATGTCTGCGCTTCTCCAATTCTGGCCTCTTGCACATCCCTGATTATAACTGCTCAACCAACGGTGGATGTGCCTTCAGCTGCCTGGCCCCTAAGTTCTGAAATTTCCTCCCTAAACCTCTCCGCCTCTCTACCTCTCTTTCATCCTTTAAGATGCTCGTTAAAACCTACCTCTTTAAACAAGCTTTTGATCATCTGCCTTAATTTCTTCTGTGGCTCGGTGTCAAATTTATCTCTTTGTCTGTAACATTGTTGTGAAGCAACTTGGGACGTTTTACTATGTTAAAGGCGTTATATAAATAAAAGTTATTATTATTATTATTAGTTCATTTCTGGGCCTTTCTTTTCTGCATTCTACAAGTAACTTACGAATTCTGGTAACAAATTTCTGCTGGCGCTGGACAACTTTTATCTGCTTTGGGAAGAGTTTATTCCACTCATGGGAGGTCTGGTGGGTCAGCCTTTGGGACTGCAGGAGGAGGGGCAGCAATGATGAAGACAGGAGAGAGCAGGAGCATATGGGAGAAGAGGGAGGAGAAGGGCACTGAGCAGGACCACAGTCTCACTCCTCGTAACCACAGCGGGTCTTCTAGGAGCACTTCTTATACCCCAACTTCACCAAGGAGCAATGTGTGAAGCACCTGCAATTCACCATAGTGTCTGTCACCGCGCTAGGTCACCAGCTGTTTCTGCATCTAGTTACAACGGTGCTTCAACCCAGCATATGGACAGTGTATGACTGTGACTGTCAAGGTCACTGCGGCCCTTAACTGTTAGATAGCGTGACTGTTCCAGGATGCACAAGATGAAATCAGCGACGTATTGCTGTTTGCTGTGTACTGCTGAGTCAGGGAAGTGACAGAGGCTCTCTACACCAGGAGGAACATATACATTCGCCATGGACAGAGTAGTGCAGAACGAGAGAACACTTGGTTTTGCCCGCATTCCAGACTTCCCTAAGGGTCCAAGGTGCCATAGACTGCATCCGCAGTGCATTGCATGCTCCCTATCGCATGCCTAGCATCTTTATCAATAGAAAGGAATACCATTCCCTGAATGTGCAGGGCATCATGCAGGTCTGTGCCCGGTTTCCTGGCAGCAGTCATGATTCATTCAACCTGTACCAATCTTCTGTGCCATCTTTATTCCAGCCTGGCTGTCAGGTCAGAGGATGGCTACTTGGTAACAAGGGATACCCCTGCCAGACATGGCTCATGACTCCTGTCAGGGCACAGGTGCAAAGCACGCCTAAAAGTTGAGCTATGCTGCCACCAGAAATAACATTGAGCAGACCATTGGCATGCTTAAGCAATGCTTCTCCTGCTTGGATCATTCGGGAGGAGCTCTGTAGTACACCCATGACTGTGCTTCCTCATTTGCGGTTGTGTGCTGCATGCTGCATAACTTGTCTACAACAAGGGACCGTCAACTGGGCAGCAAGAAGTGGAGGAGGAGGAAGTGTAGCACTAAGAGGGGGTAAAGCAGGAGCAGCATCAATCACTAGTGCCTCTAGCTGCCAGAACTCTCAGAGCAATTGATCCTAGAGCGCTTCACCTGAACCATCCCTCTCCTCCTCAATACACCAGCGGTCCCACAATCCTCATCACCACCATCCTTCACTCCATGGTTCCTGTCCTCAACTTTCTACAAATATGAACACCAACATTAAATTCAGAAAAGCAAAACTTTACTTCAACAACTCATTTCAAATTTGAATAACAATTAACTGGAATAATTAAGAATCATGCTTGTGCTACTCCCTAGTGCTCGATTACCTATCCTAGTGCTCCTATGAAGTGGAGCCCCAGCAGCTACAGCTTGGGAGGGGGAAGGTTGCTGAGTTTCCATTGCAGACATTTCAAGTGGCCGTGGTGGATCACTCTGAGCAGCTCTGGGCCTGTAAAACAGAGTGCAGGAGTAATGCGACTCTCTGGAAGCCCCTGTTGACACTGGCCCCCAGAGCCAAGGTGGCAACAATTTGAGCTTCCATGGCAGCAGTGTGAGCTGATATGGAAGCTCTTCGCTGAGGCTCCTTCATGGTGGGCTCCATTGTCACATTCACGGAGCTGACCACGCTTAACAGAATGGTTTCCATGCTCTGCACAAGTTGTACGCCTCCGTGCTGTGAGCCATTGTGTCGAAGCAGGCTTCTCAGTTTACCCAACATTTCCTGGTTTATGACCATCAGCCTTCTTTAGTAGTCAGGGCCCTCGAAGGCTGCATCTGAGTTCTGTGCAGCAGAGGTGGAATGTGATCATGCCCTCCAGAGAGGTGGCACCTGCGGCATCCTATCCCCCTACTGCCATGGAATCAAAATCGTTGCCACCTTGGCTCTGGGGGCAAGTGTCAACAGGGGCTTCCAGGGCGTCACATTACTCCTGCACTCTGTTTTCCAGGCCCAGAGCTGCTCAGGGTCATTCACCACGGCCACCTGAGTGACTTCAATGGAAACTCAGCAACCTTCCTCCTCCCAAGCTGTAGCCACTGGGGCTATACTTTATAGGAGCACTATCCCCCTACCCTAGCTCAGCACACTTGTGTCCAATAATTCACCATGTGAAGACCACTCCTCTAGCCTATCCTCTAAAGTACGCGGGTGGCAGACTCTGAGCCGGTCCTTGCTGGGGTCCGTTCGAGTGACAAAACATCTTCAGGAAGGCTGGCCTCCTCTTTCTGAAGTGACAGAGGTATCTCCACCTGTTCAGCACCTGAAGTGAATGAGGGGAACAAGGGTTTACTATTAGTATGAAGGGACAGCAGAAAGAAGTGGCTCATGAAAGAAGCTGCAGTTTGTCACGACCGTGTATAAGGTGAGATAGAAGTAAGAATGGAAAAGAAGAATTAGATGTGAAGAAACCCTGTGCGACGTCTCCTCCAGCATTGCCCTCCACCACAGCCTCTGCCCGTGATTGCCAACACATTCTCTTCCACAGGGGACAGACAGGATGTGCAGGCGACCTCGGCCTCCTCAGCTCGTGGTCTCTCGCAATGTGTGTGCGACCTTCTCCTGCAAGAAAGAAGGGAGTGTGTTAGTGACATACTTGTGCGATGTTTAGAGAATGTGCCGGTCATGATGGAGTTGTTTATATGTAGTGTAGAAGACGGTGAGGTATGGGGATGTGAGGGCTACAATAGTGGTGAGAAGAGTGGTAAGTGTGTGAGTGGGAGGAGAAGGAGGTGGAGTGACGTGTGGTGCAGTGATTGTAGGAGAGTGAATGAAAGCAGGGGTGGGGAGTATTGTGAGCAGTCAGGCTAGTGGTGATACAGGTGTGAGGAGAGAGTAACTGAGGTAAGATTCTTACCTTGACAACTCAGCATTGCAGCCATGGGTGCTAAGCTAAGCATGGGCGTTGACCTCTTACCACTGGCAGCGGGGTGTGAGGGCTTTCTGCCCCCTGGGGGACAGGATCTCCTTCCTCCGGTCCACTATTTGGACCAGGGCCTGCAAAGTGACATCGGAGAACCCTGTTGCCAGTTAAAAAGTGTTTCCTACTGTCTCCAGCCAGAGTGGACTCCCCCTTTAAGAGGTGTAGACTGCCTTTAAATCACATCAGAGAGGTCCGATTCCTGCCCCTCCCCTCCCCCCACAAGGAGCGCAGACGATGAGCAGTGTGGGCAATGCTGGCTGCACACATGTCTCAGTATTATGAACTGCCAGCACTAATTTCATGTGGTCACCTCGCCCAGACTGAGCAGGCGTTTGCAGCACTTGTCCTGCCCACTGCACGCCCGTTTCTGGGCACAATCGAATTTCCAGGCCGATGTATTTACATAATATATAATAAAATATCTAAAAATGACCATTGCACTAAAGCCTAGATTATAAATCACCCTGACATATCAGCAAGACAAGTGTATTTTGGAAGGAAGAAATACTTGCACAAAGGTATAATTTACATTCCATGCATTATTCTGACTGTTTAGGCTCTCGCGCAGCAAGTACCATCCCCTGGCTCGGGCAGGACAACTCTGGAGTAATTTTATGAAATGTAGTTTCAACGGGAAGCCTCTCTCTAGCCGAAAGCATATATAATAGAAATTTTGGGACATCCAATCCCTATCATTTCCCATCCATTAAAATTAACAGGCAGCACACACCTGAATTCCCAACATGCATTCCCAGCTGGGAACCTTATCTGCCAGGAGTGCAATGTTGTAAAATTATCCCCTTTTAAATGGGACTCTACCAAGCATTTAATAGGGTCTGTGCTGATCTGTGTTCCTTTCACTCAGATGCCTGGTTCAGATCAGGAACTTACCCTGTAAGAAACCATAGCCTACCATTGCAGGGGGGCAAAATTCCACATCATAAATTTAGGCCGTAACAGATCTATTGCCGAGCGTGAACAATTCACAAACAGCTGGAAGCACTGAAGTTTCCTCTCAGCATCTGCATACCGATTACTGTTCATCGAATTTCAATCAATCATAACAGAACAGTGATTATCGCAGTTTAGTCCCTTAAAAAGCAGGAAATGAGCCTCTTGACCTCTGTAAGGAGCAAACCTTTCACGATTACACTCCACTCCAGTGACCTGAGCACATAATCTTGGCTGATTATGTGACGTGCAATAGTGAAGGAATGCTGCACTGCCGGAGGGGCTGTTTTTCAGTTATGAGATCAAAATGAGAACCATCTACCAACGCAGATGGATGTGATCAAAAGCTGAATTGAGTCTATCTGCCAATACAACCTGAAGGCGATTTATAGTTCAATGAGGGATTGCAGTCCTAGACCTGAGATTCAAAGAAATAATTAGTGGACCAACTTTTAAGTAATGGCACACCAGAACCATATGCACAATTCTATAGCCAACATGCACATAATGGTGGAAGAAAACATGTGTAGGATGGAGACATCTATCTCAGATACCAAGATAAATACCGACAACTCTGTGCGTACCTCTCTGCTATCCATAACGTACTGGACCAATGGCTGGATGAAGTGGAATCCAGAGTCTAGCCCACATGGAGATACTGCTCCACAATGCACTGAGTGTTCTTATATCTAACATAAGAGCTACGATTCTAAAAAGCATGAGCCGAAATTGCCCACCGCCGAAAATGCAGCGCACCTACCCTGTTTCAGATGTTTTTCCGCCGCAGTTCATGCGGTGGCCTCTTGAATGAAATTCTGCTCTTTGAGTTTTTTTTCCAGCGGACCGGAAGTCAGTCGTAATGGAGGCGGAAGTGCGGCAGAGAGCGGAAGTTCGTACACTAGAGGGGCGGAAGTGGGGGCCGGGCGGACTATCCTCCGTGTCAGTCATCAGTGTAGCGCTGATGATGTCATCGTGCTGGCACGCCACCACATCTCTCCCCTTCACTTAAAGGGGAGAGCCTGTGCGATTCTTGACGATCGATTCACTGGGCCACCAAGAGGGGGTACCAGACTGCCCATTGGCAGCCCAGCCGAACCGGGGGACGTAATTGTTGGTCCGACATGGCAGTCGGCCGACAAAAAAAATTAAGATGGCGGCCGTGGCAGTAGGTCCTCCCCTTTAATGGCAGCCGCACTCCAAGCACAGTGCACCGGCAGAAAAAGCTGCCGGTGACACCGAGCGTCAGCAGCAAGATTTTCTCTGCGGAATTTCGCGATCAGGAGGAACGTCGGTGGTGCGCTCTGATGACGCACCTAGGACGGTTCAGCAGCAGCAGAGCAGTGGTGGGGGGAACGGGTCACCCCCGGGATAATGCAGGGGCTGAATTTTCAAAATGGCGGCCATGCCATGCAAATCAGTGGCCATTCCATTCCGCAGCGTGGTCAGCGATTTCCGGCGGTAACAGGCCTTAAGAGAGGGGGAAATTTTGGTGTGTTTAGGGAAAGGATCCAGGCTGCTACTCCAGTGCAGTACTGAGGGAATATTGCCTTGACAAAAATGTCATTCTTTGGATGAGATGTTAACAATGGTCCTGACTACCTGCTTCATTAGTTCAAGTGGATGTTTAAGATCCCATGGTGCTATTCCAGCGGCTCTGGTACCAAATGGGGAGCATCAAATGTACCAGACATGATGGGGTGAAATTGTCCTGCGCCCCGATTGGGGCCAGTAACCTACTCGGGGCAATGCCTCCTGCGACTGGCGCGGAAGAGTCACGCGCTGGACACGGAATTGGCCTTTCCGCCCCTCAGAGGAAGCGGAGCACAATCTCGCGCGTTCCACTTACTGTAGGGGTGGGTCCAGTGGCACTAACAGGGCGCAATCAGCAGCGCTACGAGGATGCTCCACGTAGCACTGACACATTTCAATGTCCAAAGGGGAGGGCCGCTGTGGACTAGGGTACAAGTATTGGAGCCGACTGAAGGGTTTGCAAAACCCGCAAGGTATCAGCGCGGGCACTGGCGACTTCCCCTTTAACTTCCACCCTGCGATTGGATATGGGCCACTTAGCAACCTGCGAGGCTGGCACTGACACGTGCTTGTACCAACCTCGCAATATCCGCCGTGGGACGGAAAGGGGTCGGCGCGCAGCGTTAAGGGGTTGCCGCGCATGGCATAGGCGTCATCATCGGTTGCGCGGTGTCCCGGGGGCGCTACTCGCGGGATGCAGCACTGCTGTGACAGCGTCTCCATTAACTCCCGGGCAATTTCCCGCGCCCAATTAGCGCCCCCACCTCCCCCCCCCCCGAGGCGCTAATGGGCGGTGCAAAAATGGGCAATTTCAACCCCATATTCCCAGGATGAGAAATTGAGGGTATGAGCAGGAGGACACTACAAAGTACAACAGAGGGGACATATTTTACCCATGAAAAAAATGCAATAAATGTGTTTATAGCAACATCTTTGTTTGTGACTCATCTGTTCCTCATATTTATAATTAGGCATAAGGTAAGCTTATATAATGGGAATGGTTGATAGCGTGACAAAAGATGGTATAACTGATAATTTATTTTATCTTATAATTGTATAAGTCTGTGTACTGTTTCCTAAGGTTGTTCAGTGGTTTTGATAGGTGAATATGGTATTAAGTGGCACATGCAATTGTCTTTCCCTGTAATGGACAGCGCAATGAGATTTTACTGAGCCTCCTGTTCAAACGACTTGCTAACCGAAAGGATTATAGGAGTCACCACAGCAGTGTTGTTGTGCTGTGCTGGGTTTTGCAAAAAATGTCTTCCCCTTATACCCCTGTGAGCTGGACTCAAAGATGACAGGTCTGCTGGCCCCTTAAATATCCAGCCTGGCTATTTAATTGGATCCTCCCTCAGGTAATGAGTTTTCCGTTGGCAGCTAATAAACTCTGTTTCCAAAAGACAAATATGTTGACCTATACAGCATGGCAATATCTGGGTCTCATTCTCCCATTGGAAAAATTCTTGACATGTGGAATGTTTCCCTAATGAACCCACACACATCTGTATATTAACACACTCTGCACTTTGGGCGATGGTGTAAAATGGACGATATCAATTCTGCCGCTCTATATAAAATACATTATACTTCTCTCCTGATTTTCATTTCCATTGCCTTCTTCTTGAATGTTTGGTCAAGGTGCTCCCATATCCTGCTCGGTAGGTATTAGAATCAAAAACACAGTATAGTGGAGTTTCAATGATAACCCCTGTTTGAAATTTTTCCTGTTTCAAAAATAGTTTGGATTCCAGAAAAGAAAATTAAAGCAATAGCATGGATGAAAAAAGAGTAAAGAAAGTCATGGGATTACACTTTGGCCTAGAAATTCAATAACTCCGTGACAGGTATTCAGGCGCTAATATGGCTGCGATGTGCGCTCGCTCATTACGCACTAGAACTGTGCTGCCCACAATATCGCTAATGGCAAAAAAATGAGGCATCCAGGGCATGTTCCTAAAACAGGTGTTAAACCATTTAGCCTGTTTCAGACCCCCTTGGCAAAATTAGACTGCCCCAAACACAGCCAGTGCTAAGCTGGCTGTATTCAGGAAACTGGGGCCTGCATGGCTTGACCAGCAAGTCTTAAAGCTGGAGTCTGACACCAACACGATGCATTTTTTTTAAGTACTTAGCTGAAAGTGGAGCTGTGAGGAGAGGGAGTGTTCATCCTGGTAACACTGCAGTGATGAAAACCATTGCCAGTCCCCATTCAGCCCCGTCCCAATCACCCATACCTCTCCTGATCTCCGCCCCCACCTCCCCACTTTCTTCCAATTCAGTAACTCAAAATTGAAATCCTCTTCACCAGCAAGCTGCCTCAGGAATGCTCAACGGGTATCTGCATATCACCAGTCTCATGAAAATGAGGCCCAATATCGGGTGTGCCTGGAGCCTACACGTTCTGGTGCAGCGATTGTTTCCTGTCCCCAGTCCGCACCAGCAATTTCTAGGCCTTTCTGTACAAAGTACTTCATTCATTTGTATTTGAAAAAATATAGTCCCAAATGTTGTATATGAAATACCTATGCAAAATAATGTTGATTTTGTGACCTTGTGAAGGCCAGCCATTTTGAGTCTCCTTTACTCCTCAGCTGTCCCTGGAAGCCAAGCAGGAAATGCTCTGCTCTGTTTTACCACAGACATTGAACTCCCAGGCTGACTTAAAGGCTTGGTCCCTATTGAAATGAATGGAAATGCTGTGGGATTAAGCAGGGTTATTCCCCTAACTGCCATTGTGAGAGGGACTCATGAGAAGGAAGTAGCCCAAAATGATGATTTCCTCAAGCTCACAATATTAATGGTACTTTATAGCAGGCAAGCTTATTGTGCTTTCATAAGAACATAAGAACATAAGAGCAGGAGTAGGCCATATGGCCCCTCGAACCTGCTCCGCCATTCAATACGATCATGGCTGATCTGATCATGGACTCAGGTCCACTTCATTTATAAAGCAATGACAAGGAACTACTTTGAATAGATAGTCTCCCAAATTTTCTTTCTTCTTTAATGACACATGATGGAATATGATATTTTGTCATATATACCTTAATTCTGGAACCATTTGTAGGTCATTGGATCATTTTCACTACAACATGTCACCCAGTTTCACCATTTCTTGAGTTTGGTTTTTGGGCGTTGAGGAATGATCTATGAGGATCATTGCAAATCCAGTTACTATCTAGCGGTGGTCAGTAAACATTTTACATAATGGGTAGCAGGAATACACTGGCTGTCCTTTCAAAAACAAATATTTTCCTAGTTTTTTAAGAGCAAAATATATTTGCAGTGTGCTATGCATTTTTTTTTTAGCATTTTACTGGCCATTCACAAAGTAAGATCGTGTACTGGCAAAAAAAAGCATTTAGAACCTTTGCCTAGCATAACATAAAAGTTGCACAAGGGGCTCTACTGATTGTTTGAGAGGTAAGGTTGTGAGAACAAGTATTCCCCTCCACTGCAATAGTGATGGATCCTAGGTGGGGCAGCACCTCTACCCACCACACATCTATAACATGAATTGAATTAATTGGGTGGGCTCCCTACAGTTTTCGCCATGGCTTGGTTTCTCATCTCACATGGGGTGGGCAGTGAGGACGTAAGAGATGTCACTCAGTGCCTGGCACAATGTAGCATACTGGCAGAGATCATTGAAAATGAGTTTCGAACCTTCCACCTTGCCAAGCACAATTAATCATATGCCCATCATTTGTCTCTAACTGCAATACACCATTCTTATTTGCGCAGACCTGTTGCATGCTCACTGTCACATCCAGCAGGCAGTGCTGGAAGTGGTTGGTTGAACAGCTCCCCGTCTGAATTTCTGGCCCCTGCCCATCAGAGCAAATTCAATCTCCTCAGAGCTATACAGACCAGAAAAGTCCCAGTTCAATGTTGAGTGAACTGGTGTCAGCTGAGATGACAAAAAGGGTATTACAATTGGTTGCAGTGCATTAGTGAAGGAAAATATTTGCCAGGCTTTCTGCTCCTGACCATTATACAGCAGTTGGAATTGCACATGTGTACACATCAGGTAGGGCTCAGCTGTGTTGTCCAACACAGACAGATTGCCTGACAACACTCACTGTCAGGGCTCCTAGATGAAGAATGGTCTCATGGGCCAGGTATCTCTGATATATTCTTTATGATATCACTAACACACAGACTTTAAAAGATGGCTCCAATACAACATGTGCCTTTTATTGTATTTACATCAGCAGTTGCATTATCACAGTAGACCATTAGGTGGAGCAGTAGTCTACTAGGTGCAACACTATTATACATCTCCCTCCTTAATGAAGAAGTAATCATCATACATAACTTTCATGGTTATACACAACAAGAGATATGGGGCTAGAACCTCCACTTTCTTTGTATGCTTAACACCCACTTAACGCCCATTTTAACGCTGAAATGACGTATGACGCCCATATATCGCCTATTTTGGCACAAAATGGAAACTGACGGGCTTTTTTAGGAGACTTATTGCCAAGCATTATTTTCCAATGGGCTTAACGCTGGGAAAAATATTACCGTCCGCCCACTTTTTTTGGGCGGAATCAGCAGAATGGGCGAAATCAACACCCATAGTATCGCCCAGTGTTACTTTCCGCTCGGAATTAATGGCAACATTCAATATTAACGCCCGGCGACTGTTTTTTGTCGTAAAGAGCATATTTACCCAAACTAGCGGCCATGGAGATCGGCCATTGGCAATTTCACCACCTCGCACATATCGCCCAGAATATCACTCGCACAAAAAAATGACCACAAAAAGTGGAACTAACTGGAACGAATGCCAGCGGTGTGGCTGGCATTTGTTAAATCCCACTCTTACGTGAGGAGCTGATATTGGAAAGATTTGCCTGAAAGAGAGCTGATGTAAGTGACAGCGCTGACACATTGCTGTGTGTGTGCAGCTCAGATGTCAATGGTGCCCATCACCTTGGTGCCAGTTAAAGTTTAAGTTGATTGATGTTAAGTTGTATTTAACCCTTTCATGATAAGGAGTCACCAGTGTGTAACGGTCCAGCTATCTGAAACAATGCTTTCATCCCCATCCTCATTGGCAGGGATGAAGGCAGATGCGGTGGTTGCATGGGTACAGGAGCGGGGGATGCCGAGGGGGCAACATTCTCTGATGCAGAAGCAGGATCTTGGTCCTTGCTCTCATCTGTCGTTCGCAGTGGTGGTGCGGAACCTAGGGGTGGAGTGCCGCGCTCGGGGACCACTGGGTGGCCTGTGCCAGCAGTGTTCCTGGCTATCGCATCCAGGGACTCTGCCATGCGCAGAATGTACTCGGTCATGGTGGCCAGGTGTTGGCATATGCCCCCCAATGCTTCAATGAGCTGGTCACCAATGTCTACAGTCCTCCTAGACAACTGTACCATCTCTCCGCTGTCATGTTGTGCTCGTGGAACAGACCTTCCGCATCTACGAGGCCTGCGCGGGATCGGCGCCATCCTGGGGACAAATGGGGTGCCCTGTGGCGAGGTGATTGGGGCCGGTACCTCCAGAGTGGAGGCGGGAATGACCAGAGGACCACTAGATGGCCTTGGGGTGGAATGGTTTCTGGAGCGTGGCGATGCAGGTTCTTCGAAGTCTACGCTCTCATCCGTCGAGAACAGACCCAGCGGATTGACGGGCGAGAATCGGAGCTCCTCAGCACCAGATGTAGTCGGATCATTCGCCGTCTCCTGCCCTGCACCCCCATCTTCTGGCCTCTGTGGCCTTGCATGGGGCTGTGCTGCTAGTTGAGCTGCAAAACACAAATGAGGTTGTTAGAGGAGAAGGAGGTGCTAGGGTGACAAGGTGAGTCCAGCGCTACACACGGCATCTGCACAACAAACACATCACCGCTATCAAAATCATCACAGACATCACATTTCATGACCATCAACACATTGTGCATTGTAATGATTTTCATTAGGCCAGCTTTATTTCTATGACACTTTTAGAAATCATCTATCATATATGATTGGTCGGATATGAGTTGATGTGGCATCTAATGACTTTACATGACGCAATGGTGTAAGCTTGACTCACGTGGCATCACTTCAGGGTCTGCAGATGTATCCGTGGCTGTCCGGCGGTGCTTCCCAGCTCTGTGATGTTGCTGGGGATTGGTGGCTCCCCACCCATTCGCCTCATCGTCGATAGCTTCTTCTGTAAAAGGTGACAGGACGCCATGACCTGAGATCATTGCGTGATATCCTTGCTAGGTCCTGTCACAGAGACTGATACAACACATAACCGACAGGTGTAATCATGATTGTTACGATAATGATCATTCTTTACCTAAATACGTACACCATGACCGCAGGCTTTGAGTAAAACATTCCCGGTAAAAGTGCAAGACCTCACATCTGCTCATGACTGTTACAAATCAAATTATATAAATACATAAGTACATGTAAATCAATGTAATACTTACTCTTGCGGATCCCACAAAGTCGTTCCATCGTTTGCGACATTGGTTGCCCTCACGCACCTCGTTGGTCGCCAATGAGACCACCTCTGCTATCTCGGTCCATATCCTCTGGTAGGCCTTTGGGGTGGGCTTCCCACGTCCTCCCTGTGCCAAATCACCCCAGTGTAACTCAACCTCCTGCAGGAGGTAGGAATTTGCCTCGTCCGAGAACCTCCTGGCTCTTTTGCAGCCTCCAATGTGCTCCTCTCCCACCTCACTGCTTTCTCCAGTGTCAGTCTACACAGTGTGCTGTGATGCCTCCTCCTCTCCCTCCATTATAGGGCAAATTTGTTCAAATATGTGGCTGGTAACGGCTAATTTTTGTTTGCCTACTTGCTGTGAAGCTCTAAAGTCTCCCTCCTTCCTCCCAAAGCTGCCACACCACACCCAGCCACGCCTTCAGTCCCTCTGAGCTCCCTCTCTCTCTGTCTTCTCTTCTGCACATCATGGTGACCCTTGACCTCCAGAATCGCAGGAGTTGAGCGTTGCCATGCCGTTGCTAAGAACGGCCACACTTTACGGCAGAAGGTCAAAAAAATGTAACGCTACCGTCCATTTGATATCGCTCGCGGTAACGCTCATTTTCAAAAATGTAAACTAGGTATTTTGAGAATGAGCGAGAAGCCGGCGATCTGAAAACCCTTTTTTATCACCCATGCCGGTAATAACACCCATTTTTGGGCGATAAGCACAAAAGTGGAGGTTCTAGCCCATGGATTTATTTTGCCATATTTACAATTCAAATTTAACCACTTGTTTTCTGTTTCGAAGAGGATACCTTCACTCTCGAACAAAACTTTCCAAACTTAGTGTCGAATGTAGACTCATTCTAGGCTGATCCTGAGGAGAGTTATCCTCCAAGGGCAACCCTTGATTTACATTTGGACTCTCTACAACTTCAGACTGTTTGTCTGCGTGACTCAGACTCAGACTTAAATTCTGACTTTCTCTTAGACTTGTTTCGAGAACATCTGATGTAGGATTTGCTACTGGTACTCCACTTGTAACAAGACTATCGGACTCATCAGAAATAATTGAATAATTCCAACTTTCAACTCCTTCCACATCTGTAGGTAAAATTTGATCAATGTGAACAAACCTAACTTTCCCATGATCAAACATGGTGACCAATAATCACTTTAACCATTTATGGTGATGGTTCTTCACTCTAACCTTCTGATTCAATTTCACACTTGCTCTCTTACTCTACCTCTGTCATGATTCTCTTTCTGTCTTAATTGTTTCTCATCTACTGACTGTGCCAAGTTTGGCTTTAACAACAAGAACCTGGTTCGTGGCTATCATTTGAGAAACAACTCTACTGGTGTTCTACCAGTAGTTGTATGAGGAGTATTACGATAAGTAATTAGAAAATTTGCCAAGTTGTGGTCCAACGACAACTGCCATTTCTTTGGATTTGGATCCAACATTTGCTTGATGAGGGCACCTTTTATCATTTGTACTGCGCGCTCTGCTGGACCATTTGAAGCAAGGTGGTATGGTGGAATTTGATATGTTTCACAACATTCCAGCTCATTAACTGTGCAAATTCTTCTGAACAAAATTGTACCCCATTATCAGACATAATTTCTTTTGGGAGGCCATATGAAGAAAACAACCTTCACAAATTGCAAAGGGCTCGAACCTCCACTTTTCTTCCACTTTTACCGGGAATGTTTTACTCAAAGCCTGCAGTCACGGTGAACGTCTTTAGCTAAAGAATGATAATAATCATAATAATTATGATTACATCTGTCGGTTATGTGTTGTATCAGTGTCTGTGTCAGTACCGAGCAATTAATTCATGCAATGATCTCATGCCATGTCGTCCCATCACCTTTTACAGAAGAAGCTATCGATGATGAGGTCCATGCAGAGGTGAACAGGTGGGAGGCCACCAGTCCCCAGCGACATTACTGACATGGAGGAGCAAGTGTGAGCACTCGTGGGGAAGCATCGCCGGACAGTCACGGATGCATCTGCAGACCCTGAAGTGATGCCACGTGAGTAAAGCTTACACCATTGCGTGATGTAAAGTCAATAGATGCCATACCAACTCATATCCGACCAATCATATATGATAGATGATTTCTAAAAGTGTCTTGGAAATAATGCTGGCCTAATGAAAATCATTGCAATGCACAATGTGTTGATGGTTATGAAATGTGATGTCTGCGATGATTTTGAGAGCGGTGGTGCTTTTGTCGTGCATATGCTGGACTCACCTTGTCACCCTAGCACCTCCTTCTCCTCTAACAACCTCATTTGTGTCTTGCAGCTCAGCCAGCAGTGCAGCCCCAGGCAAGGCCACAGAGGCAGGAGTCGGCGGACGACCCTACTACATCTAGTGCTGAGGAGCTCTGATTGTCGCCCGTCAATCCGCTGGGTCTGTTCTCAATGGATGAAAGCGCGGACTTCGAAGAACCTGCATTGCCACACTCCAGAACCCATTCCACCCCAAGGCCATCTATTGGTCCTCCGGTCATTCTCACCTCAACTCTGGACCTCAAGCACCTCTCCACAGAGCACCCCATTTGTCCCCAGGATGGCGCCGGCCCCGCGGATGCCTCATGGATGCGGCAGGTCTGTTCCACGAGCAGGATATGACAGCAGAGATATGGTACAGTTATCCAGGAGGACTGTAAACATTGGTGACCAGCTCATCGAAACTTTGGGGGGCATATCCCGACAGCTGGCCACTATGTCCTAGTGCATTCCGCACATGGCGGAGTCCCTGGATGCGATAGCCAGGAACACTGCTGCCACAGCTCTCCCAGTGGTACCAGAGCACGGCACTCCACCCCTAGGTTCCGCACCACCATTGCGAATGACAGATGAGGGCAAGGACCAAGATCCTGCTTCTGCAAAAGAGAATGTTGCCCCATCGGCACCCCCCCACTCCCGTACCCATCCAACCAATGCATCTGCCTTCATCCCCCCTAATGAGGCACCGCCTGAGGAGCTCCTCGGCGAGGCGCCGTGGAGCGAGGAGGGGAAGGGATAGAGGTGGGGAGAAGGAGAGAGTGGAAGGAAAGTGAGGTGCATGTGCGCAGGTGATGGCTGTGTTAGATCTCCATCTGGGTGTATGCAATTTGTTGCAATATATGGGGGCTGGGGACCACGCTCCTGCTTTGCCTTTGTATTCTGTGTTGCTGGAATGTTGACCATGTTATTTATGTTAATGGTGGAAAAAGTGGGATGTGGGTGGGGGTTGGGTGTTATTGGCTGTGTTACTTATGATTTCAGATCAATGTTGGTATTAAACTTTTGTTATTGATCATAACCTTGTTGCGCATTGTCTCAGATAGCTGGACCGTTAGACACTGGTGATTCCTTACCGTGAAAGGGTTAAATACAACTTTACATCAATCAACATAAAGTTTAACTGGCACCAAGATGATGGGCACCATTGACGTCTGAGCTGCACACACACACAGCAGTGTGTCAGTGCTGTCACTCACATCAGTGCTCTTTCAGGCAAATCTTTCCGATATCAGCTCCTCACGTAAGAGTGGGATTTAACAAATGCCAGCCACACCACTGGCGTTCATCCTAGTTAGTTCCACTTTTTGTGGGCGTTTTTTTGAACAGATGATAATCTGGGCGATATGTGTGCGAGGTGATGAAATTGACCGTGGGTGATCTCCATGGCCGCTAGTTTGGGTAAATATGCTCTTTACGACAAAAAACAGTCGCCAGGCGTTAATATTGAATCTCGGCGTTATGTTCGTGAGGAAAGTAACACTGGGCGATAATATGTGCATTGAAATCACCCATTCTGCTGATTCCATCCAAAAAAGGTGGGCGGGCAGTAATATTTTTTCTCGGTATTAAGCACATGGGGAAAACAATGCTCGGCGATAAGTGTCCTTAAAAAGCCCGTGCCAAAATGGGTGATATCTGGGCGTTATATGTCATTTCAATGGTTAAATAGGCATTAAGTGGGTGTTAAGCGGGCAAAAAAAATGGAGGCTCTAGCCCATAGTGTTTTACTTGTTATTTTCCACATCAGAAACACCTTGGCCCACTTCGAATGGCTATCAATCACAATGAACAATTGTTGTCCTTCCAGCTCAAGAAAATCTATATGTAAACTTTGCCACACCCTGGGAGGCCATTTCCATGGCTGTAATGGTACTGATGGTGGTTTCTTGCTTACTGATTGACATGTTGTACACTGACTAATGATGTACTCTATATCATTATCTAGACCTGGCCACCAGAAGTAGCTGCGTGCAAAACTCTTGGTCAAGCACATTCCTAGGTGCTGGTCATGAAGATCTCCTAATAAGTTGGACCTGAATTTATTTGAAATAACTACTCTTGCACCGCACATGATACAATATATATTGTCTGATAATGCATTCCTGCGAACAAAGTATGGATGAATATCTGATACCTGGCCAGCCATTTGCTATGTAATCATACTCCTTTGACATAAGTGGGTCACATTTAGTCGCTCTACTAATCTCTTCAGCTGTGACTGGCAGTTCATCAATGTATGAAAAATAGAAAACTTCTTCCCTATTGGTTGTAACTTGTGATGGGATGGTAACCTGGACATAGCATCAGCACTACCATCTGACTTAGGTACAACAACAATGGGTGTGGCCCAATTACTTAGTTCTACCTTAGAGATAATGTTCTCAGTTTCTAATCTTTTGAGCTCTTAGCTCAACATTCTCCTTGAATGCGTGTGGTACGGGACGTGGCTTGCAGTAAACTGGTCTAGCGTCCTTCTGCACTCTGACTCTCACTTGAAGCCTTGGATCGGACTGCCTGTTTCACAGAACAGCTTCGGATATTGCTTGATGACGTCATCTTTTGATGCAAATCTCATTTCAACATGAAAAATCTCATTCCAATCCAGCTTCAGTGATCCCAACCAATTTCTACCGATCAAGGCAAGCTTGTCTCCTGTCACTACTAAGAGAGACAAGCTCTGAAACTGATCTTTGTATTTCACCAGTATGGTGATATGATCTACCACAGGGATTTTCTCTCCTGAGCTCTGTCGCAGCTCTATCTTTGACTTCTCCATTGGAAAATCACTCAACTTGTTGAGATATAGAGATTCTGGTACTACACTCATGGATGCACCAGTCTCGATTTCCATGGGTATCCTGGTTCCTGCAACGTACTTGGATGCTGATACTTTGCGAATCGCTGTTAAGACACCCTCATGCTCCGGGTGATGTGTTTCTCCAGAATTTCCTGTGTCTGTTCCTTCTCTTCAATGCTATGTATCCTCTGGTGATTGTTACTTATTGCATTGAAAGTTGGTTTATTCTTCAGTCGGCATGCCTTCGCAAGATGCCCAGTTTTTTTGCAGCAGAAACATTCTGCTTTCACATATGGACAGCTTTCACATATGAGCAATGTGTTGTCCCAGGCACCAATAGCATGACTTCAATTCACTGTTAGCTTGGCCAGTTGCTGAGATCTTGGGGCACAACTGCCTTTTATTTTTAATCTTCAGGCAATTCACCTCGATTATCTGACGACTGGAAATGACGCGAAATTCTCGGGAGTATTAGCCTGCAATATTCATCGATGTAGCTGTCTGACAAGCTAAATCAAAAATCAAGTTAAGGGATGTCAACAACTTTCTTCTGATTCTGCCTGATGGGAACAAGCACATTTTTCAGGGTTTCATACAACTTGGGGCCTACTTCAGTCTAGAAAATAGCTTGTTTTCTTTGTAACCCCATCTAGTTATGGTTTTCATCATCGGGGACTTCACGATACTACTCGCAGTGAAAAACATTTCTAGCCACTCCACATACGCTCCGAAAGTCTCTTGGATCACAATGGAACTCTAGACTCCGGCAAGGTCAACAGTGTGCTTGAAATTTACCTTGGATTTTTAGCTGTGCTGCAAAATAAAGAACCTCTCAAAGTCTCTCTGTTGTTTGGCTGGAACATCCACCAACAAAAATTTCAGCTCGGGAATCCGATTATCCCATGCTCATCGCCAAAGTGATATATTCTTTATGACATCACTAATACACAGACTTTACAAGATGGCTCCAATACATCATGGAGTCGAAATTACCCCTCTCCTTAAGGCCTGTTACCACCGCAAATCGGCGGCCACACTGCAGAGTGGATTGGCCGGCGACTTTTCGTGGAATGGCCATTGATAGCCCAATTGCCCTTCCGAGTTTTCCCGGCAGTGCTCCGATTCCCCCTCTCCCCCACAACTCTGCTGCTGCCAATCCGTCTTAAGTGCATCATCACCATGCGCACTGCCGATCTACCCCCTCCCGATGGCGACATTCCCGTCTGAAAATCTTTGGCCCGCCCGGCGGTGCCAAAACCTGTTTTTTTCCCAGTGGTCCAGTGAAGCTGTGGCCTTCTGCAATGGCGATGTGGCTTCCCTTAAAGGAGAGGACGCACTGCCGCTGCCGCCATGTTTTTTTTTTGTCAGACGACTGCCATGTCGGCCCGGCAATTATGCCCCTGGGTTTGGCCAGGCCGCCAACAGGCAGGCTGGCACCCCCTCTTGGGTGCCAGGCTGCTGACCCAGCCGAAACCCTCCCTGGTGGCCCAGTGAAATTAAGTTTTTAAATTGCGACGGCTCTCCCCTTTAAGTGAAGGGGAGAGCTGTGGTGATGCGGCGCCGTGATGACATCATCGCGGCGGTCACTCTGCACTGCCCCCAACTTTTTCCCCTCAGGTGTTACCACCGTCGCGTATCCGCCCCTCTCGTATAGTTACCACTCCCATTAAGAGCGACTTCCGCATCCGAATTACAAAAACTAACAAAGAGTGGATTTTCACTCAAGAGCTCAACCCCAGCTGCGATAAAAAAAATTGAAACGGTGTGCGTGCGCCCAGTTTCGGGCGGGGGGCAATCATGTGCCATTTATTGTATTTACACCAGCATTTGCATTACCACAGTAGTCCACTAAGTGGAGCTCTCTATTACAGTATCCAATAAGAGAAGAGACACCTTCAGGAGCAAATGAGAGAAAAGAAAAACATTGTATGAGAATTTAAAAAAACTTTGTAAAATAGAAGTTAATTCCACATTGGTAGGTTTTAGCCAGTGAATTGCTGAGATTAGATTACAGTGAAAGCTCCACGAGAAAGTTTTATATTAGCCACTGAGGGCAGACTTAAAGAATATCTATCAGCATTTTTTACTTTGGCATTTCTGCAAGACAGAACAAACATGCATTTATATAGCACTTTATGGTGTCCTTAGGGTGTCCTAAAGCACTTCACAGTCAATGAATTACTTATGAAGTGTAGCCACTTTTATTGTGCAGATGTGCCAGAAATAGCCCAAGGAGCCCAAGAAGTAAAGAGGCAGATGTGAAGGAGGAAGTGGGACAGAAGTGAATAATGAGGGAGGCAGACATAGAAGTCAATGGAACATAAGAACATAAGAACATAAGAAATAGGAGCAGGAATAGGCCATTTGACCCCTCGAGTCTGCTCCCCCATTCAATAACATCATGGCTGATCTGATCATGGACTCAACTCCACTTCCCTGCCCACTCCCCATAACCCTTTACTCCCTTATCGCTCAAAAATCTGTCTATCTCCGTCTTAAATATATTCAATGACCCAGCCTCCACAGCTCTCTGGAGCAGAGAATTCCATTGATTTACAACCCTCAGAGAAGAAATTCCTCCTCATCTCAGTTTTAAATGGGCGGCGCCTTATTCTGAGACTATGTCCTCTAGTTTTAGATTCCCCTATGAGTGGAAATATCCTCTCTGCATCCACCTTGTCGAGCCCCCTCATTATCTTATATGTTTCGATAAGATCACCTCTCATTCTTCTGAACTCCAGTGTGTATAGGCCCAACCTACTCAACCTATCTTCATAAGTCAACCCCCTCATCTCCAGAATCAACCTAATGAACCTTCTCTGAACAGCCTCCAATGCAAGTATATCCTTCCTTAAATACGGAGACCAAAACTGTATACAGTACTCTAGGTGTGGCCTCACCAATACCCTGTACAGATGTACCAGGATTTCTCTGCTTTTATACTCCATCCCCCTTGCAATAAAGGCCAACATTCCATTGGCCTTCCTGATTACTTGCTGTACCTGCATACTGACTTTTTGTGTTTCATGCACAAGGACCCCCAGGTCCCTCTGTACTGCAGCATAGAGAGACAGACAGACAGACAGAAGTAATGCAGATGGAAGTGGCATCGCCCATTGATTCCAAGAAGCACAGAATATATTGGGAGTGGGATGTGATGTTTAATTATTATTTCACAAAAGCAAGTTAATCACGCATGGTCCACTGACTCATTGGGCCCACTGCTCTATTAAATTGGGCACACCTGCTATACTTTAACAACCAAGCTCAGTATCTGGTATGCTACTCAATCTTTATTATTTGGCCTCAAGATGCTGAACAGCCTTGCTTTCTAAAGGCTACTTTTATTTTGAGAACATTACAAAATAAGTGGGAAGGTTATGACAAGGAAGACAAGAAAGCCATGCCAACTGTTTGACTATAAAAAAATAGTGCAATGGTGCTTCTGACATTACAAATCTCAGCCACAATATATCACATTCTAAAATTACTAACCTATATATCAAGACAAAGAAAATGTCTCATTTGTCTCACAAGAGATTCATTGAGCAGCTACTAAAATAATTGCTATTGTTTTTGATAAATTAACAACCTTTATTGTTCTCAAGAACGTGCCACCCAGTGCAATCTTCCAGAGAGATCCCTCCCGGTTCTCCTTTGAAACATCTTCGCCAGTTCAGCTGAGGTAGATGACAATCAGCTGCAGTAAATCTGCAGTCCAAGGGGGCGTCATTCTCTCTTTTAATCTATCTGGATGTATATATGCAAAAGTGGAAGATTTGTTGGAGTTTACGGCATGACTGTCAATCACTTTTCAAGAGATATATTGTTTCAAATGATTTGTTAATAATGGGTCTCCATCTGTTTTATGAGAACAACCACATTTATTATGTATGAAGTTCACATAGATGCCAAACTTGTCTTGGGGCCACTGTATCATTTGTGCATATATAGACTGATATATATCTTTCTTCCTTTTAAGATAATTGCATTTAGAAGACTTAAACCTCCCAAACCAAAATTCTTTAAACATGTCTCAACTTACCATATAGTTTCTTCTCACTTTGCTTCAGGCACATGTCGAAGAGATTTGCTTAATGCAGTACCTGTTTAGGGATTTCTCAAATCGGATTTTTCCTCTGGAATGTAACTCAAATACCTAAAGGCAAGTTAATCCATTCAAGTTTATAAAAGAGGTATAATTCCAAAATACAGCTTGAAATTAACCACTTCACTTATAAAAAGTGAGATAGCGATTAACAAGTTTTGAATCTATTGCAAACATATACTGTATCAAGTTCTGATGTACCAAATTCAGTTTATGTTATGCGTTTGAGTGTTAAACCGCACAAATGAAAATATTCCATTATAAGTAACTGAGGCATAACACATATGCCAAAAGTAATCTTGAGGAGAATAACCAATTTTAGTGGACAGTAAGGCATGTTAGTGTTAAATATGCTCCAGCAGCAGATATTTATACTGAGCCACAAGTGAGATATCATCTGCAATTTCAAATTAGTGGTAATAAACCTTCCACAGGTTAGAAGCAATTATGCTACATTATTATCTGACAGGAGAAGTGTGTTCTCTACTAACTTGCCCCATAATTCCTCATTGTTATAAAGCAAGATATTTGTATGCTTCTTGTTGCCTTTCTGTCATACCTTGCTATCACACAGGGTGATTTGATAGAAGTGTTTAAGATTATTAAAGTGTGGGACAGGGTTGATAGAATTAGAGTGTTTCTAGTAGTTGAGGGGGTCAAGGACGAAGGGCCGTGGAAACAAGACTAAATGTAAGGGATTTAGAACAGCGGTCAGCAGAAGATTCTTTACACAGAAAGTTGTGAGACTGTAGAATTCACATCCAGGGTTCATGATTGAGATAGAAACGATGTAAACATTCAAGATTAGATTAGACAGGCGGATGAAGGAGTGAAGGAAATGGGGTGAATGGATATGGGAATAGGGTTAATGTAATTAGAACTACTTGCTAAAGTGGGTGGCATATGGGAGTGGGGATTAAATGCCAACACAGTGGGTCAAATGGCCTATTTCCATTTTGTAACATCTGTGTAATTCTGTGTTGAACTGTTGGTTAATGGCTGTCTGAAAACAGATATTATAGGGATGAATTTCCGCAAGGATCCTCCCGCTCGTCCACCATCATTTTATCAAACGAGCTGCAGAAACCCGGAAAAATAATGTAAATGCCCTTTACGCCGTGTCCAGGGTTTCTGCAGCAACGATAGCAGACAAGTGGATGGGCCCCCACATAAATTCACACACTTTGTGTACAACTTCCCCTCTTCTGACAACTGCTCTGGCAGCATCATAAGCTGTGAGTCCTGACCTCAGTCTGTTGTTTTTTTCATGATGTCACTGGAGTGCACCATCATGATATCACATAAGGGGAGCTCACAAGCTGCCTCTAACCAGCAACGTTAAACACTAGCAAAGTACGTTTCAAAGGCAAACAGCGGCAGCATAGGTTTAGATCATTCAGGATTATGGGACGATTTCAAAGAATATTCTCAATAAGGCTATACTGAATAGCATAAGGTTGATTGCAGTCATTAAATGTTGGATTATTGTCAGTGGTGACATAACCACATTTGACAGTAAATGTGCAGTAACATTGCCCCACACAGGACGATTTAGGCAATTGTTTCTTTACGTCACAGGTATTGGCACTGGATAGTGATATCAATTTAACAAAGGGAGGGTTACAGAAACTACTTCAAACAAGAAATACAAGACACAGAATGAACTAAGATACCATACAACAGACCAGTTTTCAATTAAGAGTGCTATCTGCAAGAACTGTACAATTTCAAGGAAAGCCACCTCAACAAACATAAGGATATCATACAAACACCCTGCAAGACAACAAGATTTAAAAGCAAATGGGCCATCAGTGGCAGCCAGCTAGTTTCAAACAGCGACAGAACAAAATATCGACAACTTCCAATTACTAACTGAAAACAAGAACAGGTACACACAAAAATAGGACAATGAACAACTTCCTCTCAGACAAACTGCAAGAGTAAAGGCCAAGAGAGCCATTCTCACCAACTGAACTAGGCAAGGGGCTACAAATTCATTATCGCCAGGTTTGATGCGGTGACACCACTGGTCGTTAACTTTGGTGCTGGGCAATGTTTACCTCCTCCAACCAGGATATTGATTTTTAGCACCCCAAGACGGGAGTGAAGCACTAAGGGAAACATTCCACACCCCTCTTAGGACGCTAACCCTGATTTTTGGGGCGCTATTGCGGGAGCGCTGCTGAAGGTGTGGCACTAGGAAACCGGCATCCTAGCGCCTAAAGGGGAGTTCAGCTGAACCATCTAAAAACTGAATAAAAATGGATGAGAGCTACTGTTTACATTAGCAACAGTGTTCAACAGCTAATAGATTTACATAAATATAAATAAAGTCCATTCTAAAGACCCACTTGCTCATCCGTTGAAATATCATCCCGGGATCTTCTTCGGGACGCCTGCTTTCCCTGTCGGGATTAGCGCCAGGGGCTACAGCAGGTGAAAACATTGATGTTGCCGATCGTGGCGCTAGCGGGACGTTGCACACTCTTGATGTCTCCAAGTGGGTGGCCCTAGAGTGCGCAGTGCTAAATGTTAGCACCGCCACTAAACCTCCATTGAAGTTCACGGGAGGCACTGACAGCGCGGCGCTCGGGCAGTAAGCGCTTAGCAGCTCATTAGTGCCCCTCTCGGGTGCTAACGGGTGGCGCTAAGCAAATTAATTTCTAGCCCCAAGGTATTTTACTCTCTCAATGAATAAGAATATCACTGACTGCAAAGTCAGCGAGAGGAATAGTATATGACACTTTCACAGAACCCCAACCTGCATCCTGGGTAAACCCAGAGCCCGTACCAACCCACAGTCAGCACAAACCCACCTGTTTTATAAACCAGTGCTGACAAGAGTCTATTATTTCTACAAGTGGCATTGTATTCATCACCAAGATGTCGGATGTAAAAATAAATGTTTTATCCTCTCATCTCCACTCCATTGCATCCCAGTATGTAATGTATAATATATGCTTGTATTGCATTTGAAAGGTTTGGTTGGATAAATTTATAGGCTGGGTCCTTGCATGTAAATTCCCATTGGGCCTTGTAAGAGGTGGAAGCACCTTTTACAAGGCTATTAATGCAGATGGGGGACAAGGCCAGAAGCAGGGACTCTCAAGCCAGGAGCTCCTGTGTCCATGACTTGCTAAACCAAGCGCTCCACTTCCTTCCTGGAGCGCCAGAGGACGCAGGTGGAGCGGAAGTTGTGCAGCCCTGCTGCATTTTAAAAATTTTGCTAGTTACCTTGGCAACCTCACCTTTAACTTTTGCCCCCGAAGCGTCCAGCCTCCCAAACAACGCTTCCTGCAGCTGTCGATGTTTTCGCCCGGCGATGCTGCAGGGGGCAGAACCCAAGTTTGGGTCCGGGGCGCTACTGGGGCGATGCGCGCGGCAATTACGTCATCTTACCGCCGCTGCAAACCTGTCGCCGAAGTTAGCGGGAGTCGTTCATCTCGTCGCGCCTGGTTAGTAAGCCATTAGCGTCCCTCAGAGGCAATAACAGGAGATGCTAAGGGGGCCAATTTCTAGGCCTAGGTCCCAATGGTCTATTGCTGGGGGTGTGTCTGTAATTGCAGACAAGTGTTAAATCTGCTTGAGATCGCTATCATTCTCTAGTTGGAGGAGGGGTTCCAATTGCTGCAGTTCTACCGTGGGGAGAAGACTGAGGTCAAAATCTGAAAATATCTACCTGGGTGCCTATTTCAATGGATTTCCTCCTGCACGATTCATCGATGGGAAAGTAAAATACACGGACACGGGCCATTCAACCCAATTAGTCCATTGTCAGCGTTTACCCTCCACATGAGCAGATAGTCCTCGGCACATTCATCCACCCTGCTCCGAAATCTCTTCAACCCATGTCTAATGTAATCTTGAATGTTCAGTTGAAATGTAAACAGGCGATAAAGGAATGGGAAATCAGCCAGGGTGTATAACGGGCGGATAATCTGATACGGTCAGTTTTACACCACTGCTGAAGTTAACCCGGGAACTGAATTCCTCAGCCTCACAATTCTGTGTGTAAAAGTTTCTCCTGCTTTCCATTTTAAACCTCCTGTGTTTCATCTTGTATCCTTGACCTTTTGTTTGTGACACCTCAAGAACTGGAAATAGTTTGCTTCTATCGACACCGTCCTGTATTTACAAAATTGTAAACACTTCTATCATATTGCCCCAAAATCTGTATTACTGTCATTAAAAATTTTTTTTCAAGTGTTTGAATTACTATTTCCTCCTGCCAGACAGCATCCTGATGAATGTGTGTTGTACCCTCTCTAAAGCCTCACTATTCTTCCTACTATATGGAGCCCAATATTGCACACAGTACAGTCTCCATCACTTATAGCAGGCAGTATTGGTATCCTGGGGTAATAAAATAGAGCATACACTGCGGCTGTCTAAGGTCTGTTGTCAGTCTATTATTGCAATTCCTCTGTGTGGAGCCGTCTCCCGGCAGGTCTTTGCCGCTCCGTTACAGCGCGGCCCGGTCCCTCCCCAGCAGCCAGCTGGGCCCCGGAGCCCCGTGTCCCTCTCTGGGCCCTGCCTCCCTCCCTCCCACGGGGCCGCTCTCCCACCGTCCTCCCTCTCTCCAGGACAATCAGACTGCACGCATGACTGGTTATGGTGCATGACTGTGGGGTTATAGTGCGAGACCGTGGGGTTATAATGCGACGCTGTAGGGTTATTGTGCGAGACTGTAGCGTAATAGTGCGATGCTGCGGGGTTATAGTGCAAGACCGTGGGGTTATAGTGCGAGACCATGGGGTTATAGTGCAAGATTGTGGGGGTTATAGTGCGGGAGCTGGAGCACCGGGCCCTGGGACATCGTGGGCCACCCTGACCAGTGAGAGAACACCTCTGTAGGTCAGGGCTATAAAAAGAGCTGGTGCATGCCACTGCAGCTTCCAGCGTGAGCTGACACAAGTGTGCGGCGGCTTTGAGGTGGGCGACTGGGTGACGTTATCAGGACCCAGGTCATCGTTTGGAGCGTGGGCAGGACCATCAGCGGGGCCCTGGTACAGCAGAGGAGCAGGAAGGTCGTGGCGGACTTGCGAAAAGTGATTGGAGCGGAGGAATGATGAGGGATCATGGCTGTGATTTGGTGGCCGATCGTGACGGGGGTTCGGCAAATGTTTGGTGCGGAGGTGCGGCGGGAGATCGTGGCGGAGGTGCGGCGAGTGTTTTTGTGGCGGAGGAGCGGTGAGAGATCGTGGCGGAGGTGCGGTGAATGTTTGTGGCGGAGGAGTGGCGAGAGATCGTGGAGGAAGTGCAGTGAATGAGGGTACGGGGCCGAGAAGAGCCAAGGGCCATGGGGCAGCAAGGGCCAGCCCACACTGCGATACGTGTACGCACTAGGTCCATGCAGCAGAGCAGGTCTCCAGTCATCCTGGTTAACCCTTGCCACTGGATAAAGGCCGAGCTTTGTCAAGCCTGGTGTGCAATGGTCACCACACACTAAAAAAATCCACGCACAGGCATCTTCCACCCCCTCAATTAGAGTTCAGGACTGGAACACCGGGTCCTTCATCAAAACATCTGTGAACTCATGTGGAAGCAAGTCATCCTCGTTCGAGGGACCGTGTATAATGATGATACAAGCTTGTTTCCCCTGTGAGTCTTATGCTAGTCTGATTCCGGAGCTACAGTGGGTCTAAAACGTTGCTGCTCACTTTGGTTACTGCCACCATGTTTACATTTATCTGGCAACTGAGATACTTACAGATGGTACTGAACCTGATGGCAACCCCTGCATCTTCATTGCAGGCACATTGTTACATTGATCTCCCTGCTCATTCACACAGTATTCAGACTGAGCTCCAGTGGGTTAGCTCCATTTGAGTAACAAAATATATTCCAGAGTGACATGAATTTCATTTTAATAATAATTTTTGCTTTGGATTATTTGATATTGTGTCATCCCAGTCCAAAAATGAAGCCCCTCCGGTTGTGGGTAACAGACATACGTGGGTGTCACTTTAGCGCAGACTTGGATTGGTGTAAGAATCAACCTTTCATTTGCAATGCTTATCTCCAAGCAACAGGAGCTGTGTCAGTTTGGTGATACAATTACAATGCTCTCCTTCCTCAGCACCTGCACAGCCAGATTTTAGAGGAACCTTAACAGTTTCAATAGCACATTTTTGAAGAGAACAATTTAATGGGGCAAACTCCGGGGCAACAGTCTAACAAGCACAGTTTTCTGAATCAATGCTTTATTTTCAGTTCCAAATCTTTGATCAGGAGACCCAGAAAGATTGAAAATCTGCCTTGTAAACAATCCACGATCTGAAATGAGCTGTAGCCTAAAATGGCATTGAGATGAAAATGTAAACAGAGTTTCAGTGTTTTTGGTTCATTTTGAAAAAAATACTAGATTTAGAGACAAAGCCACTCCATATTCACTATGTGATAAAACAAAGTTTTTTTTCAGAGGCATTCTGGAAGATTCTGGATAATTTGTTTTCTGGTATCTGCAAGATTTCCTCCTGATTACATGGACTGAGTGATGGAAATGATGGAAATGACAGCGCATCAAAGACATGTCCTGATGGCAGGAAACAGGTACTATTATCTGTCCTTCCGAGCTTATCCTGCTTTATCTCAAAACAAATTACCACCAGCCCTTTGGCACAATTTAGGCATCTTTACTCTCTTTCTTTGCTTGGTACTCATGTGACACTTATACTGTTGGAACTGCAGAGATTATATTCTGTTTCAGTCAGGGGTCAGGGATGATGACCTAAACTGAATGAGGTCCCTCAGGGTTTTGCACTGAGGGCTTGCTGAAGTGAATTTCAAGCACTGAGGTTTTACATTCTGTAAATCCAGTACATGTCACATCTTGAAGCAAGTTTTATGGCCTGCAAATCTGGGACTGTGATTTGAGCATCCCAAAGTTCACCGGTCACTGGCATAAAAGTAACATCTACAACCTATACTTTCTAGGCACTCCATCAATCACGTGGTAGAGATTCGTATGAGACTGTTTCTGCCTGCTTGACACGGTTGGTACCAACCTAATGCAAACCTCAAGCACTGGTTATATACTTTGATGCGACTTTCTAATTATCGAACCTGGACCTGGGCCAGAAACAAGAGACTTTGTTAGTGTGATGTGTTATTGGAGTGAATAACTTGTTTAATTTGGACTCCTGGAAATGTATCATTAGTGAGAAAAGGCACAGGAAATGCTTTTGTTTACTGAATAAAGGCACATGGCACATGACTTGCTCGGGGGCTGCGGAGTTCTCCCGATCTTCCACCGCAAACTCACAGAAAATACATAACGGGCCGTTTACTCCATTTCTCTTGGGTTTCTGCTGATCTTCTGCCAAAGTTCTCTTCTGGAAATTCTACCCTATAATGATAAATATTATGCACACTGCATATATCGTGGCATCTTCCTCGGGCAAGTGCTCCTAGCTCATCTCTGAGCAATTTCTGATAGTGTCAATAACAAAACATGGGATAGATTTTATCAGAAAACATGAATGGATTTATATACCTATACGATAGCATCCGCTGAACATTTGCATCATCCAATAGGCCCTGCACTTCAGACACTTCACGCCCATTAACACCGTAAACTTGGATTTGTATTTGTTCATAGTAAATATGCTAAAAGTCTAAATCAGGAGTGCAAACCAGTATCTCACCAGCCTCATGTGACTCTTCTGTGGCTGAAATGTGGCTCCTTGAATGTTTTGTTTTGAAGCCCTCCCCATGCACTTAGTTCTGAGCTTGGAAGGTGAACAGCTGTGAGATGGGAGCTTTTATAGCACATTTGCAGCTGTCAAGTAATGAGATGAGTGCATAACAGGCACACGATCAGCCACATAGGTACTGGATGCATGGGCAAGCCAACTCAACAAACCATTCAAAGAGCCACTTCAGGTACAGAAGTCATGGGCCATTTATACTACAGCTTCGATTTCTGTTTGTGCTGAAAGTGTCTTGAATTTCGGACATTATTAAACATTTAAAATGATTCTATTATCAGAGAACAACAATGCCATCTAATCTAATCACTGCCAGTCTGGTGAAAGGTTACTGACCTGAAACATTGGGGAGAATTTTTCGGGGTGTCCGGGAAATGTTTTTTTTGACATTGGGTCTGGACCCCGCTGTCAACCCGCCACTACGGGCCTTTTCCAGATGTTGGGTCTGTCAGAGCTGAACAGATCAGGCACGCAGCGGCGGAGGGAGGCAATTCAAGTCATTATGACCTTGCTAACAGCCCATTAAGAAGTATTTTGCAGTAAACAAAAGTATTTCCTCTGCCTTTTCTCACAGTTTTACGAGGTTGCCCACGTGGTCCACACTTCTCGGGGAGTTGAATAACCATGGAATCATCTCATTACTTGACAGCTGCAAATGTGCTATAAAAGCTCCCATCTTACAGCTGTTCACCTTCCAAGCTCAGAAGCTGTTGCTTACTGCATTTGGAAGATCGATTGAACTTTATACAGGTTTCAAATGTTTGGAGTAAACTCTCTATCCAGTGTCACCTCATTGGAACAACCTCTCTCACCATTGACAGATCACTTCTGTCATCTGAAGTTCACCTACCATCTATTATATCAGCATCGGTGGCCTTGAAATTACCTCACCTTAGTCCTCAGACTCCCACCATGATCAGCCCCAACACCAGCAACACCAGGCACACCAGCAGCACCAACATCAACACCAACCTTCTTCGCAACCAACTGATACTGTATAGGACACAGGACATCAGTACTTGAACACATTGCTGCCCGGGATGCCAGGGATGGCCTCACCATGGCCAGATTAACTTCACTTGAAGCTGTAAACCCTGGCTACCACATGATGTGCCAGGTTGGCACCACTCCACACCAACACCACAAAGCATCCCTACAATGCCCAAGCCATTCCTTTCATACTCATCACCATTACGGGGGGAACTGTTATGTCTCACCATTCACTAAAACTCACTCAAACACTTCCAAAGATCTGTCCAAGAATGCACAGTATTGAAAATAAAGCTTTCAATGTTTGGCAGCACATTAACAGAAACTTTACATGAACATTGCATAAAGCACCCAAGTGCTTACCCCTGTGTGTTGTTAGTTTGCATGATTGGACTAGGATGAGGATGAGTGTGAGGAATGGCTAGTGAGATGGGGATGTGATAATGTAGATAGAGAGGGAGGGGTGGAGGTGCAAGGTAAGTTGGTGTGAATAAGGATGTGCAGGAGTAGGGTAGGGAAGGCAGAGTGATGTGAATGTGAAGAGTGGCACAGCAGGATGAGGTTGGACTGTGGCTTGTACTAATGTTTTGTGATCTACTGAGATAATTGAAAGGTTTGCCCCACTGCAGCCTGGTTCTTCTGATGACATTCCTGCTTGTGTCCTCCTGTGCAATGTGAATACAAGCTGCATTGGTCTCCTGGGGAAGTCGCTTCCACCCATTGGAAGGAAAGAGAACCATGTGCTGTGACTCCTCCATAAGCATATGGAGGGAGTTATGGGAGAGCCTGGTTGAAGCCCTGCACCTCTGTGCAGTGCTTGTTAGTGTTTTCAGCACCTCAATGCTGTAGAACACTGACAGCACAACTGTCAAAATAAATTTTTGCATGGTCCCTTTAAGGAAATTGGCTGATGATTCGTCATCAAGTGACATCATCAGACCCACTTCCTTCAATTGGCTGGCAAATGCGCTGAACAAGCTTAACAAGTCCAATCAATGTAAAATTATTCTACATGGTGGGCTGGAGCCAACAGTGGCATCGGGACCCACCACCGACATCACCTGCCATCATCATCATAGGCAATCCCTCGAAATTGAGGAAGACTTGCTTCCACTCTAAAAGTGAGTTCTCAGGTGACTGAAAAGTCCAATACGGGAATTACAGTCTCTGTCACAGGTGGGACAGACAGTTGTTGAAGGAAAGGGTTCGTGGGAAGACTGGTTTGCCGCACGCTCCTTCCGCTGGCTGCGCTTGGTTTCTGCATGTTCTCGGCGATGATACTCAAGGTGCTCAGCGCCCTCCCAGATGCTCTTCCTTCACTTAGGGTGGTCTTTGGCCAGGGACTCCCAGGTGTCGGTGGGGTTGTTGCATTTTATCAAGGAGGCTTTGAGGGTGCCCTTGAAACGTTTCCTCTGCCCACCTGGGGTTCGCTTGCTGTGTAGGAGTTCCGAGTAGAGCACTTGCTTTGGGAGTCTTGTGTCAGGCATGCGAATAATGTGGCCCACCCAATGGAGCAGGTAGCGTGTAGTCAGTGCATCAATGCTGGGGATGCCTGATTGAGGACACTGATGTTGGTGCATCTGTCCTCCCAGGGGATTTGCAGGATCTTGCAGAGACATCGTTGGTGGTATTTCTCCAGTGATTTGAGGTGTCTACTGTATATGGTCCACGTCTCTGATCCATACAGGAGGGCAGGTATCACTATAGCCCTGTAGACCATGTGTTTAGTACCAGATTTGAGGGCCAGATCCTCGAACACTCTCTTCCTCAGACGGCCGAAGGCTGCGCTGGCGCACTGGAGGCAGTGTTGAACCTCGTCATCGATGTCTGCCGTTACTGATAATAGGCTCCCGAGATATGGAAAGTGGTCCACATTGGTCACCTGCCACGGACATGCTGAGGTAGGGGAAATCACAGCCATTAACTCTGTTTCTCTCTCCACAGAAGTCACCTGCTGTCCTGAGTGTTTCTAGCAGTTTTTGTTTTATATTTCTACCAATCGCTCCCAAATACAAAAATTGATTCAATTTTGTTTTTGTTACTTGCTAATTAGCTGAATTCTAGAGAATACAGAACATGTGTTAGACAGTAATCTTACATTATCCTATGCAAGTATTGTAAAGCAAATCAGATTTAAGTAACACCAATACAGACAAAACAGATTTTGAGCTGGATTTTCGTCTTTCACGATTTTGGGGCACTAATCGTGACGGGGCGGTAAAGATACTGCCTGAAAAAAGTTTACGCCTTCGGCTGGAAAATGCGTCAAAAAATTAAGATCCAAGAGCGTGGACGTTAAATCAGACGTTACATAACGGACTTTGTGCGCCCAAGCCGAAACTCGCAGCTGTAAAGAAGTTTCATTGTTGTTTAGTGCCCTGCAACAATATGTTGTATATTGTATGGTTTTATTTTAGTGGGGCGAGTTTTTGTGACTTTGTTGCAGTAAAATTGATGAATCATCATTTGCCATTGGTGTCTTTTGCATCATTTCAATGTTCACCAGAGATATGCCTTTATGGGGGCACATAGCGTGTCCAGTATTAGCTCCATCCCTCAGTTTCCTCCATTTAAGAGATACGGTCCATTATGAGCTGGCGACGTGCGACTCTTGGTCGGGCAGCATCTCCATGCTGTCTCCCCCGTGGATGGGGTGGCTCTGCAATGAGGGCCTCGGCAAGCTCCTCTTCATCGTCCTCCTCCTCCTGAGGTGAGCTGCAATCCCCACTGGCAATGCCTGGCCCCTCATAATGGCCAAGTTGTGTAGCATGCAGCACACCACAATAAATTCACGTACCTATTGAGAGGAGTATTGAAGACTGCCTCCAGAGTGATCCAGGTATCAGTCTACCTGTAGGAGATGGCATATCTCTGACAGCACTTCCTTTCGGAAGCACAGCCTTCTCACATACTGCTCCTCAGAGAGCTGGAGGTATGAGCGTTGGTGCCTGTAAACCCATGGGGGCATAAGCCCTCCTCCTAGATGTTTTCAGGCTCTCCTCATCAGTGTCCCAACATGGCTAGCAATCCTTCTTCCAGCATGACGTCACCTGGCAATAGCATGGAGCATGGAGCATGATACGCTGGCGATCTAGTAATGTCCCAATTAAATTTTCTCACTGAAGTTGTATGGTCACTGTAATGGCAGATAAAAGTGAAGTTTGCAAGTCGGAGCTTCACGCAGCGTTATGTGTGCACCTATTGTAGGAAATGTGACCTGCGATGTAGGATTCTCAACCCTCCATTTAAAACTGCTGCCAATACTGCCTGCTACACCCTGGGACCACTTGTTTTTTTCAGGCATTTCCTGGGGCAGACGTTAAATGAGGCGTAAAGACTGAATGTTCCATCTGGGGCGCTAGTGCAACGTTGCATGATGATTGATGTCATCATCTCAGCCAAAATGGACGGCCGGGCGGTAAGCATTTGCGTCGCCGCAAATCAGTAGCCGAATCTACCGGCTGGGCGCTAAACCTGGACGCCTGGTGCAACGCCAAAAAATAGCATTTACCGCCCCGCCGGGGCTCAAACAGAGGCGCAAAAGAGTCAAAAATCCAGCGCTTTAACTTGTATTTAAATGTGATGACGAGACCAACAGCTATTGCTGCTTAGCAATGGAAACTAAACATTTTCACTTCTACTTCAATCACACGTGTTTTAGAATCACAGAAGCTCAATCATCAGTTATCCACTAATGTACTGTGCTGTTTTGTGAATGTTTTGTTTTTGTACCACTGATCATAAAGCAAATATATCAAATTAAGCAGGAATAAAAGAGGGAGGAAGGAAGTAAGAGAAGGAGCTCGAGAAAGAATGAGAAGCACAAAACGAGGGATTGAGAGAATGAAAGAAGGGGAAAAGAGGAAGAAAGAGGGAATGAGAAACAAGGAGGGAATATGAGAGAGGAAAAAGGGAATGAGAGGCAGGAATGGAATGGGGGAGGATAGGGTAAAAGAGTGGATGAGAGATAATGAGAGAAATGTATGATGAAGAGAAAAAAGCAACATGAGAGAGGAAACATATGAAAGAAAGAGGAATGAGGGGTAATGAGATGAAAAAAGGAGGAATGAGAGAGCAAGAGAATGTTAAAGAGTACATTTTAGATTTCAAGTAAATAGTTGTAAGCAAAGCATATTGATAGTTGCATCAATGGACTAAGTCTCAAAATTTCTTGCATGATGCAGTTGTTGTTAAAATCTATCCCCAGTATCAGCTGTGGCTCAGTAGTAGCACCCTTGTCTCTGAATCAGAAGGTTGTGTTTAAGCCCCACTCCAAGACTTGAGCACATAATCCAGGCTGGCAATTCAGTTCAGTATTGAGGAAGTGCTGCACTGTCAGAGGTGCTGTCTTTGGAATGAGATGTTAAACCAAAGCCCCATCTGCCCTCTCAGGTGGATGTAAAAGATCCCACAGCACTATTTTGAACAAGGAGAGTTCTCCTTGGTGTCCTGGCCAATATTTATCCCTCTACCTTCATCACTAAAACAGATTATCTGGTCATTATCACATTGCTGTTTGGGGGACCTTGCAGTGCACATATTGGCTGCCACGATTCCTACATTACAACAGTGACTACACTTCAAAAGTACTTAATTGGCTTTAAAGAAAGAAAGACTTGCATTTATATAGCGCCTTTCATGGCCACCGGACATCCCAAAGGGCTTTGCAGCCAATGAAATACTTTTTGAAGTTTAGTCACTGTTGTTTAATGTCTCATCTGAAGTGCTTTGGTAAATCCTGAGATAGTGAAATGTGCAATGTCATTTGATATGAGCACACCAAAGCAATTTCGTGCACCTCCATTTTTGTCTGTGGACTTAAGATTGACAGTTGTCTAAGTTCTGTGTCTGAGAATCAAGGAGATCAGTTAATAATAGTGTTATTAATGTTTTTAATGTTCATTTTATTTGTCTGTCTAGCTCTGACTTTGGTAGGTTACGGTTTTACTTTCTTAATCAAATGCCAAGATAATAATCCTCCTATGATGAAATGCTGTACTTTGTTATAGCTATATTGACAAGCAGAAAGAGACACGTGGGTGACATCCACCGCTCCTTGTTAATTTTGAATTAAAATTTGGAACAAGACAGGAAGACACAATTCTTATCCATTCATACTCAGGATTGTTCCATGCTAAGATGTATTCTTGAAATTAGCGGGAAGTATTAGCTGGTTAAGGCCAATTAAAATCTTGTTAAAGGCCATTCAAGAACAAACTCATGTAGAATTACATGGCAAGGATAAGGGAGGGAGGACATTAGAGGACATTAGTAACGGAAATAGAGTTCTGAATTCTAGGTCTTAACTGGCATTAATCAGTTGAATGAAGAGCAATATTTCAAGGCAGTGCCACATCGCTGACAGTAATGAATAGTTAGAAAGAGTATATAAAAACAGAAAATTCTGGAAATCTCAGCAGGTCAGGCAGTATCTGTGGAAATAAGCTGCCTCTACAGATGCTGCCTGACCCGCTGAGATTTCCAGCATTTTCTGTTTTTATTTCAGATTCCAGCATCTGCAGTATTTTGCTTTTGAGTTAGAAAGAGTATTCAGCCCGATATCATGCTGGCCACTTCATGTTATTGTATAGAGCAGTAGGAACAGGAGAAGAAGGCAACTCAAGATGGCAGAGGGAATAGGAGGCACATGACTTGTCGAACAACTGCCCCAAATAGCAGATGTGGTGCGACAGATTTAGCTGCCTCGATATGATGGAGGAGCAATATGCGATGAGGCTTAGGCTCAGCAGGGAAGCCGGGGCTGATTTGTGCCACCTGCTCTTTGAAGACCTGCAGGAATAGTTAACCATCTGGAATGTACTTTCAATGGCAATGAAGGTCACCACTACCCTCAACTTTTATGCCACAGGTTCTGTCTAAGCACTCCAGATGTGAGAAGAATTAACCACTTTGCCATCGCTCCATTAAGGATATTACACCACAGTAATCATTGGCTTTACGCTTTTAGCCATTTGTGCAGCTACCAACAATTTTATTTGAACCCTGAGGATTGCACCAGAGCTAGGGGAATCATTTGCTGCAGTTGCTATGCATCATTGCTTTCAAATGCAGTCTCTATTGACACTCCTGCAGGGTGGCACGATGACACAAAATTGCAATTAGTGCTTAAATATTGAAAAAAAATAGGCTCATGAGTGTACAATCAATATTGAATCTACACAAAACATAACAGCTTTCCAAGAGCAGAGGATAAATATTAAGAAAGAAGCAATAAAAAGGTTGTAGGGAAGGGCAAGAGAATGGAACTAAGTGTATTCTCTTTCAGAGAGTCAGCACGGGGCTGAAAGGCCTCCTTCTGTGCTGTAAAATTATTTGATTTGCATGTATCTCACTGCTTGTTCCCACCATCATAGTGAGTGGTAAACTAATACTTTTTGTGGGGAGGGTTTCAAACTCTAGATTTTTCTTGTAGGGTTTCAGCATCTCAGACCATGCAGGTAGGTAAACCCTCACTTCATGGCTGGGAATTTCTGCTTTGGCAGAATCCCCTTGCCTGATTTTCCATGGGCAGATTATTTTGCATAATTTTGGTGGGCTTCTTGGCCTCTGCTGGGAACTTGCCCAGGGGAGGCCGGAATATGGCTATATCAAGCCTTGGTTGCCAGCCACAGAGTAGCACGCTCACCGGCATTTAGGCTGAAAGTGACTATACAATCAAATGCTTTGCGATGAACTGCATAGGCGTTTGGACGCTTACATTTTTAAATCCCTCCACCTTCACCCATTACAATCCTGAACACCAGGAACATGCCAATATTCTTTGCACCCAGTTTTGCTAAGGCACAAATGACGTGAAATAGATCAAATGACATATTTTTCATATTTGGTGTCTAATTATAATACACCTGCATATATGTTGCATCAGGCGGAAAACTCAGAAGTGGCCGGGGCAACCAGGCAGCTGGCAGAATGTTTCCCAAAAACCTTTCTATTACTTTCCACTGGAGTTATCTTGTGTAGCCGGCATAACTGTAGTGGAAAATCTTGCCCCCTATGTCCCAGAGAATGTTTCTGCTTGCCCAGATATTTAAGTAAATGTGTAACATGCCCAGGGATTGAACAGAGAATCCTTTTCACTTTGTTTCGGCATGCTGGTTTTATCACATGCCCTCACATGATCTTCCTTGTCTCTGGCAGATAGCAGAATAACACTACACTAGACTATAACTTAGACTTGACCTGCCAAACAAATTTATTAAGCAGTAAAAGAGAAGGCGAACAGTAGCAGTAACACACTGTAGATGTTGCGAGTGTTTTTAAACTGTCTTCCTCAAGTAAATAGAAAATAACAAATAGTCATGACATTAAGCTATAATGTACATAATATTCTTACGTGATGCTTCTTTTTTTAATCATCCACAAAATCTCTCTGAAGGCTTCAGACAGATCCCTAATTTCATAGAATCATAGAAATTTACAGCACGGAAGGAGGCCATTTCGGCCCATTGTGTCCATACCAGCCGACCAAGAGCTATCCAGCCTAATCCCATTTTCCATCTCTTGGTCCGTAGCTCTGTAGGTTACGGCACTTTAAGTGCACACCCAAGTATCTTTTAAATGTGGTGAGGCTTTCTGCCTCTACCATCCTTTCAGGCAGTGAGTTCCAGACCTCCACCACCCTCTGGATGAAGAAATTTCCCCTCATATCTCCTCTAAACCTCCCCCCATTTATTTTAAATCTCTGCCCCCCTGGTTGTTGACCCCATCCGCCAAGGGAAACAGGCAGGTCCTTCCTATCCACTCTATCCAGGTCCCTCATCATTTTATACACCTCAATCTGGTCTTCCCTCAGCCTCCTCTGTTCCAAAGAAAACAGACCCGGATCTCCTCTCTTTCCTCGTTTGAACTAGATAGGCTCAGAAATACCAGGACCAAGCAAATTAGAGTAACTCAAACAAAAGCACAAAACTGCGGAAGCTGGAACCTGAAATAAAAACAGAAAATGCTGGAAATCTCAGTGGGTCAGACAGCATCTGTGGAGAGAAAAACAGAGTTAACATTTCAGGTCGATGACCCTTCGTCAGAACTGGCGAATGTTCAAAAAGAACAGATGCTCAAGGAGCACTGAAAGGGGAAGAAAGAACAAAAGGGAAGGTCTGTGATAGGGTGGAAGGCAGGCGAGCAGTATGTGTGTATATATCTTTGAACCAGTTCTATAAGATGTTTATATCTGAACTGAATAGTTTGGACCCTCCTTCAGATACTTAGTTCATGCAAAACAATTATTTGTAACTAGTGTCAAAACGAGCAAAGTCGTTTTAAATTCAGTGAGTAAAGCTGCTTTTACTCCCTTATGTTCTTTGACAGAATTAAAGAACCCAAGACCATGATACATCTGAGATGAAAATGCTTCTTTTTGTCACACAAACTAAGGGCTGGAGCCAAAGCAAACAGAAGGTAGAATGCAAACCATACATTTTCTTTTGGTGTTTATTATCTGGGAACCTTATGTTGAGCATCCAATCCCTATGGTTTAGCTGGAGGATGGTGGAAATCAGGCCCTTGGTAATTCAGTGCTAGACTGCATCATCCATTTCCTTAACTACATAGCACAGGAAAGGATAAGGAAGAAAAGAAAAAAAGAAAAGAAAAGAAAGGAAAAGGAAGAAAGGAAGGAAGGAAGGAAGGAAGGAAGGAGAACTAACTTGCATTATAATGTGTACTTTACATCACCAGGAAGTTCCAAAGTACTTCAAAGCCAGTTAAATACCTTTGAAGTTTAATCACTGATGTAATGTTGGAAACACAGTAACCAATCTTGCTCAAGAGCAAGATCCCACAAACAGCAACAAGATGAATGATTAGGCAATCTATTTTAGTGAGGGATAAATGCTGGCCAGGACACTGTGAAAACTCTCCTGTTCTTCTTAAAATAGTCTCATAGGATCTTTTACATCCACCTGAGAAGGCAGACAGGGCCTTGGTTTGAAGGATGGCATCTCCAACAGTGCAAGACAGTTCTGCACTAAAGTGTCAAACCACATCATGTGCTTACGTCTCTGGAGTGAGACATGAACCACTGACCAACTGATTCACAGATGTCAATGCTACCAATGAGCCACGGCATAAGTTTGTGTATCTGTGGGAGAATCACAATCTGGCCTTGGAACCTCTGGCAATGTGGGATTTACTCTCAATGGGCTCAATTTTCGCCAGTGCCATTTTTTGGCGTATTGCCAGAGTTACGTAGCGTTTTTCTTGGCCCCGACTACTCAAAAAAAAAATGCAAATTTCCCCGCTCTATTTTTTGAAATTGCCGTCACGCAGCCTGTCCTGTAGCTTCGGGGGCTGGAGCCTAATGTCTGCGCCAAAAAAAACAATGCTTCCCCGTTTGCGCATGCGTGAAAAAAAAGGGATGTTTTTCACATGATTCTTATGGGCGCACATGCCCAGTACAGCTCCCGGTCTGCATGCGGCCATTTTTAAAGAGCTTTAATTCTCATTGGAAAAATCGGAGCTGCAATACAATATGCAACGCGATGCAAGGACCAAGAATTTCTGACAGGATGAAGTGGAGGCACTAGTTACTGTGATTGAGGGCAGATGGCATGAGCTGGACACCAACAGAGGTCACATAAAAGTTCCACCAAAAGAAATGAAGAAACGGTGGAACCAACTTGCACAAGATTACTGTGAAATGGTGACCACCCTGAGGTCTGGAGGCCAGCACTCTCCTGAGGTGGAGGATCTAACAGATGTGGTTCAGATGATGGCAATGAGTGTGGAGAGCATTGACCTTACACGATCACTCTTGGACACCATCAGTGGGGTGGGTGATGAGGTGTCGGGACTGTTGGGAGAAGTAACAACACTCTCATGAGAAATGGGAACACTGTCCGGGAACATGAGGGAGGGAATGTCTCAGTCAGCGGAAACAATGTCGGCGCACATGAGGGAGGGAATGTCGCAGGTAGCTGATGCGCTGTCAGTGAACATAAGGGAGGGAATGTTTCAAGTAGTTGACACACTGTCAGTGAACGTGAGGGAGGGAATGTCGCAGGTAGTTGACACATTGTCGGCAAACATGAGGAAGGGAATGTCGGAGTTAGCTGCTGTAATAAGGGAACATGCTCAGACCCCGCACCCAAGGAAAGAATCAACTGCCACTCCCACTCCAATCCGCAAACCAGCATCTGAAGAGGCCCAAGCCAGGCCCTCCACAATACCACCTGCACCCCCCCATCCCCCACCCCCCGCCCCAAGAAGTACGCATACCCGAGATACTCGGAAAAATAAGCTTGGTACCAACCCAAGAAATGCTGTGCCACTTCCTACGGGGGGGTGGAGTCATCAAGACCAAGTGCAGCGGGAAGTCTTAGAATAAAGTGGAGGAGGGATGGGTGCAGCCTTTCTTTGCTGTTGTTGTTGTTATTGTTGTTACTATTATTATTGTTACTGTTCTAACTGTTCTCAAATTAAAAGTTTTTTTACAAGTTATGTAAATTTACAAGTTTAAAAGTTTGTAAGTGATCTTAACTGAAAACTTTAAAGTTTGATGCAAAAATATTTTTATTAAAGTTATGTTAAGTACAAACAACTGTGATAAATTTTTGAATAAAATATATTTTAAATTATAACTGAATCATTTCCATTATTTGTTCCATTAATTAACACAAGTTTTTGAAGTAAACAAGAATCATTTCCATTATTTGTTCCATTAACACAACACAACATTACGGAACAGGTCCAAACAGTAAACATGGTCCATTTTCATTAGTTGCCGCTGAGCCTTCAGGCAGCAAAGCGTTCACGGATGAACTGCTGGCACAAGGCTCGAGCAATCGTTAAAGGGGCACGACAGCCCACACTCTTCCGCCATCGTGCTCCGGGTTCAGGTAGTTGCATGGCTTCCTCGTCATCGGCCTCCTCCTCCTCCTCGTCATCTGCATCTTTCTCATCATCATCAGCCACTCTCATCTCAGGTAGGTTTTCCACTGCCAGCTGCTGCTGTCTCATGATGGCTAAGTTATGCAGCATGCAGCACACAACATTGAACTGACCGACAATCTCAGGGGAGTATTGCAAGTAGCCTCTGAATAGTCCAGGCATCAGAAACGCTGTTTCAAGATGCCAATGGTCCTCTCTATTATGCTGCGCATCGCAATGTGCGACATGTTGTATTCCCGGTCAGCTTCCGTCCGGGTTAGGTGTAGGGGCATCATAAGCCAGGTGGCGAGGCCGTACCCTTTGTCTCCCAATAGCTCTGCCCTGCTGCTGCTCATGGCTGATATAGCGCTCTCGCGTAGGATGAACTCATCATGGGTGCTCCTCGGGGACCTTGCATCAACTGACATGATGTGATGCATGTGGTCACACATTAGCTGCACATTAATGGAGTGGAAGCCTTTTCTGTTCCTGTACATCTCGGAATCCTCCAAAGGTGTTCACAAGGCGATGTGGGTGCAATCAATGCAGCCCTGTACCTTTGGGAAGCCAGCAATCCTGGAGAAGTCCACAGCACTTTCACGCATTGCATGGTCGATGATGGCGAACTTTATGTAGTCATTCCTCCATATAGCGCAGCAGTCACCTGCCAAATGCAGATATGTGTTGCATGTTGAGAAATGGTGCATATCCCCAGTTGTGGCCTGGAATGATCCAGACGCATAGAATGAAAGTGTAGTTGTAACCTTCACTTCAACTGACAAAGCAGTCCTCCTGACACTTCTAGGTTGCAGATCTGCCTTTACTAACTCACAGATCTGTTACAACTTCTTTGCGGAAAAGCAGCTTTCTGACACAGTCTGCATCACTCAGGTGCAGGTATGAACGCCTGTCTCGATATACTTGACATGGGTAATGCCTCCTGCCCAGCACCCTACGTGCTCTGAGGTTCCTCATGCGATGTCGTCGAATTAATTGTCTCCTCCGCAGCACCACCATGCAGAAGGCGTGCACAAGGTATGGCATTGTTCGTATTGCCTCCATGATTAAATTGTACCTTTGCAAGAAGCTCAAAACAGCAGGCAGGACAAGATTCTTTGTTCTCCCTCTCCTCAAGGTCAATGCCCTAGTATGGACCACACCCAGGTCTGAGCAGGCGCAATGATCGGGAATCCCCTACCCCGGGCTTCATTTAATGCATATTGTAAGGCTTCTCATGCCTTCCGTTCGCCTTCCACAGCAGCCCACCCCCACCCCCAGTCCCACCCCCCCTCCCCGCACCCTGGCTTCTTTTCAAGCCGAGCCCCAAGTCCCTGTGTCCGGGCGAGGGACTAATTCTGCCGGCCGATGCTCCGACCCTCGAGCCCGGTTGGGTGATGTTCGGTGGTGGCATGTCAGTTTAAAAAAAAAATCAAAATTTAAAGTGTTCCATTAAACTTCCATTTCCTGCTTTTTAAGTTTTAAAAATTTAAGCTCAATTATGTACTTTTATGTGTTCTTGACTCCCTCCAAAACTTCGCCTAAAAACAATGGCGTCTTTCTGCGCCGATTTTTTAATGTGCGCTGGTTTTCCTTAAGTGCCCAGAAAGTTTTTTGGGAGTGGTCACATACGCCGTCCTAGAAGAAATGTAAATTGGTCAAACTTCCATAATTGTGAAAAACTGGTTACATCCCCATAACGGAAAAAAAACAAACCTAAAAAAATCGTAACTAACTGAGTTACACTGGTGCACAAAGATTAGGGAAACTTGGATTTTTAAATTTATGCCAAATAAAACGGCGCGCGCCAAAAATTAGCACAAATCACTGAGGAAAATTGAGCCCATAGTTCCTACAATTAGCACACATTACATGCAAGGCTGTGTATATGTAGTTAGCAGACTCCTCTGGCACACTGCTTAGCATGGGTCCTCAATGACTACATCAATGCTACGTGCTTATAAAGCTTCCTTTTTTTAAAAAAAGTAGATCTAAGGCTCAGATCCTCAGGTTCGTCAGCCATGGAGGGACATAAGGAGGCTTCCGAACGGCAGGATCCTCAAATTTAATGATCGTCTAGGGAGAGTTACACATTGGCTAGGAGGATTAAAGCTTCTACTTTGTCAACATTAGGACTTTCAAAATAAAAAAAATAAAGCCAAATCCCAAAGAAATCTTAATTCTCATTCCTATTATTAACTCCAGCATTCTCTGCTTCTCATGTCTCACATCTACTGCTGAAATACAGCACGGTAGCATCACATAAGCAATAAAAATATCAGAGCCAAGAGAAAATGGCAGACAATTAAGTAAATAAAATATTGATGAATCAATTACTTTAAATTAAAACGAGCAAAGCTGCCATTATTTTCTTAGTAAAGGAGAACGAGATTAGCAACCACAGTGTCTACTTTTATTTTCGCAATCCGTAACAACACCTCCTAACAATAAAGGTTCCTTGCTTAAAACACTCCTTAATGCTTAATCTTCCATAATGATGCACTGCTAGAGTTCAAATCTCTGCACAGATGGTTTTATTTGATCATCAATTTGCTTGTGGATGCTGCCAAGCAAAATGTATGAATAGTAGATCAAGTGATTTAAAAAAAACTGTAGTCAATTCATCAAGGCTCTTTTAAAAACGTACTGCAGTGTGTGAGTCAATTTGAAAAGAATCCTGAGGGAAACATTCCATTACTGATAAATCACCTCCTTACAGAAGTGAAGCCAGGGAGCCATGTACAGAACACTGAAGGAAGGCAGAGAAAAATATTGTCAGGTGAAAAAGTGGAAGATTATTTTTCTTTTGTTATAAAAGATTTATTTTTTTATTTTTCACCCTTTGTCCCCTGAAGACAGTGACACATACTAGGGTATGGTTCCATAGGCACCACTAATTTGCTCACTAAGTCACTTCTTATTTGTGATACTGGGTAAAAAGTATTGGTGGGCTCGTTTAAAACCAAGCTTTACTCTGTGCTCACATGACGTCCCGAGACGTACACTTTCCAAAAAGAAACGTTGAATTTGGATCAGCAATGAGAATTGTGGCTGCTTCCCCCTCTCTCTCGAGCTTGTCAATTATACTCCTGTCAATTATAGTGCTCCATTCCAGCCCCATTTTAGTTCATGTGGCTCAGCACAGTCTAGGGACTGAAGCTGGAGCTTTCCTCTGCATGACTCAGTAACACCCCACACAATACATTTGCCCCTTGAGCCATTGGGGAGTGAGTATAGCAATTTAAAATTATTACTGCATTCATTTATAAGTAACGAATCATTGTAGTTCGTTTGCAAATGCTTACGAGTAATTGGGTACTGTTTGTGTCCTGAAATTATGGGTCAAATTTCCATCTTCACTGAAGGGGCAGTAATTGGGTGGAATTGAAATCAGTGGAATGAAAATCGGGCAGGTTCTATAACGGCCAGACAATCTGCTCCGTTAGATTGTTTCCCGTGTGGCAAAGACAAAAAAAATTCTACCCCTACATGTCAATTGTAGATAAACAAACTCAGAGCAAAGAGATCTCTTAAGTATTTGATGGTACGGCATCGGCAGACACCACAGATCTGATACAAAGGAAGATCATAAAGTTGTACATCAATCTGCTAGAGATAACATTATTTTGGTATCCACAGAGCTGCTTTATTTTTCACAGCAGTGATTTATTTTCAGTAAGTGGTGCTCTAAGTCCTCAAACAAAGTTGCTGAGATCATAGATAGTTTACAGAACACCACAGTGAAGAAACACTATTCACCTGAAATAAGGGCAATGAATCTTGTTTGATGAAGTGGAAAATAATAAGTCCAGGGAGGTTAGAAGAAGCAATGTGCTGATGTGCACATTGACATCCTAATCTCAATCAAGCAATTGGAGTGGAGAGTTAAAGCTGAAGAGGCATCAAATGCAGGTGAGGAGGCACTTTCTTGCAGTGAAGAAAGGAAAAATAAAACAGCGGATATATTTATTCTGCTATCTCTGTTCCTTCATTGATTGTTGATTTATATCCCAGCTTGTGTTGCATTCTTAAATAACAACACATGCACTGTGCTGTGCTTATGTGGCTCGGTGTCAAATTTAATTGTTTTGCCTCAAAATACTCCTGTTAAAGGCGCTATATAAATACAAGTTGTTGTTGTTGTTGTGTTGTGTTTCTGGTTCAGCACCATTTCTTTACCTAAGTACACCACTCTATAAATTGAACATTATCCAAAACACTGCTGCCCCTATCCTAACTCACACCCAGCCCCATTCACCTGTCATCCCTGTGTTCGCTGACCTTCATTGTCTCTCGGTTCAGCAATGTCTCAAATTTAACATTTTCATCCTTGCGTTCAAATCACTACTTGACTGCTCCCCTCCCTATCCGTGTAACCTCCTCCAGCCCTACAACCCTCCGATAACTCTGCACTCCTCCAATTCTGGCCCCTTGTGCATCCCCAGTTTCCTGTGCTCCATTATTGGCAGCCATGTCTTCAGCTGTCTCGGCCCTAAGTTCTGGAATTCCCTTCTTAAACTTCCCCACCTCCCTAACGCTCACTACTCCTTTAACATGGCTCGGTGTCAGATTTTAATGTGTAATACTCCCGTGAAACAGCTTTGGAATTTTTACTATACTAAAGGCACTGTATAAATGCAATTGTTGTTTTTGTATATACTTGATTATCTGCTGTAGTGATGCTCACAAGTAGTCTAAGACCTCAAGTGTGGATTCTGATGTTTAACCCTGGACTGAGCAGCCTAAACGTGACAGCAATTTATGCATTGCTGTAATGGAACAAATTTACTGAAGCAACCCATCACATGACTTACAAAAGGTAATGACATTACAATCTTAGTAACACTGAAAGATGCAGGTATCATAGATATAATGTTTGCAATAGTATTTTTCATTCACTTTATGAACCATGCTTAAAATGCTAGCAGCTTTGTTTCCTCATCTCTCCCCAAACTCTTATTTTCATTATTTACAAATGAACATGTGAACAATGACGGACAGGAGAAGAGCCACTGGACTCATGTTTTGTGGTGAGTCATGCTATTAGACCTATTTAAACCTCACGTGTTAAAGATGGACTTGCTGTTGGCACTCTACATAATAAAAGGGCCCCAATAGCAATGTAAAATCGAAGCAATTGGGAGAGGTCACCAAACAATACATATAGTGACATAAAGCAGGTAAATAATAGTATTTTTTTAGTAAAACTTTTCATATGGTTTCTATTAATTTTTACATATGAATTGTTTTGTTGTGATATTTGTTTCTTAGTTCAACTGTGGCGACTTTGCTTTAGTTTAAGCCAACTATCAGAACCGTTTGTTCATCCTAAAAACAATCACTGAAAGCATGCCACATTTTCTTCAATGAGCAAAACTGTCAATGTTTGACAGACATGACCAAATTTTAACATCTGGCTTTCAATACAGATGAAATGCCTAGATATTAGTCTGTGGTCATACAATGATTAAAAAGAGTGGCATCAACTAAATAGCATATTTATTCCATATTTGTTTCATTAGCAAAGTGTAAAACACACTTTTGGCCATCTTTTATTTATTACTTATAAAACAAGCACTGAAAAAAACTCTTCCAATGGATAGTATACAGATAGCGTCAGGTCATGCAGTTCAATTCTCCACCTTTGACCCGGGCAGGATATGAGTCTGTATGCAGCATGCTGTGAATTTGCTGCTATTCTGCACATGTTTTCTACATGGGTAAGGATTAGGTTTTAGCAGATACTGTGAGGGAAGGTAATAGTATGGTGATTGTAAACCTTATTGTGTAGGAATTTAGGAGGTCATTCATAATCGTGTATTTCAAGTAGATTTGCTTTGTGGTTCCAGTATGTGCCAGCACCTAAAAAACTAATATGGAAGCATTGTATGGATTTTAATGTTCTATTAAACAGTTAATGGTTATTTTCTTTTTCCATGCTTTATAGGCACCGCAATTTGACAATGTACCTTTTGTGTACTTATTCTGCAATGCACTCATCATTTGTTGTCAGTTAGCTAGCAGAAGATCAGCAAACTACAACAATTGAAATAATGAAGCCGCTCCAATCATTCAACATGATAAAAATGATCAGTGCATCAAGACCATTAGAATCCCTCTGATATAGAGCCACTGAGGTGCAAAATTTAAGATTTGTTCAGTGTCTTCAGCCAAGCAGCAGTACTGAGTTTCACAACTTCATTAAAGACTACATTGATGGCCTTAACTAAATACAGATTCCCACAAGGAGGAAGTAAGTGCATAACTTCCTATACCGTCTCAATGTAAAGCCACTGCATTAAAGCAACCACACATATTGAAACACTCTGGCAGTTTCCTAGTGCTCCCAGTGAGAGACCTGAACCCTGTGACCTTGGGCATATTATTAAAACCTTTGCTGGAACTTGTCTCCTGAAGGAGAGGCCCAGTAACTACTGGGCATTTCTCTTTTCTTTCATTCCTCAATGAGTCCCTTGCTGAGTGCAGAACGTAGGCTTTGATGTCTATAGCACCCTAATTGGGAGGAAGTCAAGTGTTAGCACTGTCAGGCTGTTAGTTCCATTGCCCCTTTTCCCATCATCCACTTTGAATGGTGTCAAAACACTAAAGTTCACACAAGTCTGCCCTGAAAGCACCAAGTGGTCTGGTTTATGTCACCATTCTGGTGCTTGTGCATGTAAAAGAAATTCTGCCAGTGATTTATATTTCATGCTTGGTAAAAATAGAAACATAGAAACATAGAAAATAGGTGCAGGAGTAGGCCATTCGGCCCTTCGAGCCTGCACCACCATTCAATGAATTCATGGCTGAACACAAAGCTTAATCTTCATTCCTTTTGAGTCATAGGAAATTCAGGGACTATTTGTACTTCCTTTTTTATTTTCTGTTATCTTTACCTCTTTCCAGACCATTTGCCTTTATATTCTCTTCTTCCTCTTGGGAGGCGAGGTCAATAGACAGTGGAATAAAATGGCAGCACAATTTCCTGGTGATATAATTAGAGATGGACAGTTCTTTCCTGAGGCCAAATGGAAAACCTGTGGTCTAGAGTAACTGTGGTCTAGAGTGTGAGTCGCCATTGGAACTTAAACCCCTGTCACCACAGGTGATTGAAGTGAGTTTTGTAAATGCTGCCCTTGTACTGATAATAGTTTCTCTCTATCTACCTTATAGGGTAGATAGAGAGAAACTATTACCTCGGCATGGTCCCGGCCTGCAGGACCATCAGCTGTCCAGGGCCATTGGAGGCAGCAGCATACGGCGGCCCGGCCTTGAAATCGGCGCGGTCCTGGCCTGCAAGACCATCGGCAGGCCAGGGCCATTGGAGGGAGCAGCGTGCTGCGGCATACCACTGCAGGGAGCAGCGCGTGCTGCTGCAGGAGGACGACGGTTATGAAGCCAGGTCGCTGATTGTAGTGTGGGCAGGCACAGCAGGCGGGGCGAAGGAGTGGCAAGAGTCCATAGAGGGAAGTGACCGGGGCCCAGGAGAGGCGTGAATCTGGGGCCCAGAAGAGGCGAGGGCCCATGCTGCCCACATATTGCAGTGTGGGCAGCACGGGCCAGCCCACACTGCAATATTTGTGCGTGCTTCGCCTGTGCAGCAGAGCTGGTCTCTAGTTAGTCTTGGGTAATCCTTGCCACTGGACCAAGACCTAGCTCTGTCAAGCCCGTGTGGTGGCTGATGTGCAATGGCCACCACACGTTAAAAAAATCCAAGCATAGGCATCTTCCACCCTTCACGATGTAGTTCGGGATCTGGAATATTAGGTCCTTCATTGAAACACCTGTGAACTCATCCCTTTTTGGCGTGGAAGCAAGTCATCCTCGCTTCAAGGGACAGCCTATGATGATGATTACTTGTACTGGGTGCTTGGCAACAACTTACATATAGAAGTCAGTAATTAACATACATTAGTTGCAGGGCAAAAGTGAACAGAACATGTGTAAAATGTTCCATCGGTGATGCCAAATTAAAATACTTAGATGGCAAAATTCACTTTTTTTAAGAATGTTTCTTTTGTTTCTAATATTCTATGATAAGATATGCATGGTAATTAGGGCCCACTACAACATGATGAATTATTTTGTAATGGAACTCTGCCTTGGAGAAGGCTATGTATACTATTTTCTAGAGAAAGGTCCACTAGCTATCGAACAATCTGAAGCCACATTTTTAATGTTGGAATGGTGACAATAGAGAGAGAAAGTAATATATGAAGTCAAAGGAAAAACTCAAAAGATAATTACATATATAAAAAAAATGAAAAAGAGATTGAAGCATGTTATGTACAGTAACAAGTTTCAGATAACTGTATAAGCCATTTAAGTTTTCTCCTTGTTTATCATGTTAGAAGAATTTCATCACATGATATTGATATTGTAAATACTTTCTTTAAATTTACTGTAACTATGAATGAAAATCATTTGCATTTGACTTTGCCAAGCACAAACACATGCAAAAGGTATTATTTTGTCTCTGACCAAAGCAGCTCTGTCGCTCACATTTGTCCCCAGTTTGCAGCAGGCTAGGAAGATCTGTGACTCGTAACTAATTGTAGTGACCATTACCACACCAGCATAGACCTAACCTTTGTTGAATTCATCCCAATGGTTTAGGATTTAAACTAATTATGAAGCAAGATTTCTTGCAGCATAGTGGCTAGGCTCAGCAGAGCTGATTGTGAAGGTGTTTATTGGGATGGCTAACTCAAAGCTGACACATACACGAGAATGATTACCTATAGTTGAAACTACTGATTGCCCTGCAGTGATGGAGCACTTTGACAAAATAATGTGCCAACATAAATGTCAGTTATATTGACAACTGTAGCTCAGTGGTAGCATTCTTGTCTTTGAATCAGAAGGTTGTGTGTTCAAACCCCACTCCAAGAGACTTGAGCACAACTTCTAATCTGACATTCCAGTGCAGTGCTGCCGAAATGCTACACTCTCAGAGATACCTTTTATTGGATGAGACGTTAAACAGAGGCCCCGTCTACACTCTCAAGTGAACATAAAAGATCCCATGGCATTACCCTGTATTTCAAAGAAGAGCAGGAGAGTTCTCCATAGTGTCCTGACCAACCCCTCAACCAACATCATTAAAACAGATTATCTGGTAACTATCTCATTGCTGTTTGTGGGACCTAGCTGTGCACAAATTGGCTACTGCATTTTCTACATTATAACAGTGACTACACTTCAAAAGCACTTCATTGGCTGTAACGCACTTTGGGATGCCCTAAGGTAATGAAAGGTCTTATATAAATCTAAGTCTTTATTTCTGATTTTCATACCATTAATTTCAATGGGTTGAAAATCTCCAATAGGCGGCGAGCTGGTCATATTATCGACCAGAAAATGAGGGTGACAATGACCCCCGGTATTCCTTTCTGGTGGCTAAAATAATGTTTGGCTGCATATCTTATAAGACAGTGCATGCCATTTTGCATGCTTCCCATTATGGATTTTTGTGGATTGGCAATTGCCAGTGATCAATGCTGTCATAGTATAAGAAATGCCAAAGTTATTTTCCAGTTTTCTGAAGGTTGACTACAACCATGGATCATTTCTAGTCCCTCATAATTGGACTGGATCAGCAGCAGGTTTATTTTTAAAGTGTTCCATATGTAGCCCGGATGCTCAAGATGAGAGCATGTTGCCTGGAGTGCAACATTGCAACTGGGGGAATGATTGATTGCTAATTAGGTGAAACCTGACCACACCTTGTTACCGGACTTCCAAAACTAAGGGGATCAGCACTGGGCATTTCCTTTGTTTCCCCTTGATAATGTTGCACAATCATCTCAGCTGTGCTGTTTTTAATTCTATTCTATTACATTGCGTTTCATGTGAGCATTCACTAAAATAAAGCAAAAGGAAATAGCTAGTGAAATTCTCCACACTTTGCTTCCACATTTTTTGCAGTAAATCAAGCAAAGCCTTCCTACCAAATGAAGAATCATATGGGAAATTACACTGAGAATAATCAATGGTAGTGTCGATCCCATGTAACCAATTCAATAGACCCCCATGTGACTAAGACTTATATCATTCCCTGTAAATCTCTGTCACAGTATTTTGAATAAAAATGATTGACCATCAATAGAATAACATAAACCATGGATCTGGTATGGGCAGAAACACAAAACAGTCTGAAATGGGAGAAAAAAGGCTTCTCACAAATGTTGCCAATTAGACAAACTCAGTGGCACAATACTTCAATACATTAGATTTTCACCTCTGGAACTTTGTTGAAAAGTTAATCCAACTGAAGGGATGAAAGTTTAATTGCAGTCAGTTATAAGGGTCCTATGTGAACTTTCATTGACTGAGCACAAAACTGTCTATGGTGCAGCGTACACACTGCAAGTTCACTTGGAAAGGCTATATGAGGATTTGGAAAAGTTTATATTGGTGAGGTAGAGGGTGTTCTACAGGAAGCGGGGTCAAGAAACATGACTGAGGCAGAGTACAGGGACATTTATATGCTGCCTATCTTAACTAAGAGTTGTTCAGTGCTGGCATTGCACCTAGATTTAGGCTTGGAGTCAAAAGTTTTTGTTCCCAGGACAAATAACCCTCATTTTGATGAGCAAGGCACTACAAATGAAAGCAAGTCGCTTTGGGCTTTGAATGCAGTTTAGTGATAAGTCCCTCACCATCAATCCAATGTTATTCTAGTCAATGAAAACTGACAATGATGGTTAAAATAAGCACACCGTTGACTGTTAATATGGAAGAATAACCAATACAGAGAGAATCAAGAGACAGAAGACTAACACATTAAGACATCTCAGCTGTTATTCAGGTGTATAATTATATCAAATGAAAGTAGTGTAGGAATGTGCAATGGGCTGTAGGACAATCTTGGATTATGGTAACGCTAAGAATCAATCAAATTACACTTGTGAGATTTAGAATATTACCAGAACCCCTTGACTTTGTTAACAGCCTTGTAATTCACTCCACTACATCATTTATTTAATATCTGATGAACTTTGTTAAAATGATCAATAATCAAGGAAAACATCCCCATGGAGTCAGTCATCCAGATATAGTGAAGCTCCCATAATGCAATTTTGATGTGGCAAATCAGGCACATTATGTTGTAACTCAGCTCAGTGTATAATCATGACTTGTTTGAAATAATCACAAGGGATCTGACCACACAGGACAGAATTAACATTGCCTTACAGAATTCTATTTGTGCATGCCATAGTTTATTAAAATAATTTCAGTTTTGAACTAAAATAAGCAGCCTAGTAATTAATTATAGATTCCTGTTATCTTTGCCACTCACTGAAAGCAATCTGGTTTAACTAAACTGTCATAAAGAGGATGATGTTTTCCAGTCATGTGTGCTGATGGACTGACAGCTAAGCTTACTTTTGTAATGATGTTGTTATGTGGAGGCACATGCAGTTCTATGGTCAAGTCTGTTAGTATTTAATGAGGTCAATCTCCGGTAAGGAGATACCAGTTCTGGTCTCCATTTACATTCACTACAGGACACAAAGAGCCTAACTACATGTGCTTATTTCTGATCATTAATTATAGTACTCTAGAAACATATAATGTATGAAATGAATAGATTCGTTAACTTGACATAGTTTTGAAATCTGCTTTGAATAAGAAAATATTTTTTTTCCTATGAAGTTCTGATGTTATTGCTGAACAATTCAGAAACAAACATTCACTGTAGTTATTAAGTAACAGTCGATTCAAAAAAACGCTTAAAATTTCAAATAAATTGTCCATAGCATAATAGATACTACATCACTGACAGTTACTGACATTCTTTGGCTCAACAAGAAGTTGCATTCATATTGTGTCTTTAGCATAACAAAACATCCTGAGGCACTTCACAAATAAGCATAGGGAGAACTGGCACCCAAGCCTGAAAGACAGAGTTCAGGAGGAGCAGCCGAATGTCGGATGGAAGAGATGGATTTTGCAGAGATTTTTAAAGCTGGAGAGAAAGCTGGAGAAGTTTAGGGAGGAAGTTTCAGAGATTGGACAAAGAGATTAGTAGATGTACACAGGACTGAATCAGAGGAACTAAGCATTCCAGAGGAATCTAGAACTGGAGAGTATTGGAATTTCAACGGCTCACTTGGTAGCACACTTGCCTCTGAGTCAGAATGTTGTGGGTTCAAGTCTTACTCCAGAGATTTGAGTGCAAAAACTCTAGGCTAGAACTCCAGTGCAGAACTAAGGGAGTGCTGCATTGTGGGAGGTGCTGTCTTTCGGATGAGATGTTAAATCAATGACCTGTCTGTTCTCTCAGGTAAAAGATCCCATGGCAATATTTTGAATTTGAGCAGGTGAGTTATCCCTGATGTCCTGGCCAATATTTATCCCTCAATCAACATCACTAAAGCAGATTATCTGGTTATTATTACATTGCTGTTTGTGGGAGCTTGCTGTGGGCTACCGCGTTTCCTATGTTACAACCGTGACTACACTTCAAAAGTACTTCATTGACTGTAAAGTGCTTTGGGATGTCTGGTGATTATGAAAGGTGCTATATAAATGCCAGTCTTTCTTTCATTGTAGAAATAGGATTTTGAATTCAAAATTTTGGGCGATCGGAAGCTAGTGCAGATCAGCACCAAGCTTGATAGGTGAACAGGACTTAATGCAGCAGAATTCTGGACCATTTAAGTGAAAGTTCATTCTAACTACATGAAAGGTCAGTACAATTCATAGATGCATACAGTCCTTAGCAAAAATGGGTATTTTACATCCAGAACTTTTGTAATTTACATGTATTACATTGAACAGATAATCATGTTTTCAAATGGAATTATAATCAGGAGATACTTCAAAACATACAACAGAGTTCTCGTCATTCCTAATTTGAGATTTGTTATTTGTTTAATCTATAGTTAATAATCATGTCAAATCTTACTTTATCCCATGTTTTCCCTTTTCTATGTAGACGCATGACATTTAGAAATACCGGGGGTGGGGGTGGAAGTATGCTGGTCTTTAAAATACAACTTTATAACATTTGGAGATTATTCTAATTGTGGTAATATGGTGATAGGGAAAATAAATAAAGTAAAGTTACATATGTAAATGAAGTCAACTAGAAAACAGAGTTTTCCTTGTAGCCCAAAACTGCAGTCACATTAACTGTGACATACATATCATTACGATAGGTCAGAGGGCATATTCTTCAATTGTGCTAATTGCACCTGTTTTGACATAATTGATTATAAAATAGACTTTCATTTGCATTACTGTAAATGTTTGCAATTATGTCCCCTTGAACAGTGCACTGAGCCCTTCCGAAAATAAAACATAGGCCCTGAAAATCCACAGAGGTTCTAAGTGAGAGACCAGCAGAACCTACCTAAGGATGGCGGGGACCTAGTTCTTCACTATTTCCGAGATTTAACTAGTATGCCTAGTAAGGGGCAGAACGTCTGCCGCCTCTTACAAGACAAATGTCATCAATACCGCAGAGACGGGGCAGGGACCCCTAAGCTGGGATTTCCCACTTTCCTATCTCCTTTGGTACCCTGCATATTGCTGGAGGCTGGTAGTCGAAATATATATAGGTCTCTCAATGGCCAGAAATGGACCTTACCGGTGGGATGGGGTAAGGCAAGCAGTGCGGGCATCTGAGTTGCCTCCTTCCTTTCGCTTCCTCCTCTTCTACTTCCTCCCCTTCTGATTCTTCACCTTCTCTCTGAGACCAGCTTGTCCCCTTTGCTGCCTCTACTTCATCTCCAAGTGATGTTGCAACCCAAGGGGGACTGAAACTAGAGCCACCAAGGCTCTGAGCAAGTGGTCTTCTCTGAGGCCTTCCTTTAATATCCAAAGCCTTGCAGTTGTCCAGCAGCACTCCGGGCACTCCCTGCACAAGTTAACAATGTTATAAATGTATTGCACCAAGCCACTACTCCAACAAAATATGTTTTAAAACTCCAAAAGCTGAAATCGAAACTTAGCTAAAAGGTGTGTGTGTCCCTTTAAGAAACACTGACAGCGTCTCTTTACAACTGTTGCACGCACATTCTTCCATGCGTGGTTAGGAGAGGGCGGTATTGAGTGCGGCGACATCACAAGCCATGAATCAATTCAGGCGTTGTACGCCAAATGATGTCATGATCTGCACATTTACATTGGAGAGGCGAGCGAGGGAACAGCAGCGCTGCCAACCTCTCCAAAATGGTGACCGCCGTGTCCCGCAATGGAAGCAGGCGGAAGCAAGGAGGCCACCATTTTTTTCAAGAAACCCGGCATTTACGACCGGGCTACATCAAATTTCGTGGCCAGAGAGATTTAGGAGGCTCAGTTCCAAGAATAGCATGATCGGAAAATTGTATTTTAAAACTACTATTTTGGCCGCTGACACTGTTTCCAACACAGCAATATTTGACGATAATGGGGGGGAAGTTGCGGTCGGAGTCTTCCTTCGGACAAACGCCTCTGACCCAAAAGAATTTTACGAAAATACCTGGTGGTCCCGAAGGAACATAAGATTCCGGTTGGAGGCTTCCATTCGCTGTGCAGCATACGGGAACATGTCCTCCAGTTACGTATTCCTATCCTGGAATCACACGGGCCTGGACCACCAATCGCTCTGCAGTATTCTCATTGGTAATAATGGGAACTCCGTTTTTACGAGCTCCCATTACTATCAATGATAATACCCCCTAAAACAAGAAATACAACACAATAAATTAAAAAAAACACCTCACATATTTAAAATTAATTGAAATTGAATGTAATTAAATGTTTTAGAAAAAAAATATTTTTTTAAATTTTTTTTAATGTGTTTTAATAGGGTTAAAAACAAACTTACCTTAATGGACAGATTTTTATTATAAAAATGAGTGATTAAATGTAATTTTTCTATGTTTTAAACTTTTACGCGGGTAAAAGTAGGCTATATGCCTGCTTTTAAGAGTTTGAAGGACATTCACTGGGCAAGAGCTAGGCAAATAGCCCAGCAGATGTCCTTCCAGTTCTCGGCACATGCGCATTGTGCGAGGTACCTTCGGGTGCGTGCGCACATCGTATACACCCGGCGAGGCTGCAATTTTTGGCTCGATGTTGTTCGTGTAATTTATATACAAAGATCAGCAAAAGAATGTTTCAGTGGTAATAACACCCCTTTAAATATAAAGCTCTTTAAAATAATCAACTGTCTCAGTGCCCAATTGTCCCTACAACCCTCGAATAATATTCACAAGTCAGGTGAAGGATCTCTCTTGGTCGTGCAATAAAGATATTAGTTGCCTTGACTAATGAGTCAATTTAGCACCAATGTAAGGTGATCACAATAAATTAAAAAGGTGGTTAGAAAACATTTCTTTAGATAAAGAAGGAAAGACTTGTATTTATATAGCGCCTTTCACGACCACCCGACGTCCCAAAGCGCCTTACAGCCAATGAAGTACTTTTGAAGTGTAGTCACTGTTGTATTGTAGGAAACATTGGAGCCAATTTGCGTACAACAAACTCCCACAAACAACAATTACATAAAAACATAAGAAATAGGAACATGAGTAAGCTATTCAGCCCCTCAAGCCTGCTCCGCCATTCAGTAAGATCATCGCTGCTTCATTGCGAGAGGGATGGTTCATTGCGAGAGGGATGGAGTACAAAAGCAGGGAGTCCTGCTGCAACTGTATAGGGTATTGGTAAGGCCGCACCTGGAGTACTGCATGCAGTTTTGGTCACCTTACTTAAGGAAGGATATACTGGCTTTGGAGGGGGTACAGAGACGATTCACTAGGCTGATTCCGGAGATGAGGAGGTTACCTTATGATGATAGATTGAGTAGACTGGGTCGTTACTCGTTGGAGTTCAGAAGGATGAGGGGTAATCTTTTAGAAACATTTAAAATCATGAAAGGGATAGACAAGATAGAGGCAGAGAGGTTGTTTCCACTGGTCGGGGAGACTAGAATTAGGGGGCACAGCCTCAAAATACGGAGGAGCCAATTTAAAACCGAGTTGAGAAGGAATTTCTTCTCCCAAACGGTTGTGAATCTGCGGAATTCTCTGCCAAAGGAAGTAGTTGAGGTTAGCTCATTGAATGTATTCAAGTCACAGATAGATAGATTTTTAACCAATAAGGGAATTAAGGGTTACGGGGAGCAGGCGGGTAAGTGGAGCTGAATCCACGGCCAGATCAGCCATGATCTTATTGAATGGCGGAGCAGGCTCGAGGGGCTAGATGGCCTACTCCTGTTCCTAATTCTTATGTTCTTATGTTCTTATCTGATCTTCTACCTCAACTCCAGTTTCCCGCACTATCCCCATATCCCTTGATTCCCTTAATATGCCAAAATCTATTGATCTCTGTCTTGAATATACTCAACGACTGATCCTCCACAGCCCTCTGGGATAGAGAATTCCAAAGATTTACCATGCTCTGAGTGAAGAAATTACTCCTCATCTCAATGGCCGACCCCTTATTCTGAGACTGTAACCCCTGGTTCTAGACTCCCCAGTCAGAGGAAGCATTCTCCCTGCACCTACCCTGTCAAGCTCTGTATGGGTGCGATAATGACCAGATAATCTGCATTAGTGATGTTGATTGAGGCATAATTATTGGCCAGGACACTGAGGCTAACTCCCCTGCTCTTCTTCAAAATAGTGCCATGGGATCTTTTACATCCACCTGAGACAGCAGACAGGGCCTCTGTTTAATGTCTCATTTGAAAGATGGCACCTCTGACAGTGCTCCCTCAGTACTGCACTGTCAGCTTTGAATTTTGTGCTCAAGTCTCTGGCATGTGATTTGAACCCATAACATTCATGAACTTAGAGGTGAGGGTGCTACCCACTGAGCCACACTCAATTATGCAGTTTTCTGCCACAAACTGTTGTTGAAGCAGAGTCCATAAATTCTTTTAAAAAGGGAATATTAGATAGTTTGAAAAAGATCAACGTCGAAGGGCCTCGCCAGCAAGTAGGAGAGACTCAGCTGGAGAAAATCTCCGGCACAGACTTGAAGGGCCCAATGGTCTGTATCCGTGCCTGTGTCTGTGTTTAATAATCTACGATTCTATGCTATTGTGTGAGGAAGTTGTGGGGGAAAGAACTATTAACTTTAGTGGTAATCTAACGTCTGTACCTCAGTGCAGGCACTGAGCACTGATAAACCTTTAAGCTCGTTAATTTTCCAGTAAAAAGGATATATTTCCTCATAACGTTAGGTATAAAGCACTGTTGCTTTAACATTAGTTAAATTATACAGAACAGCTGTTAAGTCATGCCATTTTTCAAAGTATAAATTTCAAACGATAAGAATATCACTCTGTGCAGCCTGCTGTCCAGGAATGCCTCTATTACAGGAACCCTACCAAGTTTGACTAAACGGAGCAACGTGTCCTAGTGAGATCTGGCCAGAAACCATTGTGAGAGAAGCTTTCTTTTGTGCTGCTAAGCAAAATCCCAAGGCACCTTCCCACCAACAGCTATGGCTCGTGTCAGTTGGTCAGTGGGAACTGAATAAAAAAAGCCAAACAAGATCAGTCAGCTTTACCAAAATCAGCATTCTCCAAATTCCATAAGAAATCCACACTAACAGAAACGATTTCTCCCTGGAAACAAATGCAATGATATATACGTTATACTCTTGAAATGTTTAATTAACTGCGCCGAAAGGTTATTTTCCCACGTCACAGCATAACTTTGATCATTATTACAGATTTCCAGTTTTGATAAACAGCAGCAGTTTTCTGTCATGTAATTATTAGGAACTAACTCCTTAATTAACGTATTCATAGAATAGAAATAGTCATAACATTTCTCAATCACCAAGAGAGATAAATAACCAGTTTCCATAAGAATAAAAATACAATAATCATTGGTTTGCACAACAGAAAGTCCAGTGTATTATCGATAGGTAGGCAAATAAACATAATAACATCTCTTCATCTTTTTTCCTGTATGTTATTTTAATCCAAAAGTTCTAATACCCATACAAGTATTCTTTAATCACTAATTAAATTATGTATATTTCATTGCACTTGTCCCTAATTTGCCTCATTCCACACTAGACCTCCTCAGATGAATGTCTGGGAGTGTTTAATGCTGCTGTTGGGTCAGAAGTGTTTTCCTTGCACTAACATCTTTTACTTTGATTGATGAGCATAAAAATTTACCAAAAACAACATTTGCCTGGAACTTTCAAGATGGTTCTCTGAAGGCAGATCAACAGAATTTGCAGAGAAATGGGATAAACGGCCGTTTACACTGTTTCTTCAGGGTTTCTGACAATCCTCCAACAAAGCTAAGGCAGGAAATCAGGACAACCGTGTGAAAATTCAGGGCGATGGTAGCCATTGGTCTGTCCCGAATCCTGATTGATATTTCAAATTTGTATGTCTTTAATTTGGGTCCCTAATAAATATAACTAAGGAGTTAGTTAGCAATCATTTTTGATAATTGATTAATTTTGAAGTTGGTTAAGTGCCATCATTAAGTATCAGCTTGATTTAGTTGAACACATGCTCACCTCCTAGTCATTCGGTTGTAAGTTTGAACTTCATTCCAGCCCTTGAGAGTGGATAAAGTGAACTGGCCCCGCAGTGCAATACTGAGAGAGTACTACATTGTTTGAGGTGCTGTGCATCAGATGAGGCAATAAGCCAAGGCCCTGCCTATAGTTCCTGTGGCACTATTCTAAGAAGTACAGGCAGTTACCCTGGTCAACATTCTAACAAACACTACTGAAAATAGATTAACTGATCATTCATCTTATTTTTGTTTATGGAATCTTCCTGTATAGAAACATAGAAAGAAACATAGAAACCTACAGCGCAGAAGGAGGCCATTTCAGGCCATCATGTCCGCGCCGGCCGACAAAGACCCACATGGCCCTCGGTCAGCAGCCCTGAAGGTTACATATAAACCAATGAACAATAGCGGAAAGGTAAAGAGCATCTGGCCCAACCACTCCACCCCACACAACTGCGATACCTCATGCATCGCAACATTTTACACTCCACCCCAACCTGAGCCATGCGATCTCCTGGGAGAGGCAAAAAAACAGATTAAAACCCCAGGCAATTGGGGAAAAAATCTGGGAAAAAACATCTCCAACCCATCCAGGTGATCAAAACTAGTCCAGGAGATCACTCTGGCCATATTCGATTCCCTGAAGTATTTACCATCAAATTTGCGCCAGCCAACAAGAGGTTATCCAGTCTAATCCCACTTACCAGCTCTAGGTACTTTAAGTGCCTTTCCAAGCACATTTTAAATGTGGTGAGGGCTTCTGCCTCTACCACCCTTCCAGGCAGTGAATTCCAGACCCCCACAACCCTCTGCGTGAAGCAGCCTCCCCTCAAATCACCTCTAAACCTCCCACCAAACATTTTAAAACTATGCCCCCTCGTAATTGACCCCTCCACCAAGGGAAATAGGCCCTTGCTATCCACTATATCCAGGCCCCTCAACATTTTATACACTTCAATGAGGTCTCCTCTCAGCCTCCTCTGTTCCTATCTAATCTGTCCTCATAGCTAAGATTCTCCATTCCAGGTAGCATCCTCGTAAATCGCCTCTGCACCCTCTCTCGTGCAATCACGTCCTTTCTGTAATACGGCGACTAGAACTGTATGCAGTATTCCAGCTGTGGCCTAACCAGAGTATTATACTCTGCATAACCTCCCTGATCTTGTATTATATGCCTCAGCCAATAAAGGCAAGCATTCCATATGCCTTCTTAACCACCTTATCCACCTGGCCTGCTACTTTCAGGGATCTGTAGACATCTAAGTGGCCTACTGTTTAATGTGCATACGCTTTCTTTATTAGCCCTCCCCAAGTGCATTACTTCACACTTCTCCAAATTAAAATCCATTTGCCATTGTACCAGACCAGCAGATTGATATCCTCCTGCAGTCCATGACTTTCCTCTTCATTATCAACCACACATCCAATTTTAGTGTTACCTGCAAACTTCTTAATCATATCCCCTATATTCAAATCTAGATCATTATGTATACCACAAACAGCAAGGGACCCAGTACTGAGCCCTGCAGAACTCCACTGGAAACATCCTTCCAGTCACAAAAACATCCATCAACCATTACCCTTTGCTTCCTACCTCTAAGCCAATTTTGGATCCAGCTTGCCACTTTGCCCTGGATCCCATGGGCTTTTACCTTTGTGACCAGTCTGCCATGTGGGACCTCATCAAAAGCTTTGCTAAAGTCCATATACACTACATCATATGCACTACCCTCATTGACCCTCCTGGTTACCTCCTCAAAAAATTCAATCAGGTTAGTCAAACATGATCTTCCCTTAACAAATCCATGCTGACTGTCCCTGATTAATCCTTGCCTTTCTAAATGTAGATTTATCCTGTCCTTGAGGATTTTTTCCAATAATTTTCCCATCACTGAGGTTAGGCTGACAGACCTGTAATTACTCAGCCTATCCCTTTCTCCCTTCTTAAACATTAGCAGTCCTCAAAATCCTCCAGCACCATGCCCAAATCCAAAGAGGACTGGAAAATGATGGTCCAGGCCTCTGCTATTTCTTCTTTTTGCTTCGCTCAACAGTCTGGGATGCATTTCATCCGGGCCTGGGGACTTATCTACTTTCAAAGCTGCTAAACCTTTTAATACTTCCTCTTTCACTATGTTTATTTCATCCAGAATTTCACACTCCTCTTCAATAGCAGTATTTCCATTGTCCCTTTTCTTTGTGAAAATAGACGCAAAGTATTCATTAAGAACCATACCAACATCTTCCGCCTCCACACAGAGATTACCCTCATGGTTTCTAACAGGCCCTACCCTTTCTTTAGTTATCCTCTTACTTTTAATATATTTATAGAACATCTTTGGGTTTTCCTTAATTTTACTTGTCAATAATTTTTCATGCTCTCTCTTAGCATTCCTAATATCCTTTTTAATTTTACCTCTGAACTTTCTATATTCCTCCAGAGATTCTACAGTATTTAGCCATCGGTATATGACATCCGCTTCCTTTTTTTCTTTATCCTCCCCTGCAAGTCCCCAGACATCCAGGGAGCTCTAGAATTGTGATCCCCACCCTTTTTTTTAAGGGCACATGTTTGGCCTGAGCCCTCCAGATCTCCTCCTTGAATGCCACTGTTCCAACACTAATTTACCTACTAGCTGTTTCCAGTCCACTATGGCCAAATCACCGCAACTTAGCAAAGTTAGCTTTTCCCCAATTTGGGACTTTTATTCCTGGTCTATCCTTGTCCTTATTCACAACTACCTTGAATCTGACTGAATTATGGTCACTGGCACCCAAGTGCTCTCCCATTGATACCCCTTCCACCTGCCCAGCTTAATTCCCCAAAATTAAATACAGAACTGCCCCCTCCCATGTTGGGCTTATTACATACTAACTAAAAAAGTTCTCTTGAATGCATTTTAAGAATTCTGCACCCTCTATATCCTTCACACTATATTTGTTCCAATCAATATTAGGATAGTTGAAATCCCCTGCAGCTGTATTACTGCCCTACGGTTTTTGGACTTCACAGAAATTTGCCTACATATTTGCTCTTCTATCTCCCTCCCACTGTTTGGAGGTCTATAATACACGCCCAGCAGTGTGATCATCCCTTTTTATTTTTCAGTTCGACCCATATGGCCTCATTTGATGATCCCTCGAACATATCATCCCTCCTCACAGCTGTAATTTTTTAAAATCAATCCCCCTCCCTTTTTACCCCCTCTCTGTCTTGTCCAAAAATCCTATAACCAGGAATATTTAGCTGCCAAACCTGCCCCTCTTTCAGCCATGTCTCTGTAATGGCTATAATGGCATACTCCCAATTGTCTACCTGTGCTCTCAGCTCATCTTATTCGCTATACTTGCATTGAAGTCTATACCATTTAGCACAGGAAGACCTCCTTGATTACTACTTACTAACCCTTGTTTCCTCTGTCTTACAGATTCATTTTCTACATTCTTGCTTTGTAATTTCAGCTTTACTTCCTTCCCTATTGAATTTGTTCTCAGGTTCCCTTCCCCCTGCCAAGATAGTTTAAACTCTCCCCAACAGCACTAGCAAAACTCCCCGTGAGGATATTGGATCCGGCGCTGTTGAGGTGCAACCCGTCCAGTTTGTACAGGTCCCATCTCCCGCAGAAGCAATCCCAATGCCTCAGGAATTAAAACCCTCCCTTCTAACATTTGTTTATATAATAACATCTACTGCATTTCAAAACAAAGTTATCATACTGTCTGTGTTGTGCTTCCGGCTATTTTTGAGAGAAAGAAAGAAAAAGAAAGACTTGCATTTATATCGCGCCTTTCATGACTACCGGACGTCTCAAAGCGTTTTACAGTCAATTAAGTACTTTTGGAGTGTAGTCACTGTTGTAATGTGGCAGCCAATTTGTGCGCAGTTAGCATTCACAAACAACAATGTGATAATGACCAGATAATATGTTTTTGTTATGTTAATTGAGGGAGAAATATTGGCCAGGACACCGGGGATAACTCCCCTGCTCTTCTTCGAAATAGTGCCATGGGATCTTTCACGTTCACCTGAGAGAGGAGACGGGGCCTTGGTTTAGCATCTCATCCGAAAGAGTTGGTAAAATGCTGCATAATTGCAAGCCTGTCTTTCTTACTTCAAAAACTAGGATGGTGCCCATGTTAATAAGAAGCCTGTGATATCACATAAAAGTTTTCCTCTTTGCAGAATAGTTATGTGCCATGGATAGTTGATAACTATCATTAGAAATTAGACAAAGACTATCAATTATGATTTTAAAATTATTAACAATGTACTGGGAAATACCATGGAGTGAATGATAATTTACATCTGGAATCTAGCAACACGGCTAATGGGTAGTTGGTATAAAAGTGAAGGTGTGCTGGTTATAGCCACAAGAAACTCTGACACCAACTGAAAATGTTCATTTTTTTTCCAATTTACCTTATCAAAGATGATGTTGTATTGCCTCGCCTCAAAAAACCTACCCTTGACTCATCACCTTCTCCAATTACAAACCTTTTTTAATTTCCCTTTCTTCTTATTCATAGTTGCCATCCAGCTCTATACTTGTCTCTCCTAAAACACCTTATTGATTCTCTTCTGCCTGGCTTCCAACTTCCTCACAGCACCAAGACTGCTCTTTTCTGTCATGTCAACAGAACAGATGTTATCCTGTATGACTATGACCATGGTTCATTATTCCTTTTTGTCCTCCTTGACCTCTCTGTAACATCATCCTTCATCACTGCCTCTTCTCTGTTCTCCACTTTTGAAGGACTATCCTCATGTGATTCCATGCCCCGGTTATTTCCATCTCCACAACATGACCTGCCTCCGCTCCTACTTCAGGATTACCCTTATGTGGGTCTTCAAGAATGGGTCACAGAAAGCCCAGAAATAAAAATCAGGAGAGATGCAAAATGGGCTGCCAAAATAATCCCAATAATGCTTTGTTCAGTTGCAATAAATAGTTCATCTATCTTCCAAATTTCAGTTCTGATGAAGATTTTGCACCCGAACCCTTAACATAAACATTCTTTTAATATGCTCATGGGCCTGCTGCATATTTCCAACATTTCCTGTTTTATCTCAGAATTCCAGCATTTGCAGTTTTATTTTTATTTCTATTTGTATCTTGAATAGCAATTTCACTACACTAGATAAAAGAAAGCCTTTTGTACTTGTTAAATCTGCTATCCCATGTATCTGCTATTCAATTTGCTATTGCTTAATTTAAATTAAGGAATTAATTATACTATAATTGATGATACAACTGCATCAGATTGAAAACACTTGTGATCTTATTGAATCTGTGCAGTGTAGGGATAATGCAGCTGATGCTGATGTATAGTAATAGCAGTAGCAAAGGAATCGCTAATAATGCTTTCCTAATTATAATGCTGTATTTCCTCAGCTTCTAGGTGTAGGGTTATATGAATGGGCAGCTGCATTTCATTCCTTTTTTGTGCAGTTTGAGATAAATTGCACCTCTGAGCAATATTCTCCCTAATTTATTTTTGGTTACTGGCCCCAGTTACCGTTTTGTGCATGCTTAATATTGGGAAAGCCTGTCCTGGGCAGAGAGATGCACAGCCATGCAGCTTAGAGGGAACAATGCCTTTGAGTTATTTTCCCTTCCCTTGATTTCCATCTCGCCACGGTATACAACAACTAAGTGCCAAAGGGCAGCTACTCGCAGGTCTCCACAGGTCTCCTCTGAGACAACTGTTAGGAGATGAGAATTACTTTCCTTCTGATTCTACCTTCTCCTGTGTGGAAATGGCTGACATCAGCTCACTGTCTCTCCATAGACATCAGCTCACTGTCTCTCCATAGACATCAGCTCACTGTCTCTCCGAAGACATCAGCTCACTGTCTCTCCATAGACATCAGCTCACTGTCTCTCCATAGACATCAGCTCACTGTCGATCCATTGAAATCAGCTCACTGTCTCTCCATAGACATCAGCTCACTGTCTCTCCATAGACATCAGCTCACTGTCGCTCCATAGACATCAGCTCACCGTCTCTCCATAGACATCAGCTCACTATAGGAAGATGGTTGTGACTGTTGGAGGTCAATCATCTCAGCCCCAGGACATCGCTGCAGGAGTTCCTCAGGGTAAGTGTCCTAGGCCCAACTATCTTCAGCTGCTTCATCAATAACCTTCTCTCCATCATTAGGTCAGAAGTGATGATGTTCGCTAATGACTACAGTGTTCAGTGCCATTCTCAACTCCTCAGATAATGAAGCAGTCCATGCCCGCATGCAGCAAGACCTGGATGACATTCAGGATTGGACTGATAAGTGGCAAGTAACATTCGCGTCACACAAGTGCCAGATAATGACTATCTCCAACAAACGTGGGTCTAACCACTGCCCCATGATATTCAACGCTCAATCCCCTACCATCAATTGTGGGGGGATGGGGGGGGGTTACCTTTGACCAGAAACTTAACTGTGCCAGCCACATAAATACTGTGGCAACACGAGCAGGTCAGAAGCTGGGTATTCTGCGACGTGTCTTATCTCCTGCCTCCCCAAAGCCTTTCCACCACATACAAGGCACAAGTCAGGAGTGTGATGGCATACTTTCCACTTGCCTGGATGAGTGCAGTTCCAACAACACTCAGGAAGCTTGACACCATCCAGGACAAAGCAGCCCGCTTGATTGGCACCCCGTCCACCACCTTAAACATTCACTCGCTTCACCACCGGCCTATTGTGGCTGCAGTGTGTACCATCTACAAGATGCACTGAAGCTACTGGCCAAAGTTTCTTCGACAGCTCCTCCCAAATCCGCGACCTCTACCACCTAGAAGGATAAGGGCAGCAGGTGCATGGAAACACCACCACTTCCACGTTCCCCTCCAAATCACACACCATCCTGACTTGGAAGTATATCGCCATTCATTCATCGTCACTGGGTCAAAATCCTGGCACTCCATCCATAATAACACTGTGGCAATACCTTCACTACACGGACTGTGCAGTTCAAGAAGGCGGCTCACCACGATCTTTTCCAGGGCAATTAGAGATGGGCAATAATTGCTGCCCTTGCCAGCGATGCCCATATCCCATGAACAAATAAAAAAAATATATCCCCACAGACACCAGTTCACTATCTCCCCATAGATATCAGTTCATCATATCCTCAGCTTACTATCTCCCCATAGACATCAGCTTATTATTGCCTGATAGATATCATCTCGCTATATCCCCATAGACATAGTGAAATAGCTGGATCAGGAGTTCAGTTGTGTGGAAGATTAAAGCTCAGATTTCTTCTTTAGTGTAATTGGGATGCATCTCCAGAGTGGTGAGATCTATTCCCATTGCATAGATGTGTCCCTAGCCCAGCCAATTGTGTAGCATTAGTATCATTTACATATTTTTAGAAGGCTCCCTGGCCTTCATCGGAGATTTCACCAGGAGTGAGGGCAGAGAGTTATGTTCCCGCCAGCTTCTGAACCGTAGAGATTTATTTTAAAAAGATTTAGAATTTGTCACTAGTGCCTGTATATACGATCGCTTGTGTCCAGCTTTGGAATGGCACAAATGATGGGGAATACATTGAATAACATATATCCCTTATTTTCATACACGTAGGGACCGAATTTGGTCAAGGCCTCCGCCCACCCAAGTGCCGCTGCTGGCCGCTGAGGTACTGGACGGTACTTTGAGCAGGATATTCATCGCCGAGATTCCTCGAAGGTCGGCGTGCGGCAAATGAATGACGTTCGCCGCCAATCTGGGCGGCAGCGGGCGGGAGGTCTCATTCTCGGAGACAGAGGCACTTGCCGCCCAAGTGCCGCCGAGGATGGAGTCGGGCCCATGGAAGGTCGAAAAGCTGAAAAAAAAAAATCTTCAGGAAAATATTTAAAAATCTATTGCAAGACCTTCAGGGGACCCATCCAGCTAAGTTGTTGTGGAAAAAAATATATAAAATGTTCACTAACCTTTTTTTCAGGATCTTCATACTTACCGTCGGGGACAGACAGCCTCCAGCCAGTGGTCCACCCTGTTCTGGCGCCGACTCCCGCCCGCAACAATATGGGAGCTCGGTGGGCAGGTGGTCAGTTGTGCCACTTGGCCGTCCACTGAAGTCAGCGGGAGGTTCCCAGCGGCTCTCTCCGACCGCCCGCTCTAGGCCACTCGAAAGTGGCACTGGGCGGATGTTGCAGAGGAATATCGGCGGCAGTGGGCGGCAGTCAGTGGCAGTGGGCGGTGAGTTGATCAATTTCGGCCCCTTAGAATACGCAAGCCCATAAACGGGCAGGCATATTGTATATTGCCAATCCCTGCTTGTGGCAAATCATTTGGGTATAAAAGTGGGCGGATAGTGGTGAAGTGTGGCCCCAACCAATTTCCCACTGCCAACCTATGCCAGTTCCATTGAAATATCAGCAGAAGAAGGGTGGGAAATGCAGCAGATAAGTTTAAAATAAGCTTTATCGGTATCCTTCAAGCAAAGCCAGCCTCTATAAGAGCACGATTGCATTCTGCAGGAACATTTAGGAGCACACTATAAAATCCAATCAGAAACTTGGCTTTCTTGACCTCAATCCCGTCTCCCACCGCTCTACCCCAAGCACCAAACAAACAGAATCTGCTAAAGTTATGGGCCTCTCTCTTGCAAACTGAAGCCAATCACCCAGAGCTGAAGAGATCCCTTGGGTGCCAATGAACGATAGATTGATGACCAACTCACCTCCGACTGGTAGGAACTGGCAATCATAGAGCCCAACAATATATTTTCATTTGTGCCCCATGTGATGTAAGGAGTGCCCCTGATTGTTTAGGCTGTATAAGGCCCTCAATGTATGTATCTGCAATTACCATTCCTACAAGACAGCGTGTATTCTGTTATTCCATATTGTATCAGGATCTGAGAAAGGCTGTCATTATTTTTTGCACAATTCACTATTGATGAACCAAAATAATATACCTCAACTAAAGAGTACACAATTATTTACAATGCATAAGCATTTTTGCAACATGTAAAGAATTGGACTAGAATTTTCTGGGGTCCGTACGTGTGCGATCAGAGGTGGGTCGGGTGGGAAATTTGAAATAAGTTGGAGTGGGACGGGAACCCGCAGTCATCCCGCCCCCATATGCCTTTCCTCGAGTGTGTTGGTCAGTGCGGCAATGACCCGACTGGCAGAGGTGGGCGACCTAATTCAAATCTTTACCATCTTGCTGTCAGACCGATAAGCACCTTTTTTAGCCTACCTTTCCAATTTCCATGGCTTCCCATGTGATTAATGCAGCTCGCGAACCATGTCTGTCAACCTGAGGTGAAAGTTGAGTGGCCATTGTTCCAGCTGATTAAATGACAGCATGAAATGTACTATAAAAGCTCTCACCTCACAGCTGATCACTTTCCTCAGGCAGTAGCTAATGCTGACTGTACTCCCAGCACACATTTAGCTTTCTGCAGACTTCAAGTATTTGTAGCAAAGTCACCATCCAGTTTCACCTCATTGGTACAACCTTTCACCCCATTGACAAATTGCTTCTGTCAACTCTGCTTGACTTGTCATCTATTCCATCAGCATGGGTACCATTTATACTGTCTCACCTTGGTCCTCAGAATCGGACCACGATGAGCCCCAACACCAGCAGCACCAGGCACACCAGCAGCACCAACAGCAATGCCACCAACCTTCTCCTCAACCACTTGAGGCTGCACAGGACAGAGGTCATCAGCGTAGGGCTGCACCACACCGGAGGCGATACCCCCAACACAAGGTATACAAGCAGAGGATGAACTTCCTCAACGTGACTATCGCGCCAGGTCATCACAGACATTTGCACATTGCTGGAGCAAGACCTGCAGCCCAAAGGGTCTGGTGGACACTCCTTACCAGTGGCTGTCAAAGTCAGCCATGCCCTCAACTTCTTCACCTCAGGCTCCTTCCAGGGATCTGCAGCAGACAATTGGGGCATCTCGCAGTCGGCTACCCACAGATGCATCACACAGGTCACCGATGCCCTCTTTGACAAGTCAGCCAATTATATCCATTTTACCACTGATGAAGCCAGTGTTACTGAGCATACACTTGGCTTTGCCGCTCTGGGTGGATTCCCATGGTGCAGATCATCATCGACTGCACACATGTCATCAGGGCACCTCATCAGAATCTTTGTCAACTGCAAGGGGTTTCACTCCCTCAATGTGCAGCTGGTCTGCAATCATAGGAAGATCATCAGGCATGTGTGCACCAAATTCCCTGACAGCGGCCATGACTCTTTCATCCTGCGCCAGCCCACCCTCCTCCAAAGAGACTTTCCAGCTAGCTGCTTGGAAAAAGGACTATCCACAGAAGATGTGGCTCAAGACACCCTTGAGGAGGCCAGCAAAGAAACAATGAAACCCACATTTCCACCAGATGTGTCATAGAGCAGGCAATAGACATGCTCAAAATGCACTTCAGATGCCTTGACAGATCTGGAGGAGGCCTTCAGTATGCACCAGCCAGGGTCTCCAGAATTGTTATGGTCTGCTACACCCTGCACACATAGCGCAGTGGTGAGAATCAGCGCTAAATGAGGAGCGAGGCGGAGTGCACAGCCTCTTCAGAGGAGGAGAAGGAGCATCAGCTGGAAGACAAGTAGGAGCAGGAGCTGGAGGAACCTGTGGTGCAGATCCCACCAGCACCTGAGTACATTGCTGCCTGGGAGGCCAGGGATGGCCTCACCTTGGCCAGATTTACTTAACTTTATTCTGTACACCCATATGGCTGCCAACTGGTGCGCCAGGTTGCTACCACCCCAACCAACACCATAAAGCATCCCTACGATGAACAAGCCATTCCTTTCACACTGACCACCATAGCTGGAAGTTACGTCTCACCATTCACTGCAACTCACTAAGCCACTTCCAAAAGTGCACACAAATTTGTCCAAGATCGGAAAGTGGTGAAAATAAAGGTTTTTAAAGTCACCATCACATTAACGGAAACTTATTTGGGGGCCTATAAACTACGCCCACCAGTGACTTTTTCCCCTTACTATCTCTAATTTCCACCCACAATGATTCAACATTTTGTTCATTAGAGCCAATGTCTGGTGGCACTGCTCCCTCAGAGGCTGGAAGCTCCTCTGAAGAGTTATCTTGTTCTTCCTCCTGGACAGTGGGGGGATGGGAGAGGGGGGAGGAGGGAGGGAGGCTCTTGATGGTCCCGATGAGTTAGATATGCCATTTGAAGAATGAGTACAGATACCATTATGCACATGATGACCATTCAGTGACTGATGACATCAGTTCCCATATGAGTGACTGATGTTTGCCTTGTAGTTATGATATAAAATTCTGCCACCAGGTAGTTGAGATGTCCCCCTCTCTTCGTCTCCCACCTCCAGCTGCACGGCCACTCCTGATACTTCCAGCGCAGCCTCCTCTGCTGTTGTGAGGGTCGTAAATGATGGATGCCCACCGTTAGTTCTCTTCCTCTCCCTCTTATTGTGTGCTCTCTTTTTCTGCAAGGAAGGAAAGAAGAGAAGGTTGAGTGAAAGTGATGGAATAAGTGTAAGGAAAGGATGGGTTACATCTTTAGAGGGAGACTATGATGGATTGGGGTGGTAATGCCAAGTGGCATCCTTGTGTGTTGTTAGTTGGAATGATTGCATTAGGGTGAGTGTGTGGGGTGGCTAGTGAGATGGGGATGTGATACCATAGATAGAAAGAGAGCGGTATGTGGATATGCAAGGTATGTTGGTGTGAGTAAGGATGTGCAAGAGTAGGGTGGGGAAGGCAGAATGATGGGGATGTGATGAGAGGTACAGCAGGATGAAATTGAGTGTGGCTTTGTACTAACGTTTCCTGATCTAATGAGATTATTGAAACATTTGCAGCACCGCACCCAGATTTTCCTGACAACATCCCTGCTGTTGACTTCCTCTGCAATTTGGAGCCAGGCTCTTTTTGTGTCCTGGGAAGGTCTCTTCCACCCATTGGAAGGGAGGAGGACCTCCCTGCATGCTCTGACTCTGGAGGGAGTCATCGGGGAACCTGGGTGCAGCCCTCTGCCTCTATACAGTCGTGCCTCCAAATGTTTGGAGCATTCAAAGCCTCTAGTACAGTGACTGCACATTCCTAGATGAACCTTCAAATGCAATGTGACCATGACTCCTTTAAATATCCCGGCTGAAAACATGTCATCGATGACGTCATCAGACCCACACCAATTAATAGGGCTGTGGAATGCGCAGGGCGGGCTTAATAGATGCCATTAATGCAAAGTTGATTTCTGAAGTGGGATGGAAGCAGGAACTGGGTCGCGACCCGCCATGCTAACTGGCCACACTCGACCTGCCCAGGTACAGAAAATTCCAGCCTTAGTTGACTTGTGTGCTGATTTTGAAAAGCTATTTTATGTAAAGACAATAGGGTGAATTTTCCTTTTCCCACAGGGAATTCCCATTTTGCTGAGTTTCAGTGCTTTTTATGTGGCCCCATGATTTCTGGGCTTCTATTGAGGGGACACGGTGTCGGAGGAGGGAGGCGGTGGGGTGGGTGGCGGGGGTTGAATTAGGCACAGACCTATGACAGAAATATCAATGAGATGGCACGAGGTGTTTGCAGCCTCCCAACAGATGTTCCTTGTATAGTGCAGGCTGAGCCCCCACCCCCACACCCTCCTGTATTAGGAGCTCCCAGTAACATATGCTGCTATTGCCAGAGCAGAACGCTGTCCAGCTGGAAAGTTAGCAGGGTTTACGGAGGCAGGCCAGAGACAGAAGGTAAGCTAGGAGGAACAGTACCTCCTGCTACTTCGTGTGCTATGTTAAGAGGTAATCGGGAACTTCCAGCTGCTTCAGGACCCACAAGGCCCAATCTCCGAGGCACAACATGTAACTACACAACTGCACAGCAGTGCTTAAATTTCCTGCTCATTCTACTGGCACTAGGCAATACCAGGGGTGGACTTCTTTCTCCTTCTTAGGGCTTAATGCTGCCATTCAGGCCCAAGGTCCTAGATCTATAATTCCTCTGTTCTGTAGCCAGTTTATGGCTGCCTCTGGGATGATCAAGGGGGAAAGAGTGTCCTGTATCAATATTCTTAGCATAGAGGAATGTATTAGTTGTATTTAGTACTCTTATTTCAGAGGGTAATTTTCATCTCTTGAGGGTTTTGTGTGTTTACTGCAGCAGCGTTTACTGCCTTTCATTGGTTCCCGTTTATTCAAGCTGCCTTTTCTCAGCGGCGGTGGTGCTAGTTCATGCTGTCAATCTTCTCGATCACCTCCAGACAAAGACTACAAGTCATTCCCTCCTTGTAAGAGGTAGCCGAGTTATGAGATCTCCAACAGAGCTCGCAGAAAGGTTACTTACTCTGAGAATCTTCCCACACACTGTCCAGGACCTTAATGTTGCTTCTTTCAGTACAATTTCAGTCCATAAACAGGAACAAGTTTGCGAGCCAAAATTTTAAAATATAAAAACTTAGCTCTTTCAACAGACATAAGCTTCATAATGAGAGTTCAACCTGTTCCTTTTTTCAAAAAAATGAATATTAGGTTGATAACTTACCTGCAGCTATTAAATTTATCAAGGCTGAAATATTTTCAATTGCTGTGACATTTTCAGATTGAATCTAATATTACTAAAATAAAAATTAAGAAAAAGAGAGAAAAATTTGCATTTATAAAGCACCTTTCATAACCTCAGGACATCCCAAAGCATTTTACAGTGAATGAAGTATTTTTGAAGTATAGTCACTGTTGTAATAATAGTAATAATAATTACTTTTATTTATAAAGCGCCTTTAACGTAGTAAAATATCCCAAGGTGCTTCACAACAATTTTACAACACGTTAAATATTGACCATTGAGGCAAAGAAAGAAAAAGCGAGAGAAGAAAATATAAAAAGAGGTTGAAGGCTCAGATCTGAAGCGGCAGCCAAAATACACACACAGATAGGCACAGGCGAAAAAACGAAAAAAAAAGAAATTCAAATTACATTGTAAATAATACAATAAGGAATATACAATAGAAAAATTAGTATAGGATAGATTAATTATAATTAAACAAAATTAAATAATATATACCATAATTATAAATTAAGTTAAAATTAGAAAATCAGCAATTGAAGCAAATTAAATCAGTTATTTGCTTTCTTTTAAGATACATTCCCTGTCCAGTGATTCAATTAATATGGAAGAACGAATGACCGTCCTCCATCCTGGTGATGTCATAATTTTATTACTTTTTATTTCTCATTTTGTCTCCTTGACAGGACCTGAAATAACTCTAGGCTCGAGATGTCTCCGTTGTCAGGGAGACGCTTATGTTTAAAATTCCCTCCAGCTGTTCCAGGATCGAGCTGCCTCTGTTGTCAGGGAGACGTTTATGTAGGAAACATGGTGCACAGCAAGCTCCCACAAACAGCAATGTGATAATGACCAAATAATTTGTTTTAGTGATGTTGCTAGAGGGATAAATATTGGCCAGGACACCGGGGATAACTCCCCAGCTCTTCTTCGAAATAATGCCATGGGATTTTTACATCCACCTGAGAGAACCAATGAGGCCTCGGTTTAACATCTCATCCAAAAGACAGCACCTCTAACAGTGCAACACTCCCTCAGCACTGCACTGGAGTGTCAGCCTAGATTTTGGTGCTCAAGTCCCTGAACCGGGACTTGAATCCACAACCTTCTGATTCAAAGGCAAGAGGACTATCAATTGATCCATGGTAGACACTACTGCAATTCATTGGTATAGTGCAATTATACATTCTTAAAAATTGCCATGGTGATTTTATTGTAATGCTGTTCAAGATGAAGTGTGCTGGTGCTGGGAAACACACTTTCCACTTTAGGAACTCAAAATATTCATTGCACAGGGTAGTTCTTCTCTCGAGCAGATTGGCCGGCAGGGCACACTCACAGTCGCCTGAGAACATCCGGCCAGAAGGAGGTAGGTCTGTGAAAGTGGGTCCAGTTTCAGGGTGAGTGGGAAACCGGGAGCTGTAGTGGCTCATGATTGTTTTGTGTAACCTAGAGGAGCCCTCCTGCTCCTCCCGGCCCCACAAAAATAAACGCAGATTTACATTTTAGTTGTATTGCCAGCTGATATTGGGCAGAGCTCAGTGCTATCTTAAAATGGGAAACATGCTTCTAGATATGTCATAGGTTGCCAATTTACATTTTAAATAGGCGCCCACCATTTTCAGGTCTCTATCTCCCATTTTTGGCGGCCGGGAGGCCTCAAAATCTACCCCAGCATTTCCAGGGTTGGTGTAACATGATCAGAGTGAAGTTCCCTATACCTTATCCCAACAATGGGGTTTAACGCAAGCCTTTAAAAGGCTGGTGTGCTTAGCCAATGCACACCCAGCACTCTGACTCAATTAGTTATAAAGTGACCCGTGTCCTACAACTGTAACCAACTACTATTTGGTGTCAATAGTCTTGACGACAGTTAATAGATTTGAAAATGATACACTGGGATAAAGTTTACTCACAATCCATTCCTCACCCTGAATAAACTTTAATTGAGTTTTTTCTGCAGCAAAACAAACACTTTATTATTCATAGCCACTCATGGACATCAAAGTCACTCTTTAGTGAAATACGACCCATGTGAATTTATTTATAAGTTACATTTCAGAGCGTGAGACAAGATGTTCTGGTGTGTCAGAATGAAACCTTATCTTTTTCACACCATTAAGGGTAGATATAGTTAACATACAACTAACTACAAGGTGATGTGTGAGTGAATTCATTGGGATCAGAGTTTTATAGATCTATTCCTGCTTCCATTCAGCTGTACCTTGCTATTTCCTTCAGCCGATTTGTTATTAATGCTTTGATAAAGGCCATTAAATTTCTAGGTTGAATAAGCACCAAGATAATGTGTAATCTCCAATTGTACAAAGCCCCATCAAACTGCTTCCTTATTTTAAACCAGATCAGCAAAATTTTGGAAACCCTCAACTAGTCAGGCAGCATCTGTGAAGAGAACAGAGGAATTTATTAATGTTTGAGGTGTGGACCTTTTGTCAAAGCTTGAAGATGTTAATTATGTACAGCGTTTTAAACAGAACGGAACAAAGGGGAGGGGGGGGGGTGTGCAGTTGGTGGAAACAACACCAAATAAAAGAATGGCGATTGTCATGTATTCAACTGTCATTGTAACCCATGTATAAGCTGACCGAAGTTGTATACCTTGAGAACATTGACCACAGGGGGCGAACTTGTGGGAGACACTCCTAACCTGGACTTTCAGGTATAAAAGGGGAAGCTCCACCCACCATCTGCCTCTTGAGGTCTTGGTAATAAAGGTACCTGGTCACAGAGTGCTCTTTTCTCAAGTATGGGCCTCGTGTGCATTTATACTGTATAGTAAGGACAAATTATTGGCGACAAGAAACTGGGATTTAAACCACGCGAGCATAGCCACTAGCAGCACAGAAGAGAGGTACTGTGTTGGTGATGATTGGGACGACTTTATTGAGAGACTACAGCAAAGTTTTGTCACTGAGGAATGGTTGGGACAGGATTCGGCCGACAAACACAGGGCTCATCTCCTGACGGTTTGTGGATCCAGAACGTACTCCCTGATGAAGGACCTTCCAGCGCCAGAGAAGCCGGCGGACAAGACATTCGAAGAGCTCAGTAATTTGATCGGGGAACACCTTAAACCGGCGAGCAGCATGCACATGGTGAGACATCGGTTTTACACGCACCGGCGGCGAGAAGGGCAAAGCGTTCCTGACTTCGTGGCAGATCTCCGGCGACTGGCGAACCTATGTAAGTTCCCAGATGCATGTAGAGCGGAGATGCTGCGAGACTTTTTTTATTGAGGGCATCGGGCACGCTGGGGTTTTCAGGAAACTGATTGAGACCAAAGACTTGACCTTGGAAGCGGCAGCTATGATAGCCCAGACAATTACCTCAGAAGGGGAAGAGACCAGAATGATTTATGGCAAAAATCTTGGCTCAAATGCGGCAAACAACCAGGGAGTCAACATTGTTAACGCGACACATAGTTCTCGAGGCAGACAAAGGCAATCGGACATGCCCCAGCATGCAGTCGAACACAAAGGGGGAATTCATCTGAGACAATGGCTAGCTGAATGGCGATTCATGCCATCTCAATGGACAATGCGGCCAGTAATGGGGCCATCAACACCTGTTAATGGTGCGCTTAAGGATAGTTACAGAGACAGTCAGAGATGATTGACTGGTAATGGACCTTTTGTTTCCAACAATGGGGCCTCTAGCTCATGCTGGAGGTGTGGAGGCAAATACCCAGCCAGAGCTTGCAGGTATCAGCAATATACCTGCAGAAACTGCAACGTCAGCAGTCACTTGGCATGTATGTGCAAGAAGCCTGCAGCCAGGTTGCTGTACGAGGAGGACATGCCCGATGTAAGCCCTATGAGGCCAAATGAATACTGGGGGAAATCGCTGGAAGCTGAAGTGCAGCGAGTTCATGTGGAGCACTTATACAGTTCATATACCAGGACGCCACCGATAATGATGAAAGTGCTCCTCAATGGCATCCCAGTATTAATGGAGCTAGACAGGGGGGCCAGCCAGTCCCTGATGAGTATCAAACAGTTCGAAAGGTTGTGGGTGTCCAAGGCCAGGAGGCCAAAATTATTGCCGATTGATGCACAGCTACGGACATATACAAAGAAAATCATTCCGGTGCTAGGCAGCGCCATGGTAGTCGTGACCCACAAAGATTCGGAGAACAGGTTGCCACTCTGGATTGTCCCAGGGGACGGTCCCGCACTACTGGGGAGGAGTTGGCTTGCTGTCATGAACTGGAAATGGGCGATGTCAATGCAATTTCTTCTGTGGAGCGAGTATCATGCTCACAGATCCTGGACAAATTTGACTCATTATTTCAACCCGGCATCAGCACTTTCATGGGGACCAAGGTAGTGATTCACATAAACCCGGACGCCAGGCCAGTACACCACAAGGCCAGAGTGGTGCCGTACGTGATGCGGGAAAAGATAGAATGCGAATTGGACCGCCTGTTGAGGGAAGGCATCATCTCACCAGTCGAATTCAGTGACTGGGTGAGCCCGATCATGCCGGTGCTCAAGGCGGATGGGTCGGTTAGGATATGTGGCGATTACAAGGCCACCATCAATCGGGTGTCACTCCAAAACCAATACCCGCTAGCGAGAGCGGAGGACCTCTTTGCGACGCTATCCGGTGGCAAACTTTTTTCAAAATTGGACCTGACCTCAGCTTACATGACCTAGGAGCTGGCGAGTGAGTCGAAGAAGCTGATCACCATCACGACACACAAGGGATTGTTTGAGTACAACAGATGTCCGTTCGGGATTCGATCGGCCGTCGCGATCTTTCAGCGAAATATGGAAAGCCTCCTCAAGTCAATTCCAAGGACGGTGGTTTTTCAAGACGACATCCTCATCATGGGTCGCGATACTGAAGAACACCTCCACAAACTGGAGGAGGTGCTACACAGACTGGACCGGGTAGGGCTGCGATTGAAAAAGGCGAAGTGCATCTTCTTCGCTCCAGAGGTAGAATTCCTGGGGAGGAGGGTAGCAGCAGACGGGATCAGACCTACTGCGTCCAAAACAGAAGTGATCCAGAGAGCACCCAGACCCCGTAACACGACAGAGCTGTGTTCGTTCCTGGGGCTCCTGAACAATTTTGGCAACTTTCTTCCCAAATTGCGCATGCTGTTAGAGCCGCTACACGTGCTCCTACGCAAAAGTCGCGATTGAGTCTGGGGGGACAGCCAGGAAAGGGCTTTTGATAGAGCACGCAACTTGTTATGCTCCAACAAACTGTTAACGTTATATGACCCGTGTAAGAAACGAGTTTTAACGTGTGATGTGTTGTCCTTTGGGGTCGGGTGTGTGTTGCAGCATGTGAATGCCAATGGTCAGTTACAGCCAGTAGCTTATGCCTTCAGAAGTCTGTCCCGGGCAGAAAGGGGCTACGGGATGGTAGAAAAGGAAGTGTTAGCATGTGTATATGCAATAAAAAAAATGCACCAGTACCTGTTTGGCAGGAAATTTGAACTGGAGACAGATCACAAACCCCTCACGTCTCTTTTGGCCAACAACAAGGCCATAAATGCGAATGCATCGGCCCGCATGCAGAGGTGGGCACTTACTTTAGCCGCCTATAACTACACAATTCGGCACAGACCGGGCACTGAAAACTGTGCCGATGCACTCAGCAGGCTACCACTAGCCACCACTGAGGGGACAACTGAGCATGATGCTGAGATAGTAATCGCTGTTGAAGCTTTCGAAAGTGAAGGCTCACCTGTGACAGCCCGTCAGATTACAGTCTGGACAAATAAAGACCTGCTACTGTCTTTATTTAAGAAATGTGTCCTGAATGGGGACTGGGCAGCCACGTATGGGGCATGCCCTGAGGAGTTTAAACCGTTTCATCGGCGCAAGGATGAACTCTCGATTCAGGCCGATTGTCTACTGAGGGGAAACTGAGTAGACATGCCCCAGAAGGGTAGAGAGGTGTTTATCAGAGAACTTCACAATGAGCACCCGGGCATTGTCATGATGAAAGCAATTGCCAGGTCACACGTTTGGTGGCCAGGGATAGATGCAGACCTGGAACTTCGTGTTCGCAGGTGCAACACGTGTGCTCAGCTGGGCAACGCACCCAGGGAAGCCCCCCTTAGCCCCTGGTCCTGGCCCGCCAAGCCATGGTCACGCATCCATGTGGACTACGCAGATCCTTTCATGGGAAAAATGTTTTTGGTTATGGTAGACGCCTACTCCAAATGGATTGAGTGTGCCATTTTAAATTCAAGCAGATCCTCTGCCTCGGTAGAAAGTCAATGTTCACTGCCCATGGTCTACGGGATGTCTTGGTTAGTGATAATGGCCCGTGCTTCACAAGCACTGAATTCCAGGACTTCATGGCAGGCAATGGAATCAACCATGTCAGAACGGCACCATTTAAGCCAGCCTCAAACGGCCAGGCGGAATGAGCAGTGCAGATAATCAAACAGGGGATGCTCAGAATCCAAGGGGGTTCCCTACAAAGCCGCTTATCACGCCTCCTGTTGGCCAATAGATCCCGACCACACTCACTCACAGGGGTTCCACCCGCAGAGCTGCTAATGAAAAGCACGCTCAAAACCAGGTTATCCCTTATACACCCTACTATGAAAGAAATTGTTGAGAGCAGGCATCAGTCACAATGTGACTACCATGACAGGAATGCGAGGGCGCGAGGTATTGATGTCAATGACCCTGTTTTTGTCCTTAATTACGCTGCAGGGCCCAAATGGCTTGCAGGCACTGTGATTGCCAAAGAGGGAAATAGGGTTTTGGTAGTTAAACTTACCAATGGACAAATCTGCCGCAAACACGTGGATCAAACTAAAAGGAGGTTCAGCAACCCCATAGAAGAAGCAGAGGAAGAACACGACATAGAATTTACTCCACCACAGGTGACCGAACACCGGAACCAAGTGGAGGAGTGCTCAGTCACTGTGGGCAGTCTGGACAAGCCTGAGGCACCGCAAACAGCAGACACTCAGGCCAGCGCCCAAGAACCGGAGCACCAACTCAGGCGCTCTACAAGGGAGCGTAAATCACCAGAGAGACTTAACCTGTGATCCCAATGAGACTTTGCGGGGGAGGTGATGTCATGTATTCAACTGTCATTGTAACCCATGTATAAGCTGACCTAAGTTGTACACCTTGCGAACACTGACCACAGGGGGCGAACTCCTAACCTGGACTTTCTGGTATAAAAGGGGAAGTTCCACCCACCGTCTGTCTCTTGAGGTCTTGGTAATAAAGGTAACTGGTCACAGAGTGCTCTTTTCTCAAGTATGGGCCTCGTGTGCATTTATACTCTATCGTAAGGACATATTAGCAATGATATAGAATGACCTGTAAAGTACTGAAGTGGAAAATAGGAGATGGTTAAATGACAGAAATATTAGTTTATTTTATGTGAACCTGGCAAGTACATGGGCCTCAATTTTAATGCCATCCCAACCCCCACTGAAGGACACGAAAGAGTCCTTAGAAAGGTCTGCACGCATGGTACCTGTTCCACCAGCCCCCTCCCTTGGGGCAGCCCTGCAGGTCTGTGGGAGAGCAGACTGGAGGAAATATCATCATCATCATAGGCGTTCCCTCGAAACGAGGATGACTTGCTTTCACGCCAAAAAAAAGGATGAGTTCACAGGTGTTTCGAAAGAAGAACCCGAACTACATCCTCAAGGGTGGGAGATGCCTGTGCGTGGATTTTTTTAACGTATGGTGGCCGTTGCACACCAGCCACCACATGGGCTTGACAGAGCTAGGTCTTGGTCCAGTGGCAAGGATTACCCAAGACAACTGGAGATCAGCTCTGCTGCACAGATCCAGTGTGCACACATATCAGAGTGTGGGCTGACTCATGCTGCCGCTGGGCCCCTGGCCCCAAACTCACGCCTCCTCTGGGCCCCAATCACATCCCTCCACAATCTCTCACAGCTCCCTTCACCCCGATCTCGTCGCTCCTACTGAACCTGCCCTCACGAGGAGATAAGTGAAGCCTTGGAAGCCACGATCGACTTTGTCCACCAACTTCTCTAGGGTGGAGCAGATGTTCGAGCCCAGAGTCAGTATAGCAGCTGTTTGAGCCTCTATCAAGGCCACAAAGGATAACTGCACTGATTCCTGCTGTGAGGGCTGGGTGGCAGTGTTCCTAGAGGTAGCCACATGCTCCAGGGTAGATTGCAGATTTGAGAACACCTGTGAGAGCATCTCACAGATGATGAAAGTGGACCTTCCTGCTATGGTGATAGAGTGCCTGGCAGGACTTCCAACCACTCACACATTTGTTTCTGTGCCTCAAGTATTCTCATTTTCATGCTTGGCCCCAAGAGTTGCGCATCTATCTCTGTCCTGCTGAGCAGAGCTGGGAGAGGACGACGACCTCTGGTGCGTACTCTCCTCAGCTGTCCTGACCACCATTATCTGCTCCTGCTCACTTGTACTGCCGGCCCATCTATCTCACTAAGACACCCACTCAATGTACAAGTTTCTGTACTTGTGCCTGTGACACATATCGCATGTGACGGTACGTCCTCAGGAGGGATGAGCTCCTCTGAGGAGTCTTCTTCCTTTGAGGGCAGGGGTTCATACAGTTCATACGAGGAAGGGAAGGGGAAGGGGAAGGGGAAGGGGAAGGGGAAGTGGACTTATATAGCACCCTTCACAACCACCAGACGTCTCAAAGCGCTTTACAGTCAATGAAGATTTAGTGATGGTAGAAAGAAAATGTGCATGTCCACATGAAGCACTTAACCATACTGGTTGATGTGTTGTAGTAGGCTGAGGGTGCACTTGGTTGTATGAGATGAGGTGCAAGTTGAAAATAGTTACACTCTTCTGCAAATCCATGAAACTCACCATCACCTATGCTGAGAGTGTTGCTGATCCCACTTATCTCAAGGGTCTTCTCTTCTGTGGGGTCACTTCGATGAAATCTGGGGGCCCTCTGACAATCCTGGCCCTCTCCCTGGAATTCTGCATTCTCTTCTCCTGAAAAAGAGGTGGGACTGCTGTATGAGTGGCTAGCGAGGATGGATGCTTCCTCTGGATATAGTGCACAAGGTTAAAGGGAGAATCAAGCAGATGTAATAGTGGGGTGTCATTTGGTTATGAATAATGACTACAGTGCGAATTGAGGAGGTCTGCTGAGAGTAGGTGCAGAAACTGTTCAGGTGAGATGAGAATGGGGTTATTGGTAGCAGTGAAAGGAGGAAGTAAGAGTTGAGCATGTATTGGAGTGAGGATGAGAGCTGGTGCAGTGTACCATGGTGGTTGGTGCTGAGGAAAGTGATACAGGGAGGAATGTTTTGAATGGTGTAGGATGGACAAGAGGGAGTGGAAGGAGCTGCATTTCAGGAAATGGGTAAAGAAGGACATGTCCTGACCTTTCCTGACCTAGTCAGGTCATTGAACCATTACCTGTACTTTATCCAGAACTTTGGTGTCACTCTGCCCCTGTTGATTTCCTCTGCCATCTCCATCCAAGCCTACTTGGCTGTGGCAGCAGATTTCTTCTTCCCAGATGTGGGGAACAACACATCCCTCCTGGCTCTCACTACATGTATTTGTGTGTTAGATATGAACTAAATTCGTCACAGAAGGTTAAGTCTTGTCCAGGTGTGGAACTTCATTATTTCAGGTTTTAAATGTTGTTGGAGATTTTAAAAATATATCATTTTAAATTAAATTTTTAAAAATGTTTTTATTTCTCTTTTCTTTCTCTTAATCCAATCTTTTTTCCCCTCTCTTTATTTCTATTTCTGTACCTGATTTGACATTAAATTCACTCATTCTAACTTACACTTCCATCTCAGACCTTGCGCTATTAATTTCACAATCCTTCAATCTGATTGGTTAAGGAGTTGCTTGCCCTGTTCACTCAGGTCCTCCCAGATGCCCACATTATCACTTTACACTTTCAGCAACTTGTCACACAAAAAAATTAAAAACCTAAATGTGTAAGGACAAGTGTAACCAATGGCAGATGCTGTTAGATGCCCTGCGACAGCAGAATTTGGCCCTGTAATGTAATGTAACTGCAATGCACAGCAGAGTTGTGCCTTAATGATCATTCATCTTGTGGGAACCATTTAATTCATGAATGCAATGATTGAAAATCTCATCTGCTAAAGGTAAATATATACTCACCAAATGAAGACTGACTGACCTAAAGTTATAAGAATGAAACACAGATTCAAAGGGGTATTTGAGCCTTTTCAGTGTTGATGTGCACTATGGGAAACAGGTCCTTCAAGGATGTGAGATTTCAATTCTCGGACAGGAAAATGTGGGATCACAACCTCAGGAGTGAAACTCCCACTGAAAGTGATAAAGTTAATAGGCCTACTGATTACTTCACAGAACAGCAATCATCTCATTCTATACTGATGCATATCAAATATAAGACAAACAGGATGATCTGTCAATTACAAGCAGAGAATGGTAGCCAGCTCTTTTAAGTCTTTAAAATGTGAATGATGGTCGAGTGGGCCACAGAGCTTGCCTTTAGTTTCCAAAGCTCATCTCTTGTTTGGGGTTGTGGGGTGGGGCTGCTGGTGTGTGGTATGCACCAGCTGCTTTTATACTACAGTCAGTGACCACCGCTTCTAGGTCATTTCTGATTGGTGATTGGCTCAAAACTAGGAGCCATAGATATAAGATAGTTACTAATAAATCCAAAAGGGAAATCAGGAGAAACTTATTTGCAGAGAGAATGATTAGAATGTGGAACTCACTACCACAGGGAGTAGTTGGGTCAAATAGCATAGATGAGTTGAAGGGGAAGCTAGATAAACACATGAGGGAGAAAAGAATAGAAGGATATGTTGATAGGGTTAGATGAAAAGGGGTGGGAGGAACTTTGTGTAGAGCATAAACATCAGCATGGACCTGTGGGGCTGAATGGCCTGTTTCTGTGCTGTATATTCTTTGTAATTCTATGTAACTGGAGCCCACCTTATTTTCCAACCATTGACTTAAATGAATGAAAAATTGACCATCCTGCCTTGCCCAATATTCTCAATGCGCTGCGGCCAAGAGTCCAATATCCCCACGTACAGCACCAGGAAAATCTGCCTCCCACATCTCCAAAAACCATTCCATTTTCCTTTTACATTCTTCCTTTAAATAATTCTTCTCATTTAATGAATTTATATAAGTTCATCCTCTGAATGTCTGCTTGCCTGAAATTCAAATTTTGAATAGTTTTTATTATCTGTTCTGTGACTTATTTCAACCTTAAAATGAACAACGTGATGTTCACTAGTTCGCAAAGTCTCCTTACTTCAACTTACTTTATTAGTTAGGAGCAAATCTAATATTCTTCCCACCTAATGGGTTCCTCACCTGCTGTTTAAGAAAAGATTGTGGAAGTACTTCAATAAACTCCCTCACATAGATAGATTGTAAATCCCAATATATGGCAGGAAAATTAAAATCTCTCATGATCTGGAATGCACTGCCTGAAAGGTTGGTGGAAGCAGATTTAATCGTAATTTTCAAAAGAGAATTAGATAAATACTTGAAAAGGAAAATATTGCAGGGCTATGGGGAAAGAGCAGGGGAGTGGGACTAATTGGATAGCTCTTTCAGAGAGCTGGCACAGGCACGATGAGCGGAATAATTCTATGGGGGTAATTTCAGCCTATCTCGCTGGACGGAAAAGCCATGGAATTGGGTGGTAGCTAATTTTAATATTACTCTCCATTGCTGACGGGCTAGTTAGGTTAAAATTGACTCCTATGTTTACAATTGAAATGTTGGCCCCGATATTTAGGTGGAGGTGGAGAGGAAGCAGGGGCAACTTTTAGTGGCCGGAAAACTCAGAAATATGGGGGAGTGCTGTTGTGTTTAACGGCAAGACCTCATTTGAATTTTTTCTCTCCATTTCCTGTCCGGCAGCCAGTTGGATTGAGAGGCTGGCCCACTGTCGGGTAGAAAGGTGTGTAGTAGAAGGCTGCAGTCGGGGACCGGAGAGGAGGGAGAGAGGGAGGGAGAGATTGTGGGGTGGGGGCAGAAGATAGCGGATCAACATCGGATCACGAGGGGTCACATTGGATTGTGTTGAGGTTAGCTTAGGGAGCCAGGGGGGAGGGATGGGTGGGGAAAGCACTCCTGCTCCTCCTGGCCCACAAATGTAGTGCTGGAAAAGCACGTACCTGCTGCAACCGGCAGCTGCAGCCTCCCTTCAACTGTCGGGTTTCCCGAGACCTGGGAAACCCAGCCCATAGCTTTTAAATCCAAACAGCTGCTACAATCTGAGGCATGCAGCCTTATTAACATAATAAGAGTACTTACCCGCTTCTCGAGACCAGGTTACTCTCCCACTCCCCAACCCATGCCGGTTAAACCAAAAGCAGGCATGTTTGCAGCTGGTTGGGTTTGAGTTTCCTATTTTTAAGAATTTAATCCCCCAGTCCCTGCCCCGTCTGTCCTGTGGAGTTAAAACTCTCCCTGTTAGCTATAATCCGTTTAATGACCTCCAGCTCTATCTTATTTTGTTGTGGCCTACAACATCTTCCCACCACTAACCTCTTCTCTTTTCCGCCTTCCAGATTCACCTAAAGAGGCTCTGTGATCATTTCCACTTCTTTCCTCTCAACAACGTATATAAATCATCCCTGATAAACGGTGCCAGCTGAGCCTTTCTCTTTCCATTCTCCATCCTTCCTGAAGCATGCATAGCCCGACAGATTTGTTATATACGTATCCTTTAGTTTTAGCCAGATTTCAGTAATTCCTACAATGGGGCAGAAATCCCAGCCTCCCTGGGTCCGTACGGAGTGTGCACATGCACACAATGCACATGCACCGAAAACCAGTTTTGCCGATCCTCCAAGCTCTGTCTTGACAGATCCTCCTTAGCCAGGATATTCGCATGTGCAAGATTGCGGTATTTATCCATATCTTGCCCAGCGAATGTCCTGAAAACACTTGTGCCTAGTAAAAGCAAGTGCATAACCTACTTTTACCAGCGCAAGAGTTTTAAAACATACAAAAACATAATAAAATAAAATTTTAAAAGCACATTTTAATGTTAAAAACCCTGACCACTAAGGTAAGTTAGTTTTAAACCATAAATTAAAAACTTTAAAAAAAATTGGAACAATATATTTTTTTATAAGACATTTATTAACTTTAATTTTAATTAATCTTAAATATGTGGTGTATTTTTTCTATTTTTTTATTTGGGTTTGGGTGTTGGGGGGGTTGATTCTCAACCATAATGAGAACTCCTACTTACAGAGTTCCCATTATTATGAATGAGAAAATACTGTACCTCGATTGGCTGCCCAGTGCCATGTGACTCCAGTTCCAGCATACGGACATCCCGACGTGCACGTGCTCCAATGCGCAGGGAGAGGAGGCCTCAGGACCGGGATCGCTGGTGGGCACAGCAGGATAAGGCAGGTGCACATCTTTTTTACCTTTTTCTGTCGAGCGCCCGCGGGAAGCAGAGGACCGGGATTTCAGGGCCAATATCTTTTAACATCCTGTTTACCATCACTCCTAATTCATTCCTTATGTTTCTGACATTCATATAAATACAGCTTGTCCTCTTTGCTGTAATCGCATGACTCATAAGAACATAAGAACATAAGAAATAGGAACAGGAGTAGGCTATTTGACCTGTCGAGCCTGCTCCGCCATTCAATAAGATCATGGCTGATCTGATCTTGGCCTCAACTCCACTTCCCTGTCCACTCCCCATAACCCTTAACACCTTTATTGTTCAAAAACCTGTCTATCTCCACCTTAAATATATTCAATGACCTCCACAGCTCTCTGGGGTAGAGAATTCCAAAGATTCACGATCTTCTGAGAGAAGAAATTCCTCCTCATCTCCATTTTAAATGGGCGACCCCTTATTCTGAAACTATGCCCCCTAGTTCTAGATTCCCCCACGAGGTGAAACATCCACTCTGCATCTACCTTTCAAGCCCCCTCATAAACTTATACGTTTCAATAAGATCACCTCTCATTCTTTTAAACTCCAATGAGTATAGGTCCAACCTGCTCAACCTTTCTTCATAAGACAACCCCTTCATCTCAGGAATCAACCCAGTGAACCTTCTCTGAACTACCTCCAATGCAAGTATATCCTTCCTTAAATAAGGAGACCAAAACTGTACATAATACTCTAGGTGTGTTCTCACCAACAGCCTGTACAGTTGTAGCAGGACTTCCCTACTTTTGTATTCCATTCTCCCTTACAATAAAGGCTAACATTCCTAATTACTTACTGTACCTGCATGCTAATTTTTTGTGTTTCATGTATAAGGACCCCCAGGTCCCTCTGTACTGCAGCATTTATGTAATCTCACTCCATTTAAATAATAATGCTTTTTTATTTTTCCTACCAAAGTGGATAACCTCACATTTCCCCACATTATACTCCATCTGCCAAATTTTTGCCCACTCACTTAGCCTATCTATATCCCTTTGCTGATTCTTTGTTCACAACTTGCTTTCCCACCTATCTTTGTATTATCAGCAAATTTGGCTACATTACACTCGGTCCCTTCATCCAAGTCATTAATATAGATTGTAAATAGTTGAGGCCCCAGCACTGATCCCTGCGGCATCCCACCAGTTACAGTTTGCCAACCTAAAAATGACCCACTTATCCCGATTCTCTGTTTTCTGTTAGTTAGCCAATCCTCTATCCATGCTAATATATTACCCCCAACCCCGTGAGCTCTTATCTTTTGCAGTAACCTTTTATGTGGCACCTTATCAAATGCCTTCTGGAAATCCAAATACAAGACATCTACCGGTTCCCCTTTATCCACCCTGCATTACATCCTCAAAGAACTCCAGCAAATTTGTCAAACATGATTTTCCTTTCATAAAACCATGCTGACTCTGCTTCACTGTATTATGATTTTCTATGTCCTGCTACTACTTCCTTAATAATAGACTCCAGCATTTTCCCAATGACAGATGTTAAGCTAAATGGTTTATAGTTTCCTGCTTTCTGTCTCCTTCCCTTCTTAAATAGGGTGTTACATTTGCAGTTTTCCAATCCGCTGGGACCTCTCGAATCCAGGGAATTTTGGTAGATTACAACCACTATCTCTGCAGCCACTTCTTTTAAGACCCTAGGATGCAGGCCATCAGGTCCAGGGGGCTTGACCACCTTTAGTCCCATTAGTTTGCTTATTACTTTTTCTCTAATGATAGTGATTGTTTTAAGATCCCCCCTCCCTATAGCCCCTTGATTATCTATTATTGGGATATTTTTAGTGTCTTTTACCGTGAAGACCAATAAAAAATATTTGTTCAAAGTCTCTGCCATTTCCTTATTTCCCATTATTAATTCCCCAGTCTCATCCTCGAAGGAACCAACATTTACTTTAGCTACTCTCTTTGTTTTTATATACTTGTAGAAGCTCTTACTGTCTGTTTTTATATTTCTTGCTAGTTTACTCTCATAATCTATCTTCTCTATTATTTTTTTAGTTGTCATTTGCTGGTTTCTAAAAATTTCCCAGGACTCCTTCCTAATATTTGCTCCACACTGCTAATACCCCCCACCCATTCCAGTGTAAATTATTTCAATTGTTTGATTTATCATATCAGCCAAGACAAATGCACCTCCTCGGTTAAAGTGACGATAAAGCTTCTCCTCCCATGCAAGCGCTTGCAATTGTCCCAAAGAGCCCAAATCATAGACTTGAAACAGTTTGATGACAGAAAATGAACAAGTGAACATTTGACATTTGGTTACAAGTGTTAACACAAACAGAATGATACGATCAACTCGCAGTGGGGTTAGAACCCAGATTACAGATGTGGTGCCATCACATGGTTGCCAGCTTCTCTTTGCCACTTCCCCTGCCGTGCCCGTAGGCATTCAATGTATTAAATTAAAAATTAACCACTGCATGCACACAGAGGCATGCTACACGTGCACACGGTGACCCTGAAATTCCGCAGCGTTCTCCTGGTCTCCCGCAGTAACTTTGGCGGGAATCCCTGAGAAACAGTGTAATAGGCCACTTTTAGCCACTTATGCAGCTTCCCCAAGGGCTCTGCTGGAGAACTCACAGCTTGCACGCATGGCGTGTTCACAACTGATGCGCGAGTACTTGTGGGAGCCAGCTATTAACACGTAACAATGGCAGAGCACTTAAGTCTGAGGGCTAGACTTTCCACCTCACATCGCCCATATATTGCCCAAAACGGATGTCTGTTGCCCATTTTGAGCAAAAAATGGAAGCTCAGGCCTCAACATCGCCGGAAAATTAAGCCCCCAAGTTTCGTCTCACTTCGCCGAGCTGATCGCCCGCACATCACCGATTTGAATTTCCGGCACATCGTCGTCATATCGCCGGGCTGATCGCTCACCGAGAACATCGCTGGATAATAGTTGCTTTTCCCAGGCGTTCCTGACCGAACTGGGTACTACGGACGCCATTTTGAATTTCGGAGGAAGGGAGGAGGCAGCTAAAAAACTCAAGCTAAGATATTGTGAGTTATTTAAGGGTCTTCTATTAATAGATCCACTCAGATTTATACTTATATTTAATTGTACTAATAGTAGCTTAGTAGATTAGGAATTTTTCCTAAAAAGTACATTTATAGCAAGTGAAAATAATTATTAATAGTGATGGGGCCTATGCTTTCTGTGCCATTACTCGTAACTGCTCACACGTTGGTTTCTGAAAGGATCAATCAAAGAGGTGGCAGAGTAATGCATAGACAGAGACAGAGGAGGCAAGCATACAGCCGACGAAGGTACAAAGAAACGCGATCTTACCCCAACTTGTCTGAAAATGCGTGTCTTAGGAGGCTGCGCTTCCGGAAGGAGGTCATCGATGAGATTTGCAATCTCGTCAAGGGGGATCTGCAGCCTTCCAGCACCATCAGAACCGCACTGCCCATTGAGGTGAAGGTTACTGCGGCACTATCCTTCTACACATCAGAATCCTTTCAGGCTTCAGCTGGCGACATCTGCCGTATCACTCAGCATGCCACACACTTTTCCATTCGGCAGGTGACTGAAACCCTTTACGCTCACAGGATGGACTTTATAAACTTCCCTATGACCAGGGAGGCACAGACCGGCTGGGCTTTGGGTTTCTGGAGAATAGCAAACTTCCCCAAGGTGCAGGGAGCAATAGACTGCACACACATTGCCCTGAAAGCCCCTTTACAGAACGCGGAGATGTTTTGTAACAGAAATGTCCACTTCCTGAATGTGCAGCTTGTTGTCGACCACAATCAAATAAACATGACAATAAATGCTACATTTCCTGGCAGCATCCATGATGCGCACATCCTATGTGAGAGTGCTATCACTGACCTGTTTGTCAATCAGCCAGAAGGTCACGGTTGGATGCTGGGGGATAAGGGATATGGCCTTGCCAACTGGCTGATGACCCCACTGCGTAATCCTGTCACTGAAGCAGAGAAACGTTACAATGAAAGCCACATAGCGACACGCAACATCGTCGAAAAAGACAGTTGGAGTCCTAAAGCAGCGCTTCAGATGCCTGGACCACTCTGGTGATAGCTTACAGTACCACCCTGACCAGGTCGCTGAGTTTATTGCGGTGTGTTGCATGTTGCATAAACTAGCTATAAGGAGAAGACAACAAATGGCAGATGGGGCTGCAGGTCCACCTCCAGAAGGAGGGGAGATGGAAGAGCCACCAGGTCGGAGCAACAGGAGGAGGAGGCAGAAGCGAAGGCTGGTGAGGACCTCAGGGAGGACAATCAGCCTGGCGATGTAGCCATGGTCCAACCCCCCCCCCCAGCCCCAGAAGACCAGTACCTCGTGGGAATTACGTGGCTGCTAAGCCTTTGCGTCAGCAGTTCATTTATGAACGCTTTGCATGAACTTACATTGAGGATAGTCACATTTATATTTACAGTTACGGTTAAACAAAAGTAGCATTTGCGTTAAGTTACGTTTTTGCCTTGCCCGCATTGGCCTGGCCTTTGTTGTACAACATTTGCATTAATGCTTAACTTAAATAAACTTATGTTATTATAAGAGAATGCACAACAAATGCAGAACAATTGTTAAAATGTTACATTTTTTAAATGCTTCACTTAACTATAAGAGAATTGTTAAATTCAGTAAAATTTTTTATTTCAAACAACGAATTTAAAACATTTTTTTTATCAACACCCTCTCCCCCCCACCCGCCCCCACCCACCTCCCCCCCACCCAAGAACTATGAATGCACATTAGCAGCAACAAATTAACTCAAAATAATTTAAAATCAACATGAACGATAAAAAATTTAACATGAACATTGCAAAACCAACCCCCCTCCCTACCTGCAGCCAGGTTTCCCTCCGGGTCCTTTACCCCCCCCCCCCCCCCCCCGGTGTTTTAACACCACCCGCCCGTTTTGGTCCCCGCAGACCGAGACGACACTGGCGTGCAGCGGGCGACGGCAAGACTTCCTGCCGTGGTGGGGGTGTGGGAGTGGAAGACGAAGCTGGCTGTTCGTCTTCCGAGTCAACAGGAAGTGTATCCTCCATACTCGCTTGAGTGCTCGGGGTTGTACTCAGACCCAACACCACACCTTGGGGGTGCAGCGCCGTGTTCAGCCAGCAGCGCATGCTGAAGGGCATTGGTTGCGGCGGTCTGCTCCACGCATCTCTTCTAGTGTCTGCCGTGCTAACTGCCCTTGCACAGCAGACACCTGGGAAAAGTTAGGCGCGAACTGCGTGAACCCCTGGAGAAGCTCGCGGCCTATCGCGACCGTCTCCGAGCACAGGGAGATCAAGCCCTCCAACTGACCGTCCGAGGGAGGCGATCGCTCACCTCGTTGACCCGGCCTCCGTGGGGTCGGCGTGCGCAATGTGATGTGCCTTGGCGTTGCCGGCTGCGCACCGCTTGGGCCTGGTGCCTATTCTATCTCAAGTGAGATGACCGCAGGTTCATTCCCCCCTCTACAGCTGTATGCTGCTGTTGCTGGTGCTCCTCCTCCTCCTCTTCCTCCTCGAGCTCAGTGGTGATGATAGTGCTGTCGAGCTCGTCCTCCTCCTCCTCCTCCTGCTCTTCAGCAGGTGCTGGTACTGGTGCTGGTTGCACTTCGATCAGCGTCTCAGGATGGCCTTAAAAACACATATGACCTTATTACAGAGTTTATTAGAACATAATGGTGCGCATTAACGAGAGACATTACATAGCAATTCATTTCACTACCTCAAAAAACTGTAGCGGCTGCATCCCCTGCATCCCCTGCATCCCCTGCATCCCCTGCATCCCCTGCATCCCCTGCATCCCCTGCATCCCCTGCTTCTTCTGCACAAAGACTGAATGCATGACATGACATGACATGACATAATTTGTATATTGCATATTGCATTATAATTACAGGACATTACATTACTCACGAGATGCATAGCTGGGCTCCGCTAGGCCACGGGTAGTGGCCGAATGGATTTCGTGGCCCACGAGCGCGGTTGCACGCTCCTCCAGGTCTATCAGTGGTTGAAGCTGAGCAGCGCCCTCCCCCCTCCACCCCCCCTGCCCGATGCACCTCTGCTCAGCCCTTTTGATTGATATCTTCTTCTGCAAATGAGAAAAGAGCATAGCATAAGCTAATTTACTAAGTAGTATCATGGAGTCACAACAGTTTAAAACATTACATGCTGCAGTTTGACACATATACATCTCTCTATGCTGCAGCAGCTACAGTAAGGCTCCCTCCACACTCCCAGGGCAGCTGCAGCATGGGGTTACATATAGAGTAAAGCTCCCTCCACACTATCCCATACATAGTCCCAGGTTCAGAGCCCTGTCCGGATCTTAACATGGAGTTAATGTAAAACATTTATGAATAAACAAATTAAATTCAACTCAGGAAATTCATTATTATAATTAAAATTTGCATCAGTAAAATATAAAATGCAACTTACTCTTGCTGCAGTTACCAAGCTGTTCCAGATTTTCCAGCCTCATGGGATGTGGAGGACACCACCGCAGCGATCTCTGCCCAAATGTTTCTATAAACTCGGGATGGGGGATTCCCCTGTGCACCCCGAGTCAGTTTGGCCCACCAGGAATGGACCTCATTAACTAGGGTCTCATTGGCCTCATCACTAAAGGGCTTCGCCCTCTTCCTCTCCCCCTCAGCCTCTTGATGGGTTTGCGACATTTTATATAACTTTTATAAACCTTTATAAAGTTGTTTTGTTGATTTCTCCTCTCTTTCTCTTTCTCTTTCGTCTCTGCCTTGCTCCTCTCTCTGAATCCTTTCTCTCTCTCTCTCTCTCTCTCTGCCCCTCCCTGAGCCTTCTGTGCATGTGTGGATGACCCCTGACCTCCCGAAACGCGGGAAAACCAGTCAAAAAAAAAAATTGCATGCGCAGTAGGCCGTTGCTAGGGAAGCTTTTGCCTTCCACATCGCTGGCCGTTCGATGGGCAAACGTCACATCGCCGACCTTTCGCATCGCCCATTTCACATCGCTGGCCAATCGCCGAGTAGAAAATCAATATCCAAAAAGTGAGCTATGTCCCAGCGATCAGTAAGGCTGAGACATCGTACATCGCTGGTCCATCGCCCATTTTTTGGCCGATAGATAGCAAAGTGGAAAGTCTTGCCCTGAGTGTTCATATATCAGGCTTCAATTACTGAACTAGATTTGCACCAACCACCTTTTCCCAATATCAAGTACTTACCCCCGCAGTCCTGGTATTGAAGCTTTCATCACCATTTACAACACCACTGAAACTGAAACTGTCGTGTGATTGACAAAATTGAAATCGTTTTCGGTTTTGTGAATCTACAGATGACGATTATTATACATTTCACAATCTGGTCAGTGTAAAGTCCTTACTCTACAGCATGAAACCACATGAGGCACATTCTGGGGACAAGGTCACTCTGTGACCTCAAATCTTTATTCACAACACTCCACAAGTGATGACCCTGCGTGGGAGCTCCCTTTATATACCTGGGAGATCAGGTAAGGAGTGTCTCCCACAAGTTCGCCCCCCCGTGGTCAAGGTGTACATCTAGGTTGTGTGTATACAGTAATACAGTGGTGTTACATTGTGGTTACATACATGACATCACCTTCCCCTCCCCCAAAGTCTTGTTAGGATCATAGGTTTAGTCTTTCAGGTGGTCTACGCTCCCTCGTGGAGCGCCGCAGTTGGAGCTGTGGTTGTTGGACACTGACGTGAGTGTCTGTCACCTGTGGTGATTCCGGCCTGTCTGGGCTGACCGCAGGGACTGTGCATTCTTCTGATTGCTCTTGTTGCTCATTCACTGGCGGTGTTGTGAGCTCCATCTCATGGTCTTCTTCAGGTTCCTCCATGTCAATGCTGAACCTTTTTTTTACTTGGTCCAGATGCTTACGGCATATCTGACCATTATTGATATTTACCACAAGGACCCTATTCCCCTCTTTGTCAATTACAGTACCCTCAAGCTATTTGTGCCCCATGGCGTGATTGAGGATGAATACAGGATCATTTATTTCGATACATTTCCCCCTCGCATTACAGTCATGATACTTGTTTTGTGACTTGCGCTTGCCCTCAACTATGTCGGTCAGGACTGGGTGAATGAGGGACAACCGGGTTTTGAGTATCCGTTTCATTAGTAGCTCTGCGGGCGGGACTCCCGTGAGTGAGTGCGGTCGGGATCTATAGGCCAGCAGGAGGCGCGATAGGCGGCATTGTAGGGAGGGTCCTTGAATCCTGAGCATACCTTGCTTAATGATTTGGACTGCACGTTCCGCCTGGCCATTGGAGGCCGGCTTGAACGGCGCAGTCCTGACATGGTTGATGCCATTGCCCGACATAAACTCCCGGAATTCATAGCTTGTGAAGCATAGGCCATTACCACTAACCAGGATGTCCGGCAAGCCATGGTTTGCAAAGATCGCACGTAGGCTTCCCACGGTGGTGGATGACATGCATGAATTCAGAATGATGCACTCAATCTATTTCGAGTACGCATCTGCCACAATAAGGAACATCTTTCCCATGAATGGGCCCGCATGGTCAACGTGACTGCGTGACCATGGCCTGGTGGGCCAGGGCCACGGGCTGAACGAGGCCTCCCTGGGGGCATTACCCAGTTGGGCACACGTCGTGCACCTGCGAACACAGTGTTCCAGGTCTGAATCAATTCCAGGCCACCAAACGTGTGACCGGGCAATGGCCTTCATCAGCACAATGCCTGGGTGCTCGCTGTGGAGTTCCCTGATGAATGCCTCCCTGCCCTTCTGGGGCATAATTACCCAGCTGCCCCATAGTAGGCAGTCGGCTTGGATGGAAAGCTCATCCATCCATCTGTGGAACGGTCTGACCTCCTCAAGGCATGTTCCGTGTGCGGACGCCCAATCCCCAGTCAGGACACATTTCTTAATCAAGGATAGGAAGGGATCTCTGTTTGTCCAGATTTTGATCTGGCGGGCTGTGATGGGGGGGCCTGCGCTGTCAAAGGCATCAACAGCCATGACCATCTTAGCGCTTTGCTCCGCTGCCCCCTCAGTGGTGGCCAGTGGAAGCCTGCTGAGCGCGTCAGCGCAATTTTCAGTGCTGGGCCAGTGCCGGATGGAGTAGTCATAAGCAGCCAGCGTGAGAGCCCATCACTGTATGCGAACTGATGCGTTGGCATTGATAGCCTTGCTGTCTGACAACAGGGATGTTAATGGCTTGTGGTCCGTCTCTAATTCAAACTTCCTACCGAAGAGGTATTGATGCATTTTTTTTTACACCATAGACACATGCGAGCGCTTCTTTCTCGACAATCCCATATCCCCATTCGGCTTGAGAGAACGACCTGGAGGCATAAGCCACAGGTTGTAGTTGACCCTCAGCATTGCCCTGCTGCAACACGCACCCAACCCCATAGGACGATGCATCACATGTCAGAATCAATTTTTTACAGGGGTCGTACAGGATCAACAGCTTGTTTGGACAAAGTAGGTTTCGCGCCCGATCAAAAGCTCGTTCCTGACCGTCCCTCCAAATCTAATCGCAACCCTTACGCAGGAGCACGTGTAGTGGCTCCAACAACGTGCTCAAGTTCGGCAGAAAGTTCCCGAAATAGTTCAACAGTCCCAGAAATGGAAGCAACTCCGATGTGTTGCAGGGCCTGGGTGCTCGTCGAATCACCTCTGTTTTGGATTTGGTGGGCTGAATCCCATCTGCGGCAACCCTCCTGCCCAGAAACTCAACCTCAGGAGCTAAAAACACACATTTAGATGTCTTGAGTCGCAGGCCTACCCGGTCCAGTCGGCGTAGCATTTCCTCCAGGTTGTGGAGGTGTTCCTCGGTGTCACGATCAGTGATGAGGATGTCGTCCTGGAATACGGTCGTTCCAGGAATGGATTCAGCAGGCTTTCCATGTTTCATTGAAAAATCGTGGCTGCTGATTGAATGCCAAACGGGCACCTGTTATAAATGAACAGTCCCTTGTGCGTGGTGATGGTGGTCAGTAGTTTAGAGTCGTCGGCCAGTTCCTGGGTCATATAGGCTGAAGTGAGGTCCAACTTGGTGAACAGCTTGCCGCCTGCCAGTGTGGCGAAAAGGTACTCCGCTCTCGGGAGAGCGGGTATTGATCTTGTAGGAACACCCGATTGATGGTGGCCTTGTAGTCGCCACAGATCCTGACAGAGCCATCTGCTTTTAGAACGGGAACGATGGGGCTCACCCAGTCGCTGAATTCAGCAGGTGAGATGATGCCCTCTCTCAACAGCCGGTCAAAATCGCTCTCGATCTTTTCCCGCATCACATATGGCACTGCCCTGGCTTTGTGGTGCACTGGCCTGGCGTCCGGGGTGATGTGTATTACTACTTTGGTGCCTTTGAAAATCTCGACGCCAGGTTGGAATAGTGAATTGAATTGTTGTAGGACTTGTGGGCACGAACTTCGCTCCACAGATGATATTGTGTGAACATCCACCACATTTCCAGTTCATCTCGGCTAACCAGCTCCTCCCCAATAGTGCGGGACCATTACCCGAGACAATCCAGAGCGGCAGCCGATTCACTAACTGTGTGTGTGACAGCCAACATTGCACTGCCTAGCACCGGAATGATTTCTTTCGTGTAAGTCAGTATTGTTGTCTCAGTGCGTGCTAATTTGGGTCTACTGGCTTTAAGTGGCCATAGCTTCTCAAATTGCTGAACGTCCATGAGTGACTGGCTGGCCCCAGTGTCCAGCTCCATGCATACTGGGATGCCATTTAATAAAACCCTCATCATCATTGGTGGCGTTTTGGTGTATGAACTGTTTGCCACATGGACCCGCTGAACCTCGGCGTCCATCGATTTGCCCCAAAAGTCATCCTGCCTCAAAGGACCCTCTTCTGGTCACTCCACCTCACATATCAGTCTGGTTGCAGACTTCCTGCACATTTGAGCTAAATGGCCACTGAGATTGCAGTTTCTGCAGACAAACTGTTGAAATCTGCAAGATCTGGCTGAGTGTTTTCCCCCATACCTCCAGCATGTTAAAGTTTCCATTGTTGGGGACAAAGGGACTATGTTCAGGTATTCCGCGCTGACTGTCCCTTTGACTGCTCTTAAGTACCCTATTAGTGGGTGTCAATGGCCCCATCCCGGGCCGCATTGTCCACTGTGATGGCGTGAATGTCCGTTCAGCCTGCCATTGTCTCTTTTTTGGGTCCGACTCTAGGGTTTATTGCTGCCTGGGGAATGTCGGACTGCCCCTGCCAGCCTCCGGGGCTCTGAGTCGCGTTGATGATGTTGACTCCCTGATCCATCACCGCGTTAGAGGCAGAATTGCACGCGTATATTATTTTCGTCTCTTCCTCCCCCGCCATGAAAGTTTGAGCTAACAACGCCGCCACTTCCAAGGTCAAATCCTTGGTCTCAATTAATTTGCATAAAATTCCCGGCTGACCGATGCCCTCGATAAAGAAGTCCCTTAGCATCTCCCCCCTGCAGGTGTCTGTGAACTTACAGAGGCTGGCCAAATGCCGGAGATCCGCTACGAAGTCCGGTATGCTCTGTCCTTCACGACGTCGGTGGGTGTAGAATCTGTGTCGGGCCATGTGTACGCTACTCGCCGGATTGAGGTGTTCTCCAATCAGTTTGCTCAGTTCTTCAAAGGTTTTGTCCGACGGCTTTTCGGGTGCTAGTAAGTCCTTCATGAGCGTGTAAGTTTTTGGTCCGCAGCTGGTCAAACGATGAGCCCTTCGCTTGTCGGCTGCTGCACCCCCCAGCCATTCTTTCGTAACGAAGCTTTGCTGAAGCCTCTCGACAAAATTGTCCCAGTCTTCCCCAACACAGTACCATTCCTCTGTGCTACCCATGGCCATTCTCGTGGGTCGTGAATTCCCGTTTCTCGTCGCCAATGTAAAGTCCTTAATCTACAGCATGAAACCACACGAGGCACATTCTGGGGACAAGGTCACTCTGTGACCTCAACTCTTTATTCACAGCACTCCACAAGTGATGACCCTGCGTGTGACCTCCCTTTATATACCTGGGAGATCAGGTAAGGAGTGTCTCCCACAAGTTCACCCACCGTGGTCAAGGTGTGCATCTAGGTTGTGTGCATACAGTAATACAGTGGTGTTACATTGTGGTTACATACATGACAGTCAGAATTAAGGGCGGAAATGACACGTCGTTCCGTCTGGGGCTGGTAACCTTGGCGAGACAGAACTTCCATCGCCCAGAAAGGAAGTCCTGCCCCGCGACCTAAATTGGGGTTGGCGCTCTGAGAGGAAGTGGAGCACAATGTCGGGCGTTCCACATCCGCTCGAGGGCGAGTCTGGGGAGCTAACCTCTGGAATTTCAGCGCACTATGTGGCGCCTCCACGTAGCACTGATGTGATCACAGTGCCCTCTCCTACCGTTAAAGAGGAGGGCACATTGTGAGCTCTGCAGTGGTTTTGAGGGGCCTCCACTACACCACCGGGGATGTGGGGTGCCGTTGCTGCAGCTCAGCATAGAAGTGGAGTGCTAGGCTGCACCATCACAGCATGGACCCCGTGAAAAATATCACGGAAGGCCGAACTGATAAGTCAGCTGAAAAATCAAAATGGCGCCGCGCACCTCCCCTTTAAATTTTGCCCCATGAGTGGAGCGCGGCCCGATTCATGACCCGCGAGGCTGGCACTGACATCGCCCACGGTGGCCTCATGGGACACTGCCCAATTTCCGCCGCAGGATGAAAAGGGAGTGCTGCGCACAACGATGACGTCATCGCCGGAGGCGCAGCGGTTTTGTGCCTCTGCTTTCTCTCCCACGCAATTGCGTGTGAAATGGTTTGCGCCCTGTTAGCGCCACCCGGAGGCACTAACGGCAGTCGCAAACCATGCGAATTTCTCCCCCTAAATTTCTAAATGTCATAGAGTCATAAGACAATAATCCTTGCAAAATGTATCTTTTATGTCATCAGGAAAGGAAAATATATTTGTAGTTTGCTGGTTAGTATTGGAGTGCTTTAATATTACTTGTCAATTACATCTAAATGGCATATTAATTTCCACAGCATCTCAGTCAATTAAAACAACGTGTTGTTAGTCACAGACTAAGATAACAGAAAATTTAAATTAATTTAAAGTTTACATAAAAGTTTTGCACATTTTGAAAGAAATCTGCGGATGCTTAAGGATGAATACGATTGATATCTTGTAGTTATGCTCAACTTCCTGCTCATAAATCAACATTCATAATGCACATCATATATAGGAAGTAACAAGGAGCTGTGCATTTTACCCAGGGAAACATAGAAACATAGAAACATAGAAAATAGGTGCAGGAATAGGCCCTTCGGCCCTTCGAGCCTGCACCGACATTCAATAAGATCATGGCTGATCATTCCTTCAGTACCCCTTTCCTGCTTTCTCTCCATACCCCTTGATCCCCTTAACCATAAGGGCCATATCTAACTCCCTCTTGAATATATCCAATGAACTGGCATAAACAATTCTTTGCGGCAGGGAATTCCACAGGTCAACAACTCTCTGAGTGAAGAAGTTTCTCCACATTTCAGTCCTAAATGGCCTACCCCTTATCCTAAGACTATGTCCCCTGGTTCTGGACTTCCCCAACATGGAGAACATTCTTCCCGCATCTAACCTGTCTAGTCCCGTCAGAATCTTATATGTTTCTATGAGATCCCCTCTCATCCTTCTAAATGCCAGTGAATAAAGGCCCAGTTGATCCAGTCTCTCCTCATATGACAGCCCAGCCATCCCTGGAATCAGTCTGGTGAACCTTCGCTGCACTCACTCAATAGCAAGAACGTCCTTCCTCAGATTAGGAGACCAAAACTGAACACAATATTCCAGGTGAGGTCTCACCAAGGCCCTGTACAACTGCAGCAAGACCTCCCTGCTCCTATATTCAAATCCCCTAGCTATGAAGGCCAACATACCATTTGCCTTCTTTACCGCCTGCTGTACCACTTTCAGTGACTGATGAACCATGACACCCAAGTCTCGTTGCACCTCTCCTTTTTCTAGTCTGCCGCCATTCAGATAATATTCTGCCTTCGTGTTTTTACCCCCAAAATGGATAACCTCACATTTATCCACATTATACTGCATCTGCCATGCATTTGCCCACTCACCTAATCTGTCCAAGTCACCCTGCAGCCTCTTAGCGTCCCCCTCACAGCTCACACCACCACCCAGTTTAGTGTCATCCACAAACTTGGAGATATTACACTCTATTCCTTCATCCAAATCGTTAATGTATATTGGAAGAGCTGGGGTCCCAGCACTGAGCCCTGCGGCACCCCACTAGTAACTGCCTGCCATTCTGAAAAGGACCCGCTTATCCCGACTCTCTGCTTCCAGTCTGCCAACCAGTTCTCTATCCACGTCAGTACATTACCCCCAATACCATGCGTTTTGAATTTGTACACCAATCTCTTGTGCGGGACCTTGTCAATAGCCTTTTGAAAGTCCAAATACACCACATCCACTGGCTCTCCCTTGGCCGCGCTACTAGTTACATCCTCAAAAAATTCCAGAAGATTCGTCAAGCATGATTTCCCTTTCATAAATCCATGTTGACTCGGTCCGATCCTGTCACTGCTTTCCAAATGGGCTGCTATTTCATCCTTAATGATTGATTCCAACATTTTTCCCACTAGTGATGTCAGGCGAACCGGTCTATGATTATCCGCTTTCTCTCTCCCTCCTTTTTAAAAAAGTGACGTTACATTAGCTACCCTCCAGTCCATAGGAACTGATCCAGATTCGATAAATTGTTAGAAAATGATCACCAATGCATTCACTATTTCTAGGGCCACTTCCTTAAATACTCTGGGATGCAGACTATCAGGACCCGGGGATTTATCGGCCATTAATCCCATCAATTTCCCTAACACAATTTCCTGCCTAATAAGGATATCTTTCAGTTCCTCATTCTCACTAGACCCACTGTCCCCTAATACATTTGGAAGATTATTTGTATCTTCCTTTGTGAAGACAGAACCGAAGTATTGGTTCAATTGGCCTGCCATTTCTTTGTTCCCCATTGTAAATTCACCTGAATCCGACTGCAAGGGACTTATGTTTGTCTTTACTAATCTTTTCCTCTTCACATATTTATAGAAGCTTTTGCAGTCAGTTTTTATGTTCCCTGCAAGCTTCCTCTCGTACTCTATTTTCCCCTTCTTAATTAAACCCTTAGTCCTCCTCTGCTGAATTCTACATTTCTCCCAGTCCTCAGGTTTGTTGCTTTTTCTAGCAATTTATATGCCTCTTCCTTGGTTTTAACACTATCCTTAATTTCCCTTGTTAGCCATGGTTGAGCCACCTTCCCAGTTTTATTTTTACTCCAGACAGGGATGTGCAATTGCTGAAGTTCATCCATGTGATCTTTAAATGTTTGCCATTGCTTATCCACCGTCAACCCTTTAAGTATCCTCTGCCAGTCTATTCTAGCCAATTCACACCTCATACCATCGAAGTTACCTTTCCTTAAGTTCAGGACCCTAGTTTCCGAATTAACTTTGTCACTCTCCATCTTAATAAGGAATTCTACCATATTATGGTCACTTTTCCCCAAAGGGCCTCGCGCAACAAGATTGCTAATTAGTCCCTTCTCATTACACATCGCCCAGTCTAGGATGGCCAGCTCCCTGGTTGGTTCCTCGACATATTGGTCTAGAAAACCATCCCTAATACACTCCAGGAAATCTTTCTCCACCGCATTGCTACCAGTTAGGTTAGCCCAATCTATATGTAGATTATAGTCGCCCATGAGTACTGCTGTACCTTTATTGCACACATCCCTTATTTCTTGTTTGATGCTGTCCCCAACCTGACTACTACTATTTGGTGGTCTATACACAACTCCCACTAGTGTTTTCTGTCCTTTGGAATTCCGCAGCTCCACCCATACCAATTCCACATCATCCAGGCTAATGTCCTTTCTTACAATTGTATTGATTTCCTCTTTAACCAGCAACGCCATCCCACCTCCTTTTCTTTTCTGTCTATCCTTCCTAAATGCTGAATACCCTTGGATGCTGAGTTCCCAGCCTTGGTCACCCTGGAGCCATGTCTCCGATGCCAATCACATCGTATCCGTTAACTGCTATCTGTGCAGTTAATTCATCCACTTTATTCTGAATACTCCTCGCATTGAGGCACAGAGCCTTCAGGCTTGTCTTTTTAACACACTTTGCCCCTTTTGAATCTTGCTGTAATGTGACCCTTTTTGTTTTTTGCCTTGGGTTTCTCTGCCCTCCACTTTTACTATTTTCCTTTCTATCTTTTGCTTCTGCCCCGCTTCTATTTCTCTCTGTCTCCCTGCATAGGTTCCCATCCCCCTGCCATATTAGTTTAACTCCTCCCCAACAGCACTAGCAAACACGCCCCCTTGGACATTGGTTCCGATCCTGCCCAGGTGCAGACCGTCCAGTTTGTACTGGTCCCACCTCCCCCGAACCGGTTCCAATGTCCCAGGAATTTGAATCCCTCCCTTCTGCACCATTTCTCAAACAGTCTTAACGTCCATTTCTGTGTCTGCAGAACTTATATTCTCACAATCACAGCATGTCAGAGTCTGCCCTAAACAAAAGATGTAAATGTGGACTAAATACAGACTATATTATTCCCTCAGTGCTATCTTACACTTTATTAAAACTGTAAAATTGAGGCGTTCAACACATTAATAAAAGATGAACCTTTTTTTAAAACAATAAACAGCAAGTTCCATCATTTTTAACATTTGCATATTTTCTTTATGCCTGACTCTCTCATGACTGTCTTGAAAATTAATGCAAACTGAAAATTTCCACATAAAACTGAGAAATAGATAAAAGATAGGAGAAAGCAAACAGATGCATAGCATTGTGCGTACATTGGTGTGCTAGTATATCATGCCTCAGGAAACAAAGATGGGGCACGTTCAATCATGTTGTCTAAAGAATGAGATGCCAGTGAGCCTAGTGTTATACAACAGGGAGGAAGAAAGGAAAACAACATTAGAAAGATAGTTAATCCATGACATGTACCCACTTAAAGTTAGTTCAGGCATCTGGGACTAGGTAAGCCATCTGGCATTTCAAGCCAGATCAAGTGTATTGATACTTGGAGACCTGGAAGGGAGAACAGTGAAATAAAAGATATAATGAAAAATGCTGTGAATCTGAACTAGAAGTAGAAAATGCTGTAAGTAAGCAACAGGTCGGTTAACACCTGAACGCGAATCAAGCAATGGCGCAGGCATTGAAGACCAGTGCAGTGGAGTCCCCATGACAAAGGTACTTCTTCCATGGCTGCTCAGGCTGCTGCCAAGAAGCCTGGGTACCAGACCAGAGAGGTCTGTCTCTGCTGGCTTTGATAGGCTTGACATTTGGTTACAGACAGCTACAAAGCAGGGCTTCACTAATCTCATCGGGGCCATTAGGTTTGCCTTCCCACAGATCAGTGCCTTGCTAAACCCATGCCCAGTGATAGCAGCATGGCAGCAACCAGCATGAATGATGCGTCGAGAGAGGCGGGAGTCGGCGAGAGGCAGCGGCCTATAAAGGCTCAGCAGTCAGGCAGTCCGGGGAGTGTGGAGAGAGGCGGGAGTCAGTGAGAGGCAGCGGCCTATAAAGGCTCAGCTGTCGGGCAGTCCGGGGAGCGTCGAGAGAGGCGGGAGTCAGTGAGAGGCAGCGGCCTATAAAGGCTCAGCAGTCGGGCAGTCCGGGGAGCATCGAGAGAGACGGGAGTCGGCGAGAGGCAGCGGCCTATAAAGGCTCAGCAGTCGGGCAGTCCGGGGAGCGTCGAGAGAGGCGGGAGTCAGTGAGAGGCAGCGGCCTATAAAGGCTCAGCTGTCGGGCAGTCCGGGGAGCATCGAGAGAGGCGGGAGTCAGTGAGAGGCAGCGGCCTATAAAGGCTCAGCAGTCGGGCAGTCCGGGGAGAGAGGCGGGAGTCAGTGAGAGGCAGCGGCCTATAAAGGCTCAGCAGTCGGGCAGTCCGGGGAGAGAGGCGGAGCTTGTACAGCTCCAGCTGGGAGAGAAAGCAAAAAGAAGTAGAAAGAAATCAAAAGGTGACGTCACAGCCAAGGGGGTAAGTGATTGGCTGGTGATTGGTGAGTAGCTTTTCTTTTTTTTTATATCAGTCAGTAACTTTTAACATTGTTGTTGTCAATTTAAGGGTATCTAAGGGTTAAGTCATGGCAGGAGAGCTCGGTCGGGTGTTATGCTCCTCCTGTACCATGTGGGAACTCAGGGACGACACCAGTGTCCATGACGACGACATCTGCGGGAAGTGTATCCGCCTCCAGCTCCTGACGGACCGCGTTGTGGAGTTGGAGCTGAGGGTGGATTCACTCTGGAGCATCCATGATGCTGAGAATGACGTGAGTAGCATGTGTAGCGAGTTGGTCGTACCGCAGGTGAAGGGTCCACAGCCAGATAGGGAATGGAAGACGCGCAGGAAGAGCAGTGCAAGGAAGGTAGTGCAGGGGTCCCCTGCGGTCATCCCCCTGCAAAACAGATACACCGTTTTGAGTACTGTTGAGGGGGATGACTCATCAGGGGAGAGCAGCAGCAGCCAAGTTCATGGCATCGTGGCTGGCTCTGTTGCACAGGAGGGCAGGAAAAAGAGTGGGAGAGCGATAGGGATAGGGGATTCAATTGTGAGGGGAATAGATAGGCGTTTCTGTGGCCGCAACCGAGACTCCAAGATGATATGTTGCCTCCCTGGTGCAAGGGTCAAGGATGTCTCGGAGTGGGTGCAGGACATTCTAAAAAGGGAGGGAGAACAGCCAGTTGTCATGGTGCACATTGGTACCAACGACATAGGTAAAAAAAGGGATGAGGTCCTACAAAACGAATTTAGGGAGTTAAGAGCTAAATTAAAAAGTAAGACCTCATAAGTAGTAATCTCGGGACTGCTACCAGTGCCACGTGCTAGTCAGAGTAGGAATGGCAGGATAGCGCAGATGAATACGTGGCTTGAGCAGTGGTGCAGCAGGGAGGGATTCAAATTCCTGGGGCATTGGAACCGGTTCTGGGGGAGGTGGGACCAGTATAAACCGGACGGTCTGCACCTGGGCAGGACCGGAACCAATGTCCTAGGGGGAGTGTTTGCTAGTGTTGTTGGGGAGGAGTTAAACTAATATGGCAGGGGGATGGGAACCAATGCAGGGAGACAGAGGGAAACAAAAAGGAGACAACAGGAAAAACAGAAAGGAGATGAGGAAAAGTGGAGGGCAGAGAAACCCAAGGCAAAGAACAAAAAGGGCCACTTCTAAAATTCTAAAAGGACGAAGGGTGTTAAAAAAACAAGCCTGAAGGCTTTGTGTCTTAATGCAAGGAGTATCCGTAATAAGGTGGATGAATTAACTGTGCAAATAGATGTTAACAAATATGATGTGATCGGGATTACGGAGACGTGGCTCCAGGATGATCAGGGCTGGGAACTCAACATCCAGGGGTATTCAACATTCAGGAAGGATAGAATAAAAGGAAAAGGAGGTAGGGTAGCATTGCTGGTTAAAGAGGAGATTAATGCAATAGTTAGGAAGGACATTAGCTTGGATGATGTGGAATCTATATGGGTAGAGCTACAGAACACCAAAGGGCAAACAACATTAGTGGAAGTTGTGTACAGACCTCCAAACAGTAGTAGTGATGTTGGGGAGGGCATCAAACAGGAAATTAGGGGTGCATGCAATAAAGGTGCAGCAGTTATAATGGGTGACTTTAATATGCACATAGATTGGGCTAGCCAAACTGGAAGCAATACGGTAGAGGAGGATTTCCTGGAGTGCATAAGGAATGGTTTTCTAGACCAATATGTCGAGGAACCAACTAGGGGGGAGGCCATCTTAGACTGGGTGTTGTGTAATGAGAGAGGATTAATTAGCAATCTCGTTGTGCGAGGCCCCTTGGGGAAGAGTGACCATAATATGGTGGAATTCTGCATTAGGATGGAGAATGAAACAGTTAATTCAGAGACCATGGTCCAGAACTTAAAGAAGGGTAACTTTGAAGGTATGAGGTGTGAATTGGCTAGGATAGATTGGCGAATGATACTTAAGGGGTTGACTGTGGATGGGCAATGGCAGACATTTAGAGACCGCATGGATGAACTACAACAATTGTACATCCCTGTCTGGCGTAAAAATAAAAAAGGGAAGGTGGCTCAACCGTGGCTATCAAGGGGAATCAGGGATAGTATTAAAGCCAAGGAAGTGGCATACAAATTGGCCAGAAATAGCAGCGAACCTGGGGACTGGGAGAAATTTAGAACTCAGCAGAGGAGGACAAAGGGTTTGATTAGGGCAGGGAAAATGGAGTACGAGAAGAAGCTTGCAGGGAACATTAAGACGGATTGCAAAAGTTTCTATAGATATGTAAAGAGAAAAAGGTTAGTAAAGACAAACATAGTTCCCCTGCAGTCAGAATCAGGGGAAGTCATAACGGGGAACAGAGAAATGGCAGACCAATTGAAGAAGTACTTTGGTTCAGTATTCACTAAGGAGGACACAAACAACCTTCCGGATATAAAAGGGGTCAGAGGGCCTAGTAAGGAGGAGGAACTGAGGGAAATCCTTATTAGTCGGGAAATTGTGTTGGGGAAATTGATGGGATTGAAGGCCAATAAATCCCCAGGGCCTGATGGACTGCATCCCAGAGCACTTAAGGAGGTGGCCTTGGAAATAGTGGATGCATTGACAGTCATTTTCCAACATTCCATTGACTCTGGATCAGTTTCTATCGAGTGGAGGGTAGCCAACGTAACCCCACTTTTTAAAAAAAGGAGGGAGAGAGAAAACAGGGAATTATAGACCGGTCAGCCTGACCTCAGTAGTGGGTAAAATGATGGAATCAATTATTAAGGATGTCATAGCAGTGCATTTGGAAAGCGGTGACATGATAGGTCCAAGTCAGCATCGATTTGTGAAAGGGAAATCATGCTTGACAAATCTTCTGGAATTTTTTGTGGATGTTTCCAGTAGAGTGGACAAGGGAGAACCAGTTGATGTGGTATATTTGGACTTTCAGAAGGCTTTCGACAAGGTCCCACACAAGAGATTAATGTGCAAAGTTAAAGCACATGGGATTGGGGGTAGTGTGCTGACATGGATTGAGAACTGGTTGTCAGACAGGAAGCAAAGAGTAGGAGTAAATGGGTACTTTTCAGAATGGCAGGCAGTGACTAGTGGGGTACCGCAAGGTTCTGTGCTGGGGCCTCAGCTGTTTACAGTGCACATTAATGATTCAGACGAGGGGATTAAATGTAGTATCTCCAAATTCGCGGATGACACTAAGTTGGGTGGCAGTGTAAGCTGCGAAGAGGATGCTATGAGGCTGCAGAGTGACTTGGATGGGTTAGGTGAGTGGGCAAATGCATGGCAGATGAAGTATAATGTGGATAAATGTGAGGTTATTCACTTTGGTGGTAAAAACAGAGAGACAGACTATTGTCTGAATGGTGACAGATTAGGAAAAGGAGAGGTGCAAAGAGACCTGGGTGTCATGGTACATCAGTCATTGAAGGTTGGCATGCAGGTACAGCAGGTGGTTAAGAAAGCAAATGGCATGTTGGCCTTCATAGCGAGGGGATTTGAGTACAGGGGCAGGGAGGTGTTGCTACAGTTGTGCAGGGCCTTGGTGAGGCCACACCTGGCGTATTGTGTACAGTTTTGGTCTCCTAACTTGAGGAAGGACATTCTTGCTATTGAGGGAGTGCAGCGAAAGTTCACCAGACTGATTCCCGGGATGGTGGGACTGACCTATCAAGAAAGACTGGATCAACTGGGCTTGTATTCACTGGAGTTCAGAAGAATGAGAGGGGACCTCATAGAAACGTTTAAAATTCTGATGGGTTTAGACAGGTTGGATGCAGGAAGAATGTTCCCAATGTTGGGGAAGTCCAGAACTAGGGGTCACAGTCTAAGGATAAGGGGTAAGCCATTTAGGACCGAGATGAGGAGAAACTTCTTCACCCAGAGAATGGTGAACCTGTGGAATTCTCTACCACAGAAAGTAGTTGAGGCCAATTCACTAAATATATTTAAAAGGGAGTTAGATGAAGTCCTTACTACTCGGGGGATCAAGGCGTATGGCGAGAAAGCAGGAATGGGGTACTGAAGTTGCATGTTCAGCCATGAACTCATTGAATGGCGGTGTCGGCTAAAAGGGCCGAATGGCCTACTCCTGCACCTATTTTCTATGTTTCTATGGTGCTAGTTCTCAGAATAGCGGTACATGTGGACACGTTTACTAACTCTTTCTGATGTCAGCACACATGGGAGGAGGAAACAGGGCCCTGCTGCCCATGCAGCAGAACAAGAGACGCCTGCAGAAGCTCCATCTCTGGATTTAGCCACCAGGAGTCAAGGGTCACCTCAGTCTCAGGAGGATCCAATTGCAACACAGCAGCCACCACCTCACATACTCCTGCTGCTTGGGTAGCAGACGGCTTCATACTTCATACACTAGCACTAAGCATCATGGTAACTGTAATATAGCTCCACCTAGTGGACTACTGCTTCACCTAGTATACTGCTGTGGTAATGCAACTACTGCTGTCAATAGCAATAAAAGGGTCATGTGAATTCACATGATATATTGGAGCCATCTTGTAAAGCCTGTGGGCCCGAAATTCACCGTGCCCGAAAGAACGACTACTGCGGAGTCTGGACGGTCAATTGAAAAAATCGAACAGCCACCGCAGTCGGCTACTTTTCCGTCCCCGAGCCATATTCAGCTCAGGGAGGATTTCAGCGGTGTTCTCTTCCAACGGAAATGGTGCGGTGAAGCCGCTGTAAAGGAAGGTTTCCAGCGGTGAGCTCTGCAGCTTGCGGGCCATCGGAAAGAAATTACCACAGCGAAATTCATCAAGGAAAAGGTAAGACTTTTCCCTGCAGTGCCCCCCGCGAGGTTTTCGATGCGGTGCTTGAATGCGACATCGCTGGGGCCCTTTGGTAGCTAAAAAGTTTTATTACTTATTATTGTTTTTATTTAATTTTCCAGCATGTATCTGCAGAATTTATCTTTTGATATAGTTTTATTGATTATTAATGTTTTTATTTTATTTTCCAGCGTGCGCAGTATTTATCTTTTGATATAGGTTTATTAATTATTATTATTTTTATTTCATTTTCCAGCATGCACAGTATTTATCTTTTCATATAGTTTTATTAATTGTTTTGGTTACATTAAACCTGCTGAGTGCTGCTCAGAGGTTTGCACATACCCCTGTACTTTTGTAGACCTTTCAGGTCTGACTCTACAGTGGAGTCCTGTGGGCTGCAGAGGCCTGCTTGGCAGGGTTCACCCTGAGGATGGGAGGAGTGTTGGGAAGGCGACACTTGGTACACCTGGTCAGAAGCAGGAGAAGATGTCATCGTCAGCAGTGTGCAGACAGGCAGCAGGCAAGGGATGCAGCAGCCATGATTCGTTCATTCTGCGCCAGACCAGTGTGCCCGCCGTCTTCACTGACCCGAATCAGGATTGCGGTTGGCTGCTTGGGGACAGGGAGATGCCCTGTCCACTTGGCTGCTCACTCCTCTGCGGAACCCCAGGACAGCGCCAAAGCATGCATACAATGACGCTCATTGTGCCACCAAGTGCATCATCGAGCAGTGCATAGGCATCCTTAAGCAGAGATTCCGGTGCCTGGACCGCTCTGGTGACACCTTGCAGTACTCTCCTCAACAGGTCTCCATAATTGTCATGGTCTGCTGCATGCTGCACAACCTGGCCATCATGAGGGGCCAGCCACTGGAGGTCGAGCCAGCAGCACCACCTGAGGAGGAGGAGGAAGAGGAGGAGGAGGAGGCGCAGGAAGGGGAGGAGGAGGAGGATCCCCGTCATCTCAGAGCTAGGAAGCGTCAACCCATTGCCACCCTGGAAGGGCCGGGTGCAGACTGGCCAGCACCCTTCTGGGAGGGTGCGTCCTCACATATATGGAGGTGCCTGACACCTCCCCTGCAATCTCCCTCCATGCATTATGTACTCTCTGTCTGCCAGGTCTCCCCACGTCAGGAAACAGTATTCTTCTTCTGTCCTCCACATCGTCCATCAGTGTCTCCAGCTCCATATCAATGAACCTGTTGGCTCTTCTTGCACTTCTTACACCAGCCATCCTTCCAAACTCCTTCCAACCTCCTTCCAAACTCCTTCCAAAGTCTTTCTGAACTCCTTCCCCCCTCAGGGCCTTGCTGCAAACCCTGACCTTTAAAAAGGCCAGGGAGCAGCTGGCTCATTTGGAACCCTTACCTGCATGCTGAATTTCTCAGTGGTGATAACACTCAAATTAAGACAGCCACACCACTGAAAAATACACTTTGGAAGTGTTCATTTGCGCTGGAACCCATTTGTTCACTTTTGGAGCCGAATATAGGGTGGCCCAGCCATGAAAAAATGTTGGCGCTAATGGCCACAAAAAGGTGGGGGAGCACCAGCTTTCCAGCAGCACTGAATTTAGGGTCCTGTGTGTTAGTGATATCGTAAAGAATATATCACATTGGCAATGAAGATGGAAAATTCGGATTCCCGAGCTGAAATTTTTGTTGGTGGATTATCCAGCCAAACAACACAGAGATTTTGAGAGGTTCTTTGTTTTGCAGCATAGCTAAAAATCCAAGGTAATTTTCAAGCGCACTGTTGACATTGCCAGAGACCAGATGGTTGTGTCTATGGGTATAATAGGGCGCTTGGGTGAGTTCCATCGTGACCGAGAGACTTTCTGTGGAGCGGCTAGAAATGTTTTTCACTGCAAATAGTATCATCGAAGTCCCCGATGATAAAAAAAAAACATAACTGGTTGGTTTTAGAAAGAAGCGGGCTATTTTCTTGACTGAAGCAGGCCCCGAGGTGTATGAAACCCTGAAACATTTGCTTGTTCCCGTCAAGCCAAAAGACACGCCACTGATGCAGATTCTAAAGCACTACAGTCCTGAGCCCCTGGAAATTGCTGAAAGTTATCATTTTGGAATACGAGATCAATTAATTGATGAGGGTATCAGTGAGTACATTGTAGCATTAAAAAAGCTATCCATTCACTGTCATTTTGGAAACTTTCAGGACCGAGCATTTCGTGACCGCTTTGTTTGTGGGATGAAAAATGAAGCAATCAGAAGAAAGTTGTTGACAACCCCTAGCTTGACTTTTGATTTAGCTTGTCAGACTGCTATGTCGATGAATATGGCTGACCAATACTCCTGAGAATTTCGTGCCATTTCCAGTCGTCAGCCAACCGAGGTGAATCGCCTGCAGGTTAAAAGTAAAAACAAAAATGACAAAGACTAAAACCCCATCTGGCAGTTCCAGTGCTCCAGGTAAACATTAGATTCTCTTGCATATTGAAAGAGGAGCAAGGAGTTTCATCTTGTGCTATCCAACATTCCTCCGTTAAACAGCACCCTAAAAAAACACAACTCACCATTCATCTCATTGATGTTTGTGGAATCATGCTGCGTGCAAAATAGCAGCCGCATTTGCCTGCATAACAGTCACTACACTTCAAACACATTCATTGTATGTGAAATGCTTTAGGATGTTTCCGAGACACATGATAAGGAGCTGTATATAAATGCAAGTTTCTTCTCCTAAACAAGCTGGAATGATAAGTTTTTCCGTTTGTTGACAGATTTAAACTGGCTGACAAAGACTCTAATGATATTGGCTTTGTATGAAAGGGATGATTTAACCATGCTGCATTTGCATTAAATTAATTGTGTTGGAGTTCTTGATACTGATACTAAAAACGTCTTATTACCATATATTAATGTATTGTAATATAAAACCCATGAGAATCAGCAAAGTCTGAGTTTAACTGTTGCGCTCATTATAAAGCATGGTAATTATGGTAATTGTGACAAATCATTGAGAAAACTGGTTATGACGACTGTAACAAGCCCTTTTTACTTGGACAAAAACAGCTTGCATTCCCTGGAGCAAAAGCAGGATTAACGGAATTCCACCATATCTCAATTCTTGATATATGTCATTCTGCATGTTTTAAACGATCATTGTACTGCCAAAAAAGCTCATTGTGACATCCCTAACTGATAGTGGCAGAGATTGTATCCTTTGAAGCTTATCTCGAGCTGTTAGAAGTTTAGACATTCATCAGTGATGGTGCAGGGATCTGCTGGCAGTGTTCCTGTTGACAGCAGTTATTTTATGAGAGTTGAAAGATACCATAAATGGTCTTTCTGATGAAGCATCCAAATTTCATAAGCTCTGATCCATGATCATTATTCATTAGTTCACTAAGTAAAATATTCAGTAATTCATTAAGTAAGGATTTAAATATATATAATATATATATATTTGAGCTACTTGTTCAGCTATTGATTTTCATTCTTGTTATTTTGTAATTTGTTTAGCAGTGGAAAAATAACCTATCCAAAAAACTTTCTCTATTAAAGTGTACAAATACCATTACTTATTCCTGCCCATGCGCAACATCCACAAGATATTACTATTGCTGATTTTCAAGAACAGAGCACATTTTTATAAACTTTTCAAGTTATTATTACCAAATAACATAAGCTTATGCCATTAGAAAATTCTGTCAAATGGAGTATTTCTGTATCTTTATTAGCATTTGAAACGCCAGCCATATTAGCATGCAACAGAGGTCAGAGGCAGGCTGTGGCTATGACACCGCTATATCAGAGAAAGGCTTCCAGTCACAAAGGGAGTTCAGCATTGATAAAAGCTGTTCCAGCGCTGTTAAAGTTTTATGTCCACATATAGCTCAGCCTTGTTTTGTAACACGACTTTTCCCAGAGACCGAGTGAGTTCCTGAACAAGGTATGGCTTTAGCTCTGGCTATAGAGCATGTTGCACTTAGACTGACAAGCTGATAGATGCCACTGGAGTGGTCGGATCTCATTCCCCGCTAGTTTGGCATCGCGCCACTTTCTTCTCTGATGTCAGAGTTTATTTACTCAGCAAACACTCTGAAACTTTTCCTGGAACTTTGTACTTTTCTCACTGACTCACTGTTAATATTTTATGTGTCAGTGCCTTTTCAATAAACTGTTATAAATTATTTCCTACAGCTGGGAGCCGGTGCTGTTTCGCCTCAACCTATTAACATTTTGAGTTCAAGTAGTTTAAAAGCAGCCTTTGGATTTTGTTTTATAATCTAGAGTGAGCACATACAGTGAAGCTTGCTGATAAGAATGCACCATTTATAGGAGTTTTATGGGCACATTCCTTCCCTGGCTCTTCTATAAATATACAATAATTAGATAAATATTGCACATTTTGCAGTTACTGCCCTCTGTGAATGGTAATCTTCACTTACTTAATTTGCAATTTTTTTTAATTTGAAAAAATAAACTTAGTACAGTGTGTCTTTAATTCCAGAAGAAGTAATGAAGCAAGGTATTTTTCAAATTCTTTTGAAGGCCATAAGGCGACTAGACCATGGAAAATGGAGACCTACTCGTGCACTGGACTGCCAGGAATTAACCGCTTCTCTCCGACATATCAATATCTGAGTAACTTAAGAATAAAAGCATCTATAATTGCAAGAGATGTCATCCACTCCCCTAGCAGCTAGCATGAAAGTAAAGAAACATGTTGAGATAGAGAAAATTCCATAACACACGTCAGAAGGACATTTATATATTTGCATGCTGATATCAGGATTTAAAGCAATCAGTCACCCTCAGCTAAGTTATTGGCTAGCACTTGAGCATTTACTAATCAACCTAATACTTTCTGATTTGAATCATTCCAGTTCAGTATCCAATCCACCATCACTCATCGCTAGATTTTTAACCAATAAAGGAATTAAAGGTTATGGGGAGCGGGCAAGTAAGTGGAGCTGAGTGTACAGCCAGATCAGCCATAATCTTGTTGAATGGCGGAGCAGGCTCGAGGGGCTAGATGGCCTACTCCTGTTCCTAATTCTTATGATCTTATGTTCTTATATTGCTGTGAAGATAACTACCCTAACATAGGATTAGTTTTATGACAAGGATTGACTGCACTAACTTTCATTGAAAAATACTTTGAAAATATTTGTAACAGGTTCCTCCCCTTCTCCTGGCAAATTTCTCCTCACTGCTCCTGAGGTTGATCGCTTATGCTGTGGTATGATTGAACAAAAGATGGGCCTAGAAATTGGGGAACGTTGGAACCTGCCGGTAATATTGGCAGCCGCCGGCCAAGAGAGTGCAGACAGTACTGGCATTTTGGTACTGCCTGCTCATTGTCATCAGTGTGGCGGTGATTTGCTAGTGCAAAGCGCTCTTTGCAGCGTTAATCTAAGAAGGAGCTCAAAGGTCACCTGTCTCCTGCTTGAACTGTAGGTGAGTGGGGAAGAAAGGAGCGACCTGAACAGTTGGCGTACATGCTACAAAAATATTAGCTGCCACCCAATGTTTGTTGATTTTTTATTTGTTTATGACATGAATGCAGATAAAAGAGATTTTATCACAGATCATCTTCAATCATTGCAATGGAGTTGACCCATTGATTTGTTGACCTACAAACACTGTAGGCCTCCTGGAAAACTGCCAAAAATGCAACCACCCCCACCCCACCGTCACTGATGGGCAAAAAATGAAAGTTTAAAAGAAGAACCTTGGCAAAGGAGGCGTTTGAAGTTCTGCCGTCCAGCCTCCTGAGTCCTGCCAGACTCCTCATGGTGGTTATTACTACTGAAAGACGGTTTAGCACCAGCAAATCCTGGCATGATTTAGCGCGAGTGACAATGCAAGTGGAGAACTCCAAAATGGATGAGCTGTCATCAGCTTGCCGCTACACGCCAATTGACATCTCGCCCACCTCATCAAAAGCAGTTAATGGCAATTTTCGACCTGCTGAAAATGGTGGCCGCCACGGGACCTGCCACCAGCTGGCGGAAGAGCACTGGCCATCATTTGTTCACCATTTCATGATGGTAACAACTGGTGCAAGCCACCTGAATTTCTAGGCCGGGGATCTGCAATATCTTGGTTAAATGGCCATTCTTCACTACTGAGCCTCAGCAGTGAGTGTCACTAAAGTGTTAGAGTATGGGCACATGACAGCCAAGCTCGATCTTACCCTAACCCAATATATGCACACGCACACACAAAATCCAGCAGGAGTCACAGGATAGCAATCAGTAACTGGAACAATTGCTGAATTTTTCCCTTTTGGATTGCTCTATCAAACCGCTTGCACAGACATTATGGGCCTAATGGCTTACCTAATACCAGTTACAGTGGGGGCAAGTTTCGGGCGTACTTCCGAGAGGCATGCCTGTTTTGTGGGATTAAAAAGTGCGCCTAATACTTGCGGCAGGATTCTCTGCTCCGAATCGAGCCCATTCCAGGTCGGCACGGCGTGGAAGCATCTGTGGGGGGCGGGGCCAAAGTGTGGCGCCAATTCTCTGCCAGCAGGGGGGCGCGGCTAACTCACAGAAGCCGATGTCGTGCCGGCAGCCTTGCGCATGTGCGCTGGAGCGCGCGCATGTGCAGTGTGATACAAACATTGACATGCAGCCATTTTTAAAGGTAAATCAGGAAAAGTGCTGTTTTGTTTTGTGGAGCTGTGGAAAGGCTTGTGAGTGAATTTTGCTGATTTTTTGTGCCTGAAGGAATGCTTTTAGCAGCACTGTTGAAAAAATCACCTGCTGAAATCAGTGAGTGCTGCTTTTTGCTGCTAAACTTCCAGAACAAGTGCTGCAAAGGTGCATGCAAAATAAGGACTGTGTGTTTTGAAAAATCAGAGTGTCAATTGAATGCAGCAATGGAACAACATCCACCAAGAACAAAGAATTTCTTGCATGAGGAAGTGGAGACATTAGTTAACGTCATTAAGCAGAGATGGCAGGAGCTGGATACCAGCAACAGAGGTCGCATAAAAGTGCCACCCAAAGAAATGAAGAAACGCTGGAACCAAGTTGCAGAAGATTACTGCGCAGTGGTGCATAGCATGAGATCTGGAAGTTTACAGCCACTGCCCCACCGTCCCAGCTATGCCTCCCACTTGCATAGGTTCTGGTTTCACCTTCCATGGTTTTGATTCTGACGTTGTGAGTCCCACTGGTGCTGCTGGTGTAATGCAGCAGTTTACAGCCATTGCCCCACCACCCCAGCCCACAGCTCGGACTCGAGTGATGCCGGATGCAAGATCCAGGGCCGCACCATCCCAGCCCGTTGGTCCCACTTGAGGGCTGCCCTTTTGAACACCCAGTGTCCCACCGTCCAAGTCCACGGCTCCCAGTGGAGTGGTGCCGCGAGGCAGACGCAGGCAGAGGACAAGGAGATTGGAAACACGCTCTCCTGAGATGCAGCGTGCAACAGATGCGGCTCAGGTTATTGCATTGGGTGTGGAGATCAATGACCTTACCCGATTACTCGTGGGCAGCGTCAGTGTAGTGGGTGAAGAGGTAACAATACTGACGGGAGAAATAGCAGTAATGACACGGGAAATGAGGGAGGGAATGTCCGAGGGAGTGCAAGCGACGGCACAGGCCGTCAGGGAGGGCCTGGTTGAGGTAGCTGCTGCAATAAGGGCACACAGCCCGGCCAATCAAATGACACCCCATGAAGAAGTGAACATTCACCGAGATGTGGATGAGACATGGTTGCAGCCTTTTTTTGCTGCTTTTGTTCTTGTTCTTGATGTAACTGGAGTAACGTTTTTCAAATTGAAATTTTTTTGTAAGCTTTGTAACTTTACAACTTATAAGTGATCTTAGGGTTTTTAAGTGATCTTATAGTGTAAATGCTCTCACATTTTGTAACTTATTTAATTTTGCACCTAAAAAGTGATCTTGAAGTTTAAGTGATCTTAAGAGTGTAAGATTTTTCACATTGAAATTGTTTTGTAACTTTACAAGTTTATAAGTGATCTTAAAGTTTTTAAGTGATCTTAAAGAGTCATATTAAAAAGTAAAGTTTGATACAACAAATATTTTATTACACTAACATTATTTCTTCAATAAAATATTTTTTCATTAAAACTGAATCATGTTCCATTAACACAACACAACATAGGAACAACTCCAAAAAATAAACATGCCCACGCACAACAGTTGTCACAGAGCCCTCAGGCATCAGTAATTGAAGCGTTCACGGATGCTGCTGGCGCAGGGCTCAAGCAATCATTAAAGGAACATGATGGCCTGCCCTCCTCCGACCTCGTACTCCGGCATCAGGCACTTATTTGCATGCTTTCCTGATCGTCGTCATCATCCTCATCCTGCTCTTCCAAATTACTATCATCAGGCACTCGCCCCTCATGTGGGGCTTCTGGTTCCACGACCAGCTCCTGCTGCCTCATGATGGCTAAGTTATGAAGCATGCAGCACACAACAGTGAAGTGACCGACAATCTGAGGAGAGTATTGCAAGTGGCCTCCAGAATGGTCCAGGCATCGGAAACGCTATTTCAAGATGCCAATGATCCTCTCTATGATGCTGCGCGTCGCAATGTGCGCCATGTTGTATTGATGGTCAGCTTCCGTCCGTGTTACGCATAGGGGCGTCATGAGCCAGGTGGTCAGGCCGTGCCCTTTGTCTCCCAATAGCCATCTCTGATCTTCTGGCTGCTGCTCAAACATGTCAGATATAACGCTGTCACGTAGGATGAACACATCATGGGTGCTGCCAGGGTGTCTCACATCGACTGACATGATGCGCTGCTTGTCGTCACACACGAGCTGCACATTGATGGAGTGGAAACCTTTTCTATTCCTGTACTGCTCGGAGCCCTCCACAGATGCTCGCAAGGCGATGTGGGTACAATCAATGCAGCCCTGTATCTTTGGGAAGCCAGCAATCCTGGAGAAGCCCACAGCCCTGTGATGCATTGCTTGGCCGGTCATTGGGAACTTGATGAAGTCATTCCTCCGCGCATACAGTGCAGCCGTGACCTGGTAAATGCAGGCATGTATTGCACGTTGAGAGATGGCGCATGCATCTCCAATTGTAGCTTGAAACGATCCCGATGCATAGAAGGGAAGTGCAGCTGTTACCTTCACTTCAAGGAAGTCGGCATTCTGCTTCTGGGCTGCAAATCTGCTCTCAGCATATCACAGATCTCAACGACAACTTCTCCGCGGAAATGCAGCCTTTTAACACAATCAGCCTCGCTCATGTCCAGGTACGGACATCTGGCTTGATATTGCCGACATGGGTAAGGTCTCCTGCCCATCAGCCTACGGGCTATTATGTTCCTGGTGCGGTGAGCTCTAATCAATTCTCTCCTATGCAGTGAATTGATGGCGAGCCATTGCATAATCCGTGGTGTTGATAATGCAGCACCCATACTTGAAGTACAAATTAAACTTTTAAACTTGCTGGCTGGCTGGCTGGCTGGCTGGCTCTCCCTTCCGGTGCTTTGTACGCATCCCCTGCCCCCTGGCCGAATGGCCTGCCTGAATCTTTGCAGCTCGGAAGGCTGCTGCCGGCGTTGCTGTGTGTGGCTGATGCCTCCCGCCCCTGTCCCCTGGCCGAACGGCCTGAATCTTTGCAGCTAGAAGGCTGCTGCTGCTGCTGCTTCAGACAGGTAGGAAAATTCAATGTATTTTTTATTTGCTTTATTTATCATTTATTATTCAGGATGGCTCTTTATTTGTAGAAGTGAAACTGTTAAATGCTTGTAAAATTCAATTACTTCCCTTCCCCCTCCGCAGCCCCCCTCTTATTCTCTACGCCCGATTTGTAACCTACGCCTGATTTCTAAGTGTAGGCAAGGTTTTTCTGAGCATACAAAAATCTACACTTACTCCATTCTAAGTTAGTTTGGAGTAAGTTTTCACTGCCTAAACTTGCAAAACAGGCGTAAGTGGCTGGACACGCCCCCTTTTGAAAATAAAATATGTTCTACAATGAAACTATTCTAACTTACTAGAACTGGAGCAAACTAAATGCTGAGAATTGCAATTTCTAAGATATTCATTCTAAACTAGTTGCTCCAAAAAAATAGGAGCAACTCAGGCCGAAACTTGAGCCCATATGTCCCTACTGTCTCATAGGCCAAATTCAATAACTAAAACTAAAATCCTGATTTTTATTGGTGGACTTAAGTGTACGGGGACTGAGCCAATCAACAGGCTCACACAGTCATGGCAACATGAGGCCTGGGCCATTTTAATTGTCGGGTCTCGTTTAAATTTTGAAGTGCTGACTCCTGCCTGAAACCAGCAGCAACGATGTGGAGACCAGTGAATTAGAATGGGATTTTGGGCAGCTGGAGGTCGCCATCAGGGACCGGAGGCAACAGTCCCTGGCACTGAGGTAACGCAGAGCAGACTTGAGGGACTGAATAGCCTACTCCTGTTCCTATGTTCCTAAGTCATCGCTGAGAGGGTCACTCTTGCTCCTCGACATACAAGGAAACCAATAAAATGTTTAAAACACCTATCTTGCTGGGCCTCTTCTGGCTCTGGACTGTCTGCTGCGAGCTTTCCTGGACACATTTGGCTCTCAGCGAGATTTGCGCAGCCTGGGGTTAAATTCATGTCGGGATCTGAATGGTACATCTATGGAACGGGTTTCCTAGGGAGACAATGGAAGCAGATAGTGTTCATTCATTCAAAGGCAAATTAGATAGATTTCTTTCAGAAGTTAATATTTTGGTATAAAGTATATGACTACTTTGGGATAGTATATGAATAAATTGAGACATTACAGGTGGCAAGTACAGCATGTTTTGGAGGAACAGGTGAATTTGGCCCGATGATTCCCAAAGTTTTCCACTGGGGGTCTGGGGCTGTTGTAGACCAATTAATAGAGATTGACTGGCATGAAGAGTTATCAACTCCATTATTGCTGTATCATGCAAACCTTGATCTTTTTTTCATCTAGCAATTCCTATGTTCCTATTTTTATTGGCAGTAGTTTAATGGTGGAAGCTGTTAGCCAGGATACTCTAGGTCTCTGACGTGATGACATACACCCCAAGTTAAAGACTCTGAAGTATAATGTGGATAAATGTGAGGTTATCCACTTTGGTGGTAAAAACAGAGAGACAGACTATTATCTGAATGGTGACAGATTAGGAAAAGGGGAGGTGCAAAGAGACCTGGGTGTCATGGTACATCAGTCATTGAAGGTTGGCATGCAGGTGCAGCAGGCGGTTAAGAAAGCAAATGGCATGTTGGCCTTCATAGCGAGGGGATTTGAGTACAGGGGCAGGGAGGTGTTGCTACAGTTGTACAGGGCCTTGGTGAGGCCACACCTGGAGTATTGTGTACAGTTTTGGTCTCCTAACCTGAGGAAGGACATTCTTGCTATTGAGGGAGTGCAGCGAAGGTTCACCAGACTGATTCCCGGGATGGCGGGACTGACCTATCAAGAAAGACTGGATCAACTGGGCTTGTATTCACTGGAGTTCAGAAGAATGAGAGGGGACCTCATAGAAACGTTTAAAATTCTGACGGGGTTAGACAGGTTAGATGCAGGAAGAATGTTCCCAATGTTGGGGAAGTCCAGAACCAGGGGACACAGTCTAAGGATAAGGGGTAAGCCATTTAGGATTGAGATGAGGAGCAATTTCTTCACCCAGAGAGTGGTGAACCTGTGGAATTCTCTACCACAGAAAGTTGTTGAGGCCAATTCACTAAATATATTCAAAAAGGAGTTAGATGAAGTCCTTACTACTAGGGGGATCAAGGGGTATGGCGAGAAAGCAGGAATGGGGTACTGAAGTTGCATGTTCAGCTATGAACTCATTGAATGGCGGTGCAGGCTAGAAGGGCCGAATGGCCTACTCCTGCACCTATTTTATATGTTTCTATGTTTCTATCACTCCCAGTTTATCAAGTGATAATCAATGGAATGAATATGATCAGCATACATTGAACTGCAATCAGTGACATTTTCAAGGCAGTCTATTTTACATCTCTTCTGACTTTTATTTCTATTGACTTCAATGGAAATAAAAATCAGGAGAGATGTAAAACTTACTGCCGATTTGCTATCACCAGTTTTACACTATTGCACAAAGTCAAGACCTAGACTGGAGAATCTGGTCTGCCCTCTTGTGAATGTATTAAAGACAAATACTTATTAAATCAAGTCACAGCTGGGTAATCCTCTCAGCTCAGAAATATCAATTGGTATTAACCTTATCAGCAGACTGTAACTGAGCATCAGTAAGTTCATTTTCAAGAATTTAAGATCCACTCTGCTGTATCTAATAACATGAAGAAATCGGCATATTTCACTGACTGCAAATTATGAGGCCAAATTCTCTCAGCTGGAATTCTGCCCGAGCTCTGGCAGGAGTCTGGCAGAATGGTTCAGAATAAGACTGGGTCCCGGATGTGCCAACCTTAGTTGGGAATTCCTGCTCGGACTTGTAATTGCCGGGATCAGTGGCCCATGCATGTTCAGGGCCACAGGGTTGGAATTTTCTCAGTGCTGCTCCTGTAACTTCAGCAGACCGATGGTGAAGACCCCATTCACGGGCATTAACGGGGTTTGAGTCACACTGCCAGCAGTGGAGCAGAAGCAGGTCTGAGAATATTCTCCAAAATAATGCTTTCCTTACACATCACAGGTAGATAAATAAATACATTTGTTACGTTCACATGCGACAATTACAAAAAAACTCAGTTCATGTCTCATAATGGGGGCCTCAACCTTTCACTTGAGTAGTCTCAGTTGTGTTTCTGTAGCTCTTTGATATTTCTTTGTTAGCACAAATGCACATCTTTCTCTCTCTCTCTATGTGCCTCTAGCTCTATCTCGATCCACCTCTCACCCCTCTCATAATAAGACTGGGTCCCGGATGTGCCAACCTTAGTTGGGAATTCCTGCTCGGGCTTGTAATTGCTGGGATCATAGCATCCCTCTCATAGCATCATAACACCCCTCTCACAGGATCACCCCTCTCATAGCACAGGAGTCAGCTACATATGTTCAAAAAATTACTTCAATTCAGCCACGGAAGTGTTTTCATCAAAATATTCTTCTCTTCTTAGGCAGTCCCCCAGAGTCGAGGATGACTTGCTTCCACACTATAATGAGTTCTAAGGTGACTGATGAGACCAATGCAGGATCTACAATTTCTGTCACAGGTGGGGCAGACGGTGGTTGGAGGGACGGGTGGGTGGGGTGCTTGATTTGTCGTACACTCCTTCTGCTTCTTATGCTTGGCTTCCACGTGCTCCCGGCAAAGAGACTTGAAGTGTTCGGTGCATTCTCGGATGCTCCTCCCTTCACTTTGAGCGGTTTTGGGCCAAGGATTCTCACGAGTCAGTGGAGATGTTGCATTTTTTCAAGGAAGTTTTAAGGGTGTCCTTGAAGCATTTTCTCTGCTCTCCTGAGGCTCGCCTGCCATGATGTAACTTGGAGTAGAGTGTTTGTTTCGGGAGTCTAGCATCGAGCATGCGGACAATGTGGCCCACCCACCGGAGCCGGTAGAGCATGGTCAATGCCTCGATGCTGGTGATGTTGGCCTGAGAGTGAACGCTGACATTGGTGCACCTATCCCACCAATGAATTGGCAGGGTTTTGCGGAGGCAGCATTGGTGGTACTTCTCCAATGCTTTGAGGTGCCTACTGTACATAGTCCATGTCTCTGAAGCATATAGGAGGGCGGGTATCACTACTGCTCTGTAGACCACGAGCTTGGTGCCGGGTTTGAGATCTTGGTCTTTAAACACTCTTTTCCTCAGGCAGCCGAAGGCTGCACTGGCACACTGAAGGCAGTGTTGGACTTCATCATCAATGTCTGCCCTTGCTGATAGTAGACTCCCAAGGTATGGGAAGTGGTTCACATTGTCCAAGGTCTTAACGTGGATCTTGATAACCAGGGAGCGTTACTGTATGGTGGAGGCAGTTGGTAGAGGACCTTTGTCTCACTGATGTTTAATGTGAGGCCCAGGCTCTCGTATGCTTCAGTGAAGGTGTCAACGATGGTTTGGAGTTCGGACTCCGAATGTGCACAAAACGCAAGCGTCATCTGCATATTGTAATTCAATGACAGAGGTTGGAGCAACCTTGGATCTGGACTGGAGGTGTCGGAGGTTGAACAATTTCCCGTTTGTCCTGTAGATTAGCTCTACTCCAGCGGGGAGCTTGTTAAGGGTGAAATGAAGCATTGCAGCGAGGAAGATTGAGAAGAGCGTTAATGCGATGACACAGTCCTGCTTGACCTCGGTCTGCACTTGCATTGGGTCTGTGGTGGATCCGTTGGTAAGGATCACGGCTTGCATATCATCGTGAAGCAGATGGAGGATGGTGACGAATTTTTGAGGACAGCCAAATTTGATAAGGACACTCCATAATCCCTCGCGGTTGACAGGGCCTTCTTTGACCTTTTTTGTGAGGTCAAAGAAGGCCATGTACAGAGGTTGATGCCACTCCCTACATTTTTCTTGGATTTGTCACACAGTGAATATCATGTCGGGTTGTGCCGCTTAGTGGGCAGAATCTGCATTGCGACTCTAAGAGGAGCTCTTCAGCCACAGGGAGGAGATGATTGAGGAGGATTCTTGCGATGATTTTCCCTGTGGCAGACAGCAGGGAAACTCCTCTGTAATTACCGCAATCGGACTTGTCCCCTTTCTTGAAGATGGTCACGATTACGGCGTCTGAGATCCCCTGGCATGCTCTCCTCCTTCCAAATCAGAGAGATGAGGTCAGGGATTTGCGCCAAGAGTACTTTTCTGCCATGCTTTAGTACTTCGGTGGGGATTCCATCTGCTCCTGAGACCTTGTTGTTCTTCAGTTGTTGGGTGGTCTTTTCAAACTCATGCCAGGCTGGGATTGTACCGAGGTGGAGATGGGTAGCATGCTGTGGGATGGAGTCAAGGACACTCACATGAAAGACAGAGTTTTGGTTGAGAAGATCCTCGAAGTGCTCCTTCCAGCAGGCACTGACTGCCTCTCTGTCCTTGATGAGCACCTCTCTGTTCTTGGCTCTCAGTGGGATAGGACCTTGAATGCTTGGGCCGTAGGTGGTCTTGACTGCGCTAAAAACTCCACGCATGTCGTGATTGTCGGCTAGATGCTGGATCTCCTGCGCATTTTCAACCCACCATTAGTTTTTTAGGTCATGAGCTTTTCGTTGTTATTTCCAATTCAGAAATGTCTTGCGTTTACGGTTTCTTAGCTCCTGGATCTCCTGGTCATTCTCACCGAACCATTCTTGATGTTTTCTGGTAGAGTAACCAAGAGTCTCTTCGCAGGTGCTAATTATGGGGTACTTGAAGACAAACCATGCACTATGGACACTCTATGGCTCTGGTTCATTGGAGGTCGTCAGGTTGTCTGTGAGGCTTTGGCTGAGTAGGACTTTCTTCGCAGGGTCTTTGAGTGTTTCAGCATTGATCTTTTTGCAGCAGCATTTCTGTTCATCCCGCCATTTTGAGGCTACCTTGATGGTGATATCAGAGCGGATTAGCCGGTGGTCAGTCCAGCAGTCGTCAGCTCCTGTCACAGCGTGAGTGATGCGGATGCCCTTGCGGTCCCTCCCTTGGATGATGACATAGTCTAGCAGATGCCAGTGCTTCAAGCAAGTGTGTTGCCAGGAGGGCTTGTGCTTGTCTTTCTGATGAAACAAGGTGTTGGTTATGACAAGACCATGTTCTGAGCATTTCATCAAAAAGAAGGATACTATTGGAGTTGGTTTTCCCTACCCCTTCCCTGTCAATCACCCCTCTCCATAGGTCTGTGTCCTTTCCAACTCTGGCATTAAACTCGCCAAGGTGAATCAGCTTGTGAGAATCAGCCTCACAGCCACAATCAAATCAACAAAAAGTCACAGATATAATAAAAGTTTACATTTATCCAGCCATATTATATAAGTTAAAGTGCACAGACCATATTATGACGACCTGATTAAACTAACAGTTTATCTAAACATAGTTTGAAACATGAATATTACAGGAAATCCATCACAATTGCCAAAAACTAGACCGGGACTCAGATAAGCCTGATCCCAACCTAGCACCTAGGATACTGGGATGGCCCTGTGTGGGCAGAGCCTCTGCCTGCCCCTTACAGGGCCAGTAACATTAGTGGGGTTGGAGTTTCCAAACACCATAGTTCCTGTGCCTTGTGCCTTCTTTGGAACCCAGCGTATGATGACTGCAGATACACCGAGATGAAACCAGACACATTTGTCAATCCACCAGTGGTTGTGGGAGCCACTTTAGGGTCCAGGCCAGGATCGAGACCTGGACCTCTGAAGATCTTGCGCAAATATTTTTGGGAGGTAATTTTTAAACTGGCTCCATTTGTAAGGGAACCACGGGTACCCTACTTCTTTCTTCCAGTGTGGGGCCTGCCACCCAGTCACTGACTCTTAGTCCCAGATGTATCCCTAGCCTTCCGAAGGTATTTAAGTTACATGACCTCCTCTTGACCCCATAAACCTTGGCAAGGCTATCAGCAGAGATCCAAGGTAGGCACATCGTGGTCTGCCAATTAAAGGACCCAACCAATTTTTATTTCCAGTGGAAAATCAGGTGTGTTCTATAATGTGCAGGTGATCTGCTCTACCAGTTTACTGCTTGATGGTTAGCGAGCTGGCTACAAAACAGAAAACATAGAGTAGGGGTTAAGGATAGTTACACAGGGCCCAAATTTCCCCATGAGTTGCACCGTTTTTTTTGGTGTAACTTGATTTTTCTGGTGTATCTTTTTAGTTGCAAATATGGCCATTTAATTTGTGCCAGTGTAAGTGAGTTAGTTAGGTTAGTTTTTTTTCCAAAAGGGGATGTTCCCAGCCACTTACACTATTTATGCCAATTTGGCCAGAAAAAAGTTGTACTAAACTAACTTAGGGCAGCGTATGTGTCCACTTTTGTTCGCACAGAAAGACCTTACTTACAGTTAAGGAATCGGTGCAAGTAACTACATTTAAAGCACCATCAAGCACCAAACAAAGCACAAAAAGTAATAAGCAATTAATTAACAAATAAAATAGAAAGAACCCTGCACCTAAAGCACCAAGACCAAAGTAATAAGCAATCAATAAATAACAAATAAAAGAATAGAAGGAACCCTGCACCTAAAGCACCAAAATCAATTAGTAAATAACAAATAAAAAATGGAACTCCTGCCTTAGGGAACGCAGTGGGCCGCCGATGAGGGAGCCCATTCGGCCAGGGCTAGGGGCGTTGTGCTTTGGTCCCTCCCATACAGCCTGCAGCACGCGTTTGCCAAAACGGCCTGCCAGGAGCTATTGCACATGCTCGCAGATTCTAGCGCGCATGTGCAGAGGTCCCAGCGCTGTTTTCAACGCCGGGACCTAGCTCCGCACCCCCCTTTCTTCTGCGCCATGGCAGCTCCACAGATGGCCCGAGAATTGGCCGTGTTCGCACCGATTTATTTTGGCGCTGCTTCTGAGGTAAAATGTCGCAGGGGGCTCAGAGGTGCGCCGAAAAAAACGGAGGGCCAAATTTGGGCCCACAGACTAGCTAAAGGCAGGAAGTGGTGTCTCACAAGGACAGTGCTAAGACCACTGTTTTCCAGTTATATAAACAATTTGGACTTGGGAATTGGAAGTACAATTTCTAAATTTGCAAACCATATCAAACTGGGGAGGTAAAGTTAAAACTGGGGGGGGCGGTATAGTTACTACTGAGGAATACTGTGACAAAATACTGTGACAAAATAATCTTGCAGAATGGGAATGTAATTGGCAAATGAATTTTAATATGGATAAGAATGAGGTGGTGCATTTTGGAAAAATAAGGAGGTCACATATTCCTTGGAAAATAAGAGTTTAAATGGGGCAGAGGAGCAAAGGGATCTATGGCTACAGATATACAAATCACTAAAAGTAGCAACATGAGTTAATAAGGCCATAAAAAGGCAAACAAAGCACTGGGGTTCATTTGTAGAAGGATAGAATTGAAAAGCAGAAAGAACATAAGAACATAAGAAATAGGAACAGGAGTAGGCCATACATACAGCCCCTTGAGCCTGCTTCGCCATTCAATAAGGTCATGGCTGATCTGATCATGGACTCAGCTCCACTTCCCCGCCTGCTCCCCATAACCCCTTATCCCCTGATCGTTTAAGAAACTGTCTATTTCTGTCTTAAATGTATTCAATGTCCCAGCTTCCACAGCTCTCTGAGGCAGAGAATTCCACAGATTTACAACCCTCTGAGAGAAGAACTTCCTCGTCATCTTTGTTTTAAATAGGTGGCCCCTTATTCTAAGATCATGCCTCTAGTTCTAGTCTACTCCATCAGTGGAAACATCCTCTCTGCATCCACATTGTCAAGCCCCCTCATAATCTTATACGCTTTGATAAGATCACCTCTCATTCTTCTGAATTCCAATGAGTAGAGGCCCAACCTACTCAACCTTTCCTCGTAAGTCAACCCCCTCATCCCCGGAATCAACAGAGTGAATCTTCTCTGAAGTGCCTCCAAAGCAAGTATATCCTTTCATAAATATGGAAACCAGAACTGCACGCAGTATTCCAGGTATGGCCTCACCAATACCTTATATAGCTGTAGCAAGACTTCCCTGCTTTTATACTCCATTCCCTTTGCAATAAAGGCCAAGATACCATTGGCCTTCCTGATCACTTGCTGTACCTGTATACCATTCTATTGTGTTTCATGCACAAGTACCCCCAGGTCCCGCTCTACTGCGGCACTTTGCAATCTTTCTCCATTTAAATAATAACTTGCTCTTTGATTTTTTTCTGCCAAAGTGCATCACCTCACACTTTCCAACATTATACTCCATCTGCCAAATTTTTGCCCACTCACTTAGCCTGTCTATGTCCTTTTGCAGATTTTTTGTGTCTTCATCTCATTATGTTGCTTTTCCTCCCATCTTTGTATCATCCGCAAACTTGGCTACATTACATTCAGTCCCTTCTTCCAAGATTGTAAATAGTTGGGGTCCCAGCACTGATCCCTGCAGCACCCCACTGGTTGCCAACCCGAGAATGAACCATTTATCCCTACTCTCTGTTCTCTGTTAGTTAGCCAATCCTCTATCTATGCTAATATATTACCCCCAACCCTGTGAACTTTTATCTTGTGCAGTAAACTTTTATGTGGTACCTTGTCAAATGCCTTCTGGAAGTCCAAATACACCACATCCACTGGTTCTCCCTTAGCCACCCTGTTTGTTACATCCTCAAAGAACTCCAGCAAATTTGTCAAACATGACTTCCCCTTCAAAAATCCATGCTGACTCTGCCTGACTGAATTTTGCTATCCAAATGTCCTGCTACTGCTTCTTTAATAATGGACTCCAACATTTTCCCAACCACAGATGTTAGGCTAACTGGTCTATAGTTTCCTGCTTTTTGTCTGTCTCCTTTTTTAAATAGGGGCGTTACATTTGCAGTTTTCCAATCTGCTGGGACCTCCCCAGAATCCAGGGAATTTTGGTAAATTACAACCAATGCATCCATAATTCCGGCCGTTACTTCCCTTAAGACCCTAGGATGCAAGCCATCAGGTTCAGGGGATTTATCTGCCTTTAGTCCCATTATCTTACTGAGTACCACCTCCTTAGTGATTGTGATTGTGTTAAGTTCCTCCCCCGCTATAGCCCCTTGACTATCCACTGTTGGAATATTGTTAGTTTCCTCTACCATAAAGACTGATACAAAACATTTGTTCAGAGTTTCTGCCATCTCCATGTTCCCCATTACTAGTTCCCCGGTCTCGTCCTCTAAGGGACCAAAATTTACTTTAGCCACTCTTTTCCTTTTTATATCCTATAGAAATTCTTGCTATCTGTTTTTATATTTTGTGCTAGTTTACTTTCATAGTCTATCTTCCCTTTCTTAATCATTTTTTTAGTTGTTCTTTGCTGGCTTTTAAAAACTTCCCAGTCTTCTATCCTCCCACTAGTTTTGGCCACTTTGTATGCCCTTGTTTTTAATTGGATACTGTTATGCTCATAATAAAGTAATGCAATTGAGTACTGTAGACAATGAGTAAGTGTAACCTTAGCTCCTTTGTTCAGACTCCAGAGTGCTGGTACAGAGTGGGAGACCTGCTTATACACAATGCTCCAAAGGGATGCAGGGAACCCTGTGGTGGCGGTATTGTACAGGTTGCCTGGGGTTGCATACATAACAACACTCCCTCCCAAAGACAATAGTCCTCTAATTTACAGGGTGGGACGATCTGGAGCTTTTCGCTCCCTTGTCGATCGTCTCGGTACAAATGCAGGTGTGGGTGAGTTGGTTGGTTCTTCGCTGGGCTGCTGGGCAGCTGGCCTTGCCGGGCTGCTGTGGATGGTGAGTTCAGTTTCGTGGTCAACCGTGATGTCGGTTGCCATTTATGTGTATGTTGGAGGGTCGAAGTTAGTGGTGTCCTCATTGGGTTGCTCGTGGCTGTTTCTGAATTCCAGTTTGGTTTGGTCCAAATGTTTTCTCCAAGTTAGTCCATTGGCAAGTTTTACCTGAGACACTCTACTCCCTTCTTTGGCTATGACAGTGCCAACAAGCCATTTGGGACCATGTCCATAATTGAGTACAAATACAGGGTCATTGACTTCAATGTCACGTGACAAGTTTGCACGATCATGGTACATGCTTTGTTGATGCCGCCTGCCCTCGACGTAATCATGGAGATCAGGGTGGACAAGAGAGAACCTTGTTTTGAGCGCCTTTTTCATGAGCAGCTCAGCTGGGGGAATCTCGGTTAGCGAGTGGGGTCTGGTGCGATAGCTGAGGAGGACTCGGGACAGGTGGGTCTGCAGGGAGCCTTCCGACACACATTTCAAGCTTTGCTTGATGGTCTGGACTGCCCGCTCTGCCTGACTGTTGGATGCGGGCTTGAATGGGGCAGATGTGACGTGCTTGATCCCATAGCGGGTCATGAATTCCTTGAATTCAGCACTGGTGAAGCATGGCCCATTGTCGCTGACAAGGACATCGGGCAGGCCGTGCGTGGCAAACATGGCTAGTAGGCTTTCGATGGTGGCGGTGGATGTGCTTACAGACATTATTAAAAAATCGATCCATTTTGAATAAGCATCCACAATAACCAAAAACATTTTGCCTAGGAACGGGCCCGCAAAGTCAATGTGGATTCTCGACCAAGGTTTGGAGGGCCATGACCACAAACTTAGCGGTGCCTCTCTGGGTGCATTGCTCAGTTGAGAGCAAGTGTGAGTCGATGCCAGGCCACCACACATGGGATCTGACTATAGCTTTCATCATTACTATGCTTGGGTAGGTACTTTGTAGGTCACATATAAACATTTCCCTGCCTTTCTTAGGCAAAACCACACAATTACCCCACAAAAGATAGTCCGCCCATATGGACATTTCGTCTTTGCGCTGCTGGAACGACTTAATCTCTTCATGCATCTCTGCTGGGACGCTAGACCAGCTCCCATGGAGGACACAGTTTTTTACAAGGGACAGTAAAAGATTCTGGCTGGTCCAGGACCTGATCTGGCGGGTCGTAATGGGGAACTTTTCGTTTTTGAATGCATCCATCAGCAAGAGCAAGTCTGCTGGCTGTGCTATTTCCACCCCGGTGGTGGGCAATGTTAGCCGACTGCGAGCATCAGCGCAGTTCTCTGTGCGTGGTCTGTGGTGGATTACATAGTTGTATGCAGCTAGCGTGAGCGCCGATCTTTGGATGCGGGCAGAGGCATTGGTATTAATCCCTTTGCTCTCTGAGAATAGCGATATGAGTGGCTTATGGTCAGTTTCTAGCTCAAACTTGAGACCAAACAGATACTGGTGCATTTTTTTTACCCCGTAAACGCATGCCAGGGTTTTCTTTTCAATCATGCTGTCGCCCTTTCGGCCTTGGACAAACTCCTGGACGCATAGGCAACCGGTTGCAATGTTCCCGATTCGTTAGCTTGTTGTAACACACACCCGACCCCGTAAGAAGACGCATCGCAAGCTAGCACTAAACGTTTACATGGGTTATACAAGACAAGCAGTTTGTTGGTACATAACAGATTTCTGGCTTTCTCAAAAGCAGCCTATTGTGATTTCCCCCATACCCAGTCGTCTCCCTTGCATAGTAGCACATGTAGGGGTTCTAGCAAGATGCTTAACCTGGGTAGGAAATTACCAAAATAGTTGAGGAGTCCCAGGAACGACCGCAGCTCCATCACGTTTTGTGATCTCGGTGTGTTCTTGATGACCTCCGTCTTGGTGTCGGTGGGTCTGATGCAGTCTGCCACGATTCTTCTCCCAAAGAACTTGACCTCTGACACCAGGAAAACACACTTCGAGCATTTCAACCTGAGTCCCATTCGATTTAGCCGACTTAGAATCTCTTCCAGGTTCTTCAAGTGTTCGATGGTGTCCCGACCTGTGACCAATATGTCATCGTGGAAAACCATGGTGCGCGGAACCGACTTTAGCAGGCTCTCCATGTTCCTTTGGAAAATTGTGGCCGATCGAATCCCAAACGGGCATCTATTGTACCTGAACAGACCTTTGTGCATGTTGATGCAGGTGGGGCCTTTCAAAGATTCCGCCAGCTCCTGCGTCATGTAGGCCGAGGTCAAATCCAACTTGGTGATTGTCTTTGTCATGTATCTCACACTACTGTATATAACTGTATCTTACCATGACTGTAACTAGATATGACCTGTAACCACAAGAGCATACTTTACCACCAAGGGTGCACTTGCAGGAGACACTGCATACCTGTTCCACACAGATATATAAAGGCAGGTCTCAGGCAAGTGTGGCACCCGAGAGCTGTGAAATAAAGGTGCGGGTCCTGAGTGACCTTGACTTCAGCATGTGCCTCATGTAAGTCTGTACTGCAGGGTCAGGACTTTACAGTGGCGACGAGTTACGGGATCACAGAATCCACAAAATGGCTACCAACGGCTCAGATGAGAAATACAACGCTGGAGACAATTGGGAGGACTTTATAGAAAGGCTCCAGCAAAGCTTTGTAACCAAAGACTGGTTGGGCGATGATAAAGCAGACAAGAGAAGAGCCCATCTCTTGACCAGCTGTGGCTCGAAAACATACGCCTTAATGAAGGACCTGCTGGCACCCGAGAAACCAGCAGCAAGTCATTTGAGGAGTTGAGCACACTGGTGAGAGACCACCTGAAGCCAGCGAGCAGCCTACACATGGCCAGACACAGGTTCTACAACTACAGACGCTGTGTGGGCCAGAGCATACCCGACTTTGTGGCGGAACTTCGGAGGCTGGCCAGTTTATGTGAGTTCTCCAATGAACTAAGGAGAGAAGTACTGAGAAACATTTTTATTGAAGGAATAGGCCACGCAGGCATATTCCAAAAGCTTATAGAGCAAGAACTTGACCCTAGAGGCAGCAGCACTGGTTGCACAGTCATTCTTGGCACCAGAAGAAGAAACAAGGTTGATCTATACAGCGGGTACGACAACTAACGAAACATCGGAACAAGGGGTTCACAGCGTGAAACGGGCCACTACCCCCACACACAGACAAAGGCAGGAGAGCAGGCCTTCAACAGCAGGCAGTGGCGCCAGAAGCCATCAAGGGCCACATGAACGGCCGTTCACACCTCATCAACCCACAATGCGAGCAATCAACTACAGACTGAGAGAAGCTCAAGAGAGATCAGCCAGACGCAACTCATCATTCTGAAACAATGGAAGCAGTCTGTGGGGGAAGGCACTCAACAAGGAGGTGTCGATTTCAGCATGCTGTTTGCAGAAACTGCAACTGTACAGGACATCTGGCTCGCATGTGCAGAAAAACAGCAGCTCGGCTGGTATACAAATCGGAAGGGTCGGAAAGCAGACCAGAAGATGGTGGGGACAGTCCCCGGAATCCGGGGTACAGCGGGTCAACACGATCAATGTCCACTGTTCTTACAACAAGACACCTCCAATAATGATGAGGGTCCTACTCAACGGGATATCCGTCAACATGGAACTGGACACGGGAGCTAGTCAATCTCTCATGAGCGTCCAACAATTTGAACAGCTGTGGCCGCACAAAAGCAACAGACCAAAACTCACAAGAATCGACACCAAACTAAGGACCTATACCAAAGAAATCGTTCCAGTCCTTGGCAGCGCCATGCTCTCAGTCACATACAAAGGGACGGTGAACCGACTTCCCCTGTGGATTGCCCCAGAGATCTCCCAGCACTGTTGGGGAGAAGCTGGCTGGCAAAACTAAATTGGAAATGGGATGATGTTCACACCATGTCGTCAGAGGAACGGACCTCCTGCTCAACAGTTCTAAGTCGTTTTGAACATCTCTTTCAGCCAGGTGTGGGCACCTTCAAAGGGGCTAAAGTTAAAATCTACATCACACAGGATGCCAGACCGGTCCATCACAAGGCTAGAGCTGTGCCTTATGTGATGAGGAAAAAGATTGACTACAAACTGGACTGGTTTCTGCGGGATGGCATTATCTCACCCGTGGAATTTAGCGACTGGGCAAGTCCCATCATCCCCGTCATGAAGCCTGATGGATCCGTACGAATCTGTGGGGATTACAAGTCTACCATAAACAGAGTCTCCCTACCGGACCAATACCCGCTGCCCAGAGCGGAGGACCTATTTGCCACATTGGCTGGAGGAAAACTTTTCTCAAAACTAGATCTCACATCTGCGTATATGACGCAAGAACTGACCGAAGAGTCTAAGCTACTCACCACCATCAACACACATGGAGGCCTTTTCATGTACAATCGATGCCCATTCGGCATCAGGTCAGCAGCTGCTATATTCCAGCGCAACATGGAGAGTCTGCTCAAGTCCATCCTGGGGACAGTTGTGTTTCAAGATGACATACTCATCACGGGCAGGGACACCGACTCCCATCTCCGCAATTTGGAGGAAGTACTAAGTCGATTGGATCGGGTAGGCCTAAGAGTTAAGAAATCCAAGTGTCTGTTTTTCGCGCCCGAGGTTGAACTTTTGGGCAGAAGGATTGCTGCTGATGGAATCCGCCCAACAGAATCAAAAACCGAAGCAATTCATCTGGCACCCAGGCCCTGGAATGTCTCGGAATTGCACGCCTTTCTCGGGCTACTCAATTACTTTGGGAACTTTATGCAGAACTTGAGCACGCTGCTGGAGTCTCTCCACGTGCTACTCAGAAAGGGGTGCGATTGGGTTTGGGGGGGACGCCCAAGAACGCGCCTTCAATAAGGCACGCAACCTTCTATATTCCAACAGTGTTTTAGCCTTTTTTGACCCAGGTAAAAAGCTAGTTCTTACATGTGATGCGTCAGCGTACGGGGTCGGGTGCGTTTTACAGCATGTCAATGATGCGGGTAAATTACAACCCATTGTTTACGCCTCCAGGTCACTTTCGCGGGCGAAGCGCGGGTACGGTATGGTAGAGAAGGAGGCGCTTGTGTGCGTGTACGGTGTCAAAAAGATACACCAATACCTTTTCGGGGCCAAGTTCGCATTAGAAACCGACCACAAACCCCTCACATCACTACTATCCGAATGCAAGGCAATAAACGCCAACGCCTCGGCGCGCATTCAGCGGTGGGCACTCATGCTGGCGTCTTACGACTACACAATAAGGCACAGACCAGGCACAGACAACTGTGCCGACGTGCTTAGCAGGCCACCCCTGGCGACCACGGAAGGGTCCGACGAACAGGACTGTGAGATGGTCATGGCAATCAATGCCTTTGAATCCACAGGTTCGCCCATGGTGGCTCGCCAAATCAGAGCCTCGACGACCAGCGACCACACGTTATCCTTCGTCAAAAGATGTGTTTTAACTGGTGACTGGGCAGAGGCCTGCGATGTCTGCCCCGAGGAGATCAAACCTTTCCATAGGCGCATGCATGAACTATCACTGCAGGCAGACTGCCTGACGTGGGGCAGTCGAGTAGTTATGCCCTTGCGAGGCAGAGAGGCGTTTGTCCGGGAGCTCCACCGCGAGCACCCGGGGATCGTCCTTATGAAGGCCATAGCCAGATCCCACGTCTGGTGGCCTGGCATTGACGCGGACTTGGAGCTCTGCATCCGGCGGTGCACCATTTGTGCCCAACTCAGTAATGCCCCCAGGGAGGCCCCCCTAAGCCCCTGGCCCTGGCCCACCAAACCGTGGTCGCGGGTGCACGTAGACTATGCAGGCCCATTCATGGGCAAAATGTTCCTCGTAGTCGTCGATGCATTTTCAAAGTGGATCGAGTGCACCATTTTAAACTCGAGCACCACCTCCACCACTGTGAAGAGCCTTAGAACCGTGTTTGCAACGCACAGAATTCCTGACATATTGGTCAGTGATAATGGCCCGTGCTTCACCAGCGCACAATTTCAAGATTTTATAGTTGACCACGGCATAAATCATGTTAAGACGGCACCGTTCAAACCGGCCTCCAATGGCCAGGCGGAGCAAGCAGTGCAAATCATTAAACAAGGCATGCTAAAAATCCAAGGTCCCACACTGCAGAGCCACCTGTCGCGACTGCTGCTGGCATACAGATCTCGTCTGCATTCATTGACTGGGGTTCTCTCCGCGCAACTATTGATGAAACAGACCTTAAAGACTAGGCTCTCGTTAATCCTCCCTGACATGCATGAAATTGTTGAGGCAAAGCGCCGGAAGCTAACTGAGTACCATGACCGAAATTCGAGGGGGAGGTGGAATGAGATAGGGGACAAAGTGTTTGTGCTAAGCTATGGCAGGGGTCCCAAATGGCTTGCAGGGACAGTAACAGGCAAGGAAGGAAACAGACTACTGGTTGTACAAATGGACAATGGCCAAACCTGTCGGAGGCATGTAGACCAAGTAAAAAGTAGATTCACCAACAACACTGCAGAACCAGAGGCAGAGTACAATGTGGAACTCACACCACACCTGGTGGACAGACAGAGGGAACAACCTGAGGAAAGGGCAGTCTCAACAGATAGCCCAGGCAAGATACAAGCAATCACACCAGAAGAAAAACTGGCACCAAGGCAAACAACTGAACCACAACTAAGATGTTCCACGCAAGAGCGTAGACCACCTGAGAGACTGAATCTATAAAGGCCAGAAGACCTTGGGGGAGGGTGATGTCATATATCTCACACTACCGTATATAACTGCATCTTACCATGCTATACATGACTGTAACTAGATATGACCTGTAACCACAAGCATAATTTACCACAAGGGGTGCACTTGCAGGAGACACTGCATACCTGTTCCACACAGGTATATAAAGACAGGCCTCAGGCAAGTGTGGCACTCGAGAGCTGTGAAATAAAGGTGTGGGTCCAGTGTGACCTTGACTTCAGCATGTGCCTTGTGTAAGTCTGTACTGCAGGGTCAGGACTTTACAGTCTTCCCTCCTGCCAGCGTCGCAAATAGGTCGTCTGCCTTGGGTAGCGGGTACTGGTCCTGTAGCGAAAAACAGTTAATTGTTACTTTATAATCCCCACAAATTCTAATCGTGACGTCGCCTTTGAGAACCGGAACAATAGGACCGGCCCACTAGTTGAACTCCACCGGCGCGATGATGCCTTCTCGCTGCAGCCTGTCCAGCTCAAATTTCACTTTCTCTCGCATCATATATGACACCGCCCGTGCCTTGTGATGGATGGATCATGTACCGGGAACCAAGTGGATCTGCACCTTTGCCCCCGAGAAACTTCCGATGCCTGGCTCAAACAATGACGGGAACTTGCTCCGAACCTGGGCACATGAGGCGTCATCAACGGACGAGAGCACTCGGATGTCATTCCAGTTCCAGCAGATTTTTCCCAGCCAGCTTCTGCTGAACAGTGTGGGGCCATCCCCTGGTACAATCCATAGTGGTAGTTCGTGCATTGCTCCATCATAGGAAACTTTTACTGCTGCGCTGACAATTACAGGGATCAGCTCTTTTGTGTAAGTTCTTAGCTTGGTATGAATGGGGCTAAGCTTGGGCCTGTGTGCCTTGTTGCACCACAGCCTGTTGAATGCCTTTTTTTCATGATAGACTGACTCGCACCCGTGTCCAGTTCCATGGATACTGGAATTCCATCCAGTTTGACTTTTAGCATGATCGGTGGACATTTCGTGGTGAAGGTGTGTACCCCGTACACTTCTGCCTCTTAGGTTCGAGTCTCTAGTTCAGCCTGATCCGCCATGGATCGATCCTCCTCTGCAACGTGGTGGTTTGCAGGGTTTGCAGCTCATCGGCACATTCGCTGGAGGTGTCCCATTCTTCCACAGCCTTTGCACACATAGTGTTTGAAGCGGCATTGATGGGCTCGATGATCACCTCCATAGCGCTAACAAGGTGTTAACTGCCTCGCATTAACGATTGATGGCGGACTCTGAGTCATCTGAAGTCATGCAGCTGCCGGTGTGTACATTCTGCCATATGCATTCCTGCCTGAAAATGACGTTACTTTGTGTACAGTACTGCCGAAACCTCTTTATGCTGCGAAATTTGTTTGGTGTTGTCGCTGGTAGACATAAATGCCTGGGCTATCGTTATGGCTTTGCTCAGATTCAGTGTTTCAACAGTCAATAGTTTGCGAAGTATAACCTCATGGCCAATGCCAAGCACAAAAAAGTCTCTTGGCATTTGCTCAAGGAATCCATCAAATTCGCAATGTCCTGCAAGGTGCCTTAGTTCGGCGACGTAGCTTGCCACTTCCGGGCCTTCAAACCGCTGACACGTGTAGAATCGATACCTTGCCATCAGAATGCTTTCCTTCGGATTTAGGTGCTCCCAGACCAGTGTACACAGTTCTTCATACAATTTGGTTGTTGGTTTCACCGGAGCGAGAAGATTCTTTATGAGGCCATAGGTTGTTGCCCCGCAGACGGTGAGGAGGCTCGCCTTTCATTTGGCAGCGTTCTCACACCCTTCCAACTCGTTAGCCACGAATTATTGGTCAAGTTGCTCCACGAAGGCCTCCCAATCATCCCCTTTTGAGGATTTCTCCAGGATACCAACAGTTCTCTGCATTTTCACGTGGTTGTTCGTTATCTCATAATATGTTCATAATAAAGTAATGCAACTGAGTACTGTAGACAATGAGTAAGTGTGACCTTAGCTCCTTTATTCAAACTCCAGAGTGCTGGTACAGCGTGGGAGGCCTGCTTATACACAGTGCTCCCAAGGAATGCTGGGATCCCTTGGGACTCCAACAGATTAGCCCTCTGGTGGCAGTATTATACAGGTTGCCTGGTGTTGCATACATAACAGATACTGTCCTTTATTTATTTAGTTAGCCACGGATGGCTATCTTTTTTTTTACACCCTTTCCTCCTCACTGGAGTATATTTTTCTTGAGAGTTGTGAAATATCTCCTTAAATGTACACCACTGTTCATCAACCATCCTACACTTTAATCTTTTTTCCCCAGTCCACTTTACCCAACTCTGCCCTCATACCTTCATAGTCTCCTTTATTTAAGCTTAGTATGCTGGTTAGGAATCCAACTTTCTCACCCTCCATCTGAATTTGAAATTCAATCATATTATGATCACTCATTCCGAGGGGATCCTTTACGAGGAGATTGTTTATTAATCCTGTCTCATTACTCAGGACCAGATTGAAGATAGCCTGCCCCCTGGTTGGTTCCATTACATACTGCTCCAGGAACCCATCCCTTATGCACTCTATGAACTCCTCCTCAAAGCTACCCAGACCAATTTGATTTGTCCAATCAATATGGAGGTTAAAATCACCCATGATTATTGCTGTTCCCTTTTTACAAACGGCCACTATTTCCTGGTTTATGCTCCGACCAACAGAGTTGCTACTGTTAGGGGGCCTATAGACTATGCCCACCAGTGATTTTTTTTCCCTCTTATTGTTCCTTATCTCCACCCAAACTGCTTCAACACCCTTATCTTTTGAGCCAATATTGTTTCTTACTATTGCAGTGATTCCATCCTTTATCAATAGAGCTACCCCACCTCCTTTTCCTTTCTGTCTGTCCTTCCGGATTGTCAAGTACCCCTTAATATTTAATTCCCAGTCCTGGTCACCTTGCAACCATGTCTCTGTAATGGCATTCAGATCATACCCATTTGTCTCAATTTGTGCCGTTAACTCATCTATTTTGTTACAAATGCTATGTGCATTTAGACAAAGTGCCTTTAAGTTTGTTTCTTTTTACCCTTTTTTCATGCTTGCTTCCTCTCTCCTTCAAACTCACTTTCTTTATTTTTGCTTTCTAATTCCAGCTTTACTCCCCTCCCTACTGAATCTATTTTCAGGTTCCCATCTCCCTGCCAAGCTAGTTTAAACCCTCCCGAACAGCACTAGCAAACCCCCCTGCGAGGATATTAATGCCGGCTCTGTTGAGGTACAAACCGTCCGGCTTATACAGGTCCCACCTCCCCCAGAAGCGGTCCCAATGCCTCAGGAAACTAAAGCCTTTCTGTCTGCACCATCTCTCCAGCCACGTATTCATCTGCTCTATCCTCCTATTTCTGTACTCACTAGCTCGTGGCACTGGGAGTAATCTGGAGATTACTACCTTTTGAGGTCCTGCTTTTTAATCTCTCTCCTAGCTCCCTAAACTCTGCCTGCAGGACCTCATCCCTCTTCCTACCTATGACATTGGTACTGACGTGGACCACGACCTCTGGCTGTTCACCCTCTCCCCCCAGAATGCCCTGCAGCTGCTCACTGCCACCGACTGCCGCCCATTGCCACCGACATTCCTCTGGAAGATCCGCCCAGTGCCACTTTCGAAGTGGGTAAGAGTGGGTGGGAGGGGAGAGCCGCCGGGAAGCCACCACTGAAGTCAGCAGATGGCCAAATGGCGCAACTGAACTCCCACGAGCTCGCCCACCGAGCTCCCATAATCATGCAGGCGGGAGTCGGCGGGAGTTGGCTGGAGGCTGGTCTGTCCCCGACGGTAAGTATGAAGATCATGAAAAAAAGGTTAGTGAACATTTTTTTTTCCACAGCGACTTACCTCAATGGGGTCCAATGAAGGTCTTCCGATGTTTTTTTTTCCTGATGATTTTTCTTTGCAGGTCTTCGACCCTCCGTGGGCGCGCCTCCATCCTCGGCAGCACTTGGGCGGCAAGCGCCTTTGCTGCCAAGATTGGGAGCTCCCGTCGGCTGCCGCACAAATTGGTGGCATAAGTCCCTCATTTGCCTCCCGTTGACCTTCGAGGGACCTTGTTGATGAATATCCCGCCCAAAGAACTGTCAGGTACCTCGGTGGCCATCGGCGGCACTTGGGTAGGCGGGGGCCTTCACCAATTTCGGGCCCAAAGTGTTTTGTTGAGCTGAAGTGCTCCATGTAGGGCGGTAAGGATAATAAGAAGGCATTTGCTCTCCATTCTGTTCTCATGCACCTCTTGGTGGCTGGTTCATAGAGGCCCTGGCCAAAGCTAAGACAACTGCTCACCAGCCTAACCCATTAGCTACAGAAGGCTCCATGGTGCAGAGAAAACAACATTTGAAAAAAAACACACCTAAACAAAATGGAGGGAAGATATGGAAAATATATTTGTAAATATAGTAAAATGCAATGGCATTAAGTTTGATTAATGTAGTTACTACAGCTCGAACAACTTGACAGCATTTTGGGAATTAGTGACATTCCATTTTTACATTTTTTTCTTCATTTTCTCCTCATCCACAATAATAGCTAAGCATAATTTGAGGCTGCCCACGGTTGATGAATTGCATGAAGAATTGTACCTCGGTGATTATTTGCATATATTACTTTAAGATTGACAGCTCAAATCGTTTAAAAAGGAAATGCATTGCTTAAAACGATTTTTATTAATACATACGAGAGTCCACTTTTATTCTAATGTCAGTACTAAACCTTGAAACAAGAAATTGAAACAAGCTTGCTGGCTTTGGCTTTTGATCTTTGATCTTCCAGGCGAGGCAGCTCCTCTGATTTAATAAAAAATGACCATCAGCCATCTGAAATATTTCAAATCCAAAATGAAATTATGTTGAAAATGTCAACCATTTCGATTCTGTTTTAGAGGAATCACAATTATTAAATGAAATTGAAAACTAGACACAGGAGTACAGTGTTAATTCTCAAAAATGTACCTGCTCTCATGTACCGGGCTGCCATTATGTTGTTGCTTCATCCACTCTGGGAATATAATGGTCTCGATTACATGAATCAGTTAATTTTGAGAGATGTGCTGTAATTTTGGACCCGGAGCAAGGATATCTATCGTATGATTATATAGGCCAAGACTGTCAGGAAATTACTGGGTACACATGGTCAGAAGCGGTAAACCACTGCAGACAGCAATTGTAACTGAAATGGGTCAACTGCATTTATTACTACTCAGCAATATCAAGTAATCAAATAAAAATGATGCCATGAATATTATGTTCTGTGTCAATTTAAAAAGTGGGTATAGAATACTAGCAGTGAAGTATTACACATGGCATCCCCTGGCTCTGAATTTTTTTTGACAATGTTGTCATTTGGAACACTGCCCTTTAAATTCAAAATAAAAATCTTCAGGGCTATTGGGAAAGAGCAGGGAAGTGGAACTAATTGGATAGCTCAAAAGGTTGTGGATTCAACTCCCACTTGAGCACATAAATCTAGGCTGACACTCCAGTGCAGTGCTGAGGGAGTGCTGCACTGTCAGAGGTGCTGACTTTCAAATGAGACGTTAAACCGAGGCCTTGTCTGCTCTCTCAGGTGGACATAAAAGATCCCAGGGCACTATTTCAAAGAAGAGCAGGGGAGTTATCCCCAGTGTCCTGGCCAATATTTATCCCTCAATCCCCATAGCAAAACAGATTACCTGGTCATTATCACATTGCTGTTTGTGGGAGCTCGTTGTGTGCAAAATGGCTGCCGCGTTTCCCACATTACAACCATGACTATACTTCAAAAGCACTTCATTGGCTGTAAAACGCTTTGAGACATTCGGTGCTTGTGAACGGTGCTATATAAATGCAAGTCTTTCTTTCTTTTTTCAAAGAGCCTGCACAGGCATGATGGGCCGAATGGCCTCCTTCTGTGTTCTATGATTCTATGGATAGAAATTCACCTTGGGACGGTGGCACTAAACAGGTGTTATCACATCAGGTGCCTGGTATATGCCCACTCTCGATATTCAATTCTGTTCAAGTCAATGGAACTGACTATCGGGCCGATACAATACCGCTACTGGCGAAAATCAATTTCAGCTCCAATGATTATAAATTCAAATGGCTGCCAGGCTGGCTGCTCCATAAGGAGCTCTGCAGCTTTTCATTTCTATCCATGGGAATCTCCAGCCATCCTTTGCTCTTTCTCTCCAAAATCTCCTCGCTTCCACTGTTCAAGTTCCCCTGGCTCCATCAGTTGGTGCATTTCAGCCGCAAGTTAACTACAAGTTAACTGCTTTAAACCATCACCAATCCCTGCTGTCTGCTTCTCAAATTCGGGTTCTGAATTCCTGGGCTTCACTCATCAAGACTATGTTCCTGCATGGGACTACACTGGACTACACCACTATGTTCCTGAATTGGACTACACTGGACTACACCACTATGTTCCTGCATGGGACTACACTGGACTATACCACTGTGTTCCTGAATTGGACTACACTGGACTACACCACTATGTTCCTGCATGGGACTACACTGGACTACACCACTATGTTCCTGCACGGGACTACACTGGACTACACCACTATGTTCCTGAATTGGACTACACTGGACTACACCACTATGTTCCTGCACGGGACTACACTGGACTACACCACTATGTTCCTGAATTGGACTACACTGGACTACACCACTATGTTCCTGCACGGGACTACACTGGACTACACCACTATGTTCCTGAATTGGACTACACTGGACTACACCACTATGTTCCTGCACGGGACTACACTGTAAGACTCATTTGCTGTGTCAAAAATCTGCTGCTAAAACAAAAAAATACTTTCCTCACTGTGGCTGTTTCTCTGCTGAGTGACTCATATTCCTCAGCTGAGTTGGGTGACTCGATGGACTGTTTTTTCTGCTTTGTTGGTCACTGGCTTGTATGGTTTTACATTTTCTCCTCTGCTTCTGATCTACAGTGACCTCCAACTTCGCGGGAACTTTGCCATCATCTTCCAGCACTGAAATCGACTCTCATTACCATGGCAATAACCACTATCCATCAATTTTCCAACCTTCGAATAGCTTCTGGACTTCTCACGCCTGTTACTCCTGTCTCTGAACTTGGACAACATTTCGTTGATGATCCAAACGAATTCCATCTTACCGATGTCAACATTTGCCCTCCACGGGACCTCCAACTCTAACTCTGGACTCCTTACTATTGTCACCAACCTATTCCTTGTTACTACCAGGAAATATGCATCCCTATAATTGCTATATAACCAGGCCTATGTAACTTAAGCTTTTCCCTGTGACCATTTGCATGCACATTTTGGCTGCCACTTTGGACCCGAGCCATTCACTTCTATTTCCACTTCTTTATCCCGCTTTTTCATTTCTCTCTATCCCTCCCTGACCAGTATCTCCTGTCATCATGCCGCCTTTCATCTCTTCTCTCTCGTTTACTCTGTCCTTCCAATTCCCTATCCCAACCGTTCATTACTCTTTGACCTTCCTACTCTCCTGCCGCTGTCCCAAGCTCGACTCCCTCTTAGATAAGCTACAGCTTCGCTCTGTGTCTCTTTTGGTATCTTCCGAAGGGCCCACTGTGCCACTCATCCGACTCTCTCACCAACCTCGCCACCCAGCCTCTCTCCAGAACATCCATTCGCTTGCGAACAAGGCCCTTGCCATCCATGAGCTTAATGTGGATAATTGCATCGACATCATGCCCCAGATAAAAAATTGGCTGAGAGGTGATAACACATTACCTTTACCTCCCTGCCTGGCTATACATTCCACCACTTGCCCCGCCCAGACCACCATGGTGGCAGTGTGGCTCTCATCACCAATTCATACCTTGGTCTGTCCCCCTACTCTGTCATGTATCTCACATTATTATATATAACTGTATCCTAACATGCTATACATGACTGTAATAAGATATGACCTGTAACGACCAGCATACCTTATCACCAGGGGTGTACTAAAGCAGTTGGATCGGGTAGGCCGACGAGTCAAGAAATCCAAGTGCCTGTTTCTCGCACCCGAGGTTGAATTTTTGGGCAGAAGGATTGCCGCTGATGGAATCCGCCCAACAGAGTCCAAAACAGAAGCAATTCGCCTGGTACCCAGGCCCCGGAATGTCTCAGAACTGCGTGCCTTTCTCGGGCTACTCAATTACTTTGGGAACTTTATGCAGAACTTAAGCACGTTGCTGGAGCCTCTCCATGTGCTACTCAGGAAGGGGTGCAATTGGTTGTGGGGGGACGCCCAGGAACGCACCTTCAATAAGGCATGCAACCTTCTGTGTTCCAACAGTGTTTTGACTTTCTTTGACCCAGGTAAAAAGTTAGTTCTCACTTGCGATATGTCAGCGTATGGGGTCGGGAGGGTTTTGCAACATGTCAATAGTGCGGGCAAATTACAACCCATAGCTTATGCCTCCAGGTCACTTTCACGGGCGGAACGCAGGTACGGAATAGTAGAGAAGGAGGCGCTCGCATGCGTGTACGGTGTCAAAAAGATGCACCAATATCTTTTCGGGGCCAAGTTCGCGTTAGAAACCGACCACAAGCCCCTCACGTCCCTCCTATCCGAGAGCAAGGCAATAAACGGCAACGCCTCAGCGCGAATTCAACAGTGGGCACTCGTGTTGGCGTCCTACGACTACACAATAAGGCACAGACCAGGCACAGACAACTGTGCCGACGCGCTCAGCAGGCTACCCCTGGCGACCACGGAAGAGTCTGACGAACAGGACTGTGAGATAGTCATGGCAATCAATGCCTTTGAGTCCACAGGTTCGCCCATGACGGCTCGCCAAATCAGAGCTTGGACGGCCAGCGACCCCACGTTATCCTTAGTAAAAAGATGTGTCCTAATCGGTGACTGGGCAGAGGCTCGCGATGCCTGCCCCGAGGAATTAAAACTCTTTCACAGGCGCATGCATGAGCTATCACTACAAGCACACTGCCTGATGTGGGGCAGCCGGGTAGTCATGCCTCTGCAAGGCAGAGAGGCATTTGTTCGGGAGCTCCACTGCGAGCACCCGGGAATTGTTCTCATGAAGGCCATAGTCAGATCCCACGTCTGGTGGCCTGGTATTGACGCGGACTTGGAGCTCTGCGTCCAAAGGTGCACCATTTGTGCCCAACTCAGTAATGCCCCCAGGGAGGCTCCACTGAGCCCCTGGCCCTGGTCTACCAAACCGTGGTCGCGGGTGCACGTAGACTATGCAGGCCCATTCATGGGCAAAATGTTCCTCGTAGTTGTAGATGCATTTTCAAAGTGGATCGAATGCACCATTTTAAACTCGAGCACAACCTCCACCACTGTGGAGAGCCTCGCAACCATGTTTGCAATGCACGGTATCCCTGACATATTGGTCAGTGACAATGGTCCGTGCTTCACCAGCGCAGAATTCCAAGACTTTATAAATGATCATGACATAAATCACCTCAAGACGGCACCATTCAAGCCGGCCTCCAAGGGCCAGGCAGAGAGAGCAGTGCAAATCATTAAACAAGACATGCTTAAAATCCAAAGTCCCACGCTGCAGGGTCGCCTGTCGCGACTGCTGCTGGCATACAGATCTCGCCGCACTCACTGACTGGGATCCCCCCCACGCAACTGTTGATGAAAAGGACTTTAAAAACAAGGCTCTCATTAATCCTCCCAGACATGCACGAAATCGTTGAGGCAAAGCGCCGTAAGCTGACTGAGTACCATGGCAGAAATTCGAGGGGGAGATGGAATGAGATAGGGGACAAAGTGTTTGTCGTAAACTATGGCAGGGGTCCCAAATGGCTTGCAGGGACAGTAACGGGCAAGGAAGGAAACAGGCTACTGGTAGTACAAATGGACAATGGCAAAACCTGCCGGAGGCATGTAGACCAAGTCAAAAGCAGATTTACCAACAACACTGCGGAACCAGAGGCAGACTACAATGTGGAACTCGCACCACACCTGGTGGACAGACAGAGGGAACAACCTGAGGAAAGGGCAATCCCAACAGACAGCCCAGGCGAGTCAACAACAATCACACCAGTTGAAACAGACAGCCCAGGTGAGATACCAGCAACCACACCCAAAGAAAAACAGACACCAAGGCAAACAACTGAACCACAACTCAGACGCTCCACACGAAAGCGTAGACCACCTGAGAGACTGAACCTATAAAGACAATAAGACCTTGGGGGAGGGTTATGTCATGTATCTTACATTATTATATACAACTGTATCCTAACATGCTATACATGACTGTAATAAGATGTGACCTGTAACCACCAGCATACCTTACCACCAGGGGTGCACTTGCAAGAGACAAGTATATAAGGACATGTCTCAGGCAAGTGCAGCATTCCAGAGCTGTGAAATAAAGGTGCAGGTCCAGAGTGCCCTTGACTTCACTACATGCCTCGTGTGAATCTGTACTGAGGGGACAGGACTTTACATACTCCTTCGGCACTTTATCCTCCTTTGAGCATCTCACCTTATTCCACCCATCTCACCTCTCATTTAAAATTCTCATTCTCTACCGCTCACCCAAGTACCACAAAATGTTTCATTGAGATAGCTTCACTGCTTTCCTCCCTCAGCCTCTGCACCGAGCGACTTCTCATCCTCGGTGATTTCAACCTCCATCTCAATTCATCATGCTCTCTCCTCTGAGTTCATCACTCTCCTATCCTCCCATAATCTCTCCCTCCATGTGAACTCCCCAACACATATTCTCAGCCACCCTCTTGACCTTGCCATCTCTCGTGGCCTCACTATTCCCACCATGTCAGTTGCAGATCAGTCCAACTCTGACCAGTTCCTCATATCGCTCTCCACCCACAACCCCCTTCCCCCATCCAACCCAACTTCCTTCTGTGTCTGCCCCAGGAAAAAACTCTCTCTTACAACTGCACTTATCAACTCCAAACTGTCCAGCCTTTGGCCCTCCATTCACCATGACATTTGTGCAGCCGTCGATCTGCTCAACCACACCCTCACCACCACATTTGATGCCCTAGTCCTTATTAAAACCATTATTCTCTCTCACCCTGGCCATTCCCCTTGGTACGGCCCTCATCTTCACTCCCTCAAGGCCAAGGTATGCAGACTTGAACGGATGTGGCAGACAACTGGTTTAGCCATTCACCGCCAGATCTGGTTGGACTACATAAAGCATTATTGGTTCCTACTCTTGTCTGCCAAAACTGCTCACTATTCCAGAATCGTTTTTGGAATGCAAAGGTAACCCCCAGCTACTATTCTCTATTGCTAACCGTCTTCTTAAACCCCTCTCTCCTGTCTCCACCACACTCACCTCCAACAAGTGCGAGGAGCTCATGGACTTCTTTGTCTCAAAGTTTGAGACCACCCCAATAGCTGACTCTGCCAGTTCCTTTCCTTCCTCCAGCCCACCAGTTTAACTTCCTCTGAGGTTTCCACCTGCCCTAAACCTGAACTCGCATCTCTCTCCAGTTTCTCTCTGATCTCTCCTCTTGACCTCTCCATGCTTAACTTGTCTATGAGACACACTTCCTGCTCCCTTGACCCTATTCCCACTAAACTGCTGACCACCCAACTTCTTTTTCTGGCTCCCATGTTACCTGACATTGATAATGGTTCTCTCTCCTCAGGTATTGTCCCCCTCTCCTTCAAATCTGCCATCATCATTTCTCTCCTCAAGAAATCAACCCTTGACCCCACTGTGCTTGCAAGCTACCGCCCATCTCCAACCTCCCTTTCCTTGCCAAAGTCGTTAAACGTGTTGTCACCTCCCAAATCTGTGCCCACCTTTCCCCGGAACTCCATGTTTGAAACCCTTCAATCTGGTTTCCACCCCTGCCAAGTACTGAAAAGGCTCTCATCAAAGTCACAAATGACAACCGTTGTGACTGTAACAAAGGTTAAACAATCCCTCCTTGTCCTTCTCAACCTGTCTGCTGCCTTTGACATGGTTGACCACTTCGTCCTCCTCCAACGCCTCTCAACCATCATTCAGCTGTGTGGGACTGCACTCGCCTGGTTCCATTCTTATCCATTTAATCGTAGCCAGAAAATCACCCACAATGGCTTCTCTTGCCACACCCACATCGTTACCTCTGGTGTCCCCCAAGGATCTATCCTTGGCCTCCTCTTATTTCTCATCTATATGCTGCCCCTTGGTGACAAATTCCAAAAACACGGCATCAATTTCCACATGTACGCTGATGACAGCTAACTCTACCTCACCACCACTTCTCTTGACCCCTCCGTGGTCTCTAAATTGTCAGACTGCTTGTCCAACATCCAGTAATGGATGAGCAGAAATTTTCTCCAATTAAATATTGGGAAGACCAAAGCCATTGTCTTTGGTCACCGCCACAAATTGCGTTCACCAGACCATCAACTCCAACCCTCTCCCTAGTATCTGTCTGAGGCTGAACCAGATGGTTCGCAACCGAATTGTCATATTTAACCCTGAAATGAGTTTCCAGCCACATATCCGCGGCATAACTAAAACCGCCTATTTCCATCTGCGTAACATTGCCTGTCTCCGCCCCTGCCTCAGCTCATCTGCTGCTGAAACCCTCAAACATGCCTTTAGACTTGACCACTCCAATGCACTCTGGCTGGCCTCCCACATTCTACCCTACACAAAGTTTAGGTCACTCAAAAGTCGGCAGCCCGTGTCCTAACTCGCACCAAGTCCTACTCAACATCACCCCTCTGCACGCTGACCTACATTGGCTCCCGGTTGAGCAATGCCTCAATTTCAAAATTCTCCTCCATGGCCTCGCCCTCCCTATCTCTGTAATCTCCTTCAGCCTCACAACCCCCCGAGATGGCTGCACTCTTCTAATTCTGCCCCCTTGGGCATCCCTGATTATAAATCGCTCAACCATTGGTGGCCGTGCCTTCAGCTGCTTGAGCCCCAAGCTCTGGAACTCCCTCCCTAAACCTCTCCACTTCTCTACCTTCCTTTCCTCCTTTAAGACACTCCTTAAAACCTACCTCTTTGAACAAGCTTTTGGTCACCTGCCCTAATTTCTTCTTATGTGGCTCGGTGTCAAATTTATTTGTTTTGTCTTCAAACACTCCTGTGAAGTGTCATGGGATGTTTTACTATGTTAAAGGCGCTATATAAATACAAGTTGTTGTTATTGTTAGTGAGCCAAAGGTCGGCTCTTGCCTCACAGCACAAACTTACTTGGAGTTATTTTGGTGAAAGGCTGAAAATAGGTGCTAATTGAAAGTCTGGTTATAGCACACAATTGTAGTCCTAATTGCTGATTGCCATAATTCGAACTTGCCTGGAGGCACTAAAATAAACATCTGCAGATTTAGCACTGAAGTGCTGATTCGATGCAATTTTTGTGTAGCAGTATATGTGGGCTCCACGTGCAGACATGCACTGAAGGTGTGGAGTGCTGGCTGACACACAGCGGTACGTTTCAGGGTGGCTCAGGGGCCAAGTGAGAAGTCGCACAGGTTCTTGGATTCAGCACTGAGGTCCTGGTGGAGGAGGTCCGGAGGAGGAGGGATGTCCTGTACCCGCACGTCCTCTTTGCCTTCCTATCCCTCCTGTCCCTCTCTCCTCCAGCCTGGCCTCATGTCCTGCTTCCATTCCTCTTGCAGACTAAGTGGGACCCTAGCAACCTGCCAATGACAAGCACTCCCTTTCTCCAAGTGACTCTATAAGGTGTCCAATAAGGTAGAGTAGCACAATACTTACTCATTTTAGACCTCAGAGAATTTCCGGTATAAATGTAGCTCACGTGTTGGTGAAATCTTGACAAAGTGTCCCAGAAAGTCTCCCAGAAAGTCTCCCGATGTGTTTTAGAGGTCCTCTTCACAGCTCCAGCAGCAATGAACATGAAATGGTGAGTATCCTTTTAAGTAGCACTTGAAATCGATATCAGCGCCATGTTTACTACCAAACAGCGGGTTGCTGTTAGGAGAGGGTGTTAGTTGAATCGCTAGCCACCAGAATGTCTTGAGGCCTCTATAATGAGACATTTTAAGTGGCAATCAGCTGTTTAACAAGCATACGGGCAGCCATTCCTAGCACTGGCTTCAACTCCTTTACCGAGATGGTACCCTGTGCTAAATGCAGACTAAACCGGCCCTGCAGCTTAAGACCCCATCTTGGGCACCTTGGAGGCTCTTTACCGCCTCGGGTATTCAGCGAAAATCACCCCTCTTGAGTGCCATTAGACAGGGACCAGAGTTCCAGAAACAAAGTCATGAGATATCTGCCATTGGTACAATGGTCTCCAGCTACACACTATTTGTATGCCGCCTGATACACACATTCTGCTTTCTAAATTGAAAGGATGCATTTTCAATTCATTTCTAACACAGAAAGAACGCTGAGATGGTGCAAGTGGAATTAAACATCACCCCTTAAAGGGTTAAAGCTCTCAGTGGACTCCCAGCAGAATTTTGCAGTGTTTCCTCCTTGTCTTAATTTGAATCTTCCTCTTCTGGCACCTTCCATTCTCCAGAGATTTTAGTGCCCTAATTTAGTATTTCTTTCCTTGTTCATGATAGATAGCTTCATTTAATTTACATTTTATAAGTTAATTTTAGGAAGGCTATATATAGCTATATGTCTTCTAAATATACGCATCCTTCAGAATCTTATCATTGAATTTGTGCTTACATGTGCAATGTATTATTGATTATGTAAAGCGTGCTTCAATTTATTCACAACCCTGCAAAGTATTGCATTCTGTTCATTCCCAATGGTCTGCTGCTGTACATGTTACATCAAATAGGTCAAGCTGATTTGAATAAAATGATCATTCAAGAAAAGTGCAAATTGATTGGGTTTTGGTTTGCTGAATAGTGAATAGTGCTGGGTTAAATGGAGAGAGAATAAATTACTGGCACACTACTGTGTAAAATTAACTGAACATAGCTGAATTCACTTAAATAACAAAAGCTTTTTAAATAAAAGGACCAACTTACAAATGAACACTAACATCATAAGTTAATGTATTGGGAGACGTCCACTGTGATAGCACGGCCTTTGTTTTGAAAATATTTTCTTCCCATAATGTTACACTGTCATCGTTGTGATTCAGGAAAGAGGGAAGGATACTTTAAACAACTGGGGATTTCTTGCCCCCGGGAGACGATTTGACCTTCACTACCTAAATGTCGCTTGTTTTTTTTAATTGCGTATTCATCAGAAGACAAAATATTTCAGTAAGCTTATCAAACATAAATAATTCCAGATGAATACTTGCTAAAAGAGTAATGAAAACAAAAAGAACTACATATGAAATGAACAACACCCTAGTGCATAATACACAAATATTTCAGATATAATTGCATGGATATGTTATGATCTAAAGGAAGTCTTCAACAGGACCTCATTTATCTCAACATGTGTTTATCCGATGAGAACTATTGCATACTATGGGGGAGAAATTTATGTCATTGGTGTCTCCCATGGGAGGCTCTAATGGGGCGCAAACGATTTCTCGCCTGGGGTACGGGGCTGCTACCGACTCCGACAAGATTCCACCGTGCACAGCGACCCATTTTTGCACCTGAGCGAAGATTTGGTAGAATCCCGCGAGGCTGTCGCGGGCAATAGTTAAAGGGGAGGTGCAACACTGACACTCTGAAAAATGGCCGACTTACTGTTCGAAAAATGCCCATCTTTCCTTCCGGGCTGCCACGACACCCCGCTCCCCGGTGGTGCAGTGGTGGCCCCTTCCCCCTGATGCAGAGTCGGCAGCGTGCCCTCCCCTTTATCGGAAGGGAAGGGCCCTGTGCTCCCGCCATCGCCACACAGCGCTACACAGCTCTCCGCGTGGTGCTGGAAAATTCCCACAGTTAGCGCCCCAGTCCCCGAGAGGAAGGGAAGCGCCCGACATTTCGCTCGATTTCCTCACAGGGGCGGTAACCCCAATTTCGCTGCCAAGAGCAGGAAATCTCTTCGCAGCGGTTACTACCCCCTTTATATTTTACATTTGCAGTTGATCAAGTCGGTTACCATATTGAAGGGTGGGATCTTCTGTATTTTCAGGTTTTTTCACAAGCTGCTCATTTTGTCAGAGATAGTGGCCGTGCCACAATTTCAATGATGATGGTGTCCTCTCGGATAACCAGTTGTGCCATGAACGCCACTCATTGCCTACATTGCCCACCTAAAATCCCTCCCTCTCACCCAGTACATTAAATTTAAATTTCTCATCCTCATCATCAGTTCCTCCACTGCCACGCCTTATATCTGCAACCTGCTCCAGCCTTATATACCCTCTTACATTTTATTAGTGCTCTGGCTTTGGCCTTTTGTGCATCTCCCCTCCTTCCCTTTGCCCCAGCACTGGTGGCACTCCCCTCAGATGCCTCAACCCAACTCTCTGAAACTCCCTCCCTCAATGTTCTCACTCTCCACTTCTCACTTCACCTTTAAAAAGTTCACAAACCCATATTTCCAACCCAGCTTTTGGTTATCTGTCCTATACTCTCCTGCCATGGCTTGGCATAAGTTCTTTTACTCTCTGTAAAGCACCTTGGAATCAGAAGATAAAATGGCCTGACCCAATTTCAGGTCAGATGGTTTTCAGGTGTCCTTTGGGTGCAGGATGTTGGTGCCAAGAATTGGGCCTTGTTGCATCCATGTTACATCTGTAAAACAAGCACAACGAGAGCCAATTTATACCCCAAGGCACCCAGCAAGTTGTTCCTGTTTATTGTGTGCAGAAGTTTCATTTCACATGGATACTGTATGTAAATGAGGGGTTTTAGTGCCCTCAGCATTTGGTGCTCTTTGGACAGAAGGACCACTCAGTGGTTCTTCTGCCCACTTACACCAGGGGGAAATTTTAACTACCAAAAACGGGTGAGTTGGGGTCGGGTGTGCTATGTTCATAATAAAGTATGAAACTGAGTACTGTGTATAATGAGCAAGTGTAACCTTAGCTCCTTTAATAAGACTCCAAAGTGCCGGTACCTCGTGGGTGGCCTGCTTATATACCGTGCTCCCAAGGGATGCTGGGATCCCTTGGGACTCCCAACAGATGAGCCCTCCGGTGGTAGTGTAATACGGGTTACAAGGGGTTAAATACATAACAGGGTGGGCCGGAAAAATGGAAGAAAATTCAAGTACCACCGTAATGCGTCCCCAATGCGCTCACTTCCAGTTTAATTGAGGCGCATTTGGCTGCGTGGGAGTGACCTGCTCGCCGGAGTCAGCGTGCTCATTAGCACAGGTGGGTTGGCAATTAAAACAACATTTAACAAGATAATTACATGGTAATGAGGGGATTTTCAATTGAATTAAGCAAACCTTTGAAGTTAATGCCTCCAGCGTGGGTTTCCCGAGTCTCGAGAATCTCACCAATGAGCAGGAGACGAGATTGAGGTGCACTTCATGAGGGTGTTTAAAGTTCAATAAAGGCTCATTGTTTACAGCTGCTTTGTCAGTTGCCTCTGGCAAATGATTAGCAGTGAGATTTTGCCAGCATCGAGGCTTTTAAATGGGCCTCATCAGGATGGGAGGTGCCATGGATGTTTTTGACACTACATCAGACAATCACCATCCATGGTAGTGATGACATACTGTGATGGGATCAGCAGGTGCACAGGGGAGAGTTGCACAGGGGAGAGTTGCACAGGGGAGAGGTGCACAGCGGGGAGGTGCGCAGGGGAGAGGTGCGCAGGGGGGAGGTGCGCAGGGGAGAGGTGCAGAGGGGAGAGGTGCACAGGAGGGAGGTGCACAGGGGAGAGGTGCACAGGGGAGAGGTGCAGAACAGCAGAGAGGAGAGTAACAGAGGGGCAAGGTCAGAGGAGGCACTACCCAAGTGAGAAGGTTTATCCACAGAGGTTCAGTGTCCTTGACTTATCTGAAAAGCAGCGATTCCACAGGCTCAGATTGACTCAGCCGATGGTCGCAGACATCTGCAGTCTCCTTAAAGAAGAGCTGCTCCCTGCTGGACCTGGTGCCCTTCGCTGTGAAAGCCATCATTGCTCTCAATTCCCTTGCCTATGGCTCCTTCCAGTGTGCCACCAGAGGCATGTCAAGGTTTTCTCAGTCGACTTCCTGTAAAAGTGCACAGAAGGTCATGGATCGGTCATTTATCAGAGAGTTGACACGTCAGCTTCCCCTGCGATGACAATAGCCAGAATGAGCGGGCACTCGCAGTCACCTCTCTGGCTGTCTTCCCACAGGTACAGGGTGCCATCGATTGCACACACGTGACAATCCAAGGACCTCCACAGCGACCGCACGGGATTTTATTTCCTCAATGCACAGCTGGTGTGCAACCACAAGATGAGGTTCATGCAAGTCTGTGCTAGATTCCCTGAGAGCTGCTATGCTGCTTTTATATGGCGGCAGTACCAACATTCCAAACCTCTTCATACCAGGAAACGGAATTAAGGGGACAAGGGATACCCCCTTCAAACTGGGCTCGTGACACCAATGAGGCGCAGGAACTCTACAACAAGAGCCACATGACTGCCAGGTATGTCACCAAGCAAGCCATTGGAATGTTGGAGATGCGCTTCAAGTGCCTAGAAAGGTCTGGAGCAATGCTTCAGTACTCTAGGCTAACACTCCACTGCAGTACTGAGGGAGTGCTGCACTGTCGGAGGTGCTGTTTTATGGATGAGATATTAAACCAAGGCCCCATCTGCTCTCGAAGGTGGATGTAAAAAATCCCATTGCACTATTTCAAAGAAGAGCAGGGGAGTTATCCCTGGTGCCCTGACCAATATTTATCCCTCAATCAACATCACAAAAATAGATTATCTGGTCATTATCATATTGCTGTTTGTGGGAGCTTGCTGTGCACAAATTGGCTGCCGCGTTTCCTACATTATAACAGTGACTACACTCCAAAAAGTACTTCATTGGCTGTAAAGCACTTTGAGACATCTGGTGGTTGTCTTTTTTTCCAATGGGCAAGATGTGGAAGTGGTGCTAATCAATAAATTGTATACAGTAACAAATGCTTCCTACTGCTTCTACGTGGTGCATCCCATGTAAGTTCAACAGAGCTAGAGGCAGACCGCTTAGATCCATGCTCTGACTGCTGAGATGCTTTTGGCCCCTGCCATCTGGGTTTTGGAGCCCTTGAGGATCCCACCAAGGACTGCTCCACCTGCAGCTGTGCTATTGGGACATGAGGGGGGCAAAATTGCCTCCCTCCATAAGCTCCATTACCGCCTCTAAGAGGCTGGAATGGAGCGGAGAGGCCTCACTGACCAGGGGCAGACGGATGGGCCAACCCGACCGAAATTACCCCAGAGTCGGAAGTGGAGGGAATGGATTACCATTTGGCGTGTGCCCGTTTTCCTGCCGCATCGAGCACACGCCAACCCCTTACCGATCTGTGGCGACCCTGGTGCAGAATTACTCGGCGGGTGCAGTGCCACCGCCCGGTCGGTGACACTGACAGCTTTCCCCAGCGGGGAGCTGTCTGTGGCTGGGCGACACATCTGCCCTTAAAGGGGAGAGCTGTCAGGTCAGGCCAACAATTTTGCCCATGGGTTCGGCTGGGCCGCCAACAGGCAGCCTGGCACCCCTTCTTGGTGGCCCAGTGGACTTAACTGAAAACTCTGCAGAGTTCGCAGCAGCCCTTCCCTTTAACTGAAGGGGAGTGACGTTGTGACGGGTCAGCGCGATGCGGCTGACGTTATCAGTGGTGCTGCTGGCTGGCTGGCACGGCCAACCCAATTCAAGAGCATTTCCATCCCACAGCCGCCCAGACCACCACCACAACCGGAAGAAAACCCCAAAGAAGTGAATTTCTCCGGTATCTTCGCCCCATGGATTGGGGTGGATAAAAATCTTTAAAAACGGAAGGTGTGCCCCTTTTGGGGCCGGACTCACTTTCGAGGCAGCATGTCGGGGACTGGCTGAGGCTGGGGCAATGGTGAGAAGTGAGAGCACTTTGAGTGGAGCTCCCACTTCCATGCCCCCTTCACATCGCTCCGACCACACTGCGCACACCTGATTGATGAAGATCAGTTGTAAGGCCACAGATAGTGTATCTGTCATCCTGTTTAAGGCGGCAGACATGTTGCCATCCAAATCCTGCTCAGCATGGTCTTGGCCAGCATGGATTCATTTCAGAGCTGGTTGTGAAGCTCCTCGAAGGCAGTCACTCACAATTACCTGTGACACCAATCCACTACTGCTCGAGTCGGTCTCCTTCATCCTCTTCGCTATTGTGGAGAGTGTGCGTGGCACGTCTGTCCGTACCTGGCTAAGTTGCTGATGCACCTCTAGCATTCTCCTTTCAATGATAGCACCCAGGATTCAGCATCTGTGTTCAGCATCATGCGCCCCCGACACAGACTCTCCACAGCTGTCTCTGCCACCAGTGTCTGCCTGTGCTTACTTGTGAATTGTGAATCACCAGCTGAAAACCCAACTAACTATCTAAGTGAATCCAGTGAAATCCGTGAATTTGCACCAGTGCATGGCTGTACATCCTGTGATGGTGTACCCTCAGAAGGATGAGGTTTGTCATGTATGTAACCTTCATGTAACTGTAACCTTCATGTAACAACACTGCATACTGTATACACCGAAAAAATGCACACCTTGACCACAGAGGGTGAACTTGTGGGAGACACTCCTCACCTGGTCATCCAGGTATATAAAGGGAGGTCCCACACAGGGTCATCACTTCTTGGTCCTGTGAATAAAGGTTCGGGTCACAGAGTGACCTTGTCTGCAGAATGTGCCTCGTGTGAATTTATAGTGATGTGTAAGGACATTACATTTGGCGACGAGAAACGGGAATCAACGACTCACGAGAATGGCCACCGGTAGCACAGAGGAATGGTACTGTGTTGGTGAGGACTGGGACGATTTCGTTGAGAGGCTCCAGCAGAGCTTTGTCACGAAGGACTGGCTGGGAGGTGCAGCGGCTGACAAGCGGAGGGCGCATCTACTGACCAGCTGTGGATCCAAGACGTACGCGCTGATGAAAGACCTGCTCGCACCCGGGAAGCCGGTGGACAAAACCTTTGAAGAGCTCAGCAAACTGATCGGTGAGCACCTCAAACCGGTGAGCAGTATACACATGGCCCGACACCGATTCTATACACACCGACAGCGGGAAGGACAGAGCATACCGGACTTCGTTGCGGACCTTCGGCGCTTGGCCAGCCTCTGTAAGTTCACAGACATCTGCAGGGGGGAGATGTTAAGGGATTTCTTTAGTGAGGGCATTGGTCATGCCGGGATTCTCAGAAAGCTAATTGAGACCAAGGACTTGACCTTGGAAGCAGCGGCGTTAATGGCTCAGACCTTCATGGCGGGGGAGGAGGAAACCAAGATAATATACACGCGCAACTCTGCTTCCAACGTGGCGATGGATCAAGGAGTTAACATTGTAAACATGACTCAGAACCCCTAAGGCAGGCAAGGGCAATTCAACACCACCCAGGCAGCAACAGACTCGAGAGTGGGTCCTCAACAGAGACAATGGCAGGTTGAACGGACAATTACACCATCACAGTGGACAATGCGTCCCGGGATGGGGCCATTGACACCCACTAACAGAGTGCTCAAGAGTAATCAAAGAGACAATCAGAGAGGAATGCCTGGTAACAGCTCTTTTGTTCACAACAACCTCAGCTCATGCTGGAGATGCAGGGGCAGACATGCTGCAAATACCTGTAGGTTTCAACAATTTATCTGTAGAAATTGTAACTTCAGTGGACATTAAGCCAGAATGTGCAGGAAGCCCGCAGCGAGGCTAATTTACGAGGCAGATGAACCAGAAGAGGGGTCTGCAAGGCAGGTTGATGCTTGGGACAAAGCAATGGACGCTGAAGTTCAGCAGGTTCATGTGGCAAACATCCACAGTTCATATACCAAAACACCACCTATGATGATGCAAGTCCTAATAAACAGCACCCTGGTACACATGGAGCTGGACACAGGGGCCAGCCAGTCACTTATGAGTGTCCAACAATTCGAGAAACTATGGCCACTCAGAGCTAGCAGACCCAAACTAGAACGCATTGACACGCAATTACGGACGTACACCAAAGAGATCATCCCAGTGCTAGGCGGTGCAATGTTGGTGGTCACACATAATGGATCAGAGAACCGGCTGCCACTCTGGATTGTCCCTGGAAATGGTCCCGCGCTTTTGGGGAGGAGCTGGCTAGCCGAGATGAAGTGGAAATGGGAGGATGTGGAACGAAGTTCATGCTCACAGGTCCTACAGAAATTTGAGTCACTATTTCAACCTGGCGTCGGGACTTTCAAAGGTACCAAAGTAGTGATACGCATCACCCCGGATGCCAGACCAGTGCACCACAAAGCCAGAGCTGTGCCGTATGTGATGCGGGAGAAAATTGAGAGTGAGTTGGACAGGTTGCGAAGAGAGGGCATTATTTTGCCCGTTGATTTCAGCGACTGGGCAAGCCCCATCGTCCCTGTCCTAAAAACGGATGGCTCGGTCAGGATCTGTGGCGACTACAAGGCCACTATCAACTGAGTGTCACGACAAGACCAATAGCCACTTCCAAGAGCGGAGGAGCTTTTTGCCATGCTGGCAGGCGGCAAGCTGTTCACCAAGTTGGACCTCACTTCAGCCTACATGACCCAGGAACTGGCCGAAGAAACCAAACTACTGACCACCATCACCACACACAAGGGTCTGTTTGTCTACAATAGGTGTCCGTTTGGCATTCGATCAGTGGCCGCTATCTTTCAAAGGAACATGGAAAGCCTGCTCAAATTGATCTCCGGAACAATCGTATTTCAGGACGACATCCTTATCACGGGTCGAGACACCAAGGAACACCTCCACAACCTGGAGGTGGTGCTACGCCGACTGCACCGGGTAGGCCTGCGACTAAAGAAGTCCGAGTGTGTGTTTTTGGCCCCAAAGGTCGAGTTTTTGGGCAGGAGGGTTGCCACAGACGGGATCCGGCCTACCGAATCCAAAACTAAGGCGATTCGTCGTGCGCCCAGGCCCGGCAACACATCGGAGTTGCGTTCATTTCTGGGATTCTTGAACTATTTCGGGAACTTTCTGCTGAACTTAAGCATATTGTTGGAGTCGCTACACGTGCTCCTCCGTAAGGGTTGCGATTGGTTTTGGGGGAACTGTCAGGAACGGGCTTTCAATCGGGCGTAGAACCTGCTTTGTTCCAATAAGCTGTTGACCCTGTACAACCCCTGTAAGAAATTGGTTTTGACATCTGATGCATCATCCTATGGGGTTGGGTGCGTGTTGCAGCAGAGTAATGATGAGGGCCAACTCCAATCTGTGGCTTATGCCTTCAGGTCGCTCTCCCAAGCAGAACGGGGATATGAGATGTTTGAAAAGGAAGCACTCGCATGTGTCTACGGGGTGAAAAAGATGCACCAGTACCTTTTTGGCAGAAGGTTCGAGTTAGAAATGGACCACAAGCCATTAACATCCCTGTTGTCAGACAGCAAAGCTGTCAATGCCAATGCGTCAGCTCGCATACAGCGATGGGCTCTCACGCTGGCTGCTTATGACTACACCATACGGCACCGGCCAGGCACCGAAAATTGCGCTAACGCGCTCAGCAGGCTTCCACTGGCCACCACTGAGGGGGCAGCGGAGCAAAGCGCTGAGATGGTCATGGCCGTTGATGCCTTTGACAGTGCAGGCTCCCCCATCACAGCCCGCCAGATCAAAATCTGGACAAACAGAGATTCCCTCCTATCCTTGATTAAGAAATGTGTCCTGACTGGGGATTGGGTGCCCGCACACAGAGCATGGCCCGAGGAGGTCAGACCGTTTCACAGACGGATGGATAAGCTCTCCATCTAAGCCGACTGCGTACTATGGGGCAGCCGGGTAGTCATGCCCCAGAATGGAAGGGAAGCATTCATCAGGGAACTCCACAGCGAGCACCCAGGAATCGTGCTAATGAAGGCCATTGCCCGGTCACATGTATGGTGGTTGGAAATTGACTCAGACCTGGAACACTGTGTTCGCAGGTGCACGACGTGTGCTCAGCTGGGCAATGCCCCCAGGGAGGCCCCACTCAGCCTGTGGACCTGGCCCACCAGGCCATGGTCATGTATTTATGCAGACTACGCGGGCCCGTTCATGGGAAAAATGTTTCTCATTGTTGTTGATGTGTACTCGAAATGGATTGAATGCATCACATTGAACTCGTGCACGACATCCACCACTGTGGAGAGTCTGCGTGCGGTCTTTGCGACCAACGGCTTGCCGGACATCCTGGTTAGCGACAACGGCCCGTGTTTCACTAGCTATGAATTCCGGGAGTTCATGTCGGGTAATGGCATCAAACATGTCAGGACGGCACCGTTGAAGCCGGCTTCCAATGACCAGGCGGAACGTGCGGTCCAAATCATAAAACAGGACATGCTCCGGATTCAAGAACCCTCCCTTCATTGCCGCCTATCGCGTCTCCTGCTGGCCTATAGGTCCCGACCGCATTCGCTCACGGGAGTCCCGCCCGCGGAACTACACATGAAACGTACACTTAAAACTCGGCTGTCCCTCATTCATCCAGTCCTGTCAGACATTGTTGAGGGCAAGTGCCAGCCCCAAAATGAGTGCCATGACCGTAACTCAAAGGGGAGATGTATAGAAATCGATGATCCTGTATTTGTTCTTAATCACGCTTTGGGGCCCAATTGGCTTGAGGGTACTGTAATTGGCAAAGAGGGGAATAGGTCATAGTGGTCAGACTTCACAATGGGCAGATATGCCGCAAGCATCTGGACCAAGTAAAAAAAAGGTTCAGCATGGAACCTGAGGAAAATCATGAAATGCTGCCCACACCACCGCCAGTGAACGAGCAACAAGAACATTCAGCAGCATGCACAGTCCCTGCGGCCAGCCCGGACAAGCCGGAATCACTACAGGTGACAGAGACGCATACCAAGGCTCAAGAACCAGAGCCCCAACTGCGGCGCTCCACGAGAGAGCGTCGACCACCTGAAAGACTTAATCTTTGACCCCTTAAGACGTTGGGGGGGAGGTGATGTCATGTTTGTAATCTTCATGTAACTGTAACCTTCATGTAACAACACTGCATACTGTATACACCTAAGAAATGCACACCTTGACCACAGGGGGTGAACTTGTGGGAGACACTCCTCACCTGGTCATCCAGGTATATAAAGGGAGGTCCCACGCAGGGTCAGCACTTCTTGGTCCTGGGAATAAAGGTTCGGGTCACAGAGTGACTTTGTCTGCAGAATGTGCCTCTTGTGAATTTATAATAGTGTGTAAGGACATTGCAAGGTTCTTCGAGGAATCGTCCTCATGCATCTCCAGCGACACTTGCTGTGCAAATGAATGCCCTGGAAGACAAAAGACAGGCATATGAATCATGGCAAACTAACAATCCTGACAATCACCATACTCAGCTTTTTCATCGTACAGTCATTGATGAAATAAAGTCAGCGCGTGTGTCAGAGATCGTTGTAGTTCTGTCACCAGCTATCTGCGCGTTCCCAGTCTTTCCATCTCCGACTGAGAGGGACGCAGATGTGCCATCTATCTACAGGGCCTCCTGGATTATTTGTGGCAGGCCACCTCCAGTCCTCTCCCTCTCATTTTGCGCTCTCTTCTCCTACATTAGGCGAAAACCAGACCTGTGAGTGAATGAATATCATGTATTCAACCAATGGGTGCAGTGCATTTGGTGAGGGTGGCTTATCAGACAAAAGCATCACATTGCATTTGGACTGAGGTGAGCAGCAGCAATAAATGGATGGTTACCTGGGGAGGTGAGGAAGTGTATAGGAAGGGAAGGCTGGGTGTTGCTGAAAGATAAGTGGGTGTGAGGAGTGATGTGATGAAGTATGTTTAACAAGACAGAGTGAGGGGGGGGAGGTGTAGTTGACACCACAGGATGTTCTTGAATCAGCAAGTGTACTCTCTTTTCCTGACCTGGTTAGGTCATAAAACTGTTTCCTGCACTGCATCCAGAACTGGGTCACAGTCCTCCTGGTTGCTGATCTCCTCAGCCACTTCCTCCCATTGCTGGGGAAAAGTATGTTCCTCCTGCTCCTGACTGCATCCAGCATTAAATCCAGGGAAACAACATTGAATCTGGGTGTTGGCCTTGCTCTTCGTGAATCCATCCTCAACACCTCTTGGCTCCTCCAAATTCTATTTCAGCATTGGCCCTTTAAATAGTGGACTTCAGATCGCGCCATGTGGGCACACATCATGCCCGCTGCGCAGCTTGGAGACGTGAAACTCGGAAAGAAAAATGTAATGATTCAATCGTCAAAATTGGAAAATCCACCCCGCTGCCTTTACTTCCAGGTTTCACGCACACTATCTCTCCCTCTCTCCCTCCCCACTCGGAACCACCTTTACATTAATACCAGGACTCAGGTCTTAAAGGCATACTGCATTTTAAGTAGGTCTTTTTAGTTGAATTTTTACTTGCCTTTTGGGAATTTATTTGATTGTTTACTTCTTACTTGCGTTGGATCAGAACACGAAGGAAACATTTCCGTTATTATCATAGGCAGTCCCTCGGAATCGAGGAAGACTTGCTTCCACTCTAAAAATGAGTCCTTAGGTGGCTGAACAGTCCAATATGAGAGCCACAGTCCCTGTCACAGGTGGGACAGATAGTTGTTGAGGGAAGGGGTGGGTGGGGCTGGTTTGCCGCACGCTCTTTCTGCTGCCTGCGCTTGATTTCGCATGCTCTCGGCGATGAGACTTGTTATTAAATAAGCTACTGAATAATTGGCCGGAATTTTCAGAGGTACGAGAGGGTGGGTTGGAGGCATGAGGGGGGTAAGTGAAAGTTAAAAAATGTCAACCCTGCTTCCAATCCTCCCACTTTCACCTTTCACTTAGGCGGGACGGGGGCGGGCTCGGGATTCCCAGTGGCTGCAACATAGCGACCACAGCCTCGGGGAGCAATCCTGGTGAGCACGGAAGAGCATGAGTGCTTCCTCCCAGCCCCACAAGCCCTCCCACCATCACCCTGGCACTCACTTGGGTCGGGGATCCGACCCACCCCCAGGGATAGGAACCCCCCCCCCACCCCTCACCCCACCCCGAATCTCACTTCAGCCCCGGGGTCAGGGATCGTACCTCCCCTATAGTTCGCAACTCCCCGCTATCCCACACTGGGGATAGGGATTAGACCTCCCCCCTCTCTCCGGGCCTGCAACACCCACCCCCCCCCCTCCCCCCTCCGGGGTATTGGACCCCGCAACCACTCTTGGGCTTGGTCCCCTCCCCCAATATCCTAGACTCAGCACTTGCCTGGTCCTGTGACCTCTTTCTTCATGTTCCCCATGCGACTGGAAGCCAGCCTGTCAATCAGCCCCTGACTTCCAGGTGGGGAACCCGCCCTGACGTCACATGCACGCTGTGGATTTAAAACGCCACAGCATGCCAGGGAAACCGACCTTCCAGGTCTCCGGAGTCCTCCCACACTGTGCTGGTGAGAGGCGGGAAAATCCAGCCCATTGTTCCCAATATCACAAAAATACAACTGTGAAGGAAGTATTTTCAAGTGTTCAGCAGAACAGGAAGATCTTTAAAGAGGAGATCTGTGCAGTGCCTCTTAAATACCTACAGACTTCCACCCTTCCTCAGAGCGTGGATGGTACCTAACTGCAAGCTACTGCTGTCCAGTGCCATTTGGCAAGTCAATATGACATTAATGTTGGGGATTGCTTTGAAAGTAATCCAATGGCAGTATTTCAAGCCTTAAGTGATACCAGATGAAAAGGGCTTTACTGCCACTTTATTCTGTACCAACAGAAAGAAACTGCTTGCTCACTTATGCTTTGTGATTCAATCAGTGCAGCCTCCTCAAACTGTCTATTTAAATCACCCGGGCTGCATATACCTGTGTGCCATTGCCTGCAAAAGATGGAGTAAGTAATGAAAGGCACTGGCATTATGGGAGATGCAATTGGTTCTTCTGAGAAAAAGAATTAACTTGTATTTATTCCTACTCTGAATGTCCCAAAGAACTCCATGCTCAATTACTATTTTTGAAACAAAGAAAAAATATTTCTTTCTAAAGTGCATTTCATGTTCTAATTCTTTCCTCACAGTACCTCACAGCGAATTAATTACTTTTACATTGTAGTCACTGTTGCTATGTAGGCAAACGTGGCAGTCAAATTGTACACAGCAAGGTCCCACAAACAGTAATGAGATGAATGACTGTTTTGCTGATGTGGATTGAGGAATGAATGTTGGCCAGGGGACATGGAGAAATCAATGCTCATCTTCAAAACAACAGGGCCAAGGGATCATTTACATTCACTTGAACAGGCAGCTGGGGCATTACTTTAATGTCTCATCTGAAGGATGTATTGCGTTATCTCTGACAACGCAGTACATCTTCAGTACTGCACTGACATGTCAGCCTAGATTTTGTGCTCAAATGACTGCACTCCACCTCTTCAAATATTACCTACATGGCAATATAAGGTGTGACGTGGTGTTGTGCTTGAGTGCATGATTGACTGCACAGGTGAGTAGGTTGGCACCTATACCATTTGTGATACCGCTGAGGCAATAAACGAGACTTTTCGGGGAACTAACAGGCTCAGCTATTTACAATCTATATTAATGGCTTAGATGAAGGGACTATTGTAACATATCCAAGTTTGTTGATGATACAAAGTTAGATGGGAAAGTAAGCTGTGAGGAGGATGCAAAGAGAGTGCTGAGAAATATAGACAGGTTGACTGAGTGGGCAAGAACAGGGCAAATGGAATACAACGTGGGGAAGTGGGAAGTTATCCACATTGGTAGGAAAAACAAAAAAGAATATTTTTTGAATGGTGAGAGACTGGGGAATGTTTTTATTCAGAGGGACCTGGGTGTCCTTGTACATGTATCACAGACAGTTAACATGCAGTTAGAGCAAGCAATTAGGAAAGTAAATGGTATGTTAGCTTTTGTTACAAAGGGATTAGAGGAAAGAAGTCTTAGTACAATTATACAGGGCATTAGTGAGGCCACACCTGGAGTACTGTGTACAGTTCTGGTCTCCTTACTGAAGGAAATACATACTTGCCTTAGAGGGAGTGCAACAAAGGTTCACTAGACTGGTTCCTGGGATGAGGGGATTGCCTTATGAGGAGAGATTGAGTAGATTAGGCCTATATTTCCGAGAATTTAGAAGAATGAGAGGTGATCTAATTGAAACATATAAAATTCTTAAGGGGCTTGACAGGGTTAATGCTGAGAAGATGTTTCCCCGGCTGGGGAATCTAGAACATGGGGTCACAGTCTCAGAATAAGGGGTCGGCCATTTAGGACTGAGATGAGGAGACATTTCTTCACTCAAAGGGTTGTGAATCTTTGGAATTCTCTACCCCAGAAACCTGTGGATGCTCAGTCGTTGAGTATATTCAAGACAGAGGCCGATAAACTTTTGGAAACTAAGGGAATTAAGGGATATGGGGATAGAGCGGGAAGGTGGAGTTTAGGTAGATCAGCCATGATCTTGGTGACTGGCGGAGCAGGCTCGAAAGGCCAAATGGCCAACTCCTGCTCCTAATTCTTATGTTGTTCCGATCTTATGAGGCACCCACCCATTGGGGCGGCAGAGACTTTTAATGCCGATGTGCCGTTGTGTCTGAGAGCCAGCAGTGCCAGATGAGGATCATCAATGTAGTTCATTTTCCCAAAAGGCTGGTTTCCTTACTGTTGATTGGTTGCCCTAAGAAACTTAACCTTTCACAATTTACTTGGCTCCACTTCCGCCATGATAAGCTCTTGGCACATTATTCACTCTTACTTCATGCAGGCAAAGCATAAAGCTGTGGGCCATTCTAGCAAATGGTGACATCCCATGAGTACTGCCTCTTTCAGGAATGCCAGGGCTCAAAGAGTGGGTGCAAAAAGCACCTGTCCCACTGGCGGTGGAACCGGTGGCACATGAACACCCGACAGATCCCGGTCCTGCTTCGATTTCTAGCCACGCATGCCTCTCACTCGCCCCAAATGTGACATAATTCCATCGCCATTGACGGAGATTTTCCAGACCATATTCTTTAATCAGCAATTATACATAAAGCAACAAAACAGGAATCCATTTTTGGAACCATAAAGGTAGCATTCATGTTTAGTTATGTATCGACATTCTAGGGCACTGCCAAAAAACATTGGGGGCAATGTTCCCCCTAATTTTTATTTAGATGCGCGGCCCCTTTTAGGGGCTGTGAGGCCCATTCACAGTTTCGTGCATGTGCAGAATTTAACATGAGTAAAGCCAGAGCTGGGCTGCGTGGGACCGTTGATTGTGGGTAATTTTGACTTTGGGCGATAGCGTAAAACGCTCAATAACGGATTGGCCGCCCATTTTTTTGCTTTCAGTGACTCAATGGAAATGAAAATCAAGAGAGCTGTTTAACTGGTGGTAATTGTCAAATTTCCCACCTGGTGGAGCAGATCACCTGCTTGTTACAGAACTAATCTGATTGTCACCCCGGTTGATTTCAATGGGATGAAAATTGGACAAATTCTATAAAGGAATCGCTCCGCCACGTTACTGCCCAAGCGAGAAAGTTATAAATGAACCCACGTTGTTTGGCAAAATTACCCCAAAAACAGTAATATATGAAGATCATCGATTTGCTCCTGTGAGACTTCTGATAATAAATTTATTCCTCATTCCCTTGAAACAAGTGTAGAACTATTTGGAATTGTTGGTTATATTCAATTGTAATTTACAGAAAATGTTTTCTACTTTTATAAACTAAAGCATTACTGTACGAACCTCCCTTCTAACATAAACAGCAGCATTTTCTGGAGGTGACTCACCGTGATTGTACCTCAAAACTTATTAAAAAAACACATTGGGTCTTATCGACACATCTCTTTAAGCTGACACAACCGTCACTAATACTACAATTGTAGTTAAAATGCTAAATTCCACTCTCCCTGGGCCTGCAGAAAAGATAGTGGGTGATGAATGTTGTATTATACTAATGTCAGATTTTTAATAAACTAATTTATAATCGTCCAATGATTATAAAAGACCTATATACAAAATGGTGCCTCATGATCCAGTCCTACAGTTACTCATATAGTGAGTAACTTCTTGCAATTTTAGTCTTGCTACTGCCCCGTTCAAATTGAAAAATAAACAACTACAACTTGTATTTATATAACACCTTTAACATAGTAGAACATCCCAAGGCACTTCTCAGGACCATGATAAAACAAAATTCTAACCAAGCCACATAAGAAGAAATTAGGGCAGATAACCAAAAGCTTGTTCAAAGAGGTAGGTTTTAAGGAGCATCTTAAAGGGAGAAAGAAGGATAGAGAGGTGGAGAGGTTAACGGAAGGAATTCCAGAGCTTGGGGCCTTGGCAGTTGAAGGCACGGCCACCAATGGTGGAACGATTGAAATAAGGGATGCTCAAGAGGCCAGAATTAGAGGAAAGCAGACATCTCGGGGGGTTGTGGGGCTAGAGGAGATTACAGAGATAGGAAGGGGCGAGCCCATGGAGAGATTTGAAAACAAGAATCTGAATTTTAAAATTGAGGTGTTGCTTCACGGGAGCCAATGTAGGTCAATGGGCACAGGGGTGATGGATGAACGGGACTTGGTGCCGGTTCGGACACGGGCATCAGCGTTTTGGATGGTCTCAAGTATATGTAGGGTATAATGTGGGAGGCCAGCCAGGAGTGCATTGGAATAGTCAAGTTGAGAGCTAACAAAGGCATGGATTAGCATTTCAGCAGCAAATGAGCTGAGGCAGGGGTGGAGACGGGCGATGTTACGGAGGTGGAAATAGGCGGTCTTAGTTATGGCATGGATAGAGCGGTAGAGAGATTAAAATTGGGGCCAGAAAGTCAAAAGAGAGATCTTTTGGAGTGTACTAGATCTAAACATAGATGGTAATTACAGCTCGGATTGGAATGGTATTTTAACTGAATTTCAAATGTAGGTTCTATTATATTTTCCATTTTACATGTAAAAGTCATCAATTATTTTTTAAATCTGAACTTTGCAAGCAAGAAGATGATTATCATTGAATTGGTAAATTATTTTGTGAATTTCCCAGCACATGATTCTCCCAACTAAAACGATATATGCACAACAGACTTTGCTTGAAACTGAGCTGGTCACGTTGAACTAAACTGATCAAAATTGTATTAATTTGTGTAACTGGGGGACTCGGATCTTACAATGGGTAGATGATAAGTATTCAGGAGTGGCGGAAAATACTCGATATTCATTTGAAGCTGAGGAGGGTGGGGAAATGACCCCTCACCCATGGTGCTGTAGTCTTGTATGTCACAGAGAAAGCGACTGAAGAACCGGAGAGATAAAAGCCCTGCACGGATTTTCTTTTTAACTCTGGAATTGGCCAGGGGAATGCTGTACATTCCTCTGTTCCAGGTGTTGAATAAGAGTCCAGTGCTGTAGATTCCTCTGTTCCAGGTGTTGAATAATTTGCCCATGTATCACTAATGCTGCTTCTCCTTCACATAACTGTTCTAAAACAAAATAGAAAATTGAGCATCAGTGCTAATTCTACTGAAACCCTCTATTTATTATCTTACTCTGTTCAGATGATATGATATGCCGCTCAGATCAAATATAATGCCCTATGACCATTCCAGGCCAGAAATTGAAGCTGGGATCTTCCATGGATGGATCAGTTATCCGCTGAGCTATTATTAAGAAGAAAGGGCTGCAGCAGTCCTGAATTCTTGAAAAAATACAAATGAAAATGTCCAAATGTTTACCTTTCTAAGAACCATGGGAGTGGAATTGAACTCTTTCACTATATATAGCACATCACAGATTCAAAAAGAATGTGCTCACCATTTTGCTTTACACAGCAATTCTTCCCCCCACAAGCACCAAGCAATTTTCTGATGTCCCTGGGCTAATTAAACTGCAAAAGTATACCTTATTTTCAGTTGAAAATATGCTCCAGAGTGCTATAAATAGATATGTCTCAGCAAGTCGTGAGATATGATCAATATCTCCACTCCACAAGCCCGAACATAAGTCAGTTACAGAGATATTTATCATGTCTGGGTGCTGGCCATGATATACACTCAGACTCTGACAGGACTGAAAGGATGGAATGCAGGGCTTCGCGTTTGTCTTCTAACATGGTGTTGGGGCCTGACTGGAACTTGTGGGGTGCACTTTAACCATACAAGTGTCTCTGTGGATGTGGTTACTTTAACCCAGAGTTCAGTTCACATGGGCTGATGGATTCTGTGGTTAGAGCTCGTTAGACCACATTTACATCTGGACACAACGGATAAAAGCCACAATTATTTTTGGATTTTGGTAAAGTGCAGGGGTCCAGACTTTCACGACAATTAATACAATGCACCAGGCATTATCCAGACACAACAAATTACTTTGGGGTGCATGCCAATTTAGTCCCAATGTTGCCAGTCCCCATCCTGATCCTGGCCCCTTCTACTCACTTCCCTAAACTCCCTCCTAGCTGCATTCTCTCATAAGCCTCATAATTCGACCACCTGATCTCTCACTCAAACCCACTTCCCTCTCAACCCCAGGCCCATCCCCACTCCTTCCTTCATAGATTATTTCTGCGGCAATTGAAAGTCTGGCATCACCGTTCCGTAGGAAAAGAGAGGAAAAGTAGACCCTGAGCGATGGCCAGGAAGAAAGAGTAAGATACAGAGAAAGCAGAAGTGTGTGAGAAGCCTGCAGAAAATGAAAGAAATATTCAGAATAGAGAGCGAGAGCAGGGGAACAGAGAAAAGTAGAGACTTACAGAGAAAGTAAGAAAATAATTGGAAATAGAGATATAGGAGAGAATTTTAACCCCCAAAAATGGGTGGGTTGGTGTCGGGTGGGAAGTTAAAGGGGCCGAAATTGCCCCTTTCTATAAGGCCTCTGGCTGCTGCTTTTGCTTTTGCTGTCAGTACACTCTCTGTAGCATGGCGGTCCGGCCATCCTTAAAGGCGACGCCATGTTATTTTTTTTTGTCAGACAACCGGCAGGCCGGGCCGTCAACAGGCGGCCTGGCACCCCCTCTTGGCCTTGGCCAAACCCTCGGTGGCCCAATGTTTGCCACTAAAGTGGCTGCAGAGTTCGCAGCGGCTCTCCCTTTAACTGAGGGATGTGAATCTCTCCGGTATCTCCGCCCCAGTCCATTTCAAAAACAGTAGGTTCACCTCGTTTGGGGTGGCGCTAAGTTTTGGCCTCAAAGTAAAAATCAGAATCATGACCAGAACCCACCTTCGGCCCACCCAGGAGGTAGGGCGGGGGACTGGCAGCCAAACCGCTCCCAGGTGGCGCCTATTTATATATTATAATGAGGCTGGCGTACCTCAGATTGAACCAGCATTACAAATTTAATTGTGGCTGGATGGGTTTCGCAGGTCTCAGGAAACCACCAGCTAATGGAAGACGAGGACTGTTGGATCTAGGAGATGTGTCTTTACACTTACCTCCTGGATCCAGCAATCCTGCCTAACCCACCCCCTGCGATCGGACACACCCCCACGAGGCCTCTGATTTCCACCCCCCCACCCCTCCCAAGGCCTCCGATCACCTTCGAGGCCTCCCTCCATCGCCCCCCTCCACCCCGATTATCTCCAGGCCCCCCAATGTTCTCTCCCTTCTCACCAATCATCTCCAGGCCCCTTGATGTTCTCTCCCTCTCCCCGATTCCCTAATGCCAAGCCCATTCTCTTCCACCCCCATCGATCCCTTGATGCCGGCCCCATTCCCTCCCTCCCCAGTCCGATCCTCCTCCAGCCCCCAACCATTCCCCAGCCCCCACTCGATAACTCCCATGCTCCTCGCTGCAGGCTAGTGCCACAGACCTACCTGCCCGCAGCCTGACAGTTTCTCCATCTGGCTGGCTGCGGGTGGGAAACACAGGTTTCAAATGCAATCAGGCCCTGCCATTAAATTAGGCAGGGTCTGCAGGATACTGGTCCTCTCGAGTTTCCTGACCGCTTCTGAGCCTCCAACCCGCCTCCCGATTAAAATTCTGGCCATAAGTGTGACAACAAGAGAAAGTAGGAAATAGACAAAAAGACAAAAAGAAAGGCAGAGAGGAGACAGAAAAAATTAAAACTAGGAAAAGAGCAGAGACAATGTTGCAATCTGACAGAAGCACTATTTGGCTTTTCTGTGAACAATGGCATGGGAGGTCATTAAAAGAGTTATAACTGGAAGTTATCAGTGCATGATTAACAAACTCTGTTCAGAAAATTCAGCATATTAATGAAGATTAAGTTATTTCCCATGTTCAGTAATAGGTCCAAGAGTGTAGAGAATATCCATAATGTATTCATGTTGGCTATTCTCACTTTAGCTCTTATGACACTGAACTTTAATGCTCATATTCAGTAACTGAACTGAGACTATCTTGAGCCAAGCATTGTTTACTTGGTATAAGAAGAACATTGTAAACCTGCTGCTAAATAAAAGGCCTTATTGGTCTTAATTAGCATGCGAGCATCAGTCAATCCAACAAATAAAACACAAAATGGCAGCAGGAACAAAAAGGATTGAATCTTTGCAAAGTTAGTACTGGTGTGCAACCATTCTGAAGACCAATCAGCCACTGCAAGCCTCCTTTTATTACTCATCCAAAGCAGTGTGATATCTTACCCTCTTCAGCCATGGGTTTCATACAATGAAAGCAATAGTACTGCAAGGTAAATGGGTGCCTGGTGTGACACCAGAGGGAGCCTTTGACTACCTAACACATCACCAAGCAACAAAGAATACTGGTGTGGTAATCTTTCATATTTCTTTAGACTGCATTTGTGTTAATTTGGTACTATGTGAATGTTCTATGAATTCATGTGACCAAATGTAGGGTTCTCATCTATACTCATATTCCATATTGCCCAAGCATCCCAGCAAAATAAAAATTAAGAAGTAAGTTCCCTGAATAACCACTTCTACAGACTTTACAGCACATTCGGATGTTATGCTCTGAGGAAATATGTGAAACAGCAGAGATTGGTTTTGTTACTGTTTTTGAGCTGTTTGTTATCTCAGAGGCCGAGGCAACAGAAACTCATGGAACAAGATAAATGTGGGAGTTGCTGGCAGGGCCGGCATTTATTGCCCATCCCCAGCTGCTCTTGAGAAGTTGGCAATGGGCCTTCTTCTTGAACTGCAGCAGTCTGTGTGGTGAAGGTAGAATTGTTGGGTAGAAATAAGGGGGGGAGAAATTCCCCAACACCCCGATCGGGGAAGTCCTGCCCCTGCCGCAAAATTGCGGTTACCGCCCCTCACAGGAAGTGGAGCACAACCTCGTGCTTCTGTTTCCTGTAGGTGCGGGTTCCGGGGCGCTACTGGGGCGAGTTGGTTAGCAATACGCAGCTGTTCTGCATAGTGCTGACGTGTTTCAACGCCCCTCCCCTTCGGTTAAAGAGGAGGGCCGCTGCGCACTCTGCCGGGCTTCTGATGGCCTCCACTGGGCCACCAGGGCAGCATGGTGCTGAGGCCACAGCCCGACACCCGAAAGTCGGGCCAACCGGTGAGTCGGCCAAACCGCCAATATGGCAGCGCGGGGCGCTCCCAACCCTTTAACTTCCGCCCCGCGAGCAGAGGTCGGCCCCGATCGCTATCCGCAAGGCTGGCACTGACACCACTCGCGGCTGCCTCGCGGAATGCAGGGCAATGACCAGTTGCACTGCAGCCCGGGGCGATACTGGTGGGGCGCACCGCTACTGTGGCAGTGCCTACGCTAACTCTTACACAACTACACGGCAGTCGGTAACGAAAACTGTTTTGTGTCCAGTTAACACCCCCCCCCGGAGGCGCTAACGGGCATCGCAAAACAGGGCAATTTCGACCGCAGTATGTGAAAGGAGAGTAGATGGAGAATGAGTGAGATGGCAAAGAAACATATTAACAGCAAAGACAAGGAAATAAAATACAAAGACAGCAGAGAGAAAGCACAGAATGAGCAAAGAAATATAGAAATATAGAAGCAAAGAAAGAGCAGCGCACGAATGAAGTACAGTGAAATGTTGATTACCTGTTCTTTCATTAGCTGCAAGAATTTTTCTGACTTTCAGAGTTTAGTTTTGCATATACCAACTAAAATAAAATTGAGTGTTTTTGAATTAATTGATCACAGAATATGTGTCCTTAATCCACTAGGATAAATAATTGTTATCTGGTGGTCCAGTAGAATTTACTATGCATGGAGCTCTAATATTTAAAATCCAGTCAGGAGTCCAGTGGAAGTTTGGTGTTCAGGAAAAAAAAAGAAAGACTTACATTTATATAGCGCTTTTCATGACCACCGGACGTCTCAAAGCACTTTACAGCCAGTGAAGTACTTTTTGAAGTGTAGTCACTGTTGTAATGTGGGAAACGCGGCAGCCAATTTGCACACTCCCCCTAACAGCAATGTGATAATGACCAGGTAATCTATTCTTGTTATATTGATTGAGGGATAAATATTGGCCATGGCACCAGGGATAACTCTGCTGCTCTTCTTCGAAATAGTGCCATGAGATCTTTTACGTCCACCTGAGGGGGCAGACGGGTCTTCAATTTAATGTCTCATCCGAAAGATGGCACCTCCGGCAGTGCAGCGCTCTTTCAGCACTGCACTGGAATGTCAGCCTAGATTTATGTGCTCAAGTTCCTGGAGCAGGACTTGTACCCACAACTTTCTGATTCAGAGGTGAATGTGCAGAGAGGGGGTAGGGAAAGCCAACTCCAGCGGTACCCTACTCTTGACAAAATGTCTAGAGCATGAACTCCTCATCACCAACACCCTGTTCCGCCAGAGGGACAAATACAAGGCTTCGTGGCAACACTCTCGCTCCAAACACTGGCAGCTACTCGACTATGTCATCGTCCGAGCTAGGGATCGCAAGGATGTGCGCATCACCCGCGCCATGACAGGAGCTGACGACTGCTGGACGGACCACCGCCTAATCCAATCCATCATCGATATTAACATAGCCCCAAAGCAGAGGGGACAGCAGAAGCCGTGCTGTAAAAAAGTCAATGCCAGGGCACTTGACCCAGCTAAGAGAGCCCTATACAACCAGCGCCTCACAGCTAATCTGGCATGCCTTGATGACCCTGAGATGCTGAATGCCCACAGCGCTTGGTCTGCCCTCCAGGCTTCTACAATCAGTGCCTGTGAAGAGACACTTGGTCACTCAACCAGAAAACACCAGAGGCTAGAACCTCCACTTTTGTGCTTATCACCCAAAAATGGGCGTGGGCGGTAAAAAAAGGTTTTCAGATCACTGGCTTCTCGCCCATTCTCAAAACACCTAGTTTACGTTTTTGAAAATGGGCGTTACCGCAAGCGATATCAAATGGGTAGTAGCGTTAAATTTCTTTGACCATCTGCCGTAAAGTGTGGCTGTCCTTAGCAATGGCATGGCGAGGCTCGATTCCCGTGATTCTGGAGGTCAAGGGTCACCATGACATGCGCAGAAGAGGAGACAGAGAGAGAGGGAGCGCGGAGGGACTGAAGGCGTGGCTGGGTGTGGTGTGGCTGCTTTGGGAGGAAGGAGGGAGACTTTAGAGCTTCACAGCAAGTAGCAAACAAAAATTAGCTGTTACCAGCTACATTTTTGACCGAATTTGCCCTATAATGGAGGGAAAGGAGGAGGCATCACAGCACGCTGTGGAGACTGATGCTGGAAAGAGCAGTGACGTGGGAGAGGAGCACATTGGAGGCCGCAAAAGAGCCAGGAGGTTCTTGGACGAGGCAAATGTCTCCTTTCTGCAGGAGGTCAAGTTAGACTGGGGTGATTTGACACAGGGAGGACCCAAAGGCTTACTAGAGAATATGGACCGAGATAGCAGAGGTAGTCTCGTCGGTGACCAACGAGGTGCGTGACGGCAACCAATGCCGCAAACGATGGAACGACCTTGTGGGATCCATAAGCGTAAGTATTACATTGATTTACATGTACTTATGTATTTATATAATTTGATTTCTAGCAGTCATGAGTGACTATCAGCAGATGTGAGGTCTTGCACTTTTACCGGGAATGTTTTACTCAAAGCCTGCGGTCACGGTGTATGTCTTGAGGTAAAGAATGATAAGAATTATAATAATCATGATTACATCTGTCAGTTATGTGTTGTATCAGTGTCTGTGACAGGACCTAGCAATGATATCACACCATGTCGTCCTGTCATCTTTTACAGAAGAAGCTATCGATGATGAGGACCATGAAGAGGCGAACGGGTGAGGGGCCACCCAAGCGACATCACTCAGATGGAGGAGTGAGTGCTCGCACTCGTGGGGAAGCACCCCCGGACAGCCACGGACACACCTGCAGACCCTGAAGTGATGCTACGTGAGTAAAGCTTACACCATTGCGTGATGTAAAGTCAATAGATGCCACACCAACTCATATCCGAACAATCATATATGATAGATGATTTTTCAAAGTCTCATAGAAATAATGTTGGCCGAATGAAAATCATTGCAATGCACAATTTGTTGATGGTCATGAAATGTGATGTCTGCGATGATTTTGAGAGTGGTGGTGCTTGTGTCGTGCATATGCTGTGTGTGGCGCTGGACTCATCTTGTCACTCTAGCACCCGCTTCTCCTCTAGTCAGGAAATTGTGTTAGGGAAATTGATGGGATTGAAGGCTGCTAAATCCCCAGGTACCTGATAGTCTGCATCCCAGAGTACTTAAGGAAGTGGCCCTAGAAATAGTGAATGCATTGGTGATCATTTTCCAACAGTCAATCGACTCTGGATCAGTTCCTATGGACTGGAGGGTAGCTATTGTAACACCACTTTTTAAAAAAGGAGGGAGAGAGAAAACGCGGAATTATAGACCAGTTAGCCTGACATCAGTCGTGGGGAAAATGTTGGAATTAATTATTAAAGATGAAATAGCAGCGCATTTGGAAAGTAGTGACAGGATCGGTCCAAGTCAGCATGGATTTATGAAAGGGAAATCATGCTTGACAAATCTTCTGGAATTTTTTTGAGGATATAACTAGCAGAGTGGACAAGGGAGAACCAGTGGATGTGGTGTATTTGGACTTTCAAAAGGCTTTTGACAAGGTCCCGCACAAGAGATTGGTGTGCAAAATCAAAGCGCATGGTATTGGGGGTAATGTACTCACATGGATAGAAAACTGGTTGGCAGACAGGAAGCAGAGAGTCGGGATAAACGGGTCCTTTTCAGAATGGCAGGTAGTGACTAGTGGAGTGCCGCAGGGCTCAGTGCTGGGACCCCAGCTCTTTACAATATACATTAACGATTTAGATGAAGGAATTGAGTGTAATATCTCCAATTTGTGGATGACACTTAACTGGGTGGCAGTGTGAGCTGTGAGGAGGATGCTAAGAGGCTGCAGGGTGACTTGGACAGGTTAGGTGAGTGCGCAAATGCATGGCAGATGCAGTATAATGTGAATAAATGTGAGGTTATCCAGTTTGGGGCAAAAACACGAAGGCAGAATATTAACTGGATGGCGGCAGATTAGGAAAAGGGGAGGTGCAACGAGACCTAGGTGTCATGGTTCATCAGTCACTGAAAGTGGGCATGCAGGTACAGCAGGCGGTGAAGAAGGCAAATAGTATGTTGGCCTTCATAGCTAGGGGATTTGAATATAGGAGCAGGGAGGTCTTACTGCAGTTGTACAGGGCCTTAGTGAGGCCTCACCTGGAATGTTGTGTACAGTTTTGGTCTCCTAATCTGAGGAAGGATATTCTTGCTATTGAGGGAGTGCAGCAAAGGTTCACCAGACTGATTCCAGGGATGGCTGGAATGTCATATGAGGAGAGACTGGATCAACTGGGCCTTTATTCACTGGAGTTTAGAAGGATGAGAGGGGATCTCATAGAAATGTATAAGATTCTGATGGGACTGGACAGGTTAGATGCAGGAAGAATATTCCCGATGTTGGGGAAGTCCAGAACCAGGGGACATAGTCTTCGGATAAGGGGTAGGCCATTTAAGACTGAGATGAGGAGAAACTTCTTCACTCAGAGAGTTGTTAACCTATGGAATTCCCTGTCGCAGAGAGTTGTTGATGCCAGTTCAATAGATATATTCAAGAGGGAGTTAGATATGACCCTTACGGCTAAAGGGATCAAGGGGTATGGAGAGAAAGCAGGAAAGGGGTACTGAGGGAATGATCAGCCATGATCTTATTGAATGGCAGTGCAGGCTCAAAGAGCCGAATGGCCTACTCTTGCACCTATTTTCTATGTTTCTATGTTTCTAAAGTGAGGTGCATGTGTGCAGGTGATGGCTGTGTTATATCTCCATCATGGTGTATACAATTTGTTGCACTGTATGGGGGCTGGGGTCCATGCTCCTGCTTTGCTTTGTATTCTGTGTTGCTGGACATGTTGAACATGTGATTCATGTCAATGGTGGAAAAAGCGGGGTGTGGGCGGGGGTTGGGTGTTACTGGTTGTGATACTTATGATTTCCGACCAAGGTTGATATTAAACTTTTGTTATTGAACATAACCTTGTAGCGCATTGTCTCAGATAGCTGGACCATTACACACTGTTGATTCCTTACCATGAAAAGGTTAAATACAACTTACCATCAATCAACGTATACTTTAACTGGCACCAAGGTGATGGGCACCATTGACATCTGAGCTGCACACACACAGCAGTGTGTCAGCGTTGTCACTCACATCAGCGCTCTTTCAGGCAAATCTTTCCGATATCAGCTCCTCACATAAGAGTGGGATTTAACAAATGCCAGCCACAATGCTGGCATCCGTCCCGGTTAGTTTCACTTTTTGTGAGCAGTTTTTTAAGCGGGCGATATTCTGGGCGTTATATGAGCGAGGTGGTGAAATTGACGGAGGGCGATCTCCATGGCCGCTAGTTTGGGTAAATATGCTCTTTACGACAAAAAATAGTCATCGGGCGTTATTAGTGAATCTCAGCGTTAAGTCTGTGAGGAACGTAAAGTTGGGCGATAATATCAGTGTTGAAATCGGCCATTCTGCGGATTCCGCCCCAAAAAAGTGGGCGGGGGCTAATATTTTTTCTCGCCGTTAAGCACATGGGGAAAGTAACACTCGGCAATAAGTCTCCTAAAAAAGCCTGTCAGTTTCCATTCTGTCCCAAAATGGGCGATATATGGGTGTTATACGTCATTTCAGCGGTAAAATGGGCGTTAAGTGGGCGTTAAGCAGGCAAAAAAAGTGGAGGTTCTAGCCCCAGGACTGGTTTGATGAAAATGATCAGGAGATCCAAGAACTAACAGATCGCAAGCTCAGAGCATTTCTGAGCCTCAAGCAACAACCCAACTCGGGAGCAGCAAAGCAACGTTACAGACGGCTCAAGGCTGAGGTCCAACAAAAAACCCGGGACCTAAAGAACAGGTGGTGGATGGATTAAGCACAGGAGATACAACAACTGGCCGACAGCCATGATATGCAAAGATTCTTCACTGCAGTCAAGGCCAGTACGATGCAAACTCCCAAGGCCCCACCCCGCTCCTGGCCAAGAATGGGGAAACACTCATCAAGGATACCGAGGCTGTCAGGGCCAGCTGGAAGGAGCACTTCAAAGAACTCCTCAATCGAGACCCTGCCTTTGATTCGAGTGTTCTCTACTCCATCTCGCAGCATGTGACCCGCCGCCACCTCAGTGAAACTCCAACGTTGCACGAGGTTGGCAAAGCCATAAGACAGCTCAAGAACAACAAGGCCACGGGAGTAGATGGAATCCCTGCTGAGGCGCTAAAGCATGGTGGAGAGGCGCTGTTGCCGTGGATCCATGACCTCATCGCTTTCATCTGGAGGGAGGAGAGCATGCCGGGAGAGCTCAGAGATGCAGTGATCATGGTCATCTTTAAAAAAAGAGGACAAGTCCGACTGCGGCAACAACAGAGGAATCTCCCTGATATCAGCCACTGGGAAAGTCTTCTCCCTGTGCCCGAGGAGCTCTTCCTGGAATCACAGTGCGGATTTCGTCCCCTACGAGGCACAACAGACATGATCTTTGCAGCACGACAGCTGCAGGAAAAATGCAGGGAGCAGTGCCAGCCCTTATACATGGTCTTTTTCGATCTTACAAAGGCCTTTGACATTGTCAACCGTGAGGGTCTATGGAGCGTCCTCCTCCGTTTCGGATGCCCCCAAAAGTTTGTCAACATCCTTCGCCTGCTCCATGACAACATGCAGGCCGTGATCCTTACCAACGGATCCATTACAGACCCAATCCACATCCGGACCGGGGTCAAACAGGGCTGCTTCATCGCCCCAACCCTCTTCTCAATTTTCCTCGCTGCCATGCTCCACCTCACAGTCAACAAGCTCCCCGCTGGAGTGGAACTAAACTACAGAACCAGTGGGAGGCTGTTTAACCTACGCCGCCTCCAGGCCAGGTCCAAGATCACCCCAACCTCTGTCATTGCGCTACAGTATGCGGACGATATTGAAGGGGTCCAGAGTGGAATGAAATTGTTGGTCGGGCCTCCTGTCAAGGCTCATGGGGAAGCTCGTCTGCAGTATTAAAATTATATCTGACAACTAATTTCTGGTCTTCCTCCTGCCGGCCTCTTATAGCGCGGGCAGTGTGTGTGCGATACCCAATTCAAAGCCAAAATCCCCCATTATGTCAGTCTAAGTAAAGGGGGCCTCCTGATTATCTACCAATTTCCATTATCCACTCGGTGGTCTTTTCCATTATGGCAAAGAGTCAAGGCTCCACATGTAAAACAGCACAAAGAAGAAACAGGAGCAACGATACTGAGGCACAACATGAAAACTAATAAATCTCACAATGTAATCGGATATTAAAGCTTTCTCATGCACGTGCAAGTTAGAACAAACCCAAGCATGGAAACCATTTCACTCACAGTACGCAGGAAGATAGAGAGAAATGTAACCAAAAAATACAGGAGAAATATAAAGGAAAATGCGTAGTGTACAAGAAAAGCCTGATTATTGATATGGAAATATTCTGTATAACTTTCAGGTGTGGAATTTACCTAATGCATAAAACAGTTGGAGGACAGGGGAGTGCTTGCAAGGTAACAATTCTCCTTGTGAAGTTTTCAAGTGAGCAAATGAAAGCAGATTTTGTGGACTGTACAGATTTGCTGTCCAAGTTTATAGTGCTTGACATACTATAACAATCTTAATATACTAAGACACACATAAGCAGGGATGGCTTCATACTTAATAGTGAAGCTGGAAGACAGGACATCAAGGAGATTAGGAGTACACACTATAAAAAATATATCAATCCCATTTCGTCATACTGGCTTTTGCAGATGAGTATTGTGTTCAGCAATAAATGTCAGTAGGCTTTTGTCAGACATATTAATGGTGTATTCACACTGCAAGTTTAGTGATAGTGCGAAGCAGTTTCAACTTTGCGCTGATGTTAAGCTTGCGGACTCTGAAACTTCTGGACACTATCCCAAATCCCCGGGAAGGGTTCATTTGCATGGTCAGGTGGGTGCACCAGTGACACCTACCTGAGTCCCCAGCTGCCATTTTAGAGTGGCATCATGCCACTCCGATGGAATGGATGAGGCCCGAGAAACAATTGCCTCTTCGGAACTTCTGGAAGCGGGCTTCTTTGGGAAGATAATTGCCCGCTCTGGGACCAAATACCATTCCCTAGTAAAGGTTTGGGCTCTTACGGTATTCACCAGGACTCGTCCCAACTTTCAACTTCCTTGAGTTCTGCTGTGGTCCACAGAGGGTATAAAGGGTAGAAATCCTGGGGTAGCCCAAGAACTCCCCCAGATACAGACTCTTGATGTGGCACAAGGAAGAAGATCTAACCACAGTGCCGCACCCCCCCACTCACACTTGAATTTAAAGGGCTATTGCAAATGGAGCAAAATCCCAGATAAGCAGGTTCTGCTTCAAATTCATGGCCCTTTAAGGTGAATTGGGGCTTTCTGCCTTCTCCAGGCCTAAGAATTACAGGCCCATGGAGTGTAAATGGGTGCCAAGACCTAAAATTTCTCTGAAATGAAGCAGAGTGAGACTGCTCCTCTAGGGAGTTTCACTCTATTTCACTCTGGTCAGGCCCACACTCCGGGTTCAAGCTGGAATTAAGAAAGAACTGCAGCAACGATGCAAAGTAAAACTGGTTCACACTGATGCTGCAATTGTAGTGTATATTGAATCTTAATGCTAGCTGCCCTGCTAGTTCTAGTGAGAAACATCATGGAAATTAAGCATTCAGCTGTGCTCGATCATGCCTGGGTTTTCATTACATTGATCAGAGTATCAGACCGTGGGGGCAAAATTGGGTAGCGCTGCGTTTAGGGCGCTAACTTTTATCTGTTTGATCATTTAGCGCCCGGCAAGATGGGCTGCAAAATTGTGGGAAATTGGGCACTTTTCCCTCAGAAATGCAGCGAGACTGTATCTGAGGTGCGAATGAACTCAGTGGGATGCTGCTGGGGCACTATTACCTGCATCTAATTTCAGCTGACTTTCATTCATGGATAATCAGCCTGCTGTTCATTCCAGTTCTTAAAGGGGATGTCGTTTCAGGCAGCACCTGGTCATATTCATCATTGCTGGAGTTGACTGAGAGCTGCAAGGAAGGTCTGTGATGGCTGCTCCAAGACCTTATGCAAGGGCCACTCAGTCCAATGATCTGGCATTGCAGACATTGGTGGGGGCAGTGGAGAGAAAGCGGGAGGCACTGTTCCCTCCATCTGGGAGAAGGCGAACTCCACAGGTTTGTAAGGCCATGTGAGCAGAGGTGGCTGCAGAGGTGTCGGCCAGCACCATGGTGGATAGAAGCCCTAACAGGGCCGAAAGTCTAGCCCAATGACTTCAGTCGGGTGGTCAAGATGAGCACATATTTCCACAACTCTTTCATACCAGCCTCTGAGCCTCTGTCTGTGCACACTCTGCAAACCAGCACTTAACCAGCAGACAACTACCAACCATCTGTATCTACTGACAGTCACAGCCTCATTTCACACCTTGCCTACATTCACAGCGATTTAACCATGACAGGCATATCTTCCACATGCATAACTGGACTCTTAATCAGGTTCCTTTCTTTTGCAAGCCAAGATGATACACAATAGGATGCAGCATCAGTAGACTGGAGGGCGGGGGGGGGGGGGGGGGGGGAGCTGAACTGCGGCAGCTGACTGACCTGGAGGAGCAAGTACTGTGGCTCATTGGCCGCAGGTGGTGGGCGCCGTGGCCAGCGGAGGTGTCATGCCCACTGGGGGCACCAATGGTATCTTTATCCCCTCTTCTCATCCCACTTCCCCGTTAAAGCAGAAGGCTTATCACTTTCCAGCACCTCATTCTGTCTGCCTTCCTTGCTCCATTCCTGCCCCCCTGCCCTCACCTTAACGTGACTCTTGTGCCATTTATGCTTACAAATAATCAGCCAGCAGATGAGCAGCCTGTGCCTGAGCCCCGCCAACTGAGTCATAAGGAAGAAGAAGAGTGGGACTGTAATATATAGCTCCACCTAGTGGACTACTGTGGTAATGCAGCCATTGCTGTTTACAATAATAGCATCAGGTGACAGGTTACCTGACAAATTCCTGTGTTAAGAGCCATCTTGTAATGTCTGTGTGTTGTGATGTCGTAGAGAATATACCACATTTGGCGATGAAGGATAGGATAATTGGATTCCCTAGCTAAAACTTTTGTCGGTGGATGATTCAGCCAATCAACAGGGCGACTAGAAAGGTCCTCTATGTTGCAGAACAGCTAAAATTACAAGGTAAATTACAAGCACACTTGGCTGAACTGAAGAGTCCAGATGGCTGCGCCTATGGGAATAATAGGGTGCTTGGGTGCATTTCAACATGACCGAGAGACTTTCGGAGGGTATGTGGAGCGGCTAGATATGTTTTTCACCATGAATAGTATCATCGAAGTCCCCGATGATGAAAACCATAACCAGGTGGTGTTGGAAAGAAAATGGGCTATTTTCCTGACTGAAGCAGGCCCCGAGATGTATGAAACCCTGAAAAATGTGTTTGTTCCTGTCAAGCCAAAGGACACATAACTTATGGAGATGTTGAGCAAGTTAGAACAGCACTACAGTCCTGAGCCCCTGAAAATTGCTGAAAGTTATCATTTTGGAACCAGAGATCAATTAATTGACAAAAGTATCAGTGAGTACATTGTAGCATTAAATAAGTTATCTATTCACTTTTGTTTCGGAAATTTTCAGAACCGAGCATTGCGAGACCGCTTTGTTTGTGGGATGAAAAATGAAGCGATCAGAAGAAAGTTGTTGACAACCCCGAACTTGTCTTTTGATTTAGTTTGTCAGACAGCTATGTCAATGTATATGGCCAAACAATATTCCTGAGAATTACGGCCATTTTGAGTCATCAGACAACCGTTGTGAATCACCTGCAGGTTAAAAGTAAAAGGCAGTTGGGTCCTCAGAACCTGGCCAAGGTAACAAAGCATTGAAGTCATGCCTTTGGTGCCTGGGACAACACCTTGCTCAAAGTTGTCCATTTGTGAAGACAGAGTTTGTCTTCTGCAGGAAAACTGGGCATCTTGCGAAGGCATGCTGACTGAAGAATGAACCAACTTTCAAGGCTACAAGTAGAAATCCCCAGAGACTATATAGCAGGGAAAAAAAGCAAGAGGACAAGGAGGTTTTGTAGATACACGTCATCAGGCGCACAAAGATATCTCACAGCAATTCAAAAAGTATCACCATCCAAGTAAATGTTGCAGGAACCAGGATACCCATGGAAATCGATACTGCTGCATCCGTGAGCATAGTACCGGAATTGCTATATCGCGACAAATTGTGTGATTTCCCATTGGAAAAATTCAAGATAGAGCTGCGAGGCTACTCAGGAGAGAACATTCCTGTGGTAGGACGTATCACCATACTGGTATAATACAAGGATCAATTTCAGAGCTTGCCTCTCTTCGTGGTGGCAGGGGACAAGCCTGACTTACTAGGTAGAAATTGGTTGGGATCAGTGAAGCTGGATTGGAATTAGATTTTTCGTGTTGAAATGAGGTTTGCAACAAAGGATGATGTCATCAAGAAGTATCTGAAGGTGTTCTGTGAAACAGGCAGTCCTCTCTAAGATAGATCTATGTAATTGGGCTACAACCATTGTTGTTGTACCTAAGTCAGATGGCAAGGTAAGGTTGTGTGGTGATTATAAAGTAACAGGAAACCAGGTTCTAGAGGGTAATCTACCCAATACATTGCCAAATGTAGAAGATTTGTTCACATATGGTCAGATCTTCTCAAAGTTGGATCTTACAAATTACTACTTATAACTGGAGCTAGATGAGGAGTCCAACTCATGCTTGACCATAAATACTCATCGAGGCCTATGTCAATTTAATAGGCTACCATTTGTAGTGTTTTCCGCCCCACCATATTTCAAGGGGTGATGAACCAGATTTTCCAAGGCATTGAAGGGGTAGTATGTTATTTAGATGAAATACTCATTTCAGCACCAAACAGGCAAATCCATAATAACGTATTGAATGAAGTGCTCAAACAGCTGAAGAAGCACAGAGTACAAGTGACTGCTCACAAGTGTGAGTTATTTCAAAACTCAGTGGAGTACTTAGGGCATCATCATAGGCGGTCCCTCGAACGAGGATGACTTGTTTCCACGAGTTCACAGATGTTTCAATGAAAGACCCAATGTTCCAGTCCTGAACTCCAGTTGAAAGGATGGAAGATGCCTGTGCGTGGATTTTTTTAATGTGTGGTCTCCATTGCACATCAGCCACCACACGGGCTTGACAGAGCTAGGCCTTTATGCAGTTGCAAGGGTTAACCAGGACTACTAGAGACCTGCTCTGCTTCATGGACCTAGTGCGCATACATATCGCAGTATGGGCAAGCCCGTGCTGCTCCTGGGCCCTCGGCTCTTCTGGGCCCTGTACCCTCATTAGCCGCACCTCCGTCACGATTTCTCGTCCTGGGGCACTAACAGGGGCGGATGCCTCAGCAGCTCTGTCCTGTCTGAGGGGCCCTTCCCTCACTTAAAGGGAAGGGCCCATGCTGCCGACTCTGCAGAAGAAAAAGGGACCTATCTGGACCACCAGGGAGTGGGGGTGTCATGCAATCAGCCCGACACTGAAGCAGAGTGCTGGGCTGAGCAATCTCGGCCAGGACCCCGTGGAGAAACCAGCAGTGGGAAAATAAAGTCTCAGGATCTACATCGGAGTATTGCATTCAAGGTGCGGCAGGAGATCGTGGCGGAGGTGCGGCGAGTAATTAGGGTAGACAAATATGGTTTACATCCAAGGTAAAGCTGGATGTAATTGAAATGGACCCACTCCCAAGAATGTCACTGAACTTCGATCATTTTTGGGTCGTTTGAACTATTATGGGAAGTTCCTATCAAATTTGGCTACAGTGTTATATTCACTGAATGAGCTGTTGAAAAAACAGGTCCAGTGGAAGTGGTCAGAAGAATGCATTCGAGGAGTGTAAAAGTCAGTTGGTAGAGAGCACCTTGTTAGTTCACTATGACGTATCTAAGGACATCAAGCTAGCATGTGATGCCTCTCCGTATGGAGTTGGGGCATTGATCTCTCATGTACTACATAGTGGGGAAGAGAGACCAATTACTTTTGCTTCACGCACTCTCAGTGCCGGTGAGCATAATTATGCGCAAATAGAAAGAGAAGCTTTGCCATTAATTTTTGGGATCAAGAAGTTCCACAAATAACCATCGTTATGGACCATAAGCCCCTGACAGCAATCCTCCATCTAAAGTCCCCAGTTCCACCCTTAGCTTCAGCCTAAATGCAGAGATGGACTTTGATTTTGTCAGCATATATGTACGACATTGAGTACAGATGATCAGCTGAACACAGTAATGCTGATGCTATGTGTAGGTTGCCATTCCCATCACAAGTTACACTCGATTGGGAAGAAGTGTTCTATTTTTCATACATTGATGAGCTGCCAGTCACAGCTGAAGAGATTGGTAGAGCAACCAAATGTGACCCAGTTATGTCAAAGGTGTATAATTACATTGCAAATGGCTGGCCAAACCAGGTAACGGAGAAAGATTTTCATCCATACTTCGTTCATAGGAATGAATTGTCTTTGGATAAAGATTGTATTGTGTGGGGTGCAAGACTGGATATCCCAAATAAATTCAGGTCCAAACTATAAAGAGATCTTCCTGGGAATGTGCTTGACCAAGACTTGTGCAGGCAGTTACTTGATACGTCCTTACGATACAGTATAAATGCACACGAGGCCCATGCTTGAGAGAAGGTCAGTCTGTGACCTATCCTTTATTCCTTAGCACTCAAGTCATGAAAGTGGGTGGAGCTTCCCCTTTTATACCTGAAGGTCCAGGTTAGGATTGTTCTCACAGTGTACAACTTAGGTCAGGTTATACATGGGTTACAATGCTGGTTGAATACATGACATCACCTCCCCCCCAAAGTCTTATTGGGATCACAGGCTGAGTCTCTCTGGTGGTTTACGCTCTATTGTAGAGCGCCTGAGTTGGGGCTCCGGTTGTTTGGCGCTGGCCTGAGTGTCTGCTGTTTGCGGTGCCTCAGGCCTATCCGGACTGCCCACAGTGACTGGGCTCTCCTCCCTTTGGTTCCAGTGTTCGGTCACCTGTGGTGGAGTGAACTCTATATCGTGTTCTTCCTCTGCTTCTTCTATGGGGTTGCTGAACCTCCTTTTAGTTTGATCCACGTGTTTGCGGCAGATTTGTCCATTGGTAAGTTTAACTACCAGAATCCTGTTTCCCTCTTTGGCAATCACAGTACCTGCAAGCCATTTGGGCCCTGCAGCGTAGTTGAGGACAAAAACAGGGTCATTTACATCAATACATCGCGCCTTCGCATTCCTGTCATGGTAGTCATATTGTGACTGGCGTCTGCTCTTAACAATTTCTTTCATGGTGGGGTGTATAAGGGATAACCGGATTTTGAGCGTTCTTTTCATTAGCAGCTCTGCGAGTGGAACCCCTGTGAGCGAGTGTGGTCAGGGTCTGTAGGCCAACAGGAGACATGATAAGCGGCTTTGTAGGGAACCCCCTTGGATTCTGAGCATCCCCTGTTTGATTATCTGCACTGCTCATTCTGCCTGGCCGTTTTAGGCCGGCTTGAACGGTGCCGTTCTAACATGGTTAATTCCATTGCCTGCCATGAAGTCCTGGAATTCAGTGCTTGTGAAGCACGGGCCATTGTCGCTGACCAAGATGTCCGGTAGACCATGGGCGGCGAACATTGCCCATAGACTTTCTACCGTGGCAGAGGATGTGCTTGAATTTAAAATGTCACACTCGATCCATTTGGAGTAAGCATCTACTACAGCCAAAAACATTTTTCCCATGAAAGGACCTGCATAGTCCACATGGATGCGTGACCAAGGCTTGGCGGGCCATGGCCAGGGGCTAATGTGGGCTTCCCTGGGCGCATTGCCCAGCTGGGCACAAGTGTTGCACCTGCGAACACAAAGTTCCAGATCTGCGTCCATCCCTGGCCACCAAACGTGTGACCTGGCAATTTCCTTCACCATGACAATGCCCGGGTGCTCATTGGAGAGTTCTCTGATGAACACCTCTCTGCCCATCTGGGACATGACTACGCGGTTTCCCCACAGTAGGCAATCGGTCTGAATCGAGAGTTCATCCCTGCGCCTGTGAAATAGTTTAAATTCCTCAGGGCATGCCCTGTACGTGGCTGCCTAGTCCCCAGTCAGGACACATTTCTTGACTAGAGACAATAACGGGTCTCTATTTGTCCAGACTTTAATCTGATGGGCTATCACGGGTGAGCCTTCGCTTCCGAAAGCTTCAACAGCCATGACCATCTCAGCAGCATGCTCGGTAGCCCCCTCAGTGGTGGCTAGTGGGAGCCTGCTGAGTGCATTGGCGCAGTTTTCGGTGCCCGGTCTGTGCCGATTTGTATAGTCATAGGCGGCTAACGTGAATGCCCACCTCTGTATGCGGGCCGATGCGTTTGCATTTATGGCCTTGTCGTCGGTCAAAAGGGACATTATGGGTTTGTGATCTGTCTCCAGCTCAAATTTCCTGCCAAACAGGTACTGGTGCATTTTCTTTACCGCATATACACATGCGAGCGCCTCCTTTTCTACCATCCCGTAGCCCCTTTCTGCCTGGGACAGACTTCTGGAGGCATAAGCTACCGGCTGTAACTGACCCTTGGCATTGACATCCATGAACCAGGTTCTCGTTGTTAAAACCAAATTTGGCACAGTCAGTAGAAGAGAAACAATTAAGACAACAAGAGAATGATGATGGAGGTAGAGTAAGAGAGAGAAGTGTGAATTTACATCAGAAGATGAGTGTGAAAAACGATCACCATGAATGGTTAAAGTGGTTACCAGGAAGAGTTGTGAAGATATGTGGTCCTTGCACATATTTGGTCAAGGTGTTTGATCATGGACAGGTTAGGTTTGTTCACATTAATCATATTTTACCTACAGATGTGGAAGGAGTTGAATGTTGGAATGATTTGATTATTTCTGACTCATCAGATAGTCTTATTACAAGTACTGTACCAGTAGCATATCCACATAAAGTGTACCAAAAATAAGTAGAAGAGAAAGTCAGAATTTAAGCCTGAGTCCGAGTCAGGCAGACACACAGTCTGAAGTTGTAGAGAGTTCAAATGTAGATCAAGGGCATCCCATGGAGGAAAACTTTCCTCAGGCTCAGCCTAGAATGAGTCTAAGTTCGACATCATGTTTGGAAAGTTCTGTTCGAGAGTGAAGGTATCCTCTTCAAGACAGAAAACCAGTGGTTAAGTTTGATTTGTAAGTATGGCACAATAAGTCCATATCTTTTGTTATGTATAAACATCAAGTTATGTATCATGATTATTTTGTTATAATTACTTCTTCATTAAGGAGGGAGAAGTGTAATATATAGCAACACCTAGTGGACTACTGTGATAATGCAACCATTGCTGTTTACAATAATAAAGCATCTGGTGACAGGTCACCTGATATGTTCCTGTGTTCAGAGCCATCTTGTAAAGTCTGTGTTTTGTGATGCCGTAGAGAACATACCACAGGGATGAGGTTGATGAGGGGGTGAAGGAGGAGGAGTCAAGCACTGCGTCGCTGCTTCTCTCTCACCCACGGGCACCAGCTCAGATACTGGTACTATGTGGTCCTTAGAGGTTAGCTTAGGGCAGAGGTCTGCACTGGGTGATGCAGGCGGCCTAGCGGGCAGCAGCACGGTCAAAGGGAAAGGGAAGCTCTGGAGCTGGTCAATTTCACATGTGAGTTCTGCTGCACAGGACTCAGCTGAGGACCTCGATGGGGAGATGTTCACACAAAGGGTGATGGCCATGCATTCCGACATGATAGTTGCAATGGCAAAGGTGCTCGAGGGTCTGTCGGAAGTGATGAAGAGCATGGAGGAATCCACCTCGTGCATTGTATACAGCTCTGTGCACACCATTGAGCCCATCATTGCCAGTAGGCAGACGATGGTGGACTCCCAGACAGACCGTGCAGATCCAGACCTCATGACACGTGTAATGGGCGATGTGGCAGCTTCCATTGCAGCACAAGCGGAAGCAAAGCAACGTGTTGCTGCTGCAATAGAGTAAATGGTTTCTCAAATGGATGCTCAGACTGCACTCATGCAGTCTCAGCTTGATGCCACGCAATATCTTGATGCTCCCATGCAATCTCAGTTGCATACCACGCAAGCTATGACTGCTGCCATCACCACTGGGTCCACCACAGTTGACCAGGGATCTCACAGTGTCGCAGCAACCCAGCAATCTGTCCTGCAGCAGATTGGTGGGGATGCAGAGGTACTGCCCCGGGGGAGTGGCAGTGGGTCAGTGGAGCAGAAACCTGCTGTCCTCTCTCAGGATGACAACATTCCTGATCCCACACTGCCACTCCACCATTGCACTTGTCGCTGCCTATCACCCAGCCAGCCCAGACCGCTGCCGCCCAGCCTCAGGTGGTGCAGTCTGCAGCCAGGCCTTCCATGCCTAGAGCTGGGCGAGGGCATCCTACAAGGCCATTTGTCGTCTCTGACCCTGACATACAACAGCCTTCCACCAGCCCTGCTGCAGCCACAGTGGAGACACTGCGGAGGAGTAGCAGAATAAGTGCACAAAAAAGGGGCTATAAACAAATGCACAAAGGTGATGAATAAATACACAGCTACACATTTTATTGTTGTTTCAGAAATGTTGATTGGAATTTTTAATATTTGCTGTTAGCTCTCATTTCAGTGTTGGGGCTTTGGTATGGAAGAGCAAATTGATGTGGTGATGGGGACATCCACAGGAACCGGGAAATGGAACAGAAATTAGTGGAAACAAGCTCTCATGAGATGGTCATGGACCTATCTTTCAGGATCGTAATGGAGTCGCTGCCTCCTCTGTTGCTGCTCCTGCTTTTCCTTGTCCTCCTGCTATTGCTCATCCTCTTGCAATCCTGGTCCTCCTCCTGAGATGGTACGGCTATACCTGGTGGCAATGGCTGTGCCCTCATGATGGCCAGGTTGTGCAGCATGCAGCAGACGATGACGAATAGGAACACCCGCTCAGGCAAGTACTGCTGGATTCCTCCCAAGCGGTCAAGGCAGCAGAACCGTTGCTTCAGCACTCCGATGGTCTGCTCAATGATATTCCTGGTGGTGGCATTGCTCTCGTTGTACGACTCCTGGGCAGGAGTGATGGGGTTGTGGAGAGGAGTCATGAGCCAGGTGGATAGCGGATAGCCCTTGTCTCCGAGCAGCCAAACACAAGCTTCATTTGGGGGCTGAAACAGAGCTGGCACATCGGTCTGGTGCAGGATGAATGCATCGTGGCTGCTGCCAGGATATCGGGCATTCACGGTCATTATTCTGCTTGTGTAGTCGCACACCAACTGGACATTCAGTGAGTGGCAGCCTTTGCGATTACTGAAGATCTCTGGATTGTGCTGTGGTGCCCTCAAAGCGACGTGAATGCAGTCACTGGCACCCTGCACCATGGGGAAGCCCTCCATCCTAGCAAAGCCACATGCACACTCGTGCTGCTTCTCTCTGCTCATGGGGAAGGAGATGTAGTCCCTCCTCCTTCTGTACAGAGCAACTGTGACCTCGCGGATGGAGCAATGGATGGCAAACTGGGAGATGTTGGAGATGTCTCCTGTTGCTCCCTGGAAAGGTCCATTGGCATAGAAATTGAGAGCAATGGTAACCTTGACTACCACTGAAAGAGCCGTCCTCACCCTGGTCTGAGACTCGAGGTCTGGTTGCAGCACATGGCAGAGCTCTGTGACCATGTCCTTGCTGAAATGTAGCTTTCGCACACAGTGCTCCTCAGTGAAATTGATGGAGAAAAACTGCTGCCGGAATACCTTGGGAGAGTAAAGCCTCCTGTTGCCAGCCCTGTGGCACCTTCTTCCTCTGACAACATGTTGATGGGTTTCTCCCTGTGCTGCTGCCTCTGGTTGTCTGTGCCTGTCCTTTTCTCTCTCCTTCTGCCTCTCCCTGTGGCATGTTCCATGGGCCTCTCCATAGGCCTTTCTATGGACCTTTCCATCGGCCTCTCCCTGTGGCGTGTTCCATGGGTCTCTCCACGGGCCTCTCTCCAGGCCTCTCCATGAGTCTCTTCCTGTGGTGCACCCTCTCTGTCATAGCCTTTCTCTCTCCCTCTCTCAATGCCTTTCCCTCTGTAAGTGTCGCCGCCTTTGTCTTCGGCGAAGCATCCTGTGACAGTGAAGTCGGAGCAGGCGGTCGAGTACCAGCACAGCCACAATAAAGTGACTGAAATAGTTGAAAGTCGAAAGTGCCGTGAGTGATAGAGGAGACAGAACAATGTTAGAGCTAAGAATCGCTGCTATCAGTCCAGCAGCTCTCTGCCTAACTGTTGGAAAGCAGAAATAAGTAATGGCTGACGAAACATACTTTCCAAGATGGCGCCTTTAAATAGCGCTGGTGCATCCAGTTCCCGACTGCAACATGACAGCTCAAGCTGTCGTTGTCATCGCTAGGTGCTAAAGTAGGTTGCATGGGGCAATTTCACTTCCGGGGCAGCAAGGGGGCGATGCGCATGGCGATGACGTTATCATCGTCGTTTGCAGCTGAGCGGGGCAGGACTGGCAGGCGTGCACCTCCGCAAAACTCCTGCCCAATTCCGGGGCTGGGGGCAGACAATTTTTGCAAATTCTATTTTGCGCCCCATTAGCACCTCCCGGAGGCGCTAACAGCCGTTGATAAAAGAGACAATTTCAGCCCCCATATATTTCTGTTTACCAGAACTCTGATCAGGAAGAGCAAAGTATCAATTTTAGAATAACAAAAACAACAACTTGTATTTATATAACACCTTTAACATAGTAAAATGTCCCAATGCACTTAACAGGAGTATTATAAGACAAGAAATTTGGCTGACTTTCCCAAAGCCCTGAGGGGTATGAATTTTAGATGTAGAAACACAAGCTTCTGCAGAGAATGCATGCATTATCGTCAATGAAAATTTTTTTAATTCCTTGAACATGCAATAGAATGCAATATTGACAATATCCTCCCATGTGCTTACCATTTATCGATGGATCTGTGATAAGAACATAAGAACATAAGAATTAGGAACAGGAGTAGGCCATCTAGCCCCTCGAGCCTGCTCCGCCATTCAACAAGATCATGGCTGATCTGGCCGTGGACTCAGCTCCACTTACCCGCCCGCTCCCCATAACCCTTAATTCCCTTATTGGTTAAAAATCTATCTATCTGTGACTTGAATACATTCAATGAGCTAGCCTCAACTGCTTCCTTGGGCAGAGAATTCCACAGATTCACAACCCTCTGGGAGAAGAAATTCCTTCTCAACTCGGTTTTAAATTGGCTCCCCCACATTTTGAGGCTGTGCCCCCTAGTTCTAGTCTCCCCGACCAGTGGAAACAACCTCTCTGCCTCTATCTTGTCTATCCCTTTCATTATTTTAAATGTTGATATAAGATCACCCTCATCCTTCTGAACTCCAACGAGTAAAGACCCAGTCTACTCAATCTATCATCAGAAGGTAACCCCCTCATCTCCGGAATCAGCCCAGTGAATCGTCTCTGTACCCCCTCCAAAGTCAGTATATCCTTCCTTAAGTAAGGTGACCAAAACTGCACACAGTACTCCAGGTGCGGCCTCACCAATACCCTGTACAGTTGCAGCAGGACCTCCCTGCTTTTGTACTCCATCCCTCTCGCAATGAAGGGCAACATTCCATCCGCCTTCCAGATCACCTGCAAACTAACTTTTTGGGATTCATGCACAAGGACCCCCAGGTCCCTCTGCACCGCAGCATGTTGTAATTTCTCCCCATTCAAATAATATTCCCTTTTATTGTTTTTTTTCCCAAGGTGGATGACCTCACATTTTCCGACATTGTATTCCATCTGCCAAACCTTAGCCCATTCACTTAACCTATCTAAATCTCTTTGCAGCCTCTCTGTTTCCTCTACACAACCCGCTTTCCCATTAATCTTTGTGTCATCTGCAAATTTTGTTACACTACACTCTGTCCCCTCTTCCAGGTCATCTATGTATATTGTAAACAGTTGTGGTCCCAGCACCGATCCCTGTGGCACACCACTAACCACCGATTTCCAACCCGAAAAGGACCCATTTATCCCGACTCTCTGCTTTCTGTTAGCCAGCCAATTCTCGATCTATGCTAATATATTTCCTCTGACTCCGCGTACCTTTATCTTCTGCAGTAACCTTTTGTGTGGCACTTTATCGAATGCCTTTTGGAAATCTAAATACACCACATCCATCGGTATACCTCTATCCACCATGCTTATTATATCCTCAAAGAATTCCAGTAAATTAGTTAAACATGATTTCCCCTTCATGAATCCATGTATATTGTAAATAGTTGTGGTCCCAGCACCGATCCCTGTGGCACACCACTAACCACCGATTTCGAATCCAAAAAGGACCCATTTATCCCGACTCTCTGCTTTCTGTTAGCCAGCCTGATTGCACTATTCCTATCTAGAGTGCATCTCAGGTAGGTTTACCCCGTGGTTCTGAGAAGGAAGTAATTCTATCTGATGATTGACTGGCGACAGTGAATAACAACACAAGAAAGCATGAAATAAGAAAACACAATTTAGCTCATCAAGCCCATCCTTCCACAGACTGTGTATGAACGACCCAATTATGCATTCTATCCCACCCATTTGTTTACATAGACCTCAGCATCTTCAGCACAGGAACAGTCCATTCAGCCCAACTGGTACAAGCTGGTGTTTATTTCACACGAGCCTCCTCCCACTCTAATTAACTCTTTCCACCCTTTCCACTTTAGTCCCTTCTCCCTCAAGCATTTATCAAGCCTGCTCTTAATGCATTAATGCTACCTGCTTCAATCACCATGTGGCAGTGAGTGCTATAGCCTCACCATGCGCTGTGTAAAGAAATTCCTCCTAAATTCTTTATTTGGTCTATTAGTGGCTATCTTATATTTATGCCCCCTTGTTCTGGACTCGCCCATAGGTGGAAACAGTTTCTCTATATCTACCCTATCAAACACTTATCAGGTCTTCTTTTAATCTTCTCTTCTGTAGAAATAAGGGACCCAGCCTGCTCAGCTTTCCTGATAGTTGTAATTCTGGTAACATCCTTGGAAATGTTTACAGAACCTTCTCCAGTGCTTCAATATCCCTTTCAGTATGGAGTTCAGAACTGCACACAGAGGTGTAGATCTTGACTTTAAAGTCAATGGAAATAAAAATCAAGAGAGATGTAAAACAGGCTACCCACTTTACACCATCGTATAAAGTCAAAATCTACCCCAGTACTTCAAGTGTGCTGTAACCAAGATTTTACATAAATTTAAAACGACCTTCCTGCATTTGTGTTCTATTTCTCAACAAATTAAACATAGGAAAATAGGACCAGGAGTAGGCCATTCAGCCCCTCAACCCTATTCTTCCATTCAATGAGATCATGGTTGATCTGTATCTAACTCCATTCAACAACTAGGCTCCATATCCGTGAATTAATTGAAACATATAAGATTCAGAGGGTAAACATAGAAATTAGGTGCAGGAGCAGACCATTCGGCCCTTCAAGCCTGCACCGCCATTCAATAAGATCATGGCTGATCATTCAATTTCAACATCCCTTTCCTGCTTTCTCTCCATACCCCTTGATCCCTTTGGCCGTAAGGGCCATATCTAAATCCCTTTTGAATATATCTAACGAACTGGCTTCAACAACTTTCTGCGGCAGAGAATTCCACAGGTTAACCACTCGCTGAGTGAAGAAGTTTCTCCTCATCTCAGTCTTAAATGGCTTACCCCTTATTCTTAGACTGTGACCCCTGGTTCTGGAACTCCCCAGCAATGGGATCATTCTTCCTGCCTCTAACCTGTCCAATCCTGTCAGAATTTTATATGTTTCTATGAGATCCCCTTTCATTCTTCAAAACTCCAGTGGATACAAGCCCAGTTGATCCAGTCTCTGCTCATATGTCAGTCCTGCCATCCCAGGAATCAATCTGGTGAACCTTCGCTGTACTCCCTCAATAGCAAGTACGTCCTTCCTCAGATTAGGAGACCAAAACTGAACACAATATTCCAGGTGTGGCCTCACCAAGGCCATGTACAACTGCAGTAAGACCTCCCTGCTCCTATACTCAAATCCAACATGCCATTTACCTTCTTCACGCCTGCTGTACCTGCATTCCAAACTTCAATGACTGATGTACCATGACACCCAGGTCTCATTGCACCTCCTCTTTTCCTAATCTGTCACCATTCAGATAACATTCTGCCTTCCTGTTTTTGTCACTAAAGTGGATAACCTCCCATTTATTCACATTATACTGCATCTGCCATGCATTTGCCCACTCACCTAACCTGTCTAAGTCACCCTGCAGCCTCTTAGCATCCTCCTCACAGCTCACACCACCACCCAGCTTAGTGCCATCTGCAAACTTGGTGACATTACATTCAATTCCTTCATCTAAATCATTCATGTATATTGTAAATAGCTGGGGTCCCAGCATTGAACCCTGCGGCACCCCACTAGTCAGTGCCTTCCGTTCTGAAAAGGACCCGTTTATTCCGACTCTCTGCTTCCTGTCTGCCAACCAGTTCTCTATCCACGTCAGTACATTACCCCCAATACCATGTGCTTTCATTTTGCACACTAATCTCTTGTGTGGAACCTTGTCAAAAGCCTTGTGAAAGTCCAAATACACCACATCCACTGGTTCTCCCTTGTCCACTCTACTAGTTACATCCTCAAAAAATTCTAGGAGATTTGTCAAGCACGATTTCCCTTTCATAAATCCATGATGACTAGGACCAATCCTGTCACTGTTTTCCAAATGCGCTGCTATTTCATCTTTAATAATTGATTCCAACATTATAATTCCCTGTTTTCTCTCTCCCTCCTTTTTTAAAAAGTGGTGTTACATTAGCTACCCTCCAGTCCATAGGAGCTGATCCAGAGTCAATAGAATGTTGGAAAATGATCACTAATGCATCCACTATTTCTAGGGCCACTTCCTTAAGTACTCTAGGATGCAGCCTATCAGGCCCTGGGGATTTATTGGCCTTCAATTCCATCAATTTCCCCAACACAATTTCCTGACTAATAAGGATTTCTTTCAGTTCCTCCTTTTCGCTAGACACTCGAACCCTTAGTATTTCCGGAAGGTTATTTGTGTCTTCCTTAGTGAAGACAGATCCAAAGTATTTGTTCAATTGGTCTGCCATTTCTTTGTTCCCCATTATAAATTCACCTGATTCTGACTGCAAAGGACCTACGTTGGTCTTCACTAATCTTTTTCTTTTCACATATCTATCGAAGCTTTTGCAGTCAGTTTTTATGTTCGCTGCAAGCTTACTCTCATACTCTATTTTCCCTCTCCGAATTAAACCCTTTATCCTCCTCTGCTGAATTCTAAATTTCTTCCAGTCCTCAGGTTTGCTGCTTTTTCTGGCCAATTTATATGCCTCTTCCTTGGATTTAACACTATCCCTAATTTCCCTTGTTAGCCACGGTTGAGCTACCTTCCCCGTTTTATTTTTACTCCAGACAGAAATGTACAATTGTTGAAGTTCATCCATGTAATCTATAAATGTCTGCATTTGCCTATCCACTGTCAACCCTTTAAGTATCATTTTCCAGTCTCATACCATCGAAGTACCTTTCCTTAAGTTCAGGGCCCTAGTCTCTGAATTAACACTATCACTCTGCATCTTAATAAACAATTCTACCATATTATGGCCACTCTTCCCCAGGGGGCCTCGCACAACAAGATTGCTAATTAGTCCTCTTTCATTACACAACACTCAGTCTAAGATGGCCAGCTCTCCAGTTGGTTCCTCAATATATTGGTTTGGAAAGCCTAGAGTCTAGGGTAGATATTGACAGGATCGAGACTGAGAGGTTGTTACCGCAGGCTGGAGAGTCTAGAACTAGGAGGCATAGTCTCAGAATAAGGGGTCTGACATTTAAGACTGAGATGAGGAAGAATTTCTTCATTCAGAGGGTTGTGAATCTTTGGAATTCTCTACTCCAAGGTGCTATGGATGCTGCATCATTGAGAATATTCAAGGCTGAGATAGATAGATTTTTGGACTCTAGGGAAATCAAGGGATATGGAGATTGGGCGGGAAAGTGGAGTTGAGGTCGAAGATCAGCCATGATTTTATTAAATGCCAGAGCAGGCTCGAATGGCCATATGGCCTACTCCTGCTTCAGTTCTTATGTTAATACCCATGACTAGCAAAAATCTATCAATATCAGGTTAAAAATTATTAATTGAGCGAGCATCTACTGCTTTTTGTGGGAGAGAGTTCCACACTTATACCACTCTTTCTATGCAGAAGTGTTTCCTAACTTCTCCTGAATGGCTTAGCTCTGATTTTAGGGTTATGTCCCCTTGCCTTGGACACCCCACCAGCAGGAAAAAATGTCTCTCTATCTACCCTATCAATTCCTTTCAAAATCCAAAAAAGCCTCAATCAAATCTCCCCTTAACCTTCTATATTGTAGGGAATACAAGCCTAATTTATGTATCCTCTCCTCATAATTTAACCCTTGGAGTCCTGGTAACATATTAGTGAAACTGCACTGCACTCCTTCCAAGGCCTATATATCCTTTCTAAGATGTGGGGCTTAATTTTCCCCAATGCCGCTTTTTGGCGTATTGCCAGAGTTATGCATGTTTTTCTTGGCCCCAATACTCCAAAATAATAAATAGCAAGTTACCCCGTTCTACTTTTTTAATTTGGCGCTGCACAGCCTGTCCTGTAGCTTTGGGGGGGTGGGGGGGGCTGGAGCCTACTATCTGCGCCGAAAAAAGGATGCCTCCCCCCCCCCGTTCTGCGTATGCGTCCAAAAAAAAAGGACATTTGTGACATGCCCAGCACAGCTCCCGGTCTGCATTCGGCCATTTTTTAAGAGCCAGTTGTGTGTGAGAACTTTAATTCTCATTTGGAAAAATTGGAGCTGCAATACAATATGCAATGCGGCTCAAGAACCAAGAATTTCTTGCAGGATGAAGTTGAGGCACTGGTTAGTGTGATTGAGGGCAGATGGCACGAGCTGGACACCAACAGAGGTCACATAACAGTTTCACCAAAAGAAACGAAGAAACGCTGGAACCAACTTGCAGAAGATTACTGTGCACTGGTGACCACCCCGAGGTCTGGAGGCCAGTGCAAAAAGAAGTGGCGGGACCTTGGTCAAGTAGTTAGTGTAAGTAATATCTTCATTTATTCAATGGAATTGCAATTGTAAATGTGACCATCTATATATGTCCTACCCAGCAGAAAGACACCCTCTCTAAAAAGTTATATTTTCAGCTTTGCAGAGGAAGGTGGCACAGAACAAAAGGGAAAGAACTCGAACAGGATGAGGCCCGGCAAATCTGCACCCACTGACTTGGAAGAGAGGGTCGCTGCTTTGATGGGTCCTGCCTGAAGAAAAGCAACTACCACTGCACAAGCTGGGCCCACACTCGAGGTCGAGGGTAAGTCCTGCAAATTCCAGAGTCTGGCTTTGATAAATATTATGTACTGCGTGGGCTAGCCATGGGGATGGCTCCATCAGCTACGCTTCGGTTGATGCAATGTGCTATAATTCATCGTGGTCCTTCAAATGAGCCTGCTGTCTGCATTGTGTGAGCCTACTCATACCACCCACACTGCCCCCTCCTCTGCTGCTAACCATTTGTCTGTTCTGTTATATTTTGCAGAACTTGAGGCCAACCCTGATGATGCAGAAACATAGAAACATAGAAAATAGGTGCAGGAGTAGGCCATTCAGCCCTTCAAGCCTGCGCCACCATTCAATATGATCAAGGCTGATCATGCTACTTCAGTGCCCCATTCCTGCTTTCTCTCCATACCCCTTGATCCCTTTAGCCGTAAGGGCCACATCTAACTCCCTTTTGAATATATCAAACAAACTGGCCTCAACAGCTTTCTGTGGTAGAGAATTCCACACGTTCATGATTCTCTGAGTGAAGAAGTTTCACCTCATCCCGGTCCTAAATGGCATACCCCTTATCCTTAGACTGTGACCTCTGGTTTTGGACTTCCCCAACATCAGAAACATTCTTCCTGCATGTAACCTGTCCAATCCCGTCAGAATGTTATATGTTTCTATGAGATCCCCTCTCATTCTTCTAAATTCCAGTGAATATAAGCCTAGTCGATCCAGTCTTTCTTCATATTTCAGTCCTGCCATCCCGGGAATCAGTCTGGTGAACCTTCGCTGCACTCCCTCAATAGCAAAAATGTCCTTCCTCAAATTAGGAGACCAAAACTGTACACAATATTCAAGGTATGGCCTCACCAAGGCCATGTACAACTGCAGTAAGACCTCCCTGCTCCTATACTCAATCCTCTCGCTATGAAGGTCAACATGCCATTTGCCTTCTTCACTGCCTGCTGTACCTGCATGCCAAACTTCAATGACTGATGTACCATGACACCCAGGTCTCGTTGCACCTCCCCTTTTCCTAATCTGTCACCATTCAGATAATAATCTGCCTTCCTGTTTTAACCACCAAAGTGGATAACCTCACATTTATCTGCATTATACTGCATTGCCATGAATTTGCCCACTACCTAACCTATCCAAATCACCCTGCAGCCTCTTAGCATTCTCTTCAGAGCTCACACTGCCACCCAGCTTAGTGTCATCTGCAAACTTGGAGATATTACATTCAATTCCTTCATCTAAATCATTAATGTATATTCTAAATAGCTGGGGTCCCAGCACTGAACCTTGCAGTACCCCACTAGTCACTGCCTGCCATTCTGAAAAGGACCCGTTTATTCCTACCCTTTGCTTCCTGTCTGCCAACCAGTTCTCTATCCACTTCAATACAGTACCCCCAATACCATGTGCTTTAATTTTGCACACTAATCTCTTGTGTGGGACCTTGTCAAAAGCCTTGTGAAAGTCCAAATACACCACATCCACTGGTTCTCCCTTATCCACTCTACTGGTTACATCCTCAAAAAATTCCAGAAGATTTGTCAAGCATGATTTCCCTTTCATAAATCCATGCTGACTTGGACAGATCCTGTCACTGCTTTTCAAATGCGCTGCTATTACATCTTTAATAATTGATTCCAACATTTTCCCCACTACCAATGTCATGCTAACCGGTCTATAATTCCCTGTTTTCTCTCTCTCGCCTTTTTTAAAAAGTGGGGTACATTAGCTACCCGCCAATCCATAGGAACTGATCCAGAGTTTATAGAATGCTGAAAAATGACCATCCACTATTCCAAGGGCCACTTCCTTAAGTACTCTGGGATGCAGGCTATCAGGCCCTAGGGATTTATTGGCCTTCAATCCTATCAATTTCCCTAACACAATTTCCTGACTATTAAGGATTTCCTTCCGTTCCTCCTTCTCGCTAGACCCTCGGTCCCCTAGTATTTCCAGAAGGTTATTTGTGTCTTCCTTTGTAAAGAAGAACCAAAGTATTTGCTCAATTGGTCTGCCATTTCTTTGTTCCCGAATCTTTTTCTTTTCACATATCTATAGAAGCTTTTGCAGTCAGTTTTTATGTTCGCTGCAAGCTTACTCTCATTCTTTATTTTCGCTCTCCTAACTAAACCCTTTCTCCTCCTTTGCTGAATTCTAAATTTCTCCCAGTCCTCAGGTTTGCTGCTTTTTCTGGCCAATTTATATGCCTCTTCCTTGGATTTAACAATATCCCTAATTTCCCTCATAGAAACATATAAAATTCTGACGGGGTTAGACAGGTTAGATGCAGGAAGAATGTTCCCAATGTTGGGGAAGTCCAGAACCAGGGGACACAGTCTAAGGATAAGGGGTAAGCCATTTAGGTCCGAGATGCGGAGGAACTTCTTCACCCAGAGAGTGGTGAACCTGTGGAATTCTCTACCACAGAAAGTTGTTGAGGCCAATTCACTAAATATATTCAAAAAGGAGTTAGATGAGGTCCTTACTGCTAGGGGGATCAAGGGGTATGGCGAGAAAGCAGGAATGGGGTACTGAAGTTGAATGTTCAGCCATGAACTCATTGAATGGCGGTGCAGGCTAGAAGGGCCGAATGGCCTACTCTTGCACCTATTTTCTATGTTTCTATGATTGTGCCATCTTCCCCGTTTTATTTTTACACCAGACAGGGATGGACGATTGTTGAAGTTCATCCATGTGATCTTTAAATGACTGCCATTGCCTATCTACCATCAACCCTTTAAATATCATTCGCCAGTCTATCCTAGCCAATTCACATCTCATACCATCAAAGTTACCTTTCTTTAAGTTCAGGACCTTAGTCTCTGAATTAACTGTGTCACTCTCCATCTCAATGAAGAATTCTACCATATTATGGTCACTCTTCCCCAAGGGGCCTCGCACAAGATTGCTAATTAATTCTCTCTCATTACACAACACCCAGTCTAGGATGGCCAGCTCTCTAGTTGGTTCCTCGACATATTGGTCTGGAAAACCATCCCTCATACACGCCAGGAAATCCTCCTCCACCATATTGCTACCAGTTTGGTTAGCCCAATCTATATGCAGATTAAAGTCACCCATGATAACTGCTATACCCTTATTGCACGCATCCCTAATTTCCTGTTTGATGCCATCCCCAACCTCACTACTACTGTTTGTGGTCTGTACACAACTCCCACTAGCGTTTTCTGCCCATTGGTATTCCGCAGGTCTACCCATACAGATTCTACATCATTCAAGCTAATGTCACTCCTTACTATTGCGTTAATCTCCTCTTTAACCAGCAATGCTACCCCACCTCCTTTTCCTTTATGTCCATCATTCCTGAATATTGAATACCCCTGGATGTTGAGTTCCCAGCCTTGGTCACCCTGGAGCATGTCTCCGTAATCCCAATTACATCATATCCGTTAACAGCTATCTGCGCAGTTAATTCATCCACCTTATTACGAATGCTCCTCGCATTGAGACACAGAGCCTTCAGGCTTGTTTTTTAACACTCTTTGTCATTTTAGAATTATGTTGATAATGTGGCTCTTTTTGATTTTTGCCTTTGATTTCTCTGCCCTCCACTTTTCCTTATCTCCTTTCTATCTTTTGCTTTTGCCCCCATTTTACTTCCCTCTGTCTCCCTGCATAGATTCCCATCCCCTTGCCATATTAGTTTAAACCCTCCCCAACAGCACTAGCAAACACTCCCCCTAGGACATTGGTTCCGGTCCTGCCCAGGTGCAAACCGTCCGGTTTGTACTGGTCCCACCTCCCCCAGAACCGGTGCAGAAGAAAATTCAGACACGGACGAGCCTGAAGAGGAGATCATCTTCCAATCCCATCTTCCATACCAAGAGCATGGGGGTGAGGGGGATGGGGAGGGGATGGATGAAGCCTCCACTGTTGTACTCAATTTTGAGGAGATGCAGGTGCCACCCATTGAGGTGCCAGCCCCTTTCCTGAGTGGTATGAGTGTTGCTGGGACATTCCATGGTTTCCCACAGTCCAAGGCTGCGGGTCCCAGTGGGATGCAGCGAGGTACACCTCGGACCCCACCGTCCGAGGCTGCAAGTCCCAGTGGGATGCAGCGGGCCACACCCAGGGTGAGGAGGGGAAGGAGAGCTCAACAGTGCTCTCCTGAGGTGCAGGAGCTAATAGATGTGGTTCAGATGATGGCAATGAGTGCGGAGAGCATTGACCTTACGTGATCACTCCTGGACACCATCAGTGGGGTGGGTGATGTGGTATCAGGACTGTCGGGAGAAATAACAACATTCTCACGAGAAATGGGAACACTGTCCCGGAACATGAGGGAGGAATGTCTCAGGCAGCGGATACAATGTCGGTGCACATGAGGGAGGCGAATGTCGTAGGTAGCTGATGCGCTGTCAGTGAACATGAGGAGGGAATGTCGTAGGTAGCTGATGAGGGGGGAGCAGTGTCGGAGCGGACTATAAAAGGCCCAGCGGGAGCTCGAGAGCCAGCGGCAGTTGGTGAGAGGCGGGAGCAGTGTCGGAGCGGACTATAAAAGGCCCAGCGGGAGCTCGAGAGTCAGCGGTAGTTGGTGAGAGGTGGGAGCAGTGTCGGAGCGGACTATAAAAGGCCCAGCGGGAGCTCGAGAGTCAGCGGTAGTTGGTGAGAGGTGAGAATAGTGTCGGAGCGGTCTATAAAAGGTCCAGCGGGAGCTCGAGAGTCAGCGGTAGTTGGTGAGAGGTGGGAGTAGTGTCGGAGAGGTTTATAAAAGGTCCAGTGGGAGCTCGAGAGCCAGCGGTAGTTGGTGAGAGGTGGGAGTAGTGTCGGAGCGGCCTATAAAAGGTGTACTTGTGCAGCTACAGCGGGAGAGAAAGCAAAAAAGAAGTAGAAAGGAATCAAAAGGTGATGTCACAGCCAATGGGGTAAGTGATTGGCTGGTGATTGGTGAGTAGCTTTTCTTTTAATTTTTAAATCAGTAAGTAAACTGTAACATTGTTATTACCAATTTAAGGTTATCTAAGGGTTAAGGCATGGCAGGAGAGCTCGGTCACGTGATATGCTCCTCCTGTACCATGTGGGAACTCAGGGACAGTTCCGGTGTCCCTGACGACTACGTGTGTGAGAAGTGTATCCACTCCCATCTCCTGACGGACCGCGTTGCTGAATTGGAGCTGAGGGTGGATTCACTCTGGAGCATCCACGATGCTGAGAATGACATAAGTGGCACATGTAGTGAGTTGGTCTAACCGCATGAGAAGGATCCACAGCCAGATAGGGAATGGAAGACCAGCAGGAAGAGTAGTACAAAGAAGTAGTGCAGGGGTCCCATCTGGTCATCCCCCTGCAAAACAGATACACTGCTTTGAGTGCTGTTGAGGGAGATGATTCATCAGGGGAGAGCAGCAGCAGCCAAGTTCATGGCACCGTGGCTGGCTCTATTGTACAGGAGGGCATAAAAAAGAGTGGGAGAGCGATAGTGATAGGGGATTCAATCATAAGGGGAATAGATAGGCGTTTCTGCGGCCGCAATCGAGACTCCAGGATGGTATGTTGCCTCCCTGGTGCAAGGGTCAAGAATGTCTCTGAGTGAGTGCAGGACATTCTAAAAAGGGAGGGAGAACAGCCAGTTGTCGTGGTGCACATTGGTACCAACGACATAGGTAAAAAAAGGGATGAGGTCCTACGAGAGGAATTTAAGGAGCTAGGAGCTAAATTAAAAAGTAGGACCTCAAAAGTAGTAATCTCGGGATTGCTACCAGTGCCACGTGCTAGTCAGAGTAGAAATCGCAGGATAGCGCAGATAAATACGTGGCTTGAGCAGTGGTGCAGCAGGGAGGGATTCAAATTCGTGGGGCATTGGAACAGGTTCTGGGGGAGGTGGGACCAGTACAAACTGGACGGTCTGCACTTGGGCAGGACTGGAACCAATGTGCTAGGGGGAGTGTTTGCTAGTGCTGTTGGTGAGGAGTTAAACTAATATGGCAGGGGGATGGGAACCAATACAGGGAGACAGAGGGAAACAAAAAGGAGACAAAAACAAAAGACAGAAAAGAGATGAGTAAAACTGGAGGGCAGAGAAACCAAAGGCAAGAAACAAAAAGGACCACTGAATATAAAAGGGCTGCAGGAGGGGTCAAAACTAAAAATCATGGTTTAAAAACTAGGATGAAAACACTCTACCTAAATGCACGCACCATTCGAAATAAAGTAAATGAGTTGACGGCACAAATCATTACAAATGGGTATGATTTGGTGGCCATTACAGAGACATGGTTGCAAGGTGGCCAAGACTGGGAATTAAACATACAGAGGTATCTGACGATTCAGAAAGATAGGCAAGAATGGAAAGCAGGTGGAGTAGCTCTGTTAATAAAAGATGATATCAGGGCAGTTGTGAGGGATGATATTGGCTTCAATGAAAAAAATGTTGAATCATTGTGGGTGAAGATTAGAGATAGTAAGAGGAAAAAGTCACTGGTGGGCGTAGTTTATAGGCCCCCAAATAATAACTTCATGGTGGGGCGGACAATAATCAAGGGAATAATGGAGGCATGTGAAAAAGGAACGGCAGTCGTCATGGGGGATTTTAACCTACATATCGATTGGTCAAATCAAATCGCACGGGGTAGCCTGGAGGAGGAATTCATAGAATGCATACGGGATTGTTTCTTAGAACAGTATGTAACAGAACCTACAAGGGAGCAAGCCATCTTAGATCTGGTCCTGTGTAATGAGACAGGAAAAATAAACGATCTCCTCGTAAAAGATCCTCTTGGAATGAGTGATCACAATATGGTTGAATTTGTAATACAGATTGAGGATGAGGAAGTTGTGTCAGAAACAAGCGTACTATGCTTAAATAAAGGGGACTACAGTGGGATGAGGGCAGAGTTGACTAAAGTAGACTGGAAACAAGGACAAAACGGTGGCAAAATTGAGGAACAGTGGAGGACTTTTAAGGAGCTCTTTCAAAGTGCGCAACAAAAATATATTCCAGTGAAAAAGAAGAGCGGCAAGAGAAGGGATAACCAGCCGTGGATAACCAAGGAAATAAAGGAAAGTATCAAATCAAAGACCAATGCGTATAAGGTGGCTAAGGTTAGTGAGAAACTAGAGGATTGGGAAAATTTTAAGCAACAGCAAAGAATGACGAAAAAAGCAATAAAGAAAGGGAAGATAGATTACGAAGGTAAACTTGCGCAAAACATAAAAACAGATAGTGAAAGCTTTTACAGATATATAAAACGGAAAAGAGTGACTAAAGTAAATGTTGGTCCCTTAGAAGATGAAAAGGGGAATTTAATAATGGGAAATGTGGAAATGGCTGTGACCTTAAACAATTATTTTGCTTCCATCTTCACAGTGGGAAGACACAAAAACCATGCCAAAATTTGCAGGCCACAGGAATGTGGGAAGGGAGGACCTTGAGACAATCACTATCACTAGGGGGGTAGTGCTGGACAGACTAATGGGACTGAAGGTAGACAAGTCCCCTGGTCCTGATGAAATGCATCCCAGGGTATTAAAAGAGATGGCGGAAGTTATAGCAGATGCATTCGTTATAATCTACCAAAATTCTCTGGACTCTGGGGAGGTACCAGCGGATTGGAAAGCAGCTAATGTAACGCCTCTGTTTAAAAAAGGGGGCAGGCAAAAGCCAGGTAACTATAGGCCGGTTAGTTTAACATCTGTAGTGGGGAAAATGCTTGAAACTATCATTAAGGAAGAAATAGCGGGACATCTAGATAGGAATAGTGCAATCAAGCAGACACAGCATGGATTCATGAAAGGGAAATCATGTTTAACTAACTTACTGGAATTCTTTGAGGATATAACGAGCATGGTGGATAGAGGTGTACCGATGGATGTGGTGTATTTAGATTTCCAAAAGGCATTCGATAAGGTGCCACACAAAAGGTTACTGCAGAAGATAAAGGTACGCGGAGTCAGAGGAAATGTATTAGCATGGATAGAGAATTGGCTGGCGAACAGAAGGCAGAGAGTCAGGATAAATGGGTCCTTTTCCGGTTGGAAATCTGTGGTTAGTGGTGTGCCACAGGGATCAGTGCTGGGATCACAACTGTTTCCAATATACATAGATGACCTAGAAGAGGGGACAGAGTGTAGTGCAACAAAATTTGCAGATGACACAAAGATTAGTGGGAAAGCGGGTTGTGTAGAGGACTCAGAGAGGCTGCAAGGAGATTTGGATAGGTTAAGCGAATGGGCTAAGGTTTGGCAGATGGAATACAATGTCGGAAAGTGTGAGGTCATCCACTTTGGGAAAAAAAACAGGAAAAGGGAATATTATTTGAATGGGGAGAAATTACAACATGCTGTGGTGCAGAGGGACCTGGGGGTCCTTGTGCATGAAACTCTTTTAGAGTCTACCTGCAAAACATAAAACATTTATCCGTGTCACCCGACCTGGATGACACACCAGACATTTACAAGGCCCTTTTTTTTCTTTTTTTGGTTTTTTTTTTCTTCTTTTTTGGTTTTTTTTTTTTGGGCACTAAAATCACCTTTTTTCCCCAGTGCCCCCTATAAAAGGGAAGGGGACAGTAAAAACAACGGCAATTAAAACAAATTAAACTTTAAAACGTGAAATCAAATTAAAATTTGGTTGCTGGGCGTGATGATGCACCCCAGTCCCTCCGGTGCCCACCTCTCGTGGAAGGCCGCGAGCATACCGGTGGACACCGCGTGCTCCATCTCCAAGGACACCCTGGACCGGATGTAAGAGCGGAAGAGAGGCAGGCAGTCAGGTTAAACGACCCCCTCGACCGCCCGCTGCCTGGACCGGCTGATGGCTCCCTTGGCCGTGTCCAGGAGCAGTCCTACGAGGAGGCCTTCGGACCTACCCGCTCCCCTCCGCACAGGGTGCCCAAAGATCAGGAGAGTGGGACTGAAGTGCAGCCAGAATTTCAGGAGCAGCCCCTTCAAATAATGGAACAGGGGCTGCAACCTCGTGCACTCAATAAAAACATGGAACACGGACTCCTCCAGACCGCAGAAATTGCAGGCGGCCTGGGAGTCCGTGAACCGGCTTAAAAATTTGTTGCACGGCACTGCTCCGTGCACCACCCTCCAGGCCAAGTCCCCGATGAATAGTGGGAGGACCCCTGCGTAGAGTGCCCTCCATCGGGGACCCCGCCTCCTCCAGACGGCAAGATGGTACGCCATGGCGTGTCCGGACGGCCGGCGAGGATGGCAAAGTTGAGAGTGTGCAGGAGCAGCCCGTACAGGAAACCCCTCCGCGCGGAACTGAAAGGCACGGAGGGGATTTCCCCGAGGCGGCTCAAGTTGTGAGGCGCCGGCCCCCGAGGGAGGTTCCGGGGTTTGGCGCCGATGAGGAATTCCGTCCGGACGGGGGTCAGTTCGGACGGGATCTCCCCACGTGCTTGAGCCTCCTCGATGCACCAAATGGAGTCAGGGCCCAAAGCTGTTTTTAGCGACTCGATGGCATCGGCCGCGTGGCGGACGTTGGCAGAATTTAGGCGCCGCGCCAGCGTGTCTGGCGCCATCCTGCCCGCTCCTCCGCCATCGAGCAGGTCCCTGACCCTGGTCACCTCACCAGCCACAGCCCTCTCTTCCGACCGCCACATAAAACCTCAGTCGTGGAGGTACGGATTCCCGAGCAGCGGCTCCTGCAGGACGGCCGCCACTCCAGCCGGCGGAGAGCTGCGCTTGGTGGAGACTTTGTTCCAGACCCTGATGAGTTCCTTGTAAAAGACAGGCAGCTCCCGGAGGGCGGTCCTGACACCCCCCAAGTTCACAAACAGGAGCTGCGTGTCGTAATTGAGGTCGCGCTGCTGGCGGAAGAAATACCTCGCCAGAGCACACCACCGAGGAGGGGGCTCGACGTAAAGGTATCTCTGCAGGGTCTGAAGATGGAAAGTCGCGAGCTGGGCGCTGACGCACACCAACGACTGACCGCCCTCCTCAAGCGGGAGACTCAAGACCGCGGCAGAGACCCAGTGCTTCCTGTTGTTCCAGAAGAAGTCCACCAGCTTCTTCTGTATTTTGACGACAAACGCAGGGGGAGGGGTCAAAGTGACCAGCCGGTACCACAACATTGCGGCCACCAGCTGGTTTATGACTAGCGCTCGACCCCTGTAGGACAGCACTCGGAGCAGTCCTGTCCAGCGCCCTAGGCGAGCGGCGACCTTGGCCTCCAGCTCCTGCCAGTTCGCCGGCCAGGCTCCCTCGTCTGGGCTAAGGTAGACTCCCAGATAGAGGAGATGGGTCGTGCTCCAGGCAAAAGGCCTGAGCTCCTCCGGCAGGGAGTCCACCCGCCACTGACCCACCAGGAGTCCGGAACATTTCTCCCAGTTGATTCTGGCGGAGGATGCGGCCGAGTAAATCTCTTGGCACTCACGCATCCTCCGCAGGTCAGCGGGATCCTCTACCGCGAGGAGCACGTCATCGGCGTAAGCCGAGAGGACGACCTCCACACCCGGCCCTTGCAGAGCCAGTCAGGTCAACCTCGTCCGCAGGAGGCGCAGGAAAGGCTCCACGCAGATGGCATATAACTGGCCGGACATGGGGCATCCCTGGCGCACCCCTCTCCTCAAGCGCAGGGGCGCCGTCAAGGACCCGTTAACCTAAATCAGACACTCCGCGGCGGCGTACAAAAGTCGGATCCGGGCGACGAAATGCGTCCCGAACCCGAAAGCGCGCAGAGTTCCGAGCAGATAGTCGTGATCCACCCTGTCGAACGCCTTCTCTTGGTCGAGGGATAGGAAGGCGACCGACAGACCAGCCTCCTGGGAACAATGGATGAGGTCCCGGACCAGATGGATGTTATCGTGGATTGTCCGATCCGGGACCGTGTAGGACTGGTCGGGGTGGATCATGTGGTCCAGCACGGCACCAAGGCGAGCAGACATCGCTCTGGCGAAGACTTTGTAGTCCGTGCTGAGGAGGGAGATCGCGCGCCAGTTCTTAAGGAGGCGGAGATCGCCCTTCTTAGGCAGCAGGACGATGACTGCCCTGCGCCAAGAGAGGGGCATCTCCCCGGTCGCCAGACTTTCCCCCAGGACCCGCGCGTAGTCGCTCCCCAGGACGTCCCAGAACGCCCTGTGGAACTCCACGGTCAGCCCGTCCAACCCCGGGGATTTTCCCCTCGAGAGCCGGTCGAGGGCACCGGTCAGCTCCGCCAGGCTTAGCGGAGCTTCCAGATTTTCGGCGCCCTCCGGGCTGACCTTCGGCAGGTCCTCCCACAAAACTCTACGCGCTTCCTCGCTGGACGGATCCGGAGAGAACAGAGCCCCGTAATATTCACGGGCCCTGTTGTTGACGCCCTCCGGATCCGAGACGAGAGAGCCGTCGTCGGCCAGCAGCGTCAAGAGCTGCTTACGGACACTCTGCCTTTTTTGCAGCGAGTAGAAGAAGGGGGAGCCGCGGTCCAGATCCCGCAGGAACCGGATCCGCGACCTCACGAACGCGCCTCGGGACCCGACAAGCTGCAGGTCCTTCAGCGCGGCCTTCTTCGCTTCGTACACCGTCCGCAGGGCCGGGTCCTGGACGACTTGACCGAGACGGGCTTCCAGGTCGAGCACCTCTTTTTCTCGGCGCCCGACTCTGGCCGCCCGCCTCTTGGTCGACCCCCTCGCGTACTCTTGACAGAAGACGCGGACGTGAGCCTTGCCCACGTCCCACCATAGCCTCAAGGAGGGGAAGCCCCCCTGCTTCCTTCTCCAGTCGGACCAGAATCGACGGAACGAGTCCTGGAACCGCACGTCCTCCAGCAGCCGGTTGTTAAAGTGCCAGTATGCGGACCCCGTCCTCGCGCGGAGCGAAGCGAGCTCCGCCCACACCAGGTGGTGGTCCGAACACGGCACCGGCCGCATGGAGGCCGCCGGGACGCAGGAAACGTACGCCCGAGACACGTAAAGGCGGTCGACTCTGGACCATCCTACTCCAGGCCTCACCCAAGTAAAGGCGCTGGAGTCGGGGTGGAGATTTCGCCAGACGTCCACCAAGTCGAAGGACCCGACCAGGTCCCTCAACTTCTTCATCGCCGTCATGCACTGCAGGGCACCGGAGCGGTCCCTCGCCTCGAGGGTGCAGTTAAAATCCCCCCCGAGGACATTGCAGTCGCCGACGTCGACGGAGCCAAGAAGAGCGGACACCTCTTCAAAGAAGCGCGTTTGCTGCGGGCCGGGCTGAGGGGCGACACGTTCACGAGATGGAGCGGCACGTCCCCCAGGCGAACCGTTACGTGCAGCAAGCGGCCTGGCACGGGCTCCTCGACCCCCAAGATCTCCGGCTGAAAATGCGGGCCCAGCAAGATGGCCACCCCACTAGAAATGGCGGTGAGGTGGCTCATGCGGACCTCTCCTTGCCATTCCAGGAGCCACGTGGCTTCGTCTCCCGGAGCGGTGTGGGTTTCTTGCAGGAAACACACCGCATATTTCCCCTCCCGCAGGAGCGAAAAATTGTCAAATCTACGGCGTGCCCCTCTGCCGCCGTTGATGTTGAGGCTGGCTATGGTTATCTTCATGGCAAAAGCATAGTGCAACCTCTACCTTAACCTATTGTGGGGGAGGGAGAGGAGTCTTTTGTTGAACTCTGCTCCCTCCGCAGCCCAGCGAGGAGTCCCTCGAGCTCGCGCAGCTCAAGGTGTTGCGCCTTTGTCAAGGGCCCACCCGCGGCCAAGGTTTTAGCGGCGGAGCGGACGGACCCCTTGATCAGCTCCGGCTCGGACCATTTTTCCAGGGCCAGTCGGGCTTGGTCGCAGCGACCCCGGCTCTGGGCCAAAAGGTCCCGGAGTTCCTTTGCAGGAATGAGGAGGGCCTCAGCGGCGGCCGCAAGCAGATCCACCGCCTCCCTGGCGGTGGTCTCTAGTTCTTCTCCCGCGTCCCCCACTGAGTCCCCGTCCTCCTCCGGGAGGTGGCCGCCAGCAGCCGGCCCATCGACCGCACAAGGTACGGCAAATGAACCGGCCGCTCCAACCGGCCCTGGCTCTGCCCCGATCCCACCCCCAGGATCGTCGGCAGAGGAGTCCCCACTGGGCTCTTTAAAAAATGGTGCTGGGTCGGGAAACGACAGCGGAAGGGGTTCCCCCTCCGCCCCAGGAACCGGAGAACAAGGAGAGACCCGGCCATAGGAAATCCCCAGGCTCCCCAAGTGCTCCAGCTCCAAAGTAAGGGGCGAGGGTGGGTGTTCCTCCTCCTCCCCGCTGCCACCCCCCGGCCCAGCATGTACAGTTTCATTAAAATTGTTAATTTGTGTTTCTGCCGGGTCGAGCAAATCCCGGGGGAAGTTGGGTATTGGCTGGGCGTGCTCAGGTTCGGCCTTTTCGGACCCGCCCGCCTCAGTTCCCGGGACGCCCGGCCCGGCGGCAATGCTTTCCTCCGCGATCCCCACGCCCCCCACGACAGGCAGATCTTCCACGCCATCCCCGGGAGGCAGCGGCTGGGCAGCCTCGACTGTCTCACCCTCCCCGGGGACAGACTCCTCCCACCTACGGCGCTGCTTGGGGGCGCTGGTGGGGGACGCGGGACACGCGGCGGGCACCGACTCCTCCGCGGAGGGATGTTGTTCCCTCTCTGCCTCAACGGAGCGGCGCCTCCTTTTGTTGCTGGGGGTGCGCTGAGGCAGGGAGACCTCCATCTCTGCCGAGGCCTCCCGCTCCGTTCCCCCCTTTTCCTTTTCTTGCCCACGCCCGGGCCCCTCTGCAGTGTTGTTCAAGGGCTCGGGCACGGGCTCAGGGCACCCCGCGCTCGCCGGTGGCTGGGTTGGGCCGAGCGCGGTGATCAAACATTCTGGCGCACCGAGGGGACCCGCCTCCAGATGTTTCGCCTTGTTCCGCGCCTTCTTTCAGGTCGGACGCTCTCCCTCCCCCCCGCCGGAAGCCCTGAAAACAAAGGCCTCCGACGATGCCCGCGAACCCATGGCTCCCGGCACGCGGACGCAACTAGGGGGAGGGGTGGCGGCGGCGCCAGCCTTGGCCACCTTCGGTGGTTTGGCGGCCTTGGAGGCGGGGCAGTTCTTACGAACATGCCCCACCTCCCTACAGGCATGGCACCGCACGCCGTCCGACGTCCAGAAGACGCGGTAGGCAGTCCCCTCGTGCGCCACATTAAAGTGCCCTTCCGTCGTGTCCTCCCGCGCCAGCCGGACAAAGAGCTGGCGGCGGAAGGAGAACACGTGGCGCAGGCTGTTCTCCCTGAGGCCGAGCGGTATGGGGTTGATCCCCGACCTTACCTCCCCCAGTTGGTGTAGGTGAGGGAGGAGGAGCTCAGCGGGAACAAAGGGTGGGACGTTTGACATGATGACCCTCTGCACAGTGGCCTCGAGAGGGTCCACCGGCAGGAACGTCCCGCCCACCGTGAGCCCCTTTTCGAGGGCCAGGGACACCGCTCGCTCCGACCCCAGGAAGAACACGGCCTTCCCAGACATCTTGGAGGCTGCGACAATGGCCGAGGGGCCGACTACCCCAGCCATCGCCCGCACGCACTCCTCGATGCTCATTGTGGGGTGAGTGTAGCTCTTGACCCCGTGTTTTTTCGTGATTAGTTGAAAAGGTGGCAGGGCAGCGGGTGGCGCAGGAGGTGCCGTGGATGTGGACACCGCCTGCGCATATGTCCTCGCTGGCCCCGCCACCGGTGTGGATGGGGTCACCATCACGGGTCCCTTTAGGGGCTACACCCACCCCAAAGTCACAGGCCTTAATGGTCTTGATTGGCCTCGTATATAGACTGAGCAGAGGAGCTCTTAACGAGGCACACCTCTCCCCTAGTTGGCAATTGGGGAGGGGCCTTGCTCCCTCTGCTCAGTTGTTTTTTTTTGTTTGGTTTTTTTTAAATTAGGAGGAAGGGGTCACAGAGAGAGAGGGGAGAGACAGAGAGAGAGAGATAGAGAAAGGAGGATGCGGGAAAGAGGGAGGCTGCGCGGGCAGGTCTCCCCTCGCAGCTGTGGGTGGGTGCAATCCCCAGATGGCAAAACACAAATAGTCTTTGGGGGTGGTCTTCGGGTGAGGGGAGAAGATGTCTTCACCCGGGGCAGCTAGAGCCACCAGGCGCACACTCCTAATGATGTTAAATAGGTGGTAAATTTTCTTGAGCCTGGTAGCTCCAGCTATCCCAGACTAGGCAATGGGGGAGGGGTGTTCAATTGAGTGTGGGGCCTAGCTGTGGGCAAGACCCCCACACACACTTCCACACACACACACCCCCCGCGATGTTCCGGCCCTCAGTGGTCATCTTTCCTCCCCGCACCGATATAACAAAGTCTATTGGGGACTGCATCAATACACCCACCTGTCGAATAGTAGAGTCTCCCTCCTTCCACACTGGATGTTGTTGTTGGTCTTTCCCCCTCTCTCCAACTCTTTGTAGAAATGGTAAGTTGTTAAAAGTTTTCTGCTTCCCTCCTCTCCCTCTGGGTGAAAGTTGGTGGTGAAACCCCTTCTTTCCTTCTCTTCCTGGGCTGTTCTCAGGGCTCTCCAGGCAGGAGCTAAGGTTGGTAGCTGCTCCTCTCTCAGCAGCTCAGCTCCAACTGTGCAGGACACGCCTCCACTGCTCCACAATTGGTCCTTGTGCATGAAACTCTTTTGAGTTTAGCTGAAAAAAAACACAAACATTAAACCGTGTCACCCGCCCTGGAATGACACAGCAGACATTTTCAAGGCCCCTTTTTTTTTTTTTCCTTTTTTTGTGGGTTTTTTTTGTTTTTCTTTTTTTCTTTTGGTTTTTTTTTGGGGCGCTAAAATCACATTTTTTCAAGTGCCCCCTATAAAAGGGGAGGGGGACACTAAAAGCACTGGCAATTAAAACAAATTAAACTTTAAAACGTAAAATCAAATTAAAATTTGGTTGCCGGGCGTGATGATGCACTCCAGTCCCTCCGGTGCCCACCTCTCGCGGAAGGCCGCGAGCGTACCGGTGGACACCGCGTGCTCCATCTCCAAGGACACCCTGGACCGGATGTAAGAGCGAAAGAGAGGCAGGCAGTCAGGTTGAACGACCCCCTCGACCGCCCGCTGCCTGGACCGGCTGATGGCACCCTTGGCCGTGCCCAGGAGCAGTCCTACGAGGAGGCCTTCGGACCTACCCGCTCCCCTCCGCACAGGGTGCCCAAAGATCAGGAGAGTGGGACTGAAGTGCAGCCAGAATTTCAGGAGCAGCCCCTTCAAATAATGGAACAGGGGCTGCAACCTCGTGCACTCAATAAAAACATGGAACACGGACTCCTCCAGACCGCAGAAATTGCAGGCGGCCTGGGAGTCCGTGAACCAGCTTAAAAATTTGTTGCACGGCACTGCTCCGTGCACCACCCTCCAGGCCAAGTCCCCGATGAATAGTGGGAGGACCCCTGCGTAGAGTGCCCTCCATCGGGGACCCCCGCCTCCTCCGGACGGCAAGATGGTACGCCATGGCGTGTCCGGACGGCCGGCGAGGATGGCAAAGTTGAGGGTGTGCAGGAGCAGCCCGTACAGGAAACCCCTCCACGCGGAACTGAAAGGCACGGAGGGGATTTCCCCGAGGCGGCTCAAGTTGTGAGGCGCCGGCCCCCGAGGGAGGTTCCGGGGTTTGGCGCCGATGAGGAATTCCGTCCGGACGGGGGTCAGTTCGGACGGGATCTCCCCACGTGCTTGAGCCTCCTCAATGCACCTAACGGAGTCAGGGCCCAGAGCTGTTTTTAGCGACTCGATGGCATCGGCCGCGTGGCGGACGTTGGCAGAGTTTAGGCCCCGCGCCAGCGTGTCTGGCGCCATCCAGCCCGTTCCTCCGCCATCGAGCAGGTCCCTGACCCTGGTCACCTCACCAGCCACAGCCCTCTCTTCCGACCGCCACATGAAACCTCGGCCATGGAGGTACGGATTCCCGAGCAGCGGCTCCTGCAGGACGGCCGCTACTCCAGCCGGCGGAGAGCTGCGCTTGGTGGAGACTTTGTTCCAGACCCTGATGAGTTCCCTGTAAAAGACAGGCAGCTCCCGGAGGGCGGTCCTGGCACCCCCCAAGTTCACAAACAGGAGCTGCGTGTCATAATTGAGGTCGCGCTGCTGGCGGAAGAAATACCTCGCCAGAGCGCACCACCTAGGAGGGGGCTCGACGTAAAGGTATCTCTGCAGGGTCTGAAGACGGAAAGTCGCGAGCTGGGCGCTGACGCACACCAACGACTGACCGCCCTCCTCAAGCGGGAGACTCAGGACCGCGGCAGAGACCCAGTGCTTCCTGTTGTTCCAGAAGAAGTCCACCAGCTTCTTCTGTATCTTGGCGACAAACGCAGGGGGAGGGGTCAAAGTGACCAGCCGGTACCACAACATTGCGGCCACCAGCTGGTTTATGACTAGCGCTCGACCCCTGTAGGACAGCACTCGGAGCAGTCCTGTCCAGCGCCCTAGGCGAGCGGCGACCTTGGCCTCCAGCTCCTGCCAGTTCGCCGGCCAGGCTCCCTCGTCGGGGCTAAGGTAGACTCCCAGATAGAGGAGATGGGTCGTGCTCCAGGCAAAAGGCCTGAGCTCCTCCGGCAGGGAGTCCACCCGCCACTGACCCACCAGGAATCCGGAACATTTCTCCCAGTTGATCCTGGCGGAGGACGCGGCCGAGTAAATCTCCTGGCACTCACGCATCCTCCGCAGGTCAGCGGGATCCTCGACCGCGAGGAGCACGTCATCGGCGTAAGCCGAGAGGACGACCTCCACGCCCGGCCCTTGCAGAGCCAGTCCCGTCAACCTCGTCCGCAAGAGGCGCAGGAAAGGCTCCACGCAAACGGCGTATAACTGGCCGGACATGGGGCATCCCTGGCGCACCCCTCTCCTAAAGCGAAGGGGTGCCATCAAGGACCCGTTAACCTTAATCAGACACTCCGCGGCGGCGTACAAAAGTCGGATCCGGGCGACGAAATGCGTCCCGAACCCGAAAGCGCGCAGAGTTCCGAGCAGATAGTCGTGATCCACCCTGTCGAACGCCTTCTCTTGGTCGAGGGATAGGAAGGCGACCGACAGACCAGCCTCCTGGGAACAATGGATGAGGTCCCGGACCAGATGGATGTTATCGTGGATTGTCCGGCCCGGGACCGTGTAGGACTGGTCGGGGTGGATCATGTGGTCCAGCACGGCACCAAGGCGAGCAGACATCGCTCTGGCGAAGATTTTGTAGTCCGTGCTGAGGAGGGAGACCGGGCGCCAGTTCTTAAGGAGGCGGAGATCGCCCTTCTTAGGCAGCAGGACGATGACTGCCCTGCGCCAAGAGAGGGGCATCTCCCCGGTCGCCAGACTTTCCCCCAGGACCCGCGCGTAGTCGCCCCCCAGGACGTCCCAGAACGCCCTGTGGAACTCCACGGTCAGCCCGTCCAGCCCCGGGGATTTTCCCCTCGAGAGCCGGGCGAGGGCACCGGTCAGCTCCGCCAGGCTTAGCGGAGCTTCCAGATTTTCGGCGCCCTCCGGGCTGACCTTCAGCAGGTCCTCCCACAAAACTCTACGCGCTTCCTCGCTGGACGGATCCGGAGAGAACAGAGCCCCGTAATATTCACGGGCCCTGTTGTTGACGCTCTCCGGATCCGAGACGAGAGAGCCGTCGTCGGCCAGCAGCGTCAAGAGCTGCTTACGGACACTCTGCCTTTTTTGCAGCGAGTAGAAGAAGGGGGAGCCGCGGTCCAGATCCCGCAGGAACCGGATCCGCGACCTCACGAACGTGCCTCGGGACCCGACGAGCTGCAGGTCCTTCAGCGCGGCCTTCTTCGCTTCGTACACCGTCCGCAGGGCCGGGTCCTGGACGACTTGACCGAGCCGGGCTTCCAGGTCGAGCACCTCTTTTTCTAGGCGCCCGACTCTGGCCGCCCGCCTCTTGGTCGACCCCCTCGCGTACTCTTGACAGAAGACGCGGACGTGAGCCTTGCCCACGTCCCACCATAGCCTCAAGGAGGGGAAGCACCCCTGCTTCCTTCTCCAGTCGGACCAGAATCGACGGAACGAGTCCTGGAACCGCACGTCCTCCAGCAGCCGGTTGTTAAAGTGTCAGTACGCGGACCCCGTCCTCGCGCGGAGCGAAGCGAGCTCCGCCCACACCAGGTGGTGGTCCGAACACGGCACCGGCCGCATGGAGGCCGCCGGGACGCAGGAAACGTACGCCCGAGACACGTAAAGGCGGTCGACTCTAGACCATCCTACTCCAGGCCTCACCCAAGTAAAGGCGCTGGAGTCGGGGTGGAGATTTCGCCAGACGTCCACCAAGTCGAAGGACCCGACCAGGTCCCTCAACTTCTCCATCGCCGTCATGCACTGCGGGGCACCGGAGCGGTCCCTCGCCCCGAGGACAATGCAGTCGCCGACGTCGACGGAGCCAAGAAGAGCGGACACCTCTTCAAAGAAGCGCGTTTGCTGCGGGCCGGGCTGAGGGGCGTACACGTTCACGAGATGGAGCGGCACGTCCCCCAGGCGAACCGTTACGTGCAGCAAGCGGCCTGGCACGGGCTCCTCGACCCCCAAGATCTCCGGCTGAAAATGCGGGCCCAGCAAGATGGCCACCCCACTAGAAATGGCGGTGAGGTGGCTCATGCGGACCTCTCCTTGCCATTCCAGGAGCCACGTGGCTTCGTCTCCCGGAACGGTGTGGGTTTCTTGCAGGAAACACACCGCATATTTCCCCTCCCGCAGGAGCGAAAAATTGTCAAATCTACGGCGTGCCCCTCTGCCGCCGTTGATGTTGAGGCTGGCTATGGTTATCTTCATGGCAAAAGCATAGTGCAACCTCTACCTTAACCTATTGTGGGGGAGGGAGCGGAGTCTTTTGTTGAACTCCGCTCCCTCCGCAGCCCAGCGAGGAGTCCCTCGAGCTCGCGCAGCTCAAGGTACTGCTCCTTTGTCAAGGGCCCGCCCGCGGCCAAGGTTTAACGGCGGCGCGGACGGACCCCTTGATCAGCTCCGGCTCGGACCATTTTTCCAGGGCCAGTCGGGCTTGGTCGCGGCGACCCCGGCTCTGGGCCAAAAAGTCCCGGAGTTCCTTTGCAGGAATGAGGAGGGTCTCAGCGGCGGCCGCGAGCAGATCCACCGCCTCCCTGGCGGTGGTCTCTAGTTCTTCTCACGCGTCCCCCACCGAGTCCCCGTCCTCCTCCGGGAGGTGGCCACCAGCAGCCGGCCCATCGACCGCACAAGGCACGGCAAATGAACCGGCCGCTCCAACCGGCCCTGGCTCTGCCCCGATCCCACCCCCAGGATCGTCGGCAGAGGAGTCCCCACTGGGCTCTTTTAAAAATGGTGCTGGGCCGGGAAATGACAGCGGAAGGGGTTCCCCCTCCGCCCCAGGAACCGGAGAACAAGGAGAGATCCGGCCATAGGAGATCCCAAGGCTCCCCAAGTGCTCCAGCTCCAAAGTAAGAGGCGAGGGTGGGTGTTCCTCCCCCTCCCCGCTGCCACCCCCCGGCCCAGCATCTACAGTGTCATTAAAATCACTAAATTGTGTTTCTGCCGGGTCGAGCGACTCCCGGGGGCAGTTGACTAATAGCTGGGCGGGCTCAGATTCGGCCTTTTCGGCCCCGCCCGCCTCAGTCCCCGGGACGCCCGGCCCGGCGGCAATGCATTCTTCCGCTGGCCCCACGCCCCCCACGACAGGCAGATCTTCCACTCCATCCCCAGGAGGCAGCGGCTGGGCAGCCTCGACTGCCTCACCCTCCCCGGGGACAGACTCCTCGCGCCTGCAGCGCAATTTGGGAGCGCTGGTTGGGGACGCGGGACACGCGGCGGGCACCGACTCCTCCGCGGAGGGATGTTGTTCCCCCTCCGCCTCATCGGAGCCGTGCCTCCTTTTGTTTCTGGGGGCGCGCGGAGGCAGGGAGACCTCCATGTCTGCCGAGGCCTCCCGTTCCGCCCCCCCCTTTTCCTTTTCTTGCCCGCGCCCGGGCCCCTCTGCGATGTTGTTCAAGGGCTCGGGCACGGGCTCGGGGCACCCCGCGCTCGCCGGTGACTGGGTTGGGCCGAGCGCGGTAAACAAATTGTCTGGCGCACCGAGGGGACCCGCCTCTAGATGTTTCTCCTTGTTCCGCGCCTTCTTTCCGTTCGGACGCTCTCCCTCCCCCCCGCCGGAGGCCCCGAAAACAAAGGCCTCCGACGATGCCCGCGCACCTATGGCTCCCGGCACGCGGACGCAACTAGGGGGAGGGGTGGCGGCGGCGCCAGCCTTGGCCGCCTTCGGTGGTTTGGCGGCCTTGGAGGCGGGGCAGTTCTTGCGAATGTGCCCCACCTCCCTGCAGGCATGGCACCGCACGCTGTCCGACGTCCAGAAGACGCGGTAGGCAGTCCCCTCGTGCACCACATTAAAGTTCCCCTCGGTCGTCTCCTCCCGCGCCAGCCGGACAAAGAGCTGGCGGCGGAAGGAGAACACGTGGCGCAGGCTGTTCTCCCGGAGGCCAAGCGGTATGGGGTTGATCCCCGACCTTACCTCCCCCAGTTGGTGTAGGTGAGGGAGGAGGAGCTCAGCGGGAACAAAGGGCGGGACGTTCGATACGATGACCCTCTGCGCGGTGGCCTCGAGAGGATCCACCGGCAGGAACGTCCCGCCCACCGTGAGCCCCTTTTCGAGGGCCAGGGACACCGCCCGCTCCGACCCCAGGAAGAACACGGCCTTCCCAGACATCTTGGAGGCTGCGACAATGGCCGAGGGGCCGACTACCCCAGCCATCGCCCGCACGCACTCCTCAATGCTCATTGTGAGGTGAGTGTAGCTCTTGACCCCGTGTTTTTTTGTAATTAGTCTGAATGGTGGCAGGGCAGCGGGTGGCGCAGGAGGTGCCGTGGAAGCGGTTGCCATCTGCGCATATGTCTTCGCTGGCCCTGCCACCGGCGTGGATGGGGTCGCCATCACGGGGTCCCTTTCAGGGCTACACCCACCCCAAAGTCACAGGCCTTAATGGTCTTTATTAGCCTCGTTGGTGTTTGAACAGAGGGAGCTCTGAAAGAGGCACACCTCTCCCCTAGTTAATGATTGGGGAGGGGCCTTGTTCCCTCTGCTCAGTGTCTTAATTGTTTGTTTTTTTTAAATTAGGAGGAAGGGCTCTCAGAGAGAGAGGGGAGAGACAGAGAGAGAGAGATAGAGATAGAGATAGAGATAGAGAGAGGGGTGTGGGAAAGAGGGAGGCTGCGAGGGCAGGTCTCCCCTCACAGCAATGGGTGGGTGCACTCCCCAGATGGCAAAAAAAACAAAGCACAGTCTTTGGGGTGGTCTTCAGGTGGGGGGAGAAGATGTCTTCACCTGGGGCAGCTAGAGCCACCCAGGCACACACTCCTAACGATGTTCAATAGGTGATTAAATATTCTTCAGCCAGGTAGCTCCAGCTATCCCAGGCTAGGCAATGGGGGGGGAGGGGTGTTTCAATTGTGTGTGGGGCCTAGTTGTAAGCAAGGCCCCCACACACACTTCCACACACACACACCCCCCGCGATGTTCCGGCCCTCAAGTTATCTTCTTTCCTCCCCCCACAGATACAACAAAGTCTATTGGGGAATGCACCAAAACACACCCACCTGTCGAAGATGTGGAAATGACTCTCCCTCCTTCCACACTGGATGGTGTTTCCTCAGGTTGTTCTTTCCCCCTCTCTCCAACTCTCTGTAGTTGTAATAAATGATAATTGTTCAGCTCTCCTCCTCTCCCTCCGGATGTTGAATGGGTAGCGAGCTAGCCCTTTCCTCCTATTCCTGGGCTGGTCTCAGGGCTCTCAAGGCCTTCCAAAACAGGAGCAAAAGTTGATAGCTCCTTCTCTCACTGCTCACTCAGCCAACTGAGCAGGACACGCCTCCACTGCTCCACGATTGGTCCTTGTGCATGAAACTCTTTTGAGTTTACCTGCAAAACATAAAAAGATTAAACGGTGCCAACCAACCTGGGTGACACTCCAGACATTTACAAGGCACTTTTTTTTTTCCCCCCCCTTTTTTTTTTGTTTTTCTTTTTTTTTGTTTTTTTTTTGGGGCACTAAAATCACAATTTTCCCCAGTGCCCCCTATAAAAGGGAAGGGGGACACTAAAAGCACCGGCAATTAAGACAAATTAAACTTAAAAAACGGAAAATCAAATTAAAATTTGGTTGCCGGGCGTGATGATGCACTCCAGTCCCTCCGGTGCCCACCTCTCGCGGAAGGCCGCGAGCGTACCGGTGGACACCGCGTGCTCCATCTCCAAGGACACCCTGGACCGGATGTAAGAGCGGAAGAGAGGCAGGCAGTCAGGTTGAACGACCCCCTCGACCGCCCGCTGCCTGGACCGGCTGATGGCACCCTTGGCCGTGCCCAGGAGCAGTCCTACGAGGAGGCCTTCGGACCTACCCGCTCCCCTCCGCACAGGGTGCCCAAAGATCAGGAGTGTGGGACTGAAGTGCAGCCAGAATTTCAGGAGCAGCCCCTTCAAATAATGGAACAGGGGCTGCAACCTTGTGCACTCAATAAAAAACATGGAACACGGACTCCTCCAGACCGCAGAAATTGCAGGCGGCCTGGGAGTCCGTGAACCGGCTTAAAAATTTATTGCACGGCACTGCTCCGTGCACCACCCTCCAGGCGAAGTCTCCGATGAATAGTGGGAGGACCCCTGCGTAGAGTGCCCTCCATCGGGGACCCCCGCCTCCTCCGGACGGCAAGATGGTACGCCATGGCGTGTCCGGACAGCCGGCGAGGATGGCAAAGTTGAGGGTGTGCAGGAGCAGCCCGTACAGGAAACCCCTCCGTGCGGAACTGAAAGGCACGGAGGGGATTTCCCCGAGGCGGCTCAAGTTGTGAGGCGCCGGCCCCCGAGGGAGGTTCCAGGGTTTGGCGCCGAAGTGGAATTCCATCCGGACGGGGGTCAGTTCGGACGGGATCTCCCCACGTGCTTGAGCCTCCTCGATACACCTAACGGAGTCAGGGCCCAGAGCTGTTTTTAGCGACTCGATGGCATCGGCCGCGTGGCGGACGTTGGCAGAGTTTAGGCGCCGCGCCAGCGTGTCTGGCGCCATCCAGCCCGCTCCTCCGCCATCGAGCAGGTCCCTGATCCTGGTCACCTCACCAGCCACAGCCCTCTCTTCCGACCGCCACATAAAACCTCGGCCGTGGAGGTACGGATTCCCGAGCAGCGGTTCCTGCAGGACGGCCGCCACTCCAGCCGGCGGAGAGCTGCGCTTGGTGGAGACTTTGTTCCAGACCCTGATGAGTTCCCTGTAAAAGACAGGCAGCTCCCGGAGGGCGGTCCTGGCACCCCCCAAGTTCACAAACAGGAGCTGCGTGTCATAATTGAGGTCGAGCTGCTGGCGGAAGAAATACCTCACCAGAGCACACCACCTAGGAGGGGGCTCGACGTAAAGGTATCTCTGCAGGGTCTGAAGACGGAAAGTCGCGAGCTGGGCGCTGACGCACACCAACGACTGACCGCCCTCCTCAAGCGGGAGACTCAGGACCGCGGCAGAGACCCAGTGCTTCCTGTTGTTCCAGAAGAAGTCCACCAGCTTCTTCTGTATCTTGGCGACAAACGCAGGGGGAGGGGTCAAAGTGACCAGCCGGTACCACAACATTGCGGCCACCAGCTGGTTTATGACTAGCGCTCGACCCCTGTAGGACAGCACTCGGAGCAGTCCTGTCCAGCGCCCTAGGCGAGCGGCGACCTTGGCCTCCAGCTCCTGCCAGTTCGCCGGCCAGGCAACCTCGTCGGGGCTAAGGTAGACTCCCAGATAGAGGAGATGGGTCGTGCTCCAGGCAAAAGGCCTGAGCTCCTCCGGCAGGGAGTCCACCCGCCACTGACCCACCAGGAGTCCGGAACATTTCTCCCAGTTGATCCTGGTGGAGGACGCGGCCGAGTAAATCTCCTGGCACTCACGCATCCTCCGCAGGTCAGCGGGATCCTCTACCGCGAGGAGCACGTCATCGGCATAAGCCGAGAGGACGACCTCCACGCCCGGCCCTTGCAGAGCCAGTCCCGTCAACCTCGTCCGCAAGAGGCGCAGGAAAGGCTCCACGCAAACAGCATATAACTGGCCGGACATGGGGCATCCCTGGCGCACCCCTCTCCTAAAGCGAAGGGGCGCCGTCAAGGACCCGTTAACCTTAATCAGACACTCCGCGGCGGCATACAAAAGTCGGATCCGGGCGACGAAATGCGTCCCGAACCCGAAAGCGCGCAGAGTTCCGAGCAGATAGTCGTGATCCACCCTGTCGAACGCCTTCTCTTGGTCGAGGGATAGGAAGGCGACCGACAGACCAGCCTCCTGGGAACAATGGATGAGGTCCCGGACCAGATGGATGTTATCGTGGATTGTCCGGCCCGGGACCGTGTAGGACTGGTCGGGGTGGATCATGTGGTCCAGCACGGCACCAAGGCGAGCAGACATCGCCCTGGCGAAGATTTTGTAGTCCGTGCTGAGGAGGGAGACCGGGCGCCAGTTCTTAAGGAGGCGGAGATCGCCCTTCTTAGGCAGCAGGACGATGACTGCCCTGCGCCAAGAGAGGGGCATCTCCCCGGTCGCCAGACTTTCCCCCAGGACCCGCGCGTAGTCGCTCCCCAGGACGTCCCAGAATGCCCTGTGGAACTCCACGGTCAGCCCGTCCAGCCCCGGGGATTTTCCCCTCGAGAGCCGGGCGAGGGCACCGGTCAGCTCCGCCAGGCTTAGCGGAGCTTCCAGATTTTCGGCGCCCTCCGGGCTGACCTTCGGCAGGTCCTCCCACAAAACTCTACGCGCTTCCTCGCTGGACGGATCCGGAGAGAACAGAGCCCCGTAATATTCACGGACCCTGTTGTTGACGCCCTCCGGATCCGAGACGAGAGAGCCGTCGTCGGCCAGCAGCGCCAAGAGCTGCTTACGGACACTCTGCCTTTTTTGCAGCGAGTAGAAGAAGGGGGAGCCGCGGTCCAGATCCCGCAGGAACCGGATCCGCGACCTCACGAACGCGCCTCGGGACCCGACAAGCTGCAGGTCCTTCAGCGCGGCCTTCTTCGCTTCGTACACCATCCGCAGGGCCGGGTCCTGGACGACTTGACCGAGACGGGCGTCCAGGTCGAGCACCTCTTTTTCTAGGCGCCCGACTCTGGCCGCCCGCCTCTTGGTCGACCCCCTCGCGTACTCTTGACAGAAGACGCGGACGTGAGTCTTGCCCACGTCCCACCATAGCCTCAAGGAGGGGAAGCCCCCCTGCTTCCTTCTCCAGTCGGACCAGAATCGACGGAACGAGTCCTGGAACCGCACGTCCTCCAGCAGCCGGTTGTTAAAGTGCCAGTACGCGGACCCCGTCCTCGCGCGGAGCGAAGCGAGCTCCGCCCACACCAGGTGGTGGTCCGAACACGGCACCGGCCGCATGGAGGCCGCCGGGACGCAGGAAACGTACGCCCGAGTCACGTAAAGGCGGTCGACTCTAGACCATCCAACTCCAGGCCTCACCCAAGTAAAGGCGCTGGAGTCGGGGTGGAGATTTCGCCAGACGTCCACCAAGTCGAAGGACCCAACCAGGTCCCTCAACTTCTCCATCGCCGTCATGCACTGCGGGGCACCGGAGCGGTCCCTCGCCTCGAGGGTGCAGTTAAAATCCCCCCCGAGGACAATGCAGTCGCCGACGTCGACGGAGCCAAGAAGAGCGGACACCTCTTCAAAGAAGCGCGTTTGCTGCGGGCCGGGCTGAGGGGCGTACACGTTCACGAGATGGAGCGGCACGTCCCCCAGGCGAACCGTTACGTGCAGCAAGCGGCCTGGCACGGGCTCCTCGACCCCCAAGATCTCCGGCTGAAAATGCGGGCCCAGCAAGATGGCCACCCCACTAGAAATGGCGGTGAGGTGGCTCATGCGGACCTCTCCTTGCCATTCCAGGAGCCACGTGGCTTCGTCTCCCGGAACGGTGTGGGTTTCTTGCAGGAAGCACACCGCATATTTCCCCTCCCGCAGGAGCGAAAAATTGTCAAATCTACGGCGTGCCCCTCTGCCGCCGTTGATGTTGAGGCTGGCTATGGTTATCTTCATGGCAAAAGCATAGTGCAACCTCTACCTTAACCTATTGTGGGGGAGGGAGCGGAGTCTTTTGTTGAACTCCGCTCCCTCCGCAGCCCAGCGAGGAGTCCCTCGAGCTCGCGCAGCTCAAGGTGTTGCGCCTTTGTCAAGGGCCCGCCCGCGGCCAAGGTTTTAACGGCGGCGCGGACGGACCCCTTGATCAGCTCTGGCTCGGACCATTTTTCCAGGGCCAGTCGGGCTTGGTTGCAGCGACCCCGGCTCTGGGCCAAAAAGTCCCGGAGTTCCTTTGCAGGAATGAGGATGGTCTCGGCGGCGGCCGCGAGCAGATCCACCGCCTCGCTGACGGTGGTCTCTAGGTCTTCACCCGCGTCCCCCACCGAGTCCCCGTCCTCCTCCGGGAGGTGGCCGCCAGCAGCCGGCCCATCGACCGCACAAGGCACGGCAAATGAACCGGCCGCTCCAACCGGCCCTGGCTCTGCCCCGATCCCACCCCCAGGATCGTCGGCAGAGGAGTCCCCACTGGGCTCTTTTAAAAATGGTGCTGGGTCGGGAAATGACAGCGGAAGGGGTTCCCCCTCCGCCCCAGGAACCGGGGAACAAGGAGAGACCCGGCCATAGGAAATCCCCAGGCTCTCCAAGTGCTCCAGCTCCACAGCAAGAGGCGAGGGTGGGTGTTCCTCCCCCTCCCCGCTGCCACCCCCCGGCCCAGCATCTACAGTTTCATTAAAATCACTCCTTTGTGTTTCTGCCGGGTCGAGCGACTCCCGGGGGCAGTTGACTAATAGCTGGGCGGGCTCAGATTCGGCCTTTTCGGCCCCGCCCGCCTCAGTCCCCGGGACGCCCGGCCCGGCGGCAATGCATTCTTCCGCTGGCCCCACGCCCCCCACGACAGGCAGATCTTCCACTCCATCCCCAGGAGGCAGCGGCTGGGCAGCCTCGACTGCCTCACCCTCCCCGGGGACAGACTCCTCGCGCCTGCAGCGTAATTTGGGAGCGCTGGTTGGGGACGCGGGACACGCGGCGGGCACCGACTCCTCCGCGGAGGGATGTTGTTCCCCCTTCGCCTCATCGGAGCCGTGCCTCCTTTTGTTCCTGGGGGCGCGCGGAGGCAGGGAGACCTCCATGTCTGCCGAGGCCTCCCGTTCCGCCCCCCCCTTTTCCTTTTCTTGCCCGCGCCCGGGCCCCTCTGCGATGTTGTTCAAGGGCTCGGGCACGGGCTCGGGGCACCCCGCGCTCGCCGGTGACTGGGTTGGGCCGAGCGCGGTAAACAAATTGTCTGGCGCACCGAGGGGACCCGCCTCTAGATGTTTCTCCTTGTTCCGCGCCTTCTTTCCGTTCGGACGCTCTCCCTCCCCCCCGCCGGAGGCCCCGAAAACAAAGGCCTCCGACGATGCCCGCGCACCTATGGCTCCCGGCACGCGGACGCAACTAGGGGGAGGGGTGGCGGCGGCGCCAGCCTTGGCCGCCTTCGGTGGTTTGGCGGCCTTGGAGGCGGGGCAGTTCTTGCGAACGTGCCCCACCTCCCTGCAGGCATGGCACCGCACGCCGTCCGACGTCCAGAAGACGCGGTAGGCAGTCCCCTCGTGCACCACATTAAAGTTCCCCTCGGTCGTCTCCTCCCGCGCCAGCCGGACAAAGAGCTGGCGGCGGAAGGAGAACACGTGGCGCAGGCTGTTCTCCCGGAGGCCAAGCGGTATGGGGTTGATCCCCGACCTTACCTCCCCCAGTTGGTGTAGGTGAGGGAGGAGGAGCTCAGCGGGAACAAAGGGCGGGACGTTCGATACGATGACCCTCTGCGCGGTGGCCTCGAGAGGATCCACCGGCAGGAACGTCCCGCCCACCGTGAGCCCCTTTTCGAGGGCCAGGGACACCGCCCGCTCCGACCCCAGGAAGAACACGGCCTTCCCAGACATCTTGGAGGCTGCGACAATGGCCGAGGGGCCGACTACCCCAGCCATCGCCCGCACGCACTCCTCAATGCTCATTGTGGGGTGAGTGTAGCTCTTGACCCCGTGTTTTTTTGTAATTGGTCTGAATGGTGGCAGGGCAGCGGGTGGCGCAGGAGGTGCCGTGGAAGCGGTTGCCATCTGCGCATATGTCTTCGCTGGCCCTGCCACCGGCGTGGATGGGGTCGCCATCACGGGGTCCCTTTCAGGGCTACACCCACCCCAAAGTCACAGGCCTTAATTGTCTTTATTAGCCTCGTTGGTGTTTGAACAGAGGGAGCTCTGAAAGAGGCACACCTCTCCCCTAGTTAATGATTGGGGAGGGGCCTTGTTCCCTCTGCTCAGTGTCTTAATTGTTTGTTTTTTTTAAATTAGGAGGAAGGGCTCTCAGAGAGAGAGGGGAGAGACAGAGAGAGAGAGATAGAGATAGAGATAGAGATAGAGAGAGGGGTGTGGGAAAGAGGGAGGCTGCGAGGGCAGGTCTCCCCTCACAGCAATGGGTGGGTGCACTCCCCAGATGGCAAAAAAAACAAAGCACAGTCTTTGGGGTGGTCTTCAGGTGGGGGGAGAAGATGTCTTCACCTGGGGCAGCTAGAGCCACCCAGGCACACACTCCTAACGATGTTCAATAGGTGATTAAATATTCTTCAGCCAGGTAGCTCCAGCTATCCCAGGCTAGGCAATGGGGGGGGAGGGGTGTTTCAATTGTGTGTGGGGCCTAGTTGTAAGCAAGGCCCCCACACACACTTCCACACACACACACCCACCGCGATGTTCCGGCCCTCAAGTTATCTTCTTTCCTCCCCCCACAGATACAACAAAGTCTATTGGGGAATGCACCAAAACACACCCACCTGTCGAAGATGTGGAAATGACTCTCCCTCCTTCCACACTGGATGGTGTTTCCTCAGGTTGTTCTTTCCCCCTCTCTCCAACTCTCTGTAGTTGTAATAAATGATAATTGTTCAGCTCTCCTCCTCTCCCTCCGGATGTTGAATGGGTAGCGAGCTAGCCCTTTCCTCCTATTCCTGGGCTGGTCTCAGGGCTCTCAAGGCCTTCCAAAACAGGAGCAAAAGTTGATAGCTCCTTCTCTCACTGCTCACTCAGCCAACTGAGCAGGACACGCCTCCACTGTTCCACGATTGGTCCTTGTGCATGAAACTCTTTTGAGTTAACCTGCAAAACATAAAACATGTATCCGTGCCACCCGACCTGGATGACACACACAAGACATTTACAAGGCCCTTTTTTTGTTTTTTTTGGGGGTTTTTTTGTGGGTTTTTTTTTTGGGCACTAAAATCAAATTTTTCCTTTTTCCAGTGCCCCCTATAAAAGGAGAGGGGGGCACTAAAAGCACCGGCAATTAAAACAAATTAAACTTTAAAACGTAAAATCAAATTAAAATTTGGTTGCCGGGCGTGATGATGCACTCCAGTCCCTCCGGTGCCCACCTCTCGCGGAAGGCCGCGAGCGTACCGGTGGACACCGCGTGCTCCATCTCCAAGGACACCCTGGACCGGATGTAAGAGCGCAAGAGAGGCAGGCAGTCAGGTTGAACGACCCGCTCGACCGCCCGCTGCCTGGACCGGCTGATGGCACCCTTGGCCGTGCCCAGGAGCAGTCCTACGAGGAGGCCCTCGGACCTACCCGCTCCCCTCCGCACAGGGTGCCCAAAGATCAGGAGAGTGGGACTGAAGTGCAGCCAGAATTTCAGGAGCAGCCCCTTCAAATAATGAAACAGGGGCTGCAACCTCGTGCATTCAATAAAAACATGGAACACGGACTCCTCCAGACCGCAGAAATTGCAGGCGGCCTGGGAGTCCGTGAACCGGCTTAAAAATTTATTGCACGGCACTGCTCCGTGCACCACCCTCCAGGCCAAGTCCCCGATGAATAGTGGGAGGACCCCTGCGTAGAGTGCCCTCCATCGGGGACCCCCGCCTCCTCCGGACGGCAAGATGGTACGCCATGGCGTGTCCGGACGGCCGGCGAGGATGGCAAAGTTGAGGGTGTGCAGGAGCAGCCCGTACAGGAAACCCCTCCGCGCGGAACTGAAAGGCACGGAGGGGATTTCCCCGAGGCGGCTCAAGTTGTGAGGCGCCGGCCCCCGAGGGAGGTTCCGGGGTTTGGCGCCGATGAGGAATTCCGTCCGGACGGGGGTCAGTTCGGACGGGATCTCCCCACGTGCTTGAGCCTCCTCAATGCACCTAACGGAGTCAGGGCCCAGAGCTGTTTTTAGCGACTCGATGGCATCGGCCGCGTGGCGGACGTTGGCAGAGTTTAGGCCCCGCGCCAGCGTGTCTGGCGCCATCCAGCCCGTTCCTCCGCCATCGAGCAGGTCCCTGACCCTGGTCACCTCACCAGCCACAGCCCTCTCTTCCGACCGCCACATGAAACCTCGGCCGTGGAGGTACGGATTCCCGAGCAGCGGCTCCTGCAGGACGGCCGCTACTCCAGCCGGCGGAGAGCTGCGCTTGGTGGAGACTTTGTTCCAGACCCTGATGAGTTCCCTGTAAAAGACAGGCAGCTCCCGGAGGGCGGTCCTGGCACCCCCCAAGTTCACAAACAGGAGCTGCGTGTCATAATTGAGGTCGCGCTGCTGGCGGAAGAAATACCTCGCCAGAGCGCACCACCTAGGAGGGGGCTCGACGTAAAGGTATCTCTGCAGGGTCTGAAGACGGAAAGTCGCGAGCTGGGCGCTGACGCACACCAACGACTGACCGCCCTCCTCAAGCGGGAGACTCAGGACCGCGGCAGAGACCCAGTGCTTCCTGTTGTTCCAGAAGAAGTCCACCAGCTTCTTCTGTATCTTGGCGACAAACGCAGGGGGAGGGGTCAAAGTGACCAGCCGGTACCACAACATTGCGGCCACCAGCTGGTTTATGACTAGCGCTCGACCCCTGTAGGACAGCACTCGGAGCAGTCCTGTCCAGCGCCCTAGGCGAGCGGCGACCTTGGCCTCCAGCTCCTGCCAGTTCGCCGGCCAGGCTCCCTCGTCGGGGCTAAGGTAGACTCCCAGATAGAGGAGATGGGTCGTGCTCCAGGCAAAAGGCCTGAGCTCCTCCGGCAGGGAGTCCACCCGCCACTGACCCACCAGGAATCCGGAACATTTCTCCCAGTTGATCCTGGCGGAGGACGCGGCCGAGTAAATCTCCTGGCACTCACGCATCCTCCGCAGGTCAGCGGGATCCTCGACCGCGAGGAGCACGTCATCGGCGTAAGCCGAGAGGACGACCTCCACGCCCGGCCCTTGCAGAGCCAGTCCCGTCAACCTCGTCCGCAAGAGGCGCAGGAAAGGCTCCACGCAAACGGCGTATAACTGGCCGGACATGGGGCATCCCTGGCGCACCCCTCTCCTAAAGCGAAGGGGTGCCATCAAGGACCCGTTAACCTTAATCAGACACTCCGCGGCGGCGTACAAAAGTCGGATACGGGCGACGAAATCCGTCCCGAACCCGAAAGCGCGCAGAGTTCCGAGCAGATAGTCGTGATCCACCCTGTCGAACGCCTTCTCTTGGTCGAGGGATAGGAAGGCGACCGACAGACCAGCCTCCTGGGAACAATGGATGAGGTCCCGGACCAGATGGATGTTATCGTGGATTGTCCGGCCCGGGACCGTGTAGGACTGGTCGGGGTGGATCATGTGGTCCAGCACGGCACCAAGGCGAGCAGACATCGCTCTGGCGAAGATTTTGTAGTCCGTGCTGAGGAGGGAGACCGGGCGCCAGTTCTTAAGGAGGCGGAGATCGCCCTTCTTAGGCAGCAGGACGATGACTGCCCTGCGCCAAGAGAGGGGCATCTCCCCGGTCGCCAGACTTTCCCCCAGGACCCGCGCGTAGTCGCCCCCCAGGACGTCCCAGAACGCCCTGTGGAACTCCACGGTCAGCCCGTCCAGCCCCGGGGATTTTCCCCTCGAGAGCCGGGCGAGGGCACCGGTCAGCTCCGCCAGGCTTAGCGGAGCTTCCAGATTTTCGGCGCCCTCCGGGCTGACCTTCAGCAGGTCCTCCCACAAAACTCTACGCGCTTCCTCGCTGGACGGATCCGGAGAGAACAGAGCCCCGTAATATTCACGGGCCCTGTTGTTGACGCTCTCCGGATCCGAGACGAGAGAGCCGTCGTCGGCCAGCAGCGTCAAGAGCTGCTTACGGACACTCTGCCTTTTTTGCAGCGAGTAGAAGAAGGGGGAGCCGCGGTCCAGATCCCGCAGGAACCGGATCCGCGACCTCACGAACGTGCCTCGGGACCCGACAAGCTGCAGGTCCTTCAGCGCGGCCTTCTTCGCTTCGTACACCGTCCGCAGGGCCGGGTCCTGGACGACTTGACCGAGCCGGGCTTCCAGGTCGAGCACCTCTTTTTCTAGGCGCCCGACTCTGGCCGCCCGCCTCTTGGTCGACCCCCTCGCGTACTCTTGACAGAAGACGCGGACGTGAGCCTTGCCCACGTCCCACCATAGCCTCAAGGAGGGGAAGCACCCCTGCTTCCTTCTCCAGTCGGACCAGAATCGACGGAACGAGTCCTGGAACCGCACGTCCTCCAGCAGCCGGTTGTTAAAGTGCCAGTACGCGGACCCCGTCCTCGCGCGGAGCGAAGCGAGCTCCGCCCACACCAGGTGGTGGTCCGAACACGGCACCGGCCGCATGGAGGCCGCCGGGACGCAGGAAACGTACGCCCGAGACACGTAAAGGCGGTCGACTCTAGACCATCCTACTCCAGGCCTCACCCAAGTAAAGGCGCTGGAGTCGGGGTGGAGATTTCGCCAGACGTCCACCAAGTCGAAGGACCCGACCAGGTCCCTCAACTTCTCCATCGCCGTCATGCACTGCGGGGCACCGGAGCGGTCCCTCGCCCCGAGGACAATGCAGTCGCCGACGTCGACGGAGCCAAGAAGAGCGGACACCTCTTCAAAGAAGCGCGTTTGCTGCGGGCCGGGCTGAGGGGCGTACACGTTCACGAGATGGAGCGGCACGTCCCCCAGGCGAACCGTTACGTGCAGCAAGCGGCCTGGCACGGGCTCCTCGACCCCCAAGATCTCCGGCTGAAAATGCGGGCCCAGCAAGATGGCCACCCCACTAGAAATGGCGGTGAGGTGGCTCATGCGGACCTCTCCTTGCCATTCCAGGAGCCACGTGGCTTCGTCTCCCGGAACGGTGTGGGTTTCTTGCAGGAAACACACCGCATATTTCCCCTCCCGCAGGAGCGAAAAATTGTCAAATCTACGGCGTGCCCCTCTGCCGCCGTTGATGTTGAGGCTGGCTATGGTTATCTTCATGGCAAAAGCATAGTGCAACCTCTACCTTAACCTATTGTGGGGGAGGGAGCGGAGTCTTTTGTTGAACTCCGCTCCCTCCGCAGCCCAGCGAGGAGTCCCTCGAGCTCGCGCAGCTCAAGGTACTGCTCCTTTGTCAAGGGCCCGCCCGCGGCCAAGGTTTAACGGCGGCGCGGACGGACCCCTTGATCAGCTCCGGCTCGGACCATTTTTCCAGGGCCAGTCGGGCTTGGTCGCGGCGACCCCGGCTCTGGGCCAAAAAGTCCCGGAGTTCCTTTGCAGGAATGAGGAGGGTCTCAGCGGCGGCCGCGAGCAGATCCACCGCCTCCCTGGCGGTGGTCTCTAGTTCTTCTCACGCGTCCCCCACCGAGTCCCCGTCCTCCTCCGGGAGGTGGCCACCAGCAGCCGGCCCATCGACCGCACAAGGCACGGCAAATGAACCGGCCGCTCCAACCGGCCCTGGCTCTGCCCCGATCCCACCCCCAGGATCGTCGGCAGAGGAGTCCCCACTGGGCTCTTTTAAAAATGGTGCTGGGCCGGGAAATGACAGCGGAAGGGGTTCCCCCTCCGCCCCAGGAACCGGAGAACAAGGAGAGATCCGGCCATAGGAGATCCCCAGGCTCCCCAAGTGCTCCAGCTCCAAAGTAAGAGGCGAGGGTGGGTGTTCCTCCCCCTCCCCGCTGCCACCCCCCGGCCCAGCATCTACAGTGTCATTAAAATCACTAAATTGTGTTTCTGCCGGGTCGAGCGACTCCCGGGGGCAGTTGACTAATAGCTGGGCGGGCTCAGATTCGGCCTTTTCGGCCCCGCCCGCCTCAGTCCCCGGGACGCCCGGCCCGGCGGCAATGCATTCTTCCGCTGGCCCCACGCCCCCCACGACAGGCAGATCTTCCACTCCATCCCCAGGAGGCAGCGGCTGGGCAGCCTCGACTGCCTCACCCTCCCCGGGAACAGACTCCTCGCGCCTGCAGCGCAATTTGGGAGCGCTGGTTGGGGACGCGGGACACGCGGCGGGCACCGACTCCTCCGCGGAGGGATGTTGTTCCCCCTCCGCCTCATCGGAGCCGTGCCTCCTTTTGTTTCTGGGGGCGCGCGGAGGCAGGGAGACCTCCATGTCTGCCGAGGCCTCCCGTTCCGCCCCCCCCTTTTCCTTTTCTTGCCCGCGCCCGGGCCCCTCTGCGATGTTGTTCAAGGGCTCGGGCACGGGCTCGGGGCACCCCGCGCTCGCCGGTGACTGGGTTGGGCCGAGCGCGGTAAACAAATTGTCTGGCGCACCGAGGGGACCCGCCTCTAGATGTTTCTCCTTGTTCCGCGCCTTCTTTCCGTTCGGACGCTCTCCCTCCCCCCCGCCGGAGGCCCCGAAAACAAAGGCCTCCGACGATGCCCGCGCACCTATGGCTCCCGGCACGCGGACGCAACTAGGGGGAGGGGTGGCGGCGGCGCCAGCCTTGGCCGCCTTCGGTGGTTTGGCGGCCTTGGAGGCGGGGCAGTTCTTGCGAATGTGCCCCACCTCCCTGCAGGCATGGCACCGCACGCTGTCCGACGTCCAGAAGACGCGGTAGGCAGTCCCCTCGTGCACCACATTAAAGTTCCCCTTGGTCGTCTCCTCCCGCGCCAGCCGGACAAAGAGCTGGCGGCGGAAGGAGAACACGTGGCGCAGGCTGTTCTCCCGGAGGCCAAGCGGTATGGGGTTGATCCCCGACCTTACCTCCCCCAGTTGGTGTAGGTGAGGGAGGAGGAGCTCAGCGGGAACAAAGGGCGGGACGTTCGATACGATGACCCTCTGCGCGGTGGCCTCGAGAGGATCCACCGGCAGGAACGTCCCGCCCACCGTGAGCCCCTTTTCGAGGGCCAGGGACACCGCCCGCTCCGACCCCAGGAAGAACACGGCCTTCCCAGACATCTTGGAGGCTGCGACAATGGCCGAGGGGCCGACTACCCCAGCCATCGCCCGCACGCACTCCTCAATGCTCATTGTGAGGTGAGTGTAGCTCTTGACCCCGTGTTTTTTTGTAATTAGTCTGAATGGTGGCAGGGCAGCGGGTGGCGCAGGAGGTGCCGTGGAAGCGGTTGCCATCTGCGCATATGTCTTCGCTGGCCCTGCCACCGGCGTGGATGGGGTCGCCATCACGGGGTCCCTTTCAGGGCTACACCCACCCCAAAGTCACAGGCCTTAATGGTCTTTATTAGCCTCGTTGGTGTTTGAACAGAGGGAGCTCTGAAAGAGGCACACCTCTCCCCTAGTTAATGATTGGGGAGGGGCCTTGTTCCCTCTGCTCAGTGTCTTAATTGTTTGGTTTTTTTAAATTAGGAGGAAGGGCTCTCAGAGAGAGAGGGGAGAGACAGAGAGAGAGAGATAGAGATAGAGATAGAGATAGAGAGAGGGGTGTGGGAAAGAGGGAGGCTGCGAGGGCAGGTCTCCCCTCACAGCAATGGGTGGGTGCACTCCCCAGATGGCAAAAAAAACAAAGCACAGTCTTTGGGGTGGTCTTCAGGTGGGGGGAGAAGATGTCTTCACCTGGGGCAGCTAGAGCCACCCAGGCACACACTCCTAACGATGTTCAATAGGTGATTAAATATTCTTCAGCCAGGTAGCTCCAGCTATCCCAGGCTAGGCAATGGGGGGGGAGGGGTGTTTCAATTGTGTGTGGGGCCTAGTTGTAAGCAAGGCCCCCACACACACTTCCACACACACACACCCCCCGCGATGTTCCGGCCCTCAAGTTATCTTCTTTCCTCCCCCCACAGATACAACAAAGTCTATTGGGGAATGCACCAAAACACACCCACCTGTCGAAGATGTGGAAATGACTCTCCCTCCTTCCACACTGGATGGTGTTTCCTCAGGTTGTTCTTTCCCCCTCTCTCCAACTCTCTGTAGTTGTAATAAATGATAATTGTTCAGCTCTCCTCCTCTCCCTCCGGATGTTGAATGGGTAGCGAGCTAGCCCTTTCCTCCTATTCCTGGGCTGGTCTCAGGGCTCTCAAGGCCTTCCAAAACAGGAGCAAAAGTTGATAGCTCCTTCTCTCACTGCTCACTCAGCCAACTGAGCAGGACACGCCTCCACTGCTCCACGATTGGTCCTTGTGCATGAATGACAGAAGGATAGTTTGCAGGTGAAGCAGGCAATCAGGAAGGCGAATGAAATGTTGCCCTTCATTGCGAGAGGGATGGAGTACAAAAGCAGGGAGGTCCTTCTGCAACTGTATAGGGTATTGGTAAGGCCGCACCTGGAGTACTGCGTGCAGTTTTGGTCACCTTACTTAAGGAAGGATATATTAGCTTTGGAAGGAGTACAGAGACGATTCACTAGGCTGATTCCAGAAATGAGGGGGTTACCTTATGATGATAGATTGAGTAGACTGGGTCTTTGCTCCTTGGAGTTCAGAAGGATGAGGGGTGATCTTATTGAGACATTTAAAATCATGAAAGGGATAGACAAGATAGAGGCAGAGAGGTTGTTTCCATTGGTGGGGGAGACTAGAACTAGGGGGCACAGCCTCAAAATACGGAGGAGCCAATTTAAAACCGAGTTGAGAAAGAATTTCTTCTCCCAGAGGGTTGTGAATCTGTGGAATTCTCTGCCCAAGGAAGCAGTTGAGGCTGGCTCATTGAATGTTTTCAAGTCAAAGATAGATTTTTAAGCAATAAGGGAATTATGGGTTACGAGGAGAGGGCGGGTAAGTGGAGCTGAGTCCACAACCAGATCAGCCATGATCTTATTTCATGGCGGAGCAGGCTCGAGGGGTTAGATGGCCTACTCCTGTTCCTAATTCTTATGTTCTTATGATGCACTGTCAGTGAACACGAGCGAGGGAATGTTTCAGGTAGTTGAAACACTGTCGGTGAACATGAGAGAGGGACTGTTGTAGGTAGTTACCACACTGTTGCTCAACATGAGGGAGGGCATGTCACAGGTAGCTGAGACACTGTCGGCGAACATGAGGGAGGAAATGTTGCAGGTAGTTGACACAGTGTCAGGGTACATGAGGGAGGGAATGTCGGAGTTAGCAATAAGGGAGCACGCCAGACCCTGCGCCCATTGACAGAATCAACTGCCATTCCATTCCCCAGACCAGCCTCTGAAGAGGCCCAAGCCGGACCTTCCACATTGCCGCCTGCCCCCCGTCCCCCCACCGCCCCTCCCCCGCCTGCCTGCCATTAAGAAGTGTGCATTACCCGAGATGTTCGAAAGAATAAGCTTGGTACCAACTCGAGAAATGCTGTGCCACCGCCTGCGGGCAGGGGTGAACTCAACAACACCAAGCACAGCGGGCAGTCTTAGAATAAGGTGCAGGAGAGATGGGTGCAGCATTTCTTTGCTGCTATTGTTGTTATTGTTATCATTATTGTTACTGTTGTAACTGTTCTCAAATTAAAGGTTTTTTGTATGTTATGTAAATTTACAAGTTTAAAAGTTTGTAAGTGATATTAACTGAAAACTTTAAAGTTTGATATAAGAATATTTTTATTAAAGTTAAGTTAAGTACAAAGGGCTGGATTTTCGGCATTTTATTTCAATTATTTACCACCCATTTACCACCGAAAGTACCACCAGCGGTAAATTCATTGCCGATTACCACCGACTTCAGAGTTTAGCACCAAAATACTACCTGTGTTAAATTCATCAGTGATTTACCACCAGTGGTAAAAAATACCATCGATCTTATTTTTTTTTCTGTTTTTTTGACATCATTAAGCGTGCAACACCGAAATATCACCAAAAATTACTGCCAGAGGTGAATTCATCAAAACCATTATTTTTACCACTGGCCTAAATTATCCCGAGAAAAGTGCTGTCTTATCTGATCTTATCTGATTAAATCCAGTGCTACGGACGACATTTTAAAAAACTGAGCTGCAGTCCCTTCCACAGGAGAGAAAGCTGAGTTTTACACAGTCATCATTGTGTGAGCTCAGAGTTAGATTTTAAGGTTATTTGAAGCTTTCAGTGGATTATTTGAATAAATTGGAGGACATTTTGAGGATATTTAAGAAATTTTGAGGACATTTGAGGACATTTTGAGAACATTTGTAGGACATTTAAAGAAATCGGGCCTAAAATATCTCTGCCAATATTGTTGACTACTTTTATGATGCAGAATAGAGCTGGAAGAAGGTTTATTCAAGAGCATGTCCCTACAGTGTCCCCGTGTCTCCATGTCCCCAAAGTGTCCCATGTCCCCATCCCCCAAGGGATGCCGTGGATGCCACTGGGCCAGGCCAGCTGGCCAAAGGGACCGAGTCAGCAAGGGTGCAGGGCAGCAACGCACCCGGCGGGTGGGCTTCGTAAGCACCTGGTGTAGGTGATGGGGGTGGCGGGTGGAGATTGGGGGAACTTGGGGGAGAGCATCGGAGGCGGCGGGGAGAGGAGCAGCGGGCAGCCCAAGGTAAGGCCATGGCGGGGAAGAGGAGGAGCGGGCGAGTACACCCCACGGTCAATGCCTAATATGGACCACACCCAGGTCTGAGCATGCACAATGATCGGGAACAACCCCTCCCCCCATCCCACCCCGCCTCCCCCACCCCGCGGGGCTTCATTTGATGCATGGTGGCATAGCGTAAGGCTTCTCATGCTTTCAGTTCACCTTCCGCAGCCACCCCATGGGCTTCATTTGATGCATAGTGGCATAGTGTAAGGCTTCTCAAAGCTTCAGTTCGCCTTCCGCAACACCCCCCCCCCCCCATCCCCAGCTTTCTTTTCAAGCCGAGCCCCGAGCCCCTGTGTCCGGGCAAGGGACCGATCCTGCCGGCCGATGCTCCGACCCTCGAGCCCAGTTTGGAGATGTTCAGTGGTGGCGTGGGGCACTTTAAAAAATATCAAAACTTAAAGAATGCCATGAAACTTCTATTTTCTGCATTTTAAGTGTGAAAAGTTTAAGTTTGATGATGCATATTTATGTGTTCTTGACTCCCTCCAAAACTTCCCCTAAAAACAATGGCGTCTTTCTGCGCCAATTTTTTGATGTTCGCTGGTTTTACTTAAGTGCCCAGAAGGTTTTATGGGAGTGGTCACATGTGCCATCCTAAGAGAAATGTAAGTTGGCCAAACTTGCATAATTGTGAAAAACTACGCAGACATCAGGTTATGCCCCCAATGACGCAAAAAATCAAACCTAAAAATTCATAATTGTAATGTCTGTAAGCTTGTAACGTTTGTAGCGCCACACTGTGGATGTGGACATATTGTGTACTGTAACGGCAGAGTGAATAATAAACAGAACCAGGCAGTTTCCGGTGGCCTCCGAGAGAGCTGCCTGCCATGTAGAAAGCTGTGTGTGCTGTGCTCTGTGAAGATATCACATTTGGCGATGAGATGGGATTTTTCACATGATTTAAAGCTTAAATTTTGTTGGGGAAGGATTCAGCCAGTCGACATAGAGACTTTGGAAGTTTCTGTCTTTGGAAAAAAGCTACAAAATCCGAAGTAAATACAGCACACGGTGTGAACAGCTAAGATTAAAATGGCAAGTGTAATCGGACATTTGGGTGAATATAGACACGACCGGGAACGTTTTAAAGCATATGTGGATCGGCTAGAAATGTATTTCACTGCAAATAACATAATCGAAGTTCCAGACAATGCAGTCCAGAACCAGGCTGTGTTGGAACGTAAGAAAGCGATCTTCTTATCGGTGGCGGGTCCGGCATTGTACGAAACCCTTATAAATCTGCTTGTGCCTGACGAGCCAAAGGACACAACGCTTAAAGAGATTTTAACAAAGCTGGAGCAGCACTGTAACCCCAAACCGTTAGAAATTGCTGAAAGCTATTGTTTTGGGATTCGGAATCAAAAGCCTGATGAAATTATCAGTAATTACATCACAGCATTAAAAAAGCTATACTGTAATTTTGGAAACTTTCAAAACCGAGCATCGGGATCGTTTTGTTTGTGGGGTGAAAAATGATGCGATCAGAAGGAAGTTATTGACGACGGATGACTTGACTTTTGAGATTGCTTGTCAGACAGCGAGGTCGATGGGCATGGCCGAACAATATTCCCAAGAATTAAATAATAATTACGGTCATCAGTCAACTGAGGTAAATCACCTGCAGGTTCAAAGTAAAAGACGGTGGGGGCCCAAAGTCTCAGAAACTGGAAATTCTAACAAAGCGTCGAAGTCATGCTATAAGTGCCTGGGACAACACATTGCTCAAAGTTGTCCATACGTGAAGGCAGAATGTTTCTTCTGCAGGAAGACTGGGCATTTTGCGAAGGCATGCCGACTGAAGGGTAAACCAGCTTTTAAAGCTATGAGTCCAGCGTTAAAAGCTATGAGTAGAAATCCAAAGAGACTACATAGCATGGAAGAACAACAACAGGACAAGGAGATATTAGAGTTACACGTCATCAGGAACACGAGGTTAACGGACAGCGATTCGGAAAGCATCAAAATCCACATAGATGTTACGGGATTCAAGATACCAATGGAAATTTACACGGGAGCATCCGTGAGTGTAGTACCGGAGTCTCTATATCGTGACAAATTGCGTGATTTCCAACTGGAGAAATCCAGATAGAGCTGCGAGGCTACTCGGGAGAGAAAATTCCTGTGGTAGATCGTATCACCGTACCGGTGAAATATAAAGATCAATTTCAGAACTTACCTCTAATAGTAGTGAAAGGAGACAAGTCTGCCTTACTAGGAAGAAATTGGTTGAGCTCACTGAAGCTGGATTGGAGTAAGATTTTCTGTGTGGAAGCGAGATTTTCATCAATGGATGAGGTTATCAAGAAGTATCCGAAGGTGTTCTGCGAAACGGACAGTCCGATCCAAGGCTTCAAGGCGAGTGTCAGGGTACAGAAGGATGCTAGATCGGTTTACTACAAGCCACGTTCCGTACCATATGCACTCAAGGAGAAAGTTGAGCAAGAACTCAAAAGAACATTATTGGTAAGATAGATCGATGTAATTGGGCTACACCCATTGTTGTTGTACCTAAGTCCGATGGTAAGGTAAGATTGTGTGGTGATTATAAAGTAACCGTAAACCAGGTTCTAGAGGGTAATGTCCCCAATACATTGCCAAATATAGAAGATTTGTTCACAACATTGACAGGTGGTCAGATCTTCTCAAAACTGGATCTTACGAATACCTACTTACAGCTTGAATTAGATGAGGAGTCCAAGTCATGTTTGACTATAAATACTCATCTCGGCCTGTATCAATTTAATAGGCTACCGTTTGGAGTGTCTTCCGCCCCTGCCATATTCCAAGGGGTGATGAACCAGATTTTGCAAGGTATTGAAGGGGTAGTATGTCATTTGGATGACACACTAATTTCAGCACCAAATAAGCAAATTCATAATAACATATTGAATGAAGTCCTCAAATGGCTAGAGAAGCACAGAGTATGAGTGTCTGCTCGTAAGTGTGAGTTATTTAAAACTCAGTGAAGTACTTAGGGTACAGAGTCGACAAAGATGGTTTATATCCAACCATGGAAAAATTGGATGCAATTAGAAATGCACCCACTCCCAGGAATGTCACTGAACTTCATTCATTCGTGGGTCTTTTGAACTATTATGGGAAGTTCCTACCAAATTTTGCTACAGTATTACATCCACTGAATTAACTTTTGAAAAAACAGGTCCATTGGAAGTGGTCAAAAGAATGCGATACAGCATTCAAGGAATGTAAAAGCAAATTGGTAGAGAGCACCATGTTAGTTCACTATGACAGATCTAAAGAGATTAAGCTAGCATGTGATGCCTCTCCGTATGGAGTTGCGGCAGTGATCTCTCATGTGTCACGTAGTGGGGAGGAGAGACCAATTGCTTTTGCTTCACGCACTCTCAGTGCCAGTGAGAGTAATTATGCACAAATTGAAAGGGAAGCTTTGGCATTAATTTTGGGGGTCAAGATGTTTCACAAATACTTGTATGGTCGTAAGTTTACCATCGTTATGGACCATAAGCCCCGAACAGCAATCCTCCATCCAAAGTCCCCAATTCCAACATTAGCTGCAGCCCAAATGCAGAGATGGGCTTTGATTTTGTCGGCATATACATATGATATTGAATACAAACGATCAGCTGATCACAGTAATGCTGATGCAATGTCTAGATTGCCTTCCCCATCAAAAGTTATACCCGATAGGGAAGAAGTGTTTTATTTTTCATACATTGATGAACTGCCAGTCACAGCTGAAGAGATTGGTGGAACAACCAAACGTGACCCAGTGATGTCAAAGGAAAATGAGTATATTGCAAATGGATGGCCAAACCAGGTAACAGACAAAGATACACATCCATTCTTCATTCGTAGGAATGAATCATCAGTAGATAAAGATTGGGGTGCAAGAGTGGTTATACCAAATAAATTCAGCTCCAAATTATTAGAAGACCTCCATGACCAGCACCTGGGAATGTGCTTGACCAAGAGTTTTGCACGCAGTTATTTATGGTGGCCAGGTCTTGAGAAAGATATAGAGTACATCGTGAGTCAGTGTACGACATGTCAATCGGTAAGCAAGCAACCACCACCAGTACCATTACGGCCATGGAAATGGCCTCCCAGGGTGTGGCAAAGGCTACATATTGATTTTGCTGAGTTAGAAGGACAACAATTGTTCATTGTGATTGGTAGCCATTCATAGTGGGTTGAGGTGTCTCCAATGTGGAAAATAACAAGAAGTAAAACATTGGACATTTTGCAAAAATTATTTTCTTCATTTTGCCTCCCTGAAGAAATTGTTTCGGATAATGAACCATAATTTCATTCAGAAGAATTTGCACAATTCACGAGCAAAAATGGTGTGAAACATACCAAGGTTCCACCATACCATCCTGCTTCGAATGGTGCAGCAGAGCGCACTGTACAAATTGTAAAACGTGCCCTCATAAAACAAATGTTAGATCCAAATCCAAGGAAACGACAGTTGTCATTGGATCACAAATTGGCTACATTTTTGATTACATATCGAAATACTCCTCATACAACTATTGGGAGAATACCAGCAGAGTTGTTTCTCAAACGACAGCCATGAACCAGATTCTCGTTGTTAAAGCCAAATTTGGCACAGTCCGTTGAAGAGACACAATTAAGACAGAAAGAGAATCATGATAGAGGTAGAGTGAAAGAGAGAAGTGTGAAATTAAACTAGAAGGTGAGAGTTAAGAACCATCACCATAAATGGTTAAAGTGGTTACCAGGAAGAGTGGTAAAGATATGTGGTCCTCGCACATATTTGGTAAAGATGTTTGATAATGGACAGGTTAGGTTTGTTCATATTGATCATATTTTACTTACAGACATGGAAGGAGTTGAAGGTGGGAATGATTCAATTATTTCTGACTCATCAGATAGTTTTGATATACCAGTAGCAAATCCTAAATCCAATGTACTGGAAACAAATCCAGGAGAGAATCAGAATGAAAGTCTGAATCCAAGTCAGGAAAACAAAGAGCCTGAAGTTAGAGTGAGTTCAAATGAAAATCAAGAAAATTCCGTGGAGGAAAACGTTCCTCAGAATGAGCCTCGAATAAGTGTGAAATCGACACCAAGTTTGGAAGGTTCTGTTCAAGAGCGAAGGTATCCTCTTCGAATCAGAAAACAAGTAGTAAAGTTACATTTGTAAATATGGAAAAAAAAAGTCTATATCCTGTGTTATGTATAAACATGAAAGTTATGTTTGATGTTTGTTATAATAACTTCTTCATCAAGGAGGGAGAAGTGTAATGTCTGTAAGCTTGTAATGTTTGTAGCGCCACACTGTGGATGTGGACGTATTGTGTACTGCAACTGCAGCATTAATAATAAACAGAACCAGGCAGTTTCCGGAGGCTTCCGAGAGAGCTGCCTGCCTTGTAGGAAGCTGTGTGTGCTGTGCTCTGTGAATATATCACAATAAGTAACTGAGTTATGCTGGCGCACAATCTTTGGGGAAACTTGGATTTTTTAATTTAAGTCAAAAAAAGCAGTGCGCACCAAAAAAAACGGCACAAATCATTGGGAAAAATTCAGCCCATGATGCCCAGAACTGTACCCAGTACACCAGATGTGGTTTAACCAGGGCTTTGTATGCTGTAGAAAAACGTCCTCCCCTTTATATTCTAGCCCTCTAGACATAAAGGCTAAACCAGTACTCGGTATGCACTCTTTATGACCGTAGTCAACTTGTGATGCTATTTTTAGTGATTTATGTGTCTGTATTCCCAGATCTCTTGGCTCCTCTACCTGATTTAGATTCTTACATTCCAAGGAAGAAATGGTCTCCTTATTCCTCCTGGAAAAATTAACCACCTCACATTTCACAATATTGAATCTCATTTGCCATTTATCCTCCCACTCTGTGCATCTTCCTGTATTTTGGTGCAGTCCACCATATTATTAGCTATAGGAAAGAGCCTCATAAATTGCCTGAAAAGTGCCTTCAAGATTCATAGGGGAAAGGTCCTGCAAATTTCTTGGATTGTGTCCTCATAATGGAATTTCAGTCAAATTAGCTCACAAAATGGAAGTTTGTAGTGGAACTGAATGCTGGGAAATGGCTGTGACGCAAAGCTAATTTAAGTGATGAAGCTAATTCAATCCATGAAAGTTCCCAGATAATTATGCCATAAAAATCTTCGAAGATAAAAGCCATGAACACTTGTGTAAACAAACAAGACATTAGTGTCAAAAAGCCACTTGCAAAATTCCAGATTTAGAATAACGCTTACTGAGATAAAGATGTCATATCTTCCTACTTGTGTGAAAAAACCCTGGTGAAAGAGAGGTCATAAACCATAGGCAAGGAGGCTGGCATGCACGAGAAAGGCCATGCTTCAATGGCTGAATGACATTCACAGGAACTGCACATTTATCAGATGATTGACATAAAGGGGTGAACCCAGCTAATACCTGTATCACTCAGATTGGCCGAATTGAATGGGAGAAGCTTCTCTTTGAAATTAAGATATAAGATATAAGAAAAGAAGGCTAACACACCTAAAGTCGGGCTTACTTTGTCTCTGTTATAAGTCAGTTCCTCGTTATTTCTTGTAAAAGTGGTAAAGTTTACTAATGTCCTTTAGGGAAGGTAATCTGCCGTCCTTACCTGGTCTGGCCTATATGTGACTCCAGATGCTCGGCAATGCGGTTTACTCTTAACTAACCTCTGAAATGGCCTAGCAAGCCACTCAGTTGTAACAAACTGCTACAAAAAACAATAATAAGAATAAAATCGGTCGGACCACCCGGCATCGACCTCGGCACCGTCTTCGGACACGACAACAGCACACCCAGCCCAGTCGACTCAGCAGTGTCCCACTGGCAAGACAGACCCACTAGGGGTGGTGGCACAGTGGTATACAGTCGGGAGGGATTGGCCCTGGGAGTCCTCAACATTGACTTTGGACCCCATGAAGTCACATGCCTTCAGGTCAAGTATGGGCAAGGGAACCTCCTGCTGATTACCACCTAGCACCTTTCCTCAAATGGTGAATCAGTACTCCTCAATATTGAACACCACTTGGAAGAAGCACTGAGGATATCAAAGGCACAGAATGTATTCTGAGTGGGGGACTCCAATGTTCATCGCCAAGAGTGGCTTGGTAGCACCACGACTGACTGATCTGGCCGAGGCCTGAAGGACATATCTGCCAGACTGGGCCTGCGGTAGGTGCTGAGAGAACCAACACGAGGGAAGAACCTACTTGACCTTGTCCTCATCAATCTACCTGTAGCAGATGTACCTGTTCATGACAGCATTGGTAGCAGTGACCACTGTACTGTCCTTGCGCAGACAAAGACCTATCTTCACATTGAAGACACCCTCCATCGTGTTGTGTGGTACTACGACCGTGCTAAATGGGATCGATTCAGAACAGATCTAGCAGCTCAAACTGGGCATCCATGAGGCATTGTGGGCCATCAGCAGCAACAGAATTGCACCACAATCTGCAACCTCATGGCACGGTATATCCCTCATTCTATCATTACCATCATGCCAGAGGACCAAACCTGTTTCAATGAGGAGTGCAGAAGAGCATACCAGGAGCAGCACCAGGCGTACCTAAAAATGAGATACCAATCTGGAGAAGCTGCTAAACAGCAGAAGCAGCATGCGATAAACAGAGCTAAGCAATCTCACAATCAATGGATCAGACCAAAGCTCTGAAGTCCTGCCACATCCAGTCGTGAATGGTGGTGGACAATTAAACAACTAATGGGAGGAGGAGGCTCCATGAATATCCCCATCCTCAATGATGGTGGAGCCCAGCACGCAAGTGCAAAAGACAAGGCTGAAGTGTTTGGAACCATCTTCACCCAGAAGTGCCAAGTGGATGATCCCTATCAGCCTTCTCCTGAGCTCACCACCATCACAGAAGCCAGTCTGCAGCCAATTTGATTCACTCCACGTGATATCAAGAAATGGCTGAATACACTGGATACAGCAAAGGCTATAGGCCCCGACAACATCCCAGCCATCGCGCTGAAGACTTGTATTCTAGATATAGCGGCACCTCTAGCCAAGCTGTTCCAGTACAGCTACAACACTGGCATCTATCCGACAATGTGGAAAACTGGCCAGGTGTGTCCTGAACACAAAAAGCAGGATAAATTCAATCCGGCCAATTACCACCCTATCAGTCTACTCTCAATCAACTGCAAAGTGATGGAAGGTGTCATCGACAGTGCTATCAAGCGGCACTTACTCACCAATAACCTGCTCACTGATGCTCAGTGTGGGTTCTGCCTGAACTCCTCGGCTCCAGACCTCATTACAGCATTGGTCCAAACATGGACAAAAGAGTTGAATTCCAGAGGTGAGGTGAGAGTGACTGCCATTGACATCAAGGCAGCATTTGACTGAGAGTGACATCAGGGAGCCCTAGTAAAATTGAAGTCAATAGGAATCAGAGGGAAAACTCTCCACTGGCTGGAGTCGTACCTAGTACAAAGGCAAATGGTTGTGGTTGTTGGAGGTCAATCATCCCAGCCCCAGAACATTGCTGCAGGAGTTACTCAGGGCAGTGTCCTAGGCCCTATCATCTTCAGCTGCTTCATCAATGACCTTCCCTCCATCATAAGATCAGAAGTGGGAATGTTCGCTGATGATTGCACAGTGTTTAGTTCCATTCAAAACTTCTCAGAAAATGAAGCAGTCCATGCCCACATGGAGCAAGATCTGGACGATATTCAGACTTGGGCTGATAAGTTATCTCAAACTCGGCACCAAGCTCATGGTCTACAGAGCAGTAGTGATACCCACCCTCCTTTATGCTTCAGAGACATGGTCTATGTACAACAGGCACCTCAAAGCACTGGAGAAGTACCACCAACTCTTCCTCCTCAAGATCTTGCAAATCCATTGGCAGGATAGTCGCACCAACGTCAGTGTTCTCGCTCAGGCCAACATCCCCAGCATCGAAGCATTGACCACGCTCGATTAGCTCCGATGGACGGGCCACATCGTCCGCAAGCCCGATACGAGACTCCCAAATCCACTGCTCTACTCGGAGCTCCGACACGGCAAACAAGCCCCAGGTGGGCAGAGGAAATGCTTCAAGGACACCCTCAAAACCTTTTTGAAAAAGTGCAACATCCCCACCGACATCTGGGAATCCCTGGCCCAAGACCGCTCAAAGTGGAGGAGAAGCATCTGGGAAGGCGCCGAACACCTTGAATCTCTTCGCCAGGAGCAAGCGGAGGCCAAGTGTAAACAGCGAAAGGAGCATTCGACAACCCAAGCACCCCACCCACCGTCCCTTCAACCACCGTCTGCCCCACCTGTGACAGAGACTGTAGGTCCTGCATCAGACTCTTCAGTCACCTGAAAAATCATTTTTAGTGTGGAAGCAAGTCATCCTTGACTCCGAGGGATTGCCTAAGAAGATAAGTGGCAAGTAACATTCGTGCCACACAAGTGCCAGGCAATGACTATCCCCAACAAGCGAAAGTCCAACCAACTCCCCTTGATATTCAATGACATTACAATCGCCGAATCCCCCACCATCAACATCCTGGGGGTTACCATTGACCAGAAACTTAACTGGATCAGCCACATAAATACTGTGGCAACAGGAGTGGGTCAGAGGCTGGCTATTCTGCGGCGAGTGTCTCACCGACTGACTCTCCAAAGCCTTTCCACCATCTACAAGGCAAAAGTCAGGAGTGTGATGGAATACTCTCCACTTGCCTGGATGAGTGCAGCTCCAACAACACTCAAGAAGCTTGACACTATCCAGGACAAAGCAGCAAGCTTGATTGGCATCCCATCCACCACTTTAAACCTTCACTCCCTCCAGCACCAGTGCACCATGGCTGCAGTGTGTACCATCTACAATATGCACTGCAGCAATTCGCCAAAGCTTCATCGGCAACATCTCCCAAGCCCGCGACCTCTACCACCTAGAAGGACAAGGGCAGCAGGCGCATGGGAACACCATCACCTGCAGGTTCCCCTCCAAGTTACACACTATCCTGATTTGGAAATATATTGCCGTTCCTTCATTGTCGCTGGGTCAAAATCCTGGAACTTCACTGTGGGAGTACCTTCACCACACGGACTGTAGCGGTTCAAGTAGACGGCTTATCACCACCTTCTCAAGGGCAATTAGGGATGGGCAATAAATACTGGTCTTGCCAGTAGTGCCCACATCCCAGGACGAATAATAAAGAGTCTTTCTTTGTCTTTCTTAAGCATCTGTTAGCTTTTCTTTGTTAGTTAGGAGGAGGCACTATTTATTTTCTCTAGTCTCCTTCTGTAAGTATCTTTTACCGAGCAAATGCAGAAAAGGTACCCTTATCAGGGCAAGGTACCTTCAGACAGAGGGTTGGAATAAGAAGTTAAATTGCAATGCTGTACAAAAGCATTACATACAGAGATATGTGTGTAATTTATCTGTAAAAATGACTACGAACAAGAAAGATGAGGGGTGAGCCAACTAGTTTAGCTATAATTGCTCATACATAAGGTTGGTTCAGCCGGAACCAAAGATCGAAGTGGAACACATAGGGCTAGATCTTCCATTATTTTTGCATAACACCCAGATATCGCCCATTTAGCCACAAAATTGAAACTGACACCCATTTTTCAGACACTTATCGCTGAGCGTTACTTTCACCATGTACGTAACGCCGGGAAAAAATAATAACGCCCGCCCACATTTTTTGGGCGGAATCATCAAAATGGGCGAAACCAACGCCCATAATATTGCCCAGCATTACTTTCGGCACGTAATTAATTTCGAGATTCAATAATACCGAACGATCACTTTTTTTTGTCGTACAGATCAAATTTGCCGAAACTAACGCCCAGTATATCGCCCAGAGTCACTTTCAGCACTTCGCACACATCTCGCCCACAATATCGCTCACCCAAAACACCGCTCTGAAAAAGTGAAACTGTTCTGAACTAATCACAGCGGTGTGGGCGCCATTTTTCAAATTGCAGGTCGCTTCATTGAAAAGGCTGCTTCAACTTCGGGGGAGTTTGGATTGACTCTGGAGTTCTTCTCAGGTGATGTGACCATCTGAACAGACATCTTTTCATACTGTGGATGATTAAGTTTAACTGTAGGTGTCTTTTAGTGTTGAAATGATTGCCTCTGATCAATTGCTATTATACTTGCATTGGAATGGGGCCAGCCATTTCTCAGCCTGCATCGATTAATATGCAGATGCTGCAGAGTGCAAATGGCACAACGTCTAATGAACACCATTATATGCCCAATTTAAGACATGCCAGAATGAGGAGGAGGTCCAGACCATACACACCCCGCACTTACAGGGAGAAGAGGTCTTATCTCGACGTGTCCAAGAACACCTGCCTTCGGAGACTGCGCTTCCACAAAGTGGTGATCACTGAAATATGCCAGCTCATCAGAGCAGATCTGCAGTCTGCCATCACCTTCAGGACATCATTGTCCATCAAGGTCAAGGTCACCACAGCACTGTCTTTCTAGGCGTCCTGTTCCTTTCAGGCCTCCGCGGTCGACATTTCCCCTCCGTCTCACCATGCCACAATATCTACATTAGACAGGTCACCGAGGTCCTGTACGCGCAGAGGATGGACTTTATCAGCTTCCGCATGACCACAGAGGCTCAGACTGACAGAGCTGGAGCATTCTACCACAGTTCTAAGTTCCCCAGTGTGCAGGGAGCAATACAGAGTACGCACATCGCCATGCGGGCACCTTCTCAGGACCCAGAGTTTTCTCGCAACAGAAAAGGATTTCACTCCCTGAAGGTCCAATTAGTTGTCGACCACAACCAGATAATAATGGCAGTGAATGCCAAATGTCCGGGAAGCTTCAATGAGGCTCACATCCTGCGTGAAAACGCTGACTCTGACATGTTTAACAGTCAGCCACATGCTGGATGCTTGGTGACAACCAATATGGCCTAGCCACCTGGCTGATGCCCCCCCCCCCCGCGTGACACCCACACCGAAGCTGAGAAGCGAAACAACGAGAGCCACAGGGACACATGCAATGTGGTCCAGTAAACAATTACTGTGCTGAAACAACGCTTTAGATACCTGGAACACTCAGGAGGGGAGCTACAATACAATCCTGAGCAAGTAGCTCAATTCGTGGTCATGTGCTCCATGCTGCACAACCTGGCTATCAGCAGGGGACAAGAATTGCCAGAAGGGACTGATGGTCCACCTCAGGAGAGAGAGCGAGGAAGAGGACGACGAGGGGCTGGATGCTGATCTTGGGCCAAACAATCAGGCTGGCTATGCAACCATGCACACACCTGCCTCCAGACTGCAGGAAAGGGCCCATGGTGGCTACATAACTGCAAGACTCTTATGTCAGCAGCTCATAAATGAACGATTTGCCTGAAAGAACATTGCTGTAATTTACAAAGCTGACATACTGCAGTGTGTGAGCAGCTCAGACATCAATGGTGGGCATCACCTTGGTGCCAGTTAAAGTTTAAGTTGATTCAAGTTAAGTTTAATTTTACCCTTTCTGTTGTGTATCTGTAAAGTATGCACTCCCATGTTCCGCGACACAGTAGCTCATCCCCTGAAGTCCCAAGGGATTCCAGCATCCCTTGGGAGCACTGTATATAAGCTGGCCCCTAAGGCCTGTTCCTCACTCTGGAGTGTCTTATTAAAGACTGAGGTCACTGTTACTTTAACCTCCCGGTGTGCAGCCTCATCTGTGTTAGGAACACAATAATTGGCAACGAGAATACGAATCCAACGCAAAGATGCAACAAACTGTGGGCATCCTGGAGAAGTTCTCGGAGGGTGAGGACTGGGAAGCCTATGTCGAACGGCTAGACCAGTACTTTGTAGTCAATGAACTGGACGGAGAAGAAGTGCTGCAAAAAGGAGAGGGTCCTCCTCACAGTCTGCGGGGCACCGACCTACAGCCTCATGAAGAATCTTCTGGCTCCAGTGAAACCCACAGATAAGTCGTATGAGGAGCTGTGTACACTGGCTCGGGAGCATCTTAACCCGAGGGAGAGCGTGCTGATGATGAAGTATCGGTTCTACACGTGCCAGCGATCTGAAGGTCAGGAAGTGACGAGCTACGTCGCCGAGCTAAGGCGACTTGTAGGACAATGTGAGTTTGATGGCTACCTGGAGCAAATGCTCAGAGACTTTTTGTACTGAGCATTGGCCACGAGACCATCCTACGAAAACTTTTGACTGTAGAGACACCAACCCTCAGTAAGACCATTGCGATAGCAGAGGCGTTTATGTCCACCAGTGATAACACCAAACAAATCTCTCAGCACACTAGTGCTAGCAATGTTCATAAATTAACTGGAACTGTGTTTGCAAGCAGAAATGTACAGGGCAGAACCCACGAGTCTGCAACTGCCAGCAGGCCTCAGGTGACCCAGATGACTCAGAGTTCCCTACAAAGGATGAATGCAAGCGTTCTGGAGGCTTCCATTCAGCCTATTCATGCCGCTTCAAAGGGTATGTTTTCAAGAGCTGTGGAATAATGGGGCACCTCCAGTGAGATTGCAAACGAGCTGCAAGCTCTGCAAAATCTGCTAACCACCACGTGGCAGAGGAAGATCGGTCCATGGTGGATCAAAGCAATTTCGAGCCTCAGAGAGAGGAGGCAGATGCTGAAGTACATGGGGTGCACACATTTTCAATGAAATGTCCACCTATAATGTTAAACGTAAAATTGAATGGCTTACCCGTAGCCATGGAACTGGACACTGGCGCTAGCCAATGCATCATGAGTAAAAAGATGTTTGAGAGACTGTGGTGCAACAAGGCATTCAGACCAGCCCTGAGCCCCATCTACACGAAACTGAGAACATACACCAAAGAGCTTATCATTGTCCTGGGCAGCGCCATGGTCAAGGTCACT